>NC_135446.1:7293146-7958146 GCF_051991255.1 Vanacampus margaritifer
AACTCTAGCGAACCGTTTTAAACACTGCCAAAATCCTCGGAAAAACCTAAAATTCTCTGGATAGCTTTGACCTTAAACCCTAGCCATAAACCTCTGAGGAACTTATAGTCCTAAACCCTAACACTTTCTAGAATTAAAAACACTATCTCAAATCCAACAAAGTACCTGAAAGCAACTTTACCCTATGAACTTACCCGAAGAACGCCAGCCTGTAAAAGCTAAACCCTGCCACACTATTCCTCGATTGAAACAATATCCCGGCCACAAAATAACAACGCAACAACTCCTCATTTGTACTCATATTTAATATTTAGACATGGGGCGGGCAACAGCCATTTTTTTTACAGCACAATTTGCATAATTTATCAATACCTCCTGTATACAATCACAAAACCATGACAGTATAGATAGATTTTTTTTTCTGTTTACTTACAAGTGGGGGGAGAACTGGACGATCATCATTTTTGAACAGTCAGCATATATTATCAATAAATAACACCCCTGACCCCACCCTCACCCTTGACATTTTGTTCTAAAGCCTTCTCTACACGTCATTCTCTATTTTTTTTTATGTAGTAATAATCATCATTTGGACACAAAAATAGTATGAGCCACCAAGGAAACATGCAACATCCAGTGTGAGCACATTGACGATTCTCCTGCGACTACTCCAGCTGTCCAAGTGTGTGTGTAAATGTGTGTGTGTGTGGTTAGTAAATGCTGTACTGTACATTGACCGAGAGAAAATCAAGTGACCACACACATTTTTTTTTTTTGTCCTTTAAAAGACCTATTGCTCCCCAAGCCTGGTGTATTTTTAAAAAAGACGATGTTCTTACACGCTTAAAGGTGTGTGTTGATATGTCTTAAGACAGACCAAATGACATGCATTGGATTGAAAATAATACTAATACTAATAAAAGACGTACACTCACGGTGACCTTAAAATCAGTAAGTCCCTTTTTGGTCATTGCTGGAAATGAAGCGAGAAATTGCAGGGAGGCGTTTTTATCGGAATTCTCTGTAAACGGGAACAATTCTCTGAGTTGTAAACAAGCACTACATATATACGTATCAAAAAAAGCACACCCCATATATACTGTAAACAAAACAAACCTTCACACAGGGAAGAAATGATCATGTTAAATAGAAAACTTAAGTAAAAATCAAGAACAGAAAATAAATAAATAAATAATCCAAATAAAATACGTCATTTCAGACTATTGTTACTGGAAAATCGAGACCTGATCGATAAATGGTCTTGCAGGGAATAAGTGACACAATTGCCTGTCAATAAATAAATCAGAAGTAAACAGCTAAATTAAAGTTAATGTCATATTTCAGTCTGTCTTTGTTAAATGAAATGAATAAATGATTTCAATGAGAATAAATAATACCATTAAATAGCAATAAATATGCCATAAATAAAAATAGAAATAATATTAAATAAATACAAATATAATTCAATTCTTAAAATTGTGAAATGCTATTAAATGGTAATAAAAGCGTAAATGTAAAAAAGATGAATAATAATATATAAAAAATAAAATTAAAATAAATTAATAAAAATGATATTAAAATGTGTCACTGTTTCATATTTCAATCAATTTGTGCTGGAAAATGGAGATGACAAGGTTGCATAGAAAACAATTTACCACAAAAAAACCTAATAAACAACAACAACAACAATAATCTGTCTGGAATACTATGCGTAATATGTTCGACCGTGGATCAAACAATTAAATCTCATCTTTTTCTTATTTACCGTAAAGTCGCTTTTACATTCGAGAAGGAAAAGTGCACCAAAAAGACACATGACTATAAATTGGGGGCATTGTGTGGGAAAAACTTGAACATCACAATCATCAAGACTTGATTGTCTGTGATAAAAATCATTATATATCTATATCTATTTATACTATATGTTCTCTATATTTCTTCATTCCAGTTAGGACATTTTGTTATGTACAAGGTGTGTGTGGTACACTCCAATACTCCAATTTCATATAAACCAATATTCTTAAAGAAATGATAATAAATAGAACTCTGTTTGTTGACATAAAAGAACGTCCCGAAGTGGAATGCTAGGTAGTGTGTGTTGGATATGATTTCCCTTCTTGCGCACATGACAAAAAACAATAGAGATTTATGCTTCCTTCTAATAGAAAAATAAATAAGAGTCCTCATTGAGTCATTGACAAATGCTTCCAAAGGGGCTAATGAGTATCTCCTGTACATGTGTGTCCCTGTATTTCGTGTGTGGAGTGTTTTGTACCTGCTCGCTTGTGTGGTCCACTTCCTGTTCAGGTTAGAGGCTCATTCCTGCAAGTGAAATCAATCTATTCCCCCCACTGCCCCCCCCCCCTGTGGCTCATCAAATGGCACGTTCCGCCTAGGAGTGGATCTGCGCGGTGCTAGCGAGCAATTTGTGCCAGCTGACAACACGCTTGCGCAAGTCCACCTTGTCCAGCCACACGTAGGCCTCGCCGATCAGCGTCTTCTTCATGAATTTGCCGCCGTTGGACACCAAGAAAAGCTGGGAAGGAAGCGCAGCTATTAAGCGCCGGCGTAGTGATGCTTTTTTGGGGGGAGATGGCGGGCGGCACGGTTCACCTGCAGCGAGTGCCCCGCCGGGTTCATACAGAAGCGGAAAGTCTCGTTGAAGGAGGGCTCGCGGTCGTGGCGGCACACGCGCGTCTTCTTCTTGATGATGCGCTTCTGCGTGGCGATGTTCACCACGTACAGCTTCACGTAGAGGTCTGCACGGGGCAGGATAAAACTTAGTTAATATGGTGATTTTTGTTGTTTTTAATGGCAAAATCAAATGAAAGTACAGCTAATTACATCAGTAAATGAGCCAAAATTATTTTAAATATTTTGTTAAACTATGGATATGAAGATGTAGAATTTTTTTTGGAAGTCTGATTTGATTTATTGTACATATAAATTATTATATTTTTATTAAATATTTTATTGTTTAAAAATGCAAGCATTGTCTGCAATAATAATCATCATCATCATCAACAAGATTGCATACTTTCGGAGCCCCTAAAGCGACATGAAGAAAAAAAGAAAAAAAAAGAAATATGTTTCTCATTAGGAGTCGAGAAAGTTTTCTCGTTTAAATGAGAAACTTTTTTCATCTCGTCTCATTAGAAGGAGAACGTAGTTCATTGTACGCATGCAAGTAAAAATGTTTCTCATCCTGAGAGAAACACATTTCTCTTTTATTCCTCCCATGTCATTTCGGGGTACGTTATTTGAAATAATTTAAAAAGTTCATTAATAAATTAAATTGTGAAATGCAATCTTTAACTTTAGTGGCATTTGTATTCATTTTATTTAAGTGACATTTTATTCTATTTTATTTTTAAGTAATGAATTCATTCATGTTAAAAAAAAAGAGTTTTCACACCTTCACATTTAATTACTTTTATTTAATTGACCATTTTTAGTTCAGAAGAAACAACCCTCCCCACTAACGCAAATACTATAATCATAAGCTATCAATACACCAATTTTATTTTATATTATTATTATTTTGTCTTTTATGTCTGGTGTGTCATTGTAGGTTGCCTTGTATTTTTTTGTGTGGGACCCCCCTCGCAAAGGAAATGTTGCATCGCAAGGGGCTTATCCCACGAAAAAAAAAATTTTCAACAACAATATTTTATTTGACGCAAGTAAGAAATGTAATTAGATTAACCAGGCAGGTGGTCTGCAGACTTGAATTTGTAGGTGATATTACGACACTGCAGAATCTCCAGGACCAGGTGATCTCCCTCCGTCCTCACTTCCTTCTTCAGTGCAATCTTGATCTCACCCATCACCTGCGACTTACCTGCACCGGGAGGACACAGTTCGCAGTCACTTCATGTTATTTATACTATGTATTGATCCTAAACTTGTGGCGTCCATTGACAATGTTAATTACACATTTGATTTTTGACAGCTTCAATTTTAGCACAAATAGTTTTAGTCTCACCATCAGAATCACCTATGGATGATTTCATTCCATCAGTGCCATTTGGAATCTTTCCACTAAAAAAACCCCCAAAAAAAAACTGTTTATTTAATGTCAATTTTGAAAGTACTAAATGCTGAAAAGCAAGGAGACTCACAATCGGGGCACCTGGAAGATGGCGCTGTCCACCTCGTTCATCTCTGCGTCCTCGTCCAGCAAGCTGTAGGCGCTGCCGCTTAGGCCGCTGTCCAGTGAGGCCGCTGTCATGGGGGCTTCACCCGACCTGTAGCTGGCGCGAGCTACGGCACACAGTCACACCGTGAGCACGGAGAACATCCAAGGGGGACAACAACGACACAGGACGGACAGACTGACTGCTCATGAAAAGCGCGGTAATGAAACATGGATGACACACATTATGAAATGCACATGAGACCAATCAGAACATCATTAGTTTTTAGTTTGAGATTTTTGCTGAGTGGTATCCATGGCGACGACACACCGACTCACGAAAAAAAGTGTGCGTCTCGCTGCATGGATCTCAGCCTGTCGTCCTCTCTCGTTCCCTTGCAGGTTAGTAGCATCCTCTCACATGACAGGGAGGGAAGGAAGGTTGGGGTTTTTTTGGGGTTGGGGGCTCACCTCGGGCAACGTGGGGTCTCTCCTCCGATACGGCCTTCCTGAGGGTCAGGTGACGGCCGTCCGCTCTGCTCCCATTGGCCGGCAACGGCAGGGCGGGCAGCCAATCCGATTGGCCTCTCTGAATGGTGAGCACACCAACTACGCTGTGTCTCTGGCGGCCTGGTAGGCCTGGAGGTTGGCGTTGTGGATGGCGTGGGAGGGGAGGGGGCGTTGTTAGTGGGGGGGATAGTGGTCCGACCCCAGGATACAGAGTTTGCGGGTCAAAGTTGAAGATGGGAAGAGGAGGAAGATGGAGATTGAGAGAGAGTCCAATTGTCTGTCAATCACATGCACAGGGGTGTGCGGCTGCCGCAGAAGTGCATTGTGGGTCCCGTAGTTTTACAAATGAATACCAAAAAAAAGGAGAGGACTGCATGCGCAGCATTCAGGAGGAGCCTCGGACATGTTTTTGTGAAAAAGAGATATTAAGGGAGGGAAATCTTTGAGAGTTAGGGTTAGGGTTAGCACATCATTAATTATATGTTTTTAGAAAATCTGATTATGCTGCAGGGTTTTTACAAATTTTGGCCATGTTGTCGCTTGTAGAAAGTTCTGGCGTCCTCTAGTGGCGCATTTCTGGAGGTGACGGTTGTGAGGTGCCAAATTATAACTCAAGTGAAGGTAAAAAGTAAAATCAAATAAAATCAAACTGAAGATAAAAAAAAAGGTTGATGAGTGCGAGGCGGCCATGCTGCGATGGCGTTTATTTGCGTCTTGGTTTACTTGGCTGGAGGCGTTGCGGCGGCGGTTGCTGCTGCTGTGTCGGGCCTGTGTCGCCCATTGTTGTTGTTGTTGTTGTTGCTATGGCAACACCTTGACCGCACCCGGCGTTGCCGTCCTGATGGCGTTGTTGCCATGCGGCGCTTTTGGAGGAACGCGGGCGAGCTTGCGGCACGTGTCCGCGGCTGGGGCTTTGGCTCTGGCTCTCAGACGGGGACGGCTTGGACCTGCTGGGGCTACTGTGACATTTCTCGAGAGGGGGCACCTGCGTGTCTAAAACAATCACATTCACCAAATTAACATTAAAAAATGCTGCCTAAATGGACTGTGGTACGAGACCAGTTTGAAATAACTTTACAGATTTACAATCATTAGATCAGTATTTAGGCTGACTTGTTTGATGCCTAAACGGGCTGTGGTCCAGCACCATTTTGCAGTAATTTAGTTTGAGCTATTTTAGAACTGTATTTGATAGTTCAAAGACTAACTCAGATTCAATTTTAGCATGTTATGTAAAGAAGCCAAGGGGATTAAATTTAGGAGGCCCGAATTATTTGCTGCCCTAAATGGGCAGATACTTTGAAGGATTTAATTGTTTGTTTTGTTTGTCATATTGCAATCAATAGGAGATGCAGTGAATTCGGGCCCGATTTGCTTACTGCCAAAACGAGCAGCAACTTTGAAAGGTTTTATAATTAGTATGCAACTTTGAAAGGTTTTATAATTATTATGAACAAGACCATGCAGCTGTCCTGAAAGAAACAAACCAGAAACACATTGAATTCAGGCCTAACTCGCTGCCTAAACAGGCTGTAGTGCAAGGTATTTTATAAAATAACTTAGAAAGGTTTAGAATTGTTGTCAATAAGTTTACATTTACGTAAGTCCTGAAAGAAACTAAAATGCGACACAAGGGATTCAGACCCACCTTGTCTGCTGCGAGACAATTCTGAAGTAATTTTGACTTTTGTCCATAAGTTTATTATGCTAATGTTAATTAGACAAAACTGTGAAGCTCCCTGACGCTGGCTAAAGCGAGGCCTTGGAGCTGGGTGACTATGGCAACCAAGAAGACAGATCATGGGAAAGCAAAAAGCATGACGCTGAAGCTACGATGGTGGGAGTGCAAACATCAAGCGGGAGGTGTGACCGAGCGGGAACACGCGGTTCTCATACCCTTTGCCGGATCGGGAAAGATGCTGTGACTTCGGCTTTTGATCACCGACGATTTGGGAGAGTCCTGCTCGTGGGCGGATCCAGCGGTTTTAGGAGACGAGGTTTTGGAGGAGCCGTGTCGGCTCTGGTGGGAGCGGCGGTAGTGCTCCCCCTCCGTCTGCGGCCTGAGGGGGAGCCACCGCGGGACGTTGTCCAGTTGGGCCGTGTTGGACAGGTCGATAAGGACCTGGACATCCGTCGGGAGAAAAAGCAAGTGATGAAAAGGAAAAGGAAAAGAGGAAGCGACTGGAGGGATAATGACTTACCTCTCCCAGGAAATCATTGGAGGAACACTTGTCATAATCCCATACGCTCACCTCCAGTGTCTTTTTCCGCAACTGAACGCACATTTTGCGGCCATTTAGAAAATTGACAAACATGATGCTAAATTTAACTATTAACCACAAAAAATCAGTAGCTATAAAATGCCACCTAACATTGCTGCAGTGTAAGCCCCCCCCCTTGCGATTTTATGCCTAGACGGGTTCGATCAAGCCAAATTTTGCTGCAAAAGACGTTTTTTAAAAAAAAAAAAATAATTAAATATGGTGCAGTCAATATATTTTGCAGCACTCAATATATTTTGCAGCATTTAATAGCATGAATTAAGGCTCAACTTGTGTACTCCCTCAACTGGCTAGAGCAAGACCATTTGGAAGAAATTTAGATAGCACTAAAATTCATTTATTTATTCAGATTTAAAGTAACCATTGAGAAGGAAAGTAAATTCAGACCTGACTTGTTTTCTGCCTAAACGGGCAGGTAACAGACAATTTTGAATGAATTTCAGTATACTTAATGTTTGCATAAACACGGTTATGTTATGAAGTCTCAAAGCCAACATTGGGTGAGTTGGGGGCTGTAAATTCAGCCCCATCTTGTTTACTGCCTAAAGAGGCTGGTCAGCAAGATCATTTTCTACCTGCTCCAGGTGGATGTTCTTATAGATGACCGTCTGGTTCCACTCGGGATTAAGGCTCTTGCCAGCGGGCTTGGACCGCCTCTTGTTTTCAGCACTGGTGGAGGGAGGAGAGAAAGGGGAGGGGAGGGGTTGGGTTGGGGGGGGGGGGGGGGGACACCATCCATTTCATTACTTACACTCGAAAAAAAAGAGCATAATGGACCCATGTGACACTAGAGCGGACGGGCGGGGGTGAGAATGGACGGAATGCACATCATTCGGGAACTTGCACAATGTGGCGTGCGTCGATGGCAGGGTCGGAAAAGACATCTTTAAATCCGGTCGGTTGCTAAAAGCTAATGCTAAATGTAGTAATATAGAAACAAGTGTTAGCTCGTTAGCGTGGAAGATTTTTTTTCGGGGGGGGAGAGTGCAGGGTTAGTTTGGTTAGGACAAGGATTACCTATATTTCAGCAAAATGAGCAGGACCACATTTTTAAAAAATATATATATTTTACCTTCACCAAACTGACAACCAAGAAAACACAAATACAAGTGTCAATCACATACCTGGCGTTCTGGACAACCATGACCTGACTGAGTGGGGGTCCAGCATGCATTAAATATAGAGAACATACAAAAAAAAATCAATAGTCAGAGGAAGTGATTTTGTGTCGTGTGGGTTGGGGTCTAGTGTGAGTGTCAAGACGGAGGTGGGGGCATGGCACACTGGCCATTATATTAGGGATACCTGCACCAACGAGATCCAATACAACAAGTCATAATTTTTTCCCTTTGTGGGTGCGTGAGCGTGGAAACAGGGAGCATTACAGTGAAAATGGCACTCGTACCGCAGCGCTATTTATTTGATGCCACTGAGAGCACACAACCCAAAAACAGGAGCGGGGCATTTGCTTTACTTTAGAAGAGTGTATGAAAAAATATTTGGACTCACCCTCGTCCCGGCAAGAGGTACACCTTAACAAAGGGGTCCGAGTAGCCGTTGTTGTCGCGTGGCGCCAGGTTCCGCGCCTGCAGGACGTGCACGATCAAGTTGCCCAGCTGCTTGTCGTAGTGGATTTGAAGCTGCAACAAGACAAAGTATGATTAGTGTGGACGAGGCCTCAAAAATAATGATGGCTGTCATAATTTGCTGCCAAACTGGGCCTGAGCAAGATAAGTCCCTTTTACCTCAATATAGCTACGTTTGTATCATGTTTCTAAATCTTAAAACAATCGCAGTAACCAAAAGGCTTTACAATGAATTCAGGCCCAATTTGTTTGGTGCCTAAACGGGCCAGGGGTCACCAACATGGTTGCTGTTCAAATTTAACAAGGAAACGGTATGTAATTCTGCGAGAACATAATTAACTGCAGCATCCATTCGTCTGTTAGGTTTGTCACCCCCCCACCCCCAACGCAATCGGCGCTTATTGTTTTCGTCTTGCCTAAACAACGCCTAATTGGTCCGATTGGCTGCAAACGTATCAGCGGGAGCGGTACAAGATGTATTCTCCGGAGTTTGTGAACTCACAAATATCGCGAGAATTCATCTTGCTAGCAAGGTTACATCGAACATGCTTGTGGTGTGTACTATATTGTGCTTTTACTGACAAAATAAAGAGAACCACTTTACAACCACATCAGTCAAGCCCCAAAGCCAAACACAAAAAAATCCTGGCACCACGTCCACTAAAGGGGCTGAAGAAAGACAAATTCGAAGGAACTTTGACAGAGATTGTAGTAGCTAGGTCTGAAAGTAACCACACATGACTGACCTGTATGTCACCAGTGATTGGGTGTGACGGGGTCTTGCTTCCATCTGTGGCCTGCAAGGGAAGAAAAGGTGCTAAGAGATGCAGGAAGAGAGAGAACAAAGAAAGCGTGCTCGAACTTGACATGCGAACAGCACTCGCCTTGCCGCTGTGCCGTTTCTTGCTGACCGACGGCGAGCCCGGCTGGGCGGGGCTGGAGGTGGCCGTCAGGCTGGCGGAGGAGGCGGTGGATGACGGGGCCTGCTGCTGGGACACCTTCTGTAGCTCGGCCGCCAGCTGCTTGGGGTCCACGCCCGGAGACCTGGGAGGCCTGTCACCTGAAGGAATTTCAAAGTTAGGTATCTAGATTTCACTGCATTACTGACTTCTAGTGTTAATTTGATCCGCCATTTTTAAATTTAGTCTCAGTTTTAGTCAGTTTGTTATCATAGTTAGTCAACCTCATCCTGTTGTTTTTATTTAGTCCATTTTTAGTCGAAATAAATCTAGCATTTTAGACTTTTTTTTTTTGGTCTAGTTTTAGTCAACAAAAACTGTCAACGTTTTAGTCTAGTTTTAGTCAGGACAATCATTTTACCCCTTTATATTTTTAAATCAGCAGATTATGTTTAACATTTCGGATCTAAAACTATGTCACATAAAATTTTCTCTCATATTTTTGATGGAAAACAACTTGACACACATGATATCAACAAGTGGCTACTATGGCTATGCTATGAGCTAGTAAGTTAGCCAACATTACAGTAGTTTAGATTCAGATTAACATTATTGTTGGAATGTTATAGCTGTTGGATTAATGTTACGTTATAACTAAAATTTACTTTTTTTCTTTTTTTTTTACCTTTGACCGTGAATCCACCTCTTGTCTGTCGCATGTGTTTGTGCATGTTGCACTATGCAGATTTTAGAAGGGGGCGTGTCACTGTTTGTCACATTACAGTGTCAGAGTGACAGATCTCGTTTTTGTTCATGAACTAAAATGTCCATAGATTTTAGTCCATTTTTTATTAAGTAAAGTACACTTTCGTCTCGCCTTTATTAATCGACGAAAATGCATACTGATTTAGTCCCAGTTATGGTTTATTAATGAGGGTTTTAGTCTAGTCTAGTCTAGTTTTAGTCCAGTGAAAAAGTGTATTGACAAAATTATTTTTATTTTGTTTTTGTTGATGAAATTAACCCTCCTGACATCAAAAGCTTACTTTTGCTAGGCTCATGGAAGTCCAGGCGCTCGGAACCTTCGGATTCTGCCAACATGTTGAGATCTCTGATGTAAAGAAAACCAATGCTTGAAACAGCAACAAAAACGACAAAACAAAAACCTTCAATGTGAAATTTGAGGTTGTACTCACAGCCTGACGCACAATTCTGCCTCGCTACACGAGTGGCCGACAAGCCCTTGCACCTCTTCGTAGGTTTTTCCCGTCAGCGGGATGCCGTTCCACTCCAAGACTTGCATTCCTTTTTGGACAAGAGATATAGTTTGGGGACAAGGAATTGTTTTGTTTATTACATAATTCATGTGCGGTTTCACCACATTCTTTTGGGGGGAAATACACACACTGCAAAACCTGGAGAGAAAAAAAGTAAAGAGGAATTAAAATGATCTGCATCAGAAAGTTGAACACAAACAACCAAAACCCACAGCAGCAAAAACACAACCGAGTGCAAAGACACTTGACTCTTGATTGTTGTAGTTGTTCACACAGCAGAGCACGGCAAAGGCGGGCTGTCAAAACTTACATGGCCTGAAACAGCTCATCAGCAGAGTCCTCTGCTTGCGTCGCACTGCATGTATTGCACACAAATTAGCCATCTCCTCACTCGCATTTTTGCCATTTTCGCACCGCTTGAGATGTCCTATTCGCACATTTGGCGACGATAGCAATAACACCACGGCGGTCGCAAATTCAATTAGCAACTTGAATGTGTTTTGTCGAATGAATGAGGACAAAATTATTTGTTATGGTGCAAAATCCCAAGAGTAAACCCAGATGGATGGCTCACTATAGAAGCTTTAAAGTGACCCAAAGTCATTGTCCGCTGCCATATACCAGCGGCCTCAGAAAGGCCATAAAGTCCTGACACACTCCATGCGGACCCGAGGTGACATAAAAAACTGCCGCAAGCAGACGGATGGACGGAAAAGGTGGATGTAGGAGGTGTTAACTGCTCCCGGACTGCCGTTGTATGTATCAAGCGGCAGTTTGGGTCACATGATGGCAGCGGACAGTCATACATCAAGGACCTGTGATCATTCTTTTTATAATAATATTATTATTATTATTGTTGTGTATGTTAAAGGCAGATGGCAACTGTTTTGGGCAGAGGTGAGCAGAATTTGTTCCCAAGTGCCACAATTCAAGTATCATTGTAGATAGGTAAGAAATAAAAACAAAGTTCAATGGTTTATTTTAACAATAAAAATAATGATTCATGTTGTCCATCCTTTTTTGGGGGAGGGGGGGGTTAATGAGCAAGTATTGATAGTAGGTTTCAGTTTATGAGCCAATACCCGACAAAGGTGGCCAATACCAAAACTGCCCTCTTCTGGCCATTTTATGATCAGCAATTAAAAATTGCAAATTAGGAGGACAGAAAAGTGACATTTACTTCATGCAATTTGAAGGAAAATGCAATATGGAATATATAATTCTCTAAAAGTTTTTGGGGAAATTTTATATACCAAAACTACTAGTGGTATCGGTACTTGGTAATGGTATCTGTGACTACTCAAGAGTTGAGTACAGTTTGGTCTATAAAACAAAAATGAACACACCTCATTTTTTTTTTGTAATTAATCTAATCACAGTCTACTAATAATTTTTATAAATCAAATATTTAATTATATATCTAAAACTCTTTATGATGTAAATGAATACATTTGAACAATAAAATTGTTAACTCATATTTTTAATTTCAGCAAATAATTGACCGATTGATTCGGTAAGTTAATAAAGTCAAACCATAACATTGGTCATTTGAGCAATAAGCATTTTTTGTTTTCATTATGTACTGTATGATAAATTACTATGTATTTAATTTGATAAATGAATAAAGAAATACATGCAAACATGAATAAATACTAGGGATATTAGGTGATTTTTTTTTTTATCATAATTGATTGCATTACTTCAATAGTCAACTCACAATAACCGGTAATCGCAAACTTTATATCTGTTCTAAATGTAAAATAAAATGTACAGTATTTTTTTCTCTAAGTTTTGATACCCTTGTAAATATAAAAGTGGGAAAATGTTAGATTAATAGAAATATGGCTGCATCTTTTAGTCATTGATACAGTAATTGAATAATTCATAAAATTTAATATAAATTAAAAAGATGTACTCCACTGTAAATAACAAGTGTGATATTGATTTGTGTAGATGTCATTTATCTGCCACTAGATGGCATAATTGCATTTGTAAGACATTGGTGACAGCTCAGTGCATTTTTCTTTTCTTAATAAGAGCTGTCCAATCTTTAACATGAAGTAACTTGTGAATTTATGCACATTTCTAAACTTGTATAACAAAACTCGACCCCAATCTCCACAAATATATGCATTATTATTAAATTTAATTTTGACGCGGACTTGTCTGCTGTGTTGTGACTGGATTTCTCCCAGTACAGGCTTTCCAAGTAAGGGGCGGTCATTAATCACGCGTTAAAAAAATTTGTGGCATTACAGGAACTTTAAATGTACTCAAAATTAACGCACTAATTTTGACACCCCTAATAAATACATTTTATTTACATTTTATAATATTTTGTTTTGGTCAGGTGACTTTTCTGTCACAACGCAGGGTGGGATCATCTTGCAGACAGACTAAAAATGAGCACAGTTTTGTTGCGTTTCAGCCTCCGTAATAAAAATGGGTCGGGGTATAGAGCAGACCAGAGTTTGTGGCCCACGTCTCATATTTTGCCCAGTCCTGGTTTATTTTCGAGTGAGAATGATGGGACATAAGGCGCTCACCTTCCAGGATCTTCCCTGTTTGTTCCGCGGCTCCACCAGGTAGAACTTTGGAAACATAGGCTCCGATCTCTCCGTTACCACCAGGTACCTCTTTCCCACCGACAACACGGATACCCAGTCCGTTCCCTAGCAAACACGTAAAGATGTCACATACACAAGCACCAAACCTCTGTCCAATGATCCATGTTTTAATTACGTAATGGTGAGTGTGAGGCCCTGCGCCATTTTGAGCACGGCAATAGCTGCCGGGTGTGGAGGGGAGCCAAATGGAAAGGGATGCCAGGAAATGAAATGTCTGCTCCATGCGGCCTGACAAAGGATAATGATGGGTGAAAACGCTTGCCATTTTGTTTAAAAGATGGATCCAAAAAAGGCATGCGGTGCATTTTTCAAACTGATCCCAACCTGGTCCCGGTTTGAGGATCATTCAATCAATAGACTGCAAACAAGGTTCTGAAGGTTATTGCTTGGATCTAAAGAATAGTTGCCTGGAGTTTTGACAATCAAGTAAGAGGCAACTAAGAGGAGCTAGTTAGTTTGGTCATCTTGATCAGAGTAGTTGTTAGGAATCCCGAGGGATGACCAGTATCGTATCAATTTTGTCAGACCAATTTGATCCCAAAAACTTGATAAGCTTGATGGTTGACTATGACTCGAATGAGGTAATTTGACAATTTGCAGGTAGCAAAAAAAGTTCGTATTAGACCTTATTTACAAACAAGTCTTTCATAAGTTGCTGTATTTTACCTGACACACTGCGGTCTTTGGGATCTCTCTTCAGCTTGACCCTGAGGTGAGGGAAGGGGTAGTATTGACCTTTACCCTGTGGCCCACACAAAATAATCACATGAGCTTTCTTTATACAAATTCACAGGTATACAACTGGCTTTTTTGGGGTGTCACCTACCTGTCTCTTGTCGTGTCCATTCTCCGAGCGTACTTCTGTGGGTTTGTCGAACCAGTCGGTCTCCTCTCGTCTCAGGTGGTAGGCTTCAGTGACAAACATGTAGAGGCAGTCTAAGAATGTTTGCCCCACGTGCCACACATATGAGAACTTCCTCAAATAAATGCATGCTATTCATGGGAAGGGAACGACAGCTTGTGAATGGAGCCAGCGTCCATGTTGATTTATTTAGGTTTAATATAGAATTGAATGCAAAGCGATGGGGTTCTTTTTCATTGGTAGTACTAAATGAAGTGGGGTATAGGAATGTAGCTTGACAGTCAGTATGGTTAATTAGGAGTATTAATTAGGAGTATGCGTGTTATTTTTTATCTATGACTGTAAATGTTGGGTATACACCTTTTATTCCGAATATGTTCAAAATCATGTCATTCATGTGACATGACATGTGACGTGTGACATGACATGTGACGTGTGACATGACATATGTTACTTTTTGAAACCTTCCCAACATTTAACCATCATATCATGTGGATGATTGTGCAGTTGATTTGTCGTGTGGGTTAATACGTTATAGTTTATGAACTAATACTCTACCATTGGCTGAATGGTCTCTTTTCAAAGGCATCAGGGACTCACTTAGGGCTGCAATCAAGGCAAACGAGTTTACACAGCAAAATGGCGGGATCCATAGCAAATCTATCATTATGTCCTTATGATGCAATCATAAAAACTAAGACCTGGGAGTGTATGCTTCAAACTGAGCAGCCCTTGTATTGGTATTTTTCCCTATTATATATTTTTCCAATATTAAGCATAGACTGTAAGACCTATGAGGGCGTAAACACATTTTAAAAACACTCCATAAAATGATCAAACTTGAAGTGTACACAAAGTAGAAGACACATGCATGCAATTATTCAGAGACATGCAAAAAAATAAGGTTTAATATTTACTAGTGCATGCATTTTAAAAAACAATCCACATTTTTCATTTTTTCAATTACATGCATGCAATTATTCACAGAGAAGTGCAAAAAAAAAATAAGGTTTAATATTTACTATTACAAGCATTTAAAAAACAATCCACTTTTTTTTTAATTATCATGGCAATTACATGCTTCTATTTGTTTAAGAAAGTGGTTCCTTTGGGTGGATGTTTTTATAAAGTCTACGATGACTACATTATATGGGCATGTATTAAAGGCATGTGTTAAAATTCCAAAAGGGAATCAATATTAGAATAGAATTTCCAAAATGTGGTTGTGGGAGGCACTTGCCAGTTCACTGGTGAGAAACAGAATGCTGAAGGATTAACTTGATTTTTATGCCTCAAAAGAGGAACTGTGAAAACATTCCTACAGTGTCAAACATTTCATTAAGTGTGAAAAAGACAAAGACGAGTATCCCTAGACAAAGTGTGCACTAGCGATCACTATTTGAGGAGAACACCTCCCACACAATCACACCAAGTTATGCCAACACATTACATAATATCGGATGTAGAAACAGAAGCACAAGCATGCATCAAGCGATACATTCAAGCATGCCTTGTAAGACAGAGAACAAGATTTCATTTCATTAGAATGACACAACTGAGAAGAAGCAACAAATAAACACATGCAGATTTAGTGGCAGCCAACGCATACAAGAAGAAATCATAAATAAGAACAGAAAAATACGAACTTGCTGGTAACATTTTTTACCTTCGCTATCTGACATTGTTCCCTGAAGATCATCCATCAACACATAAGCCCTACCCCTACTTGGTTCCTCCATCATGTGCTGCTGCTGCTGCTGTGAGTCCTGCAAGGACAGACAGGAACCAAACTGGTCCCGAGAGTCGGCCGAGATGGGTGGCAGAGGCCCCGCTGAGGCGCGGGCCATTCCCATCGGCTGCCCCACAGGGCTCAGTGGACTTTCTTCCTCAGAGTTCTGGGCCACGATAGGGATTCTCCCACGGCCGCTTTGCACAATGGGGAGGCTGGTGGGTTTGGTGCGACCGGACGGGGCTTGGAAACCGGGCCCGTCTGCGGAAACTTCGCCGTCCCCTTTGAGCCTCAGCGAGGAGCTGGAAGGGTCTCTTTTGATTGACAAGTCTAAGCCATAGCAAGACGTAGGCCTAGATGACGGTCTTGAGCGACTGCCACTTGGGTAAGCGGAGTCCAATCCCAAACTCTGGCCCAGGTTTAGCGAACCAGCCAAGTTTGCACCCAAGGTGGACCCCAAGTATTTTTGCTGCTCTGCAATATTCTTACGAAGGCCAAAGGTAATCTCATCCTGCATGAGCCGGCTGGATCTTGGGGAGCCGCTGGCAGACCCCAAATAGCTCGTATATTCCATGTCCAAACCTCTGCTTTCTGTAATTGAGGAATACTTGGAGGAGATCTTGGGCTCCAGTATTGGAGTCTTGTGTTTTTGGTACAACACTGACGCTGGAAGTTGTTTTGCTGCCTGCTTCTCGAGAGTCAGCCGACTGATGCTGTACTTATCTGACTTTGGGTAATGCCTTTGGGAGTAACTGGAGATGCTGGAACTTGGGGTATAGTAATGCTGGGAGAGGCCTGTCAGAGAATCTAAGCTTTCTGTCCCACCCGTGCTTCTCCTGAACTCCTGCTTGAGCTGCTGCTTCAAGAGCTTCAGTTCGTATGGTTCCTCCATTGGATCATCTTCATCAGGGGTTTTTCCATATGTATGCAGTCTGGAGGTGGATCCAAGGTAGTCAGTGGATTCTAGATCAGCAGCGCTGCGTTGGAGAAGCTTCTCTGCTTTGGCAAGCTCTCTCTCAGCAAGACTGTATGACGACGAAAAAGCAGTGGAGCTTTTAGCCAGCTCGGCCGCATCTTCCAGTAGCAGGTAACTCCGAGGTGTGTGGTGATCAATATCCGAGTAATAAGAATCGGAGACGGCTGACATGGGACTACCTGCTATACTTCCTACATCCAAGGCTCTGAGGTCGAGGTGGTTGCCATATTTATCATATTTCACGCCGAGGTAAGGCGACGATGTGGGGTCGGGCTGGCGGCTAATGACATCGTATTTGGTGGCATCCAGTTCAGAGAGAAGAGCGGCTTGCCTGGCAGCTTTCTGCTGTAACAGGAGCATCTGCTGGTAACTTTGCTGTTGGGAGCTGGTGAGCGAAGGGACAGAGGAGTATATAGAATGAGACTGGTAAGACTGGGGGGTCTGATAGAGGGACTGCTGGTATTGGCTTTGAGGGTACTGGTACTGGGAGTATTTCCCATATTCCTGTTTAGTTTGAGGTGGGACAAAGTCATCCAGTTCTGACTGAGGAGCTGTCCTGGGACGCTCCAGACCATGGCTTTCTATTTCCTCATCCTCACCGTCACCATGGTCACCTCTGGTCTCTCGGATGTTACTAACCTCACTGTCTGACATATAATCTCTGTCTTCAGCCACACCCTGTAAATAAGCCCGCTCACTCTTCTCCCGCTCTTTCAGTAGGGCGCCTTTCCTCCGATTAATACCCATCTCCAAGTACCTCAGCTTGGCGTCAATCTCCTTCTCCTCCTCGTCAAGCTCTGCTTGCCTTTTGCGCAGTTTGGATGACTCCCGTTCCACTAAATCAAGCTCACGGTCTATGTCTTGCAGAATCTTGGCGCGCGCCATGTTTGAATTGCGGCACATTCTCCGTCGAGCAGAACCGGTGCTGTATGCGGTCTGTCCACTGGCTGACGATTCATCTTCTGATGGGGGATTGGGTAGAGTCCTCTTGACCTTCTTTTGAGTGCCAGTGGGTGTTCCACCGGAGCTCTTCCCCTGCAAAAAATAAATAAATCAGATAGATAGATAGATAGATAGATAGATAGATACGTAGATAGATAGATAGATAGATAGATAGATAGATAGATAGACAGATAGATAGATAGATAGATAGATAGATAGATAGATAGATAGATAGATAGATAGATAGATAGATAGATAGATAGATAGATAGATAGATAGATAGATAGATAGATAGATGTCAAAATTTGTACTTTGAAGTCTGAGCGCAGTGTGAAGAGTAGCAATTTATTTACAAGACGGATTTCACAGCTGAATATGTCCCGGCAAGCTTTATGTACTGTACGTATGTGATAGTCAACGATGAGTTACTGAGGCATAGATTTGACTTTCAAAAAAGAGGAATCATTCACCGCAATCAAAGCTGTAGTATGATTAGCTCAGGCTTGCAACATTTATAATATTACATGAGAAATGCCAAGTGAGAGAAGTGAGAAACTCCACTACCATCATTACAGTAATAATAAAAGGGAGGTGTACTTACAGTATCATTATACTGTGTGCCAGATGTTACCCTGTCTTCTCCACTTGGACTGATAGGTTTGGGGTCAGACATCGATCTTTGCATGGGCTTCGTTCCCTTCGGACTTCCTGGATCTGGGCTTCCCCTGAGCTTTTGTGGGCTTTTATCACCCAACGATTTATCATATGATACAAATTCAAGTGATTTGCTTGGGGAAATACAGGGTGATAACGGAGAATAGAGCACATTAGGAGATTTAGGGGGTGCTTGAAGTGTGGAGGACTCAGCCTTGAGGTGTGGAGACATGGCGATCTCCAAGGGCAAGGGTCGTTTCTTTGGCGAGGTTCTTTCCGAGTCGGACAGTTCCATTCTTGTGTCCATCCTGATGTTTCCGTCTGTGTCCGTTTGGATAGAAATCTCAGTGTGCGCTTGCAGAGACATGTCCGTGTGCCCTCCCCTGTCCCCTCGTGCGGTGCGTGGCCGATTCTGTCTGCTTCTCTGAGCCTCCCACTCCTCTTGATCTTCATCATCTGTCTGCACACAACTGTCAACACTCTTTTTGACACTTTTCTTTTTTCTCCCTGCTGTGTAAGCTTTGCTGACCGTCTCGTCCTCTTCGTCTGTTTGGCAACCACTATCTGTGATCTTCCGTGACAGTACGGTGCCATCAGGGCCCAAGACAATTGCCTCTTGGATGCCATTCCCAAGCATCTCCCCACCTGGATACATCTGACGAAGCTTTTGCTCTTCCAGTTGCATGCGGAGCTGCTCTTGGAGTCTCTGAATTTGCTCGAGCTGCTGCTGTTGCTGAGCGTAGGTTTCTTTTTGCATCATGAGATGAGCTTGCCTTTCCTCTTCTTGCTGAGTCAAAATTTGCTGCTTCATGACCTGTAGCTCCTCTAATTCCTTTTGGACCAGCAGCTGCTCTTGCTCACGAAAACGTTGAATCTCCTGACGCTCCCATTCCAGCTCCTCTGCGAGGCGCTGCTGCTTGAATTTTTCCATTTCGAGCCTTTCACGCTCTGCCTGATACTGGCCATCCCCTGGGACTATAGGTGAGGAAAGAGCCTCCAGGGAGGCGGCTATTGCCTCAAGGGATTCATCCGTGTAGTCAAGGGATAAAGAGGTGGTCGCTGTGGTGACAGCATTACCAGAAGTGTCCTCTTTAGATAACTCCAGGTTGAGAGGGATGTCGGCTCGCTCATCTGCGTTGGTAACGGAGACGGTAGACAGGAAACTGTGGGATCGTGTCAGTGGCAAATTCTGGATGTCTGACAACGATGGCATGGTGTCACTGGTATGCATACTGGACTGAGTGTTGTACGATGTACAAAATATGGAACCTGGTTGGGTTGTTATTGCATATGCAGATGGAATTGGTGCAGCAACAGAGGAATAAACAACCCCATTGGATGACCTCAGCACACTACTTGTACCAAACAGAGTGCCAACAGCACTTGTTACTCTTGCTTGGGAATAAGGAGGGATTGTCATTCCTGCGTATGCCCCTTTCTTAGAGTAGTCCACAGCATCACCTGTTAAAAACATAAAAATAAAAAAAATCAATTGAGTTCATATGATAGAGTCAATGAAGTAAATGTATAGCAGTGAGCCATTCCTTACCCAAATTATAAAGTGATGGAAAAGGAAAAAAAAATATTCCAAGTATAAACAAGACTTACAGCATGCAGGCACAAAAATCACAACAAAAGAAAAAAAACATCACTTCCATGCAAAAAAAAAAAAATGCAAAAATGTCAAAACCCCATATTAGCCATGGATTAGGGGTAGCAGTTCAAAATGACATTTAAGCGACAGGTCTGCAATGTCACTGCACTGACCTGCATCAGAAACCTTTGCAGAGGAAAGATCTACGGCACCGTCTGTGGTTCCACTGAAATTATAGCTGTTCTTACTCTTGTAAAAAAACAGGCCCGCTTCTGCCAGGTTGGTGTCCGACATCGAGGGTTTGATTCCGCCAAACCCCCTCATGGCATAAGACGAGCGGTCATACTGGTAATGATCATCGCGATATCCAAAACGGTCTTCAGGCAGAGGGGTGGTGGGCTGTTGTGACGTGCAGCTTCCTGCAAACGGGAGCTTGTAAACAACATCACAGCACACTGCTCTTTTCCCTGCAGTCAGATCTACCGGCTTGCCATCGTCCTCTGTTATGACCGCTGTGACGACCTCTGTCGAAATGGTGTCGATGGATACCAGAGTATTGAATGGTTTTGTCGTGCTCAGGTCAACAACTCCAGCCACAGACGTGGTGCTTGTCGTCAATCCATTAGCGACACAACCAGCGACATTACTGGGTGCCACGGTTACAGGCGGTGTTTGGAACGTTCCACCACCTGTGCTAGATCCAACTGTGAGATTCATGGGGCTCTCACCAGAGTGAGTGGGAGGCTGAGAATCCATGGACCGGTATACAATTTGAGAGACGGGTTCAAATGCTTTATTCTTTGTTAGCTGGAGGGGGGTTGAAGATGCTTGTGATGTTTCTACAATGTCACACCTCTGGATTGTAGCAGAACATGTCACAATGGTGATGCTGTCCGTCACGATGGAGAAAGTGGAGGATTCAGAACTTAGGTTTACGACAGGTGACTGTACCGCACTGCTCTGGCGACTGACATCAGCTGCAAAAGACTGCTTCCTGGAGTCTGGGCCAGCAGACAGATCCACTCCATTCACGTGTGACGCCGCATCGGCCTTCATAGTGCTCAGATCCACCACCTCACAAGGCAGGACCGTTTGTCCGTTCTGTCCAGGCAATTGGGTCTTTGGTTTCTCCAATGAGATGGGTATTCCTGTTGCCCTTGGAGCTGGCACAGGCGGTGGCGTCCGTTCATGAACAACAGAGACAGTGGTTCTTTGGACCTCTGTGGTAACCACTTGAGAGATTAGGTTTGGCATGACCACGGGAGGCTGCGCGGAGGCCAACACTGCCTCGATAACGTGACAAGAACTTGAAACGTGCTTTTCTGGACAGCATAACTCTTGATTCTCAATGGATTCTGTCACTCGGGTATAAGCCAGAGGCACCCTGGTTGTATGAGGCGGTGTTGACTGCTGATATGAATGTGGCTGAGAATGTGTTTGTTGATAACTTGGCGGCTGAACTTGGTGGGCAGTAGATACTGGGCCAATGTTAGAGGGGGCTTGAGTTGAGAGACTGTCTACTGGAGAGCTTGGCTGAGAAGGGAGTGTGATGACCACGTACGTATCTCGGAGGTTTCTTGCATATCTAGGGGAAGAAGGAGACTTTGGCGAGGGTTGAAAGGACTTACTCTCAGATGAAGGGCTAAGGTTCAAAGCTATTTCAGAGGAGCCAGTGGGAAGTATGGTGGGTCTTGGTGGTTGCGAGGCATGAGCAGGGGAGGATGGCTGTGAGCAAGGTTTCGGTGCAATGGGTGGTTTGACACCTGGCCCTTGTCTATGGCTTTCGCCGATCCCAGCAGGAATAGAGGGCTTTGGAGGAACAGGAGGCGGAACGTGAGCTTTGTATGTTGGCGTTACTGATTGTTTAGAGTGTGAAGTCGTGGTCACCGTCTCTGGCCTGACGGGCGCACTTGAAGCCTGAGGTGGGAGTGGAACTGGAGGTTTCCTGGGAAAGACTGTCTGTTTTTGTGGGGTAGAGGGAGGCAATGGTGGTTCAATGGGTACATCTGCTTTTTCCTGAGAATGAGCCCTGCGCAAGACATTTGGCTTTGGGGGGATTGGTGGGGCAGTTGAAACAATGCTGGGAGTAGCATGTGCATACTGGGGGACAGTCGGCAAAACAGTAAAGCTTGCAGTTATAGGAGCAGATGTCACTGAAATTACACTTGATAGGTCTACAATGTCAGTCTGGGATGCTGTGATGGGGGTGTGTGGTTGCTGGTCTGATGCAGATTTTGTTTCCACAGCTGATGTTGAACTGACAGTTTCCGCTTCTTTTTTAATGCTACTTTCTTCATCGGAGGACAACTCTCCTGAGGAACACTGTGTGACTTTTAGGTCTGGGATTGGGTAGAGAGCCCTTCTAGATGAAGTGGTTTCCACTTCTGGGTCTTCCAGAGTAGGACTTGTTCCAGGAGTCAAGACTTTTTTCATGAGCTCTTCGTATGTACTTTCAGCATCCAACAATTGTTTTCCATCTTTTCCCAAAGTGACTGTAGTGTCTTTGGAAAGGTTATTTTCAGCGGGCTGTAACACGATTTCTGGGTTTGGACTTTCTTTTTTGGGTTGCATGTTCTGGTATTCCTGTTCGAGTTTCATGAATTCCTTTCTTTTTTTGATCATGTCCTCATAAACTTCATCTGGTGATCTCAGCTTCTTGGGCTGGGTAGAAACGCTGATCTTTTCCGTGTCTCCCAGATCATCTGTTGAATTTTCCATGACAGATGCATAAGCATAATCTTCAATAAGCATACCACCATAAAGAGCTTCTTTTTCTGGATGAAATTCAACATTTTCAACTGTAGGAGACTTAGCCCTCAGTATTATCTCCTCATAAGCTTCATCAGCAGATCTGAGAGTTTTTCTTTGTGATTTGTCAAAGTTTTTATCTTCTGTTGGAGAATGTAAGGAAGTCGATATAGGCAACTGATATGTTTTCTGCACTGCTGCTATCTTGGCAGCGTGGATCTCAAACCCTTCGGGGTCTGAATCGATGCTCGGAGAGAAATCAGAGCAGGATGATCGTCTGATCTCTTCCATTTCTGCCTCCTGCCTCAATTCTTCTGTCGGTGATGCGTCTTCGATAGGCGAAAGGTTGCTTGGGGGCGTCATTGAACGGTCACGTCTCCGCTGGCCTCGAACTTCTTCTTTGTCTCGCTTGGATTTTTTACCAGTTCCCCGCTGTTTTTCCTGTTCCCTGAGTAGGTCTTCTTCTTCCCGCAACTCTTCCTCCTCTGAAGAATCTTCAATAGTCGGCAGCATTTGTCCAGGTTGTCTGTGTTTGGCTTTCCTGTGCTGCTTGCTCTCACTGGAGCGAACATGGCTAGGACTACTGCTGTCGCTGTCTTCATCCAGTGAGGACAATGACGTCGGTGATGTGCCAGGTGTAAAGCTGGATGCGTGTAGACTGGATGACCCCTCCCCTTTAGAACGATCATCTGGTGAATCAGTTAAACTTTCTATCTCAGGTTCTATATCAACTTGAGTTACGCACACGAGGCTGCTGGTGGTATTCAGCTCCATGGTTGGAAATTTCCGAACCGCGGTACCGCTTTGATGGTCCTCTTCATTGAGCTCCGGTGGATCAACTTTGACAACTTCAGCTTTCTCCAGAGCACTTTGCAGCTCTTTATCTTGTTCATCATTGGGACTTATAGAGTTCTTCTTGGATAACCGCACGGCTTTCCCAGACGCGCTCCCCTCTACAGGCTCTGTTTTCTTCTGCTCAATCTTTTTTCTCTCATCTTGTCTGATCTTTTGCCGAATTAGGTTTTCCTCATCAGATGGCGAGGCGTCCTCATTTTCGCTCATTTCTATGATCTGTTTGCGGATGAATTCCTCGTCATCCCCTGACAAGGGGCTCTCCTTTCCAAAGCTTTCGCTGCTATCTTCCAGTGAATCACCCCTGACATCTAGCGGCACCAATAGCTTTTTCTTTGTGCTACCTGTGTCAACATTTCTGTCGTCATCTGAGCAGGGCGAGTCGGGAGAAAATGGAAGCACCTCTAGTTTACGTCTGGTCTTTAGTGTGTCCGTTTGTTTCTCTTCATCCTCCTTCACTTGCGCCTCAAGAATTGGCAGGACTGTGCTTTCCAGCTTGGCCAGGTCCGAGGGGCTGGTAGGACTGCTCTCCTTGATGGCACTTTCTCTGTCGCCAGGCTCTTTCAGGGTTTCCAACTTCTTCACCTGTTGGATTTAATTAAGAGATTAATGGAATAATTAAAAATAAAAAAATAAACACAACTTCAAGATACATCTTGTACCTAGTGTTTTGCACAATATAACAATACCACAAAGAACAACTAGTCTCTCCACTTATTAAGCTAAACACGCTGGTCACCTCAGGAATTGTAGCTTCATCACACTGCTCGCCCTGAGGCTCGGGTGGGTCCCCACTTTTCTCCATCAAACTAGTGTCTTCATTCATATGTGTGGTCTGCTCACCAACTACAGTAACTGGGATTTGGGGTACTGCTATGGGGGCTGTAACTACTAATTTAGACAGGTTGGCATTTTCACAATCTGCTTGTGTATTGTTCGGTGACGTGCTTTTCTTCTCTGCATCATACTCAGCAGTGCGATCGTTGGCACCAACTATGCTCACTTCTGATATGAAAATAGAATCCTGGCTGTTGCTTGTGTCAGGTAACGAGCCAACCCCATTTTGGTTTGCCTCTTTTTCACTGTTATCTTTTTCCCCATTGAATTTGTCGAGTGGCTGCTCCTGACTGCCCATTAAATGAGAATGTGATTTCATGTCATTAGGGATGACAAGATCCCTAAGGGTTTTATCACTGACTTGTGTCTGATTCTGAAAGGGCTTTTCGGCTTTGACCTTTTCTTGCTCATCAGAATCTGGAACCACCGTTTTTTCTGAATCATGTTCTTTTGACAAAATATCTGTAGGTGGCTGCTGCTCCTCATTTGGCATTACACTCTCAGATTCAACGAGAGTTTTTTCTGTCTCTGTTGACTTCTCTGGGGACGAGGCTGTTTGAACAGAGCTCTCGTGAACAGGAGGTGGCTTATCATTTGTTCCTGGGTCTGTCGGTTTAAGCATTATTACACTATGGCCGTCCCCGTGGGTTATTTCTGCACTTTCCAATTCTTTTTTATCTATTGCACAAACATATTCTGGTTCAATAGAAGAATGTTGTGAAACTAGCTTTGTCTCACTAAGAGGTTTCTGCTCTTTTGCCTTCTGAGTTTCCTGTTCTTCAGTGGGATTTATCGTGTCAGCGTTCACCTCAGAAAGTCTATTTTCACAAAGTGTTCCCTCTTCAAAGCCTGCACCATCACACTTTAACTCAACATCCATCTCCTTGTTTTCAATAGTTTGTTCTTTGACACTCAACACCCCAGGAGTGTTTTTAAGTGTTTCAAGCTCAGCTGAATTTTCCTGACTACCTTTAACAGATACTTCTTGATCAGCAGTTTTGTCCAAGGCGCTATGCAATGCTTTTTCAACAGATGTATCATTCAAAGAAAAAGGAAGTGACTTGTTTTCTGGCTCAATTAGACTACTAGTTTCTTGTGCCTTTTCTACAAGTTTGTGGTCTAATACATCAGATTGATTTTGCTGTTCAACAGTTGAGTCAGGTTGATTACTAATTGATGTCACAGGGCGTTCGATGCATTTGGATGCGTCTGCCTGTATTTCATTCTGCATCTTGTCATATGTAGGGCCCTCAATTTCTTCTTCAAGAGAGAGATGAGGAGCATCCTCTTTGATTGTACGTGCCTCTCTTATTGGTTGAATTATTACATTTTCAGCTTCAGTTTTTGCAGTATTACTTTGATTGAAAGTTTTGTCTACGGTCTCTGTTAAAGTCTGAATTGGTGCCTCTGTTGAACCGCCTAATTTACTCCCTATTTCTTTTGTCAAATGGGATTCTGATGCTGAATCCAATTGAGAAGTGATTTCCTGTGTGCCCGAGACAGATTCAGACTGTAGTGAGTGAATTTTGCTCACTGTCAAGGGGGCTATACTTTCAGTATCAGTGCGATTTTTGTCTTTTTCTACCTCAAGTGACATCTCATCAGAACCCGTATCCGGCAACTGAACCTCAGGGAGGTTCGCTACTATTTCTTCAAAAGTCGTTGTCTTTTCCTCAGTTGCTGTACTGACAATATTACTCTGTGATCGATGCGCATCTCCAGGCAGCACAGTCACTGGGTTTGTATCATTGGAGCTACTTTGCTGCAACTGTTCAATTGCTGGGATTTCCTGTGCTATTTTGGCAAGGCTCTCTTGCTGCTGCTCTTGAATTTTGGGAGCTGCACTTTCAGAGATGTCTTGAGAATGAATGACAGGCTCAGACATAAGCTCAGCTTCTAGTGATTGGTCGGAAGCACCAACAGCATGCGGTTCATCATAGTCGTGCGGCGATGATGTAGGTGTGGCCGCTACCTTGGTTTCGGGGGCGGGCGGGGTTTGGTCTGCTGCTGCTGATTCTACTACAATGGGTTCGCTATCTACAGCAGCAGGGGTGGGAGAGGAGGAGGGAGCGGAAGCAGGTGCTGGCTTCTTCGGTGAAGCCGTGTCGTCCAGCTGACTGGCTCTTTTCGTCTGACAGTTGAGGCAAAGCCATTCACTCTGAAATGAAAATGACAGAAATTTTCAATCTTATATCAAAATCTGCAAAAGCTGAACTTCAAAACAGACTCCATGGAAAAGATTGTGTCCACTATAAAACACAAGCAACTCCATGTTGGAGCAGCGTCATGGTATGTCTTAAGGCCCAAGTCACCTAACGTCTTCCTGAGTTTTATTAAAGCTGCACGTGACTCTAGCGCCAGCTTCCATGCAACACCTTAAGAAAATGATTAAAATGTATTGTAAACCCTTCTGCAGCTTCCTCCATCACTGAGGCAAGGATGAATCAAAGAAAAGTCATTCTCTTTGAACCTATAAGGAGATTTTCCAGCATCACGTGCTCAACTATTGACCACAGCACCCACGGGAGCTCGTGACGACAGGGATGACGCATGCAGAACTTAGATAAGAAGCGTGACAAGTCATTCTATCTGCCAGGATCACAACCGGTTTGGTCAGAGTCCCGGACTATCTAAAATAAATTATTCCTGTGAAGGTCGATGCAGCTTGTTGATTAAGACGAAGGATCCAGTGTGGGTTTTACCTGTCTAAATTTAGACCGAGGCTGTCACAGAGAGAGAGGCAAGATGAAGATTTTTTGGGAGGATGTGACTGATGGAAAAAGGATGAGAAAAAGAAGAAGATAGTGTAGCAAGGAAATGAGAGGACATCTTGTTATCATTAATGGCTGGAATGGAGGCTAAAGTGCAAAGTCAACATTAAAATGCTATTTATCTGCAAATCAATGGCCTATCGCTTCAAAACCAAAAGAAGAAATATAACATTTTACAGCGTCAACATGGAATAGCTCACACCTTAGCACCACCAGTGTGATCTTTATTGTGTCCTTACTGCAGCATTTCACTACTCAGTTTAGCTCAAATTAGGGTCTGAACCTCGTTGACAAGTGTTCGCTGGAGGAAAACCAGCATCGGCCAAAAAAGATCTTAACATTAATAGATGTAGCAAATTTATGGGTACGTCACAGAGCTAATGTAATTCCTACTTAATTAATGCAAGTCCAACGTGTTTTGTGTAAAAGAGACTATAAAAGTAGTGTATTTTACAGCGCTGTGATTGGCAAGTTATTACTATAATTTGTTAATAAAGGTTTATCAGGAGAATCTAATGGCTTTTGACTCGGCGTGATGTGGCCCTCTTAGACATTTCTCCCATTTCCGCCTGAGCAGATGTCGCAGCTTGCTACCCAAAGGTGCCGTTGACGTGACTCACATGCTTTTTGAGTCACGAGTCAGATGGTCGCGGTGCACGCTGCAGAATTAAAGCAGAATGCGCCCGCTGCCATCCATATCCGTTCGGACACCCTGCAATCTCACTGAACATCTTTATCTTCTCTCCTCCTCCACGCCACATTTGCATCCTATCTTTTGTCACCGATTAGTGCTCATGTGCGCCTCTACATTCTGATTTCAAATATATTATATATAAAATATATATATATATATTAATGCAAAGGTAAAGAAAGGTAAGGGACGGTCACTGCCTTACTCGGTAAATTATATTGATACTATATATCCCCATTTTTATAGCTTTGAATCAGAATTTTACTTTGTAAGTAAAAAAACTAATTTCTTGTGAGTTAATGTGCAATACCAGAGTTCAACAGAGTGGCAGCAGCTGTGCAGCATTTCTTTGTGAATGCTGAAAAGTCCTCACTGTCTTTTGTCTGCTGCTCTGTCTTTAATTTGGTAATAATTGGCATACCAAAAAATTCCTAATACTTTTTCAGTTTTATCATGAATTTCGCATGTTGTTTTGTTAGCTATGCGAAGAGAAATTTGAATCAAAAAGCACAAAAGACCCAAGCAAAGAACTCTCTCCATTTCTGTGTTCGCAGCCGCACCATTTCTTTTCTCACCGTTGCAGTTTTTTTCCGTAACGGATGGTGTGCCAGACAGCCCATCCACGCAACAAACTTACGGTCTCCACTCTGGGAGTGCTGCCACCGCCACTAAGTGCATTGAGGGGGAACAAGCGAGCGGTGTCCGTCAGGATGTAAACACAACAAGCTGTGCTAACGGAACGTGACCACTGACTAGTGCCAAAATGTGTCCGGAGGCGTGCGTATATGTGTGGATACGCATGTTTTTTTTGGTGTGTGTTTTTTTTTTTACAAAGCACAGCCCTTCTGCCTCACCATCACCAAAGGGTCTAACTGCTAAATACATTTATTGTTTACAGTATACCAAATAATCTCACATGCACATATTAAAGCACATATTAAAGACATTAAAAGTACATATTAAAGCACACATGCACACATTAAAGACATGAATATGTTTTTAAAAGTGAGCTGACCCACAATCTACAGTCTAGCACGCTTTTGTGGCCGCTGACTATTTTTATACACGCGGGCCTCCAGGGCACGTGAGGGGAGCGCTGTGAGGCAGTGTGAGGAAAGGGGGGGAGGGTTTGTGGAAGGTGGCAGATGCAGGACAACCTTGCAGCTGGATTGGATGTGAAAAAAGGTAGAGTCAAATAGGAAAGAAGGGCAAAGAGAAGTGTGTTTGTCCCTTCTTCCACAACGGGTATTGATAGGGATTACGCGCACCTGACTGGAGGATCAAGCCTCCATAGAAATAACAGGATTCCCGTCGGCCTTTAAATCCTTTTAGGAGACCGAGATTAAGCCTGGAGCTGCCCACGTGGCTCGTACGTGGACTCCCTTCATTGTTTTCTGCCGATTGTGTCATTTAAGACGACGAGCGTTACTTTCTCAGGTGCATTCGTATGCTGCGCGTATTTGATGTACTAAAGCATGTGTGGCGTCATTTCTTTGTGACTCATCTGGAACAGGAACTGGGCGGCCTAGATGGGAGTTACAGCGTCACCCGTTCCTCCACCACGATTACTTTTCTCTGCCTCGCTGGTGTTCAGCCGACTGATCGCATTGCTCAACTCCTCATTACATTTACAATAAAAGTAATGCCTTAAATGTAGGGAAAACTGATTTTTTTTCTGATAACTAATGCTGACTCAATCAAAACGTGGACACCTTGATGTTTTGTGTTTCCATAAAGCTACTGGAGGAGTGAGTATGAGCGGGTTGATTTCCCGTGGGGACAAAGGTGCGGTCGTGGCGGGAAGTCATTCTCATTTAGCTCCATCTGATGTCTCTCATGAATACTCGGCAGATTACCAACAGAGCACCTAAATCCCCCACCCAGGTAACAAAGACGCAAGAATGTGACCCAAGGATTGTTGACAAACAAAACAAATTGATTACTTTTTACATACAAGGACCAAGTGTCACCTTTTTGGGCCTTAAAGGGGAAGTCAATCCCAAAATGTTATTTTACAACACAGTATTCTCATTAATATTGTGTTTGTGGAATGCGAGTTAAGCATGAAAACACAGACATTTTTATCCATCTCAGGAGGCGGCCATTTTGACACTTGTCAACTGGAAATGACATCACAGTTGCTCAGGGCTCAGTTAATGACCAATCACAGCTCACCTGTTTTCTGAGTTTGGTCCTTTAACATTGAAATGCTGACCAGAATGTCGTGTTTAGACTAGTGGGGTGGCATAGAAGCAGGGTTTGGGAATCCAGGTCCAGAAAGTAAAAACCCTGCCACAGATTGGGTTTAGCCACAGGTGCTTCTATTCAACTGGAAGGTAAACGAGCTCATAGAAGCACCTGTTGAGTAGAAGCACCTGTGGCTAAAGTCAAACTGTTTCAGGGTTTGTTCTCTCTGGACCTGGATTCCCCAACCCTGCATAGAACATATTATTGTTAAGAACACTTTTGGGTTGACGTTGCAAGCATTGATACCAAAAACTATGAACATTTTAAGGGAAAAAAAGACCTATACATCATATAATGTAGCATGTTTCCTTAAAATTGCATAGAATTAATGGCAATTTTCCATTACATTTTGCTATTTCTATTAATATCCATCCATCCATTTTCTTTACTTCTTATTCCTCGCCTATCCCAGCTGGCTTCGGGCAGTAGGAAGGGTACACCCTGAACTGATTGTATTTCTATTAATATATTTACAGAAATTGCATCTTAATGGCCTCTGTTAGACAAGGAGTTCCCTATAGTAAAATGGCCACAAAAGAGCAGCCCTCCACGAGTCTCAATACCTTAAAAATAAAGCTGTTATCTGCACCAATGTCGATAAAGTAAGGTTTCAAACAGTTTCAAGGATTTAGAGCCTTTGAGACAGTTTTCGCGTTTCAAATGATTGATTTCATTCCAGGGCTTGGGTCTCAAATTAGAGTTTCTAACAAGTTTTAGGGTTTCAAATTAGCGCTTCAAGCCTGTGATAGGTTTTAAGCAAGAGTTATGGTTTCAAACAAGGTTATGTATTCAAATTCAGGTTTCAAATAAAGATTGGGGTTTCACTTGGGGTTTTACGTTAAGTTTTAAATCAGGGTTTGGAATGAAGGTTTCAAAACAGGGCGAAGGATTTCAATGGAGAGCTTCACACTGTCACATTGAGTCGTAAGTTGTCATTTTCTTGAACTGTTTAGCATATGTTGACCTACATTGGATTGCTTGTTGAAGAAACAAGGTGAAGGATATCAAAGTGACCCGCGTGCTTGCCCCCATCAGTCTGCAGCCCTTGATGAAGGATTGCTATGCAGCAAACAGCCAACGTCAGTATGTTTTTGGACCGCATGCTGCAAAAAACACTCAAGCGAAAACCCTTTTTGGCCTGTGTTCCCAAACAAACTGACGCTCTGCCACAGTGTTCCATCTGGTCTTAGACAGCCAACACACAGTGCGGTAACCGTCGTCTTACCATCCGAGATGAGCATTTAAACAAGCTCATTTGTCTTTGTGGTTCCGTGTGTGTGTTAAAGGTTGAGTATGTGAGTGTTTCTTACCTCTCCCAAGTGCGGAGTGGGGTTGAATCCACACAGATTGCACACGCTCTTCTTACACTCTGTGCAGAGGCTGTAGTTGGCCGCTTCTGATGTCCCCACATTCAACTCCGCCTTGCAGAGAGGACAGCTTTCCTTAGTTTGAGATGCTAAGTCCAAGGTGGGTTTCAGCTCAACAGACTCGCTCCTTGGTGCTTTTCTGGATTTAGCCGGTGGGGTGTCAGGAGCAGAATCCGAATCCGGGGGAGAACCCGGACCAGAGAAGGGAGAGTCAGGTGGGGAGCCAGGGCCGGAACCGGGTCGGGAGTCGGCCGGCGAGTCCGGCGGCGACCCCGGTGGAGAACGGGCTGGTTCCGCTTCCTCACCGGTGACAAGACTGGTGGCCGAGTTCAGGAGGGACGAGCCAAAGCTGAAAACCTGCGAGGCGGTGGCGGGAGGTTTTGCCGCTTCGGATAAGCCGCCGAATCCTCCAAACAGCTTCCCGGCAACGGACTCCTCCTGCTTTGGAGCCGCCTGCGCGTGAGGTTTGGATGAATCCATCAATCCACCGAAACCGCCAAACAGTTTTCCAGTGACGGACTCAGCAGCTTGCGAGGAAGCCGCGGACGGCTTGACCGAATCAGTCAAGCCTCCAAAACTGATACCTCCCAAGCCACCAAAGAAACTAGATTCCTGCTTGGCCTTAGCTGGGGACTGCTGGGGGCTGGCCTTCTGTTGAATGGGGCGGCCGGTCTTTGGATCGATCTTGGGGGAGCCTCCCAATGAGGAGCCTGGAGAAAGCGGTCCTGGAGAGCTAGCACTTGGGGATTTCTGCCTTGGCGTGGTGGGGGGCGTCAAGCCTTGGTCAGTGGTGCTTTGCTGCTTGATGAGCAGCTTGCCGGGCTTTCCCAAAGCCTGTTTCTGTGGCGAGGGTGGGACCGAACCTTGTTTGGGCTTTGCCATGCCTGGGGGGTCCATGCCCCCCATTGCTCGCTGCATTTGGCAGTTCAGACACAACCATTCTTTACCCTGCATAGTAAAAGAGAAAGGTTTTAGTTAGAAGATACTAGGGGTGTTAGAAAAAATCGATTCGGCAATATATCACGATATTACAGCATGCAATTCTCAAATCGGTTCAAAAGGCGGCCGAATAGATTTTTAAACATCAATTTTTTCATGGAAATATTCAACAAAACGTCTTACTTAGGGTTAGGATTCACACATTAAGCATGGAAGAATGTTATATTAATGGAACATTAAGCCTTAATAATTTATTTCAGTGCTGTTCAAACATGAAACAAACTGCAACCTGTTTGTTAAATGCAGTGGCTCAGTTACACGCCTGAATTTTCAGATAAATAAATACATTTTCATAAAAATCTTACAGTGTACATGTACAAGTTTACTGATTTGTAATTTCTTAATTTGAGTTTAAAAAAAAATAATCGCAATAATCAATTTATTAATTAATCGGTATCGAATCGTGACCTATAAATTGTGATACGAATCGAATCGCCAAGTACTAGGCAATTCACACCCCTAGAAGATACATACTGTACAACTACTACTGTCCTAAAACAAAAGTGTAAAACAAACTCTTACTGCTGAGTCCGGGGGGCTGAATCCACAAAGGCTGCAGACCTGGTTCTTACACTCAGTGCATTGACTGTAATTTGGCGGGTCCTTAGATCCAATATTCAACTGGGTGGTCTTACACAGCTGACAGAGTCCCCCTCCGGGCTTTGAGGAACCCTGTTGACTCTTGGCAGCATCCCCAGGATGAGCCCCAGGCCCTGGTGTTCCTTGCTGTTTCGGTCCAGGCTTGCCAGGTTCTTTTTGCTGTGGAGGACCACTCTGTGTCTGTTTAGCACCTTGGCTGACTGGCCCTTGATTCTCTCTAAGTGTCTGTTGGCCTGGTGGGCCTTGAGCTTGTCTGGGTCCCTGCTGTCCAGGTGGACCTTGACCTTGTCTAGGACCCTGCTGACCTGGTGGGCCTTGACCTTGTTTTGGTCCCTGCTGACCTGGTGGGCCTTGACCTTGTTTGGGCCCCTGCTGCCCTGCTGTTCCTTGACCTTGTCTGGGACCCTGCTGACCTGGTGGGCCTTGACCTTGTTTGGGTCCCTGCTGCCCTGGTGTTCCTTGACCTGGTCTAGGTGCTTGTTGCCCAGGAGGCCCTTGTCCTGGCTTCCCCTGGCCTTGCCTGGGAGCCTGTCCAGGAGGTCCCTGAGCTGATTTAGGTCCTGGGCTTGCTTGTCCTTGCCCGGGTTTTGGCCCCTGTCCAGAAGGGCCTTGACCCTGTTTTTGGGGCCCCCCTTGTTGCGGAGCCTTTGGACCTGATCCTTGTTGAGGGCCCTTGGCAGGTGGCTTTCCTCCCTGATTGGCCTCAGGTGTAGCTCCCTCATCTTCCTCACCAAATAGCCCAAACTTGGGAATGTTGACAGAGTCGCCCATGGAGGATATGGAGGAGGACACAGAGGAAGTCATGGATGACATGGCACTGAGGGGGTTGGCCCCACTGAGGAAGCTGGAGCCAAACATGCCGGATGACTTGCTTTCACAGTCGTTGGGCTCCTGCCGGAATCGTGACTCAAAAAGATTGAGGGATGAGGGACTGCGACCTGCAGCGGGCCTGCCAGGCGGACTCTGGTTGAAGGCGTCTACCGTGCGACTCTTACTGAGGCCTGTCGGGCCCCTGGAGGCCCCTGGCTGCTGGGATCGCTGCTGGACACCAGATTCCGACGGTCTGCAGGAGACAAAAAGTTGTTCTTAAGAAAGGGGCTATCATCCTGGGATATCGCCAAGGTCTAGCATGATGATGGTGTTCTAATAATAATATACGTTAAGCTAGTGGACATTTCAACATGAATGTGTAGCGTGTCGTTGCCGCGGGCTATCGCTAACAAGTAAGTGAACACGGCTGAATGACAGCGAGTGTACATCACGGAGATGAAGAGGCGGCTTTGTTAGCTCTGAGGCGAGAGGGAACCAATTTCCGCGCGCTATCAGGAGCAAATTGTTTGTGGTATTCATTATGCAACATATCGGCCTACATTACATATATATGGAGTATCATCACACTGCTTTAATAGTGCACAATTCACCGCAATGTTCATTTCAGCACCATGGACAGGGAGCACCAGGCGGATATTTCAAATTAAAAGGAGGGAGGTTTGAGAAGGAGTGACATTAACACTGTGCTTCTATTTTTAGTCATATTAATATTAATGCAACCTAGACCATCCCGCTTCCTAGCAAACATACTTGTAACATTTCTCAATTAGAGCCAGTAAAAAGACAAAGGCATCAGGCATTTGTATTCATTTTGTTGGCATTTGCAGCCTCCAAACTCCTCCCACTCTTCAGCCACACACCATTAAAATCCAATCTGCCCAAATTCATTTGCAGATCAGTCTAATTGGCAACATTAACGTGGATACAAGCGACCATTTTGAGCTGTCATCCGTGATAATATGACGTTCAAATAGAGAGGTGAAAAAAAGAACAACAATGGGTTGTTTTTCGTTTTTCTTTACCCAGCAGGCAATTCGGCACAAATACTGGAGGTGTGTCTCCTTCTTTGATCTGACATAAACAATCCGGATTGTATCCTATTCAACGGCCCTGTGCAAGTATTTACGCGTGTGCATCCTGTAGAAAAATAGAAAAGACAAACAGCATCGACACACGTACGGCCCACACAGCTACACTCAGTCCGCTGAATGCATCGTTACAAATTAAGGATAAAGAACGCGCTTTCATGAAATTGTGTGAACGGATGCTGATGATTAGCCATGAAAATTGGCTATAATAATGAGATCACGTCTGGGTGGTTTAGAAAAATGGGCGTGATCTGATTCCCGCTCAGTCACAACACATCCATACACTCGGTTTGCGTGGATATTTTTTGTGTACAAAATAGCAAGCAAATTTGTAGAAATAGTAAGCTAATACTGTGTCCTGCCTTCGTGCGGCCGCGGCACCCGCGGGCTGCCTGCCCTGCGCCCTTGACATCGCCGCGGCGAGCTGCTTCCGCTGCTCCTCGCTCAGCTCGGCCAGGTCCACCGGAGCCCCGCCGGGGACCCGCACGAAGCCGCCAGCCCCGTCGGGTGCCAGCCCCTCCGGGAGCCCCTGCAGCGGGCCTTCGCCTCCTCCTTCCAGGCTCGCCTCGTTCCCCATGATGCGACCCCTCCCGAGACCGTCCTGGATCGATGCGCCCCCCACTGGCGCCTCGCCGCGGGTTTTAGCTCCGAAATCCGCAGCGGAAACGGCCTCGGTGCATCTCACACGTAGTTGATCCGTTTAATGGCTACTTTCCCTCCGAGAGCTGCCGTTTTCTTGCTTTCTGCTACGTAGCGCATCTCTGCAGCTTCACACACCAGCTGCCAGCTCTCCGTGACTGGGGGTCTTCCGTTTCGCTCCCTCCACAGCCTTCAATGGCGAAATCCGGATGATATTCCAAAATAAAATCTCATTAAGACTTATTCCTATTTACTTTACACCATCTCTATGGGCTATGCATTAAAGAAACATGTAATAAGTTCTCTGTGAATAATATACAAGCGACTGAATCACGTTTACATGGACGACAGCGACAACTTCCGCATTCTTCCTGAACACACTCGTTACCTTGACGCTCTCAGTGCTGACTGCGCATGCGCCGTCTCTGACAGGTGAACTGAAATCTTCAGTGGAGCAAAATGTGTCGTTAAAGGGGAATAACCCGCACAAATGCATTAGAAAGAGGTCCATTATTGTTTAAAGGTGTCACATATTGAACAGCATGGTAAAACAAAGTCTCGTTGTGTTTGTTCAAAATGATGATATAGCCTAATAAGAGCCGGTGATGTGCAATAGAGCAAAATGTCAAAAGTGAAAGCATATCTACATAGAAAAAACACACAGTAGCTGTGGAGGATGACTCATATTATGAATAATAATTCACCGCCTTGGCTTTTTTTTTGGGAGGGGGGGGGGGGGGCAATATGAGGCCGTGCCATCGCTTGAGATGAAAAAAATATATTTATGTGCAGTACAATTGTGATTAATTCCCAGTCTCCTCTGATAATGAGATTCCTTTAATCAGAGCAAATATAAAAGAATGTGTTGAAATCATATTTTACATCCAGAGAGGATTACAGCACAACAAAACACAACGTGTCAGCCCGACTGAGCGTCAAGCCGATGTGTTGCGACACGACACAGAAGAAACGCTCATTTGCTGTGCATGTGTGTGTGGGTAGCTGCAGGACACGTGTGTCCTCCTCCTCTATGCTTGAAAGCAACACGCCAACCACCCTCAGGACCCTCTGAACCACCGAGGAGGCCGCACTGGCTGACTAGTCACTATTTATGACTTCTGCCAAGTGCGGAAAATGATCCAAAGAAAAACCCATTTCGGTTCTATTGCTCTGTGTTTGATTTGCTTGGTCTTGTTACATCATTGGAAGTTTTTCCTGTGCCAATTGTGTATAGTTTGTTTAAAAGGGAAGTCTACCCAAAAATGTTCTTTACAATATGTTCTATGCCACCCCACTGGTCGAAACATGACATTCTGGTTAATATTGTATTTGTGCAGAGTGCAGAGGCAATGGCTCGCAGGGTTGTTGTGGAGCACCTGTTGAGTCAATGCGACGTGCTGTGTTTGAAAGAGACATTTTTGACTAAGCAGGACTTGGAAGTTTTGAATTCAGTAAATCAAAACTTTCATGGAACTGGAGAATCTTGTATGGTATAATACGTGAGAGTGTTCCTGGTGCGGTTGCCATCCTTTGGAATAAGAAAATTGACTCCTTAAATGTCCTCCTTAAAGTGGACTTGTGTATTGGAATTCACCTAACACTAAATTGTAAAGAATGCCTTATTTTAAATGTGTACATTCCCTATGAGTGCCATAATAATGAAACAGAGTATCTTAATAGGCTTGCATTTATAAATTTGTTTGTTCAGGATAATACATTTTTTAATGTGTTTATTATTGGTGATTTTAATTCAGATATTGCAGACAGGACATCAATATTTGCTAATCATTTGCACCGGTTTTGTAAGGATAATGATTTTATACTGTCAACTAATGTTTTCTTGCCTGCAGATACATCTCATACATCAGTGAAGCTTGGCATAGCACCTCATGATTGGACACCCTGCATAGCCACAGCAGATGCACATGAATCATTAGTAGACATGAAAATATTCTATGAGCTTTCAACAGCAGATCACATTCCATTTGGAATGCAAATAAATTGTCAGTGTCTACCCTCGACTGAGGTTAATAATAATGAAAGTGGTACATTCTATGTGGACTGTAGCTCCGTTTCAAGAGAGGAAATATTCTCTTACTCTGTGAATACTGATAATTTTTTAAAGCAAATTTTATTGCCAAGGGAGGCTGTGATGTGTAGGGATGTAAATTGCAAAAATTCTAATCACAGAGATGCTATACTTGACATGCATGAAGATGTTGTCAAAAGTGTTGCTTAGGGCAAGTGAATCTTTTCAAAAAGTAAAACATAAAAAGAAAGGACGACCAGGATGGAATGCACATAAATAACAAATATTTTGCAAAGGCAAGGGAGGCTTCTCAGGAGTGGTTTCTGGCAGGAAAACCGAGGCATGGGCCGGTATATGAACAGAAACGTGTGGACACTTCTAAAGCATTTGAAGGGTGAATCACCGTAAGCTGTTTATGAAGCAGATATACAAAGGTGTTCCCAAATACATAGTGCGCTTGTTGATTTACTGGTACAGTAAGCAAACTATGCAGGTTAAGTGGGGGAATGCTGTGTCTGCCCCATTTAGGGTTAGCAATGGAGTCAGGAAGGGTGAGATTTTGTCCACAATTTTATTCAACCTGTATATGGATGAACTCTCAACAAGGCTTAGGATATGTAAAACTGGTTGTTTTGCTGGAAAATTGCTTATGACTAATTTACTGTATGCTGACGATTTAGTTGTGTTTAGCCCGAGCTCTGCTGGCCTACAGCAGTTTATTAGCATCCGTGTAGACTATGGTGAGCTGTTTGACATCAAGTACAACACGACTAAGAGTGTGATTATGATTTGTAGAACTAAGGAGGACAAGCACATGAACCATCCTGATTTTTATTTGTTAAATGCGAAATTAAATGTAACGTATAAGGTGAAATATCTTGGACACATCATCACTGCCGATATGGCAGATGATGACGATATCTACAGGCAGTGTAGGATATTGTATGCCCAGGCTAATACACTGCTGAGCAAGTTTGGTTCATGTTCTGATGATGTAAAGTTGTTCCTGTTTAAATCATTTTGTACACCTTTGTATACAGCTCACCTTTGGCATAGTTTAAAAAAAGCTAGTATGTATAGGCTTCAGGTGGCCTATAATGATGCTCTGCGAGTGCTTTTAAGAAGGCCACGATGGACTAGTGCAACTGAGATGTTTGTCTCCGCGCGAGTGAACACTTTGCAAGCTGTACTAAGAACTTCAATGTATAGTTTTATTGGTAGACTGAAAAAGTCTCAAAATGAAATTTGGGTGTCACTCAGGAATATTGGATGGAGTGCAATTCGCTACCAGTCAAACATATGGAAACTCTGGTATGCCTGTCTTCTTAATGTGTAACTATATTTTTCTTAATCTTTGTATTATTTTTATTTTTTTTGCTTGTTTTGTTTGTTCTTAAGAGTGGACCCTGAGTCTGGAATAAAATTGAAAATTTAAATTGTGGAATGAATTAAGGCAGCAAAATCCACACTTTTTTTTTTATCCATCTTGGTGGGCAAACGTTTTTGCCACTTGCTGTCAACTGAAAATGACATCACACTTGCTCAGGGCTCAGGTTAACGACAAATCATGGCTCACCTGTTTTCTGAATTTTGTCATGTGATATTCACAAGCTACTCTGTTGACTTTGCTTGGTCTTATTAGAGGTGGAATTACGCTTTAAAAGATGACTAAATGTCCATTTTGTAAGGTAAACATTTTAATTAAGAGCACTTACTGAATTACACGACATTGTATATTTAAAACCACATAACATAACCTTTACTTCAAGTAAGCCTGCTAGCTTAATGCTAATACATGATGCAAAATGCCACACAGGTTTATGGAACTAGCATTGATGTGATGGAATGTGTTTGTACACAATATACTGCCCTCTAGTGGCCAAGGCTTAATGTTACATTCAATACTGTTTAGTGCTAATATTTTTCTTATTAAAAACACATTAAAACGTTTTTGGTAGTGCATTAAATTGTGGTGTGTTTGTTGCAAAGACTGTATGGTGAAAAAGCTGAAACAAATGTCATAAAAATTGTATCATGGATTGTATTGTATTTCCCCCCCAAATTTAGGCAAAGAAACACACTGAACTGGACAATGCTAACTGCAAAAAACAAACTTCTCCACATAGTGTGCGTGTATTCCATGTAACATGACTCTGGTAACCAGATAACAAACATTGCACACTGCTCATTAAATTTGAATAGCCCAAATGAATCGAAGAGGAAACAGATGGCTTCAAACAAAACTTTTGTAAAAGAAATGTCTTCAAATGACACGATTTTAAAGTTACATACCTGGAAATCACCACAGGGTTTCGTGTGTGTCCATATCTTTGTGGCGTCTGGTGGGGGAGAGTGCCAGCGATCCCTGCCGCATTCCCGCTGAGCCTCGCTCATCCCGATTAGCACCTAATTCCGCCCTCGGCGTCTCCCGCCAGTTTCTGTCCCTAAAAATAAAGTGACTTTAGGAAGGAGGCTCTTGGTTTAATTTAGCTCCACACAACAGCAGTCAACAGTAGCACGTGATCGTAGACAAAGACGTGAACAGGAAGTTGCACTGTGAAGAAGTGCTGATAATCCTCTTTTATCCTCTAATCACACGCCTTTAATCTGTTTCCCTGTATACTCGCTGCATTTCTTTCATTACTGAGGGTCAACTTGATATGTTGTATAGGTTACATAAACAAATCAAAATCATAAAAATATATATGAAATCAAACAATAACAAAAATACAAATACAACTTTAATACCTAAATTTTTACTAAATGAAATAAAAATAATTTAAACTGAAATATAAAAGAATATAAAATTTTAAGGTGTACATAGGAGCAAATTAAAATACAAAAAGAAAAAAACTGTAAAAATTCAAACAATAATAGAACAAAAATAGTCACAATAAAAATAAAATGGTGATAAATCAAATAAAAAATAATTGTTAAAATTAATTACAATTTTGATAAAATAACTACAAAATAAAATAAGAATTGAATTAAAATATAAAGTAATAGGTACTGTGAAAGCAAAAAAATAAAAAGCAAAAATTAAAATAACATTAAAAACAAAATGCTATCGAATTAAGATAATAAACATATAATAATAACTTTTTACTAAAAAAAAAAGAGTGATTGCAAATTATGAAACAACATAAACATAAATGAAATAAAAAACATACAAAACATAAATAGGTAATGGTCTAATGAAATAAGTTAAGGGTAACAGGCAGCATGTCGTATCTTTTATTTTGTAAACAAAAAAATTATACAAAATGGGTATTGTGGCACTTACTGTGAAATTTTTAGGAAGTGTTGCATGAATCCACGTTTCTTCTGTGTTGATGCATCGTGATATTTACTTTTTTTTAAATCAAGGGGAAAAAAGCTCACCAGTAAAATATCTCCACCTCCTCCTCCACATTGACTCAGTGACAGAGGATGATGAGCTGCCACACGATTGGCTGATCCTAAGAAGGGCTGCAAAAATACATAAAGAATTTGAGTGAGAGAAAGAGTGAGTGAGACACACTCTTGCCTTCCCCCGTTCCTTCTCGTAGTCGCTAAATTATTAACGCAATTTACCTGTTGTTACGTCGTCACGTTGCAGTCAGGGCGGGTTTCGCGAGGGAGTGACGCCAATGAGTCACAAACCTCACCTGCAAGACAAACCCGCAAGTGGACAACATTACAGTTGGTTAGTTGCACAACCTAGTGGTGATGATAGTTAACTACAGCCAATCTCTGAATACAACATATCTGGATTTCTTTTCTTGGGGACTCTCCAATACATTCCAACTCATAATTGGATAAACAAATAAAATTGTATTTACGATTTAATATATTTAATGACAATCCAGGGCAAACATATGGCAGTGAATATGAATTGAAATTAGGATTGCCTTTTTTTAATTTGTTACTCAGGATTGGAGCAATCCATATTATGATGTTTAAAAAGGCATAATATGACTTAACTGTGCATTAAAGTTACAGAATGACAAAATAATACTGAGAGGTGCTTGAAGAAAACCTTATGTCTTGATAGAAATGTCATCTTGTTGTGTCTCATTCGAGGACGGTTGCCATGGCATGACAGCAGGAACAGTTTGTTCACAAGTGCCGATCTCCACCTGATTGCGCCACTTGAACTGTTTCAGCATTAATGGCAGTGATGTTAGAGGAATTGTGGTTTATTTCTTGTTACTCGGTCTTGTTGCACAAAACTTCCAACCACGCAGTCACAATGAAACCATATCAGCCCCGGTGTAAGGAGGAGAGACGGCATTGACTACATAATCATATGGGTCGTGCGCTGTGAATTCCGGCAAAGTCAGCGATTTGATTAACTTGGTAAAAACAGCTGGCAACAGAAGGTAAAGGGCTGTTTTCAAACTAGCGATCTCCAACTTAAGTAAATATCGCACTCTAGTTCCGACTAAATGTGCAACTTCTACTGACAGGCGACCTTCGGTTGAAGTAATAGATTCCATGGTTTTATGGGCAATAATAACTTTTAATTTGTAAAATAACAGTCGCTTAGGAAAACTAAGTCGCTGCGGGTCACGTCCACTTCCATTCAACAATCATTTCCTTCTGCCGGGTTAGGGTTAGGGCAGTCACGTGATCACGTGACGTCGGGGCAAATGGTCAATTGTGCCACTTGTTCAACTTTCAGCCGCTGTACCAATTTACTAACCCCGCCCACTCCGCCAGGAGGGCATATCAATACAGTTAATGGCGAGCAAGGACAGACCGCTAAAAAAAAGTTTTAGAGCGGCGCTCAAAAAAAAAGGTTAAAAAGGAGAAAGAGCGCCGTGACAAAGAGGTAATGGGCCAAATTCCCAAGCTCACTGGGTTTTTAAGACGCAAAAACGCGGGCTTTGGCGAAGAAGGATGAGGGGAAGTGAGACGGGCCTAATCGGCAAACGGGCCGCCACGACCACCACCAGCTGCAGCGACAGCGCCCAGCCAGTCCGGGGGAGAAGAGCCCGGGACATTTGACGGAGGAAAGGGATGATGGGGACACCCTTTAGTTGTCGAAGACGAGGTGCGTGCATACTTGGCTAGAATTTTAAACACCAGAGATGTTTTTTCTCCAAAAGGCACTTTTCACGAACACTTAGTAATGGGTAAAGTGTGCAAAGAGAATGTCTGTGCAATTCCCCTCAAAAAATGTTTACTTATTAAATAAATGTTAAAAAACTTTTCCCCAATTTTTGGGTTTTATATTTAGTTTAGTTTAGTTGCATGCGGCGATGCCGACGCCCACCTGGTGTTTCTGTCCTGGTCCCTGATCTTCTTCTCCATCTCGGCGTCCGTCAGCGTCTCCAGCAGGGGGCACCACTGGTCGGTGTCGCCCGTGTTCCTGATGGCGATCTCCAAGGTGGGGAGAGGGTTCTCGCTGCGCCGACGGAAAGACACGAGTCACGTGACGAGGAAGGCCGAGGGCCCGCCTTTTTTTTTTTTTGTCAGAGTGGAGACTGGCTTTTAGAGGAAGCATCCACCAATTTGGTATTGTCCACAATGGGAACTATTTGGGATGTATGAAACTGTTAAGCCAATTTGACTATGGACTATATGGAAGGAACACCGTCATATTTATCTTTAAATGTGTGTGAGGAATTTATCGATCTGATGGGTAAAAAAGTGCTATCTGAAATTGTTGGTAAAGTGGAAATGGTGAAAATTTCTCCCACTAGTGTTGACATTTCCCATGTTGATCAGACGACATTTATACTAAGATTTGTGTCACCAGATGGTTGCATTGAAGAGCGTGTTGTAAAAATGTTGCCAATAGTAAGGCACACTGGTGAAAGCCTGTTCCAGTCACTAACAAGTGTTTTAGAAGAGATGGGGGTTGATATTGCAAATTGCAGGGAGGAGTGCTATGATAATGCCAGCAATATGTCTGGAGCCTACAAAGGGGTACAAGCACGCTTGTGGAAAATCAACCCCCAAGCTGAGTGGCTGCCATGTCCTATGGAGGACCAAAAGTGCCCAAATTAAATAAATGAATACACCAATATATAATTAAATAAATGTGTCATTTATTAATTAAATATGGCAATAAATAAACCAATAATTGCAAAGTGTGTCATTAATTTAATTATATATATATATATATATATATATATATATATATATATATATATATATATATAATTTATTTATTTCATGTTGCAGCGTTTCATGAATTTATTTTATCTGTCAAACTTAGTGGGCGGGGCTGATTTTCTCAAATCTTGTCTAATCGACTGCTTCAAATCTAAGATTTGCTCCTCTTATATCCATTAAGTGCAAGATCGACCAAATACTTTTCTCTATACCCAATCATGATAAAACAAATATTTTATTTTCACTAGAACACATCTATTATTCCAGATAGGAACAGAAAATGGAGTAAAGTTATAATTTATAAATCAGTTCCAATACAACAAAACCTGATGAAACAAAAACAAATCTATTTCGAGGGAAAATAAAACCAAAAGTTATTCATATTCCCTTTTAAACACTGTTGCAACCACTGGGGTTTTAGCATACCATTCATTACTTCATAATCAATTACATTCAGCCCACCTTCTTCAAATGGTTTCAATGCATATCCTTTTCTCAAATAGTAGTGTTTATTTTTCCAAATGAAATAAAAATTTGTTTGATTTTTTTATTTAATTAAAGGATGCAAAAATGTATAAAGAAAAGGCTGCGTAAATAAATCTTGAGACAATCTCAATTTTGGTTAACAAAATATGTCAGAAAATTGACAGATCTCTTTGTAATTGTAATTAATAGATTTGCTTTTTTTCCCCCAACACTGATACAACATTCAAGTTTGCTCTGGTTTTATAGTCATTTGTTATGGTCACACCTAAATATTTCACCTCATCTTTCACTGGAATTCCATATAAATCCGCTGGGTGATCAATATATATTGATATCAACTCACATTTATTTATTTATTTTAAATATAACCCAAATGCTTTAGAAAATTGTTCTATCTATCTAATTACCAAAGGAATGATCTTTTTTTTTCTCCCAAAAATATTTTCGTATCATCAGCTAATTGAGTCAGATGATTACTCAATACATTTAAAGGCTGAACCCTGCCACCAAAATAAATAAAGGAGAACAAGGACATCCCTGTCTAATGCCCCGTTTAACCTCAAACTGTTCCTGCAAGAAGAGAAACCGAACTATTAATACTCTTGTACATCATACTAATTGCCCTACTTACTAAACCTCTGACCAAATCCAAAGTATTCGAGGGATTTTATTATCATTGAATGTTCAACTGAATCAAAAGCTTTATAAAAAATCTAAAAATAACACAAAACCATTATCTTCAATTAACTCATTTACTGCTATTGACGGTTATAGACGTCAACAATTGAACTATTTCTATTAGTTTCACATTTTTTCCACTTGTGTTAAGAGTATGAAAACCTAGAAAAAAAATTATTGTACGTTTAGAACAGATATAAAATTTGTGATTTATCGTGAGTTAACTAGTGAAGTCAAGTGATTAATTTCATTGCCTGATGCCCCTAATTAAAAATAAAATAAAAGATTCTTAAAAATTAGGGGCATCGGATGATTAAAATTTTTAATTGTAATTAATTGCATGACTTCAATAGTTAACTCATGATTAATTACAAATTTGATATCTGTTCTAAATGTACAATAAAAAAAATTCTAGGTTTTCATACTCTTGTTAATAAAAATGGAAAGAAATGTGAAACTAATAGAAATAGTATGAATATTGAATTTCTGACGTCAATGGCAGTGAATGGGTTAAGGATCTGTAGTCTATGAAATCATGAACCAACCTAATATTATGGTGAATGGGTCTGTCCCTAATAACTCCAGATTGTGTTTCACTTGCTATCCAACTTTAATCCAACAATTTGTAATCAACATTCAGCAAAGTTATTAGTCTAAGATGATCAATATATATTTTATCCTTACCAGGTTTAGGTAACAAGGTAATAACTCCTTGTTTCATGGTTGGCATTAAATCATCCCTTTCAATGGTTTCTTTCAAGGCATTAAATAATAGTTCTTTTATTTCTTCCCAGAAAAACCTTATAGAAATATGAGGTCAAACCATCTTGGCCAGATGATCTCCCTACTGACATCTGCTTTATAGCTGCTTCTAATTCTCCCATTTTCAGAATCACACGTTTTGAATGTCAATTCAATTTGAGGAATATTATGTTTTGTACTCTCCAAAAAGGATAATGAATCAACCCTTTTGTGCACTGATGAGTATAATTTCGAATATAAATGATTTCTTCAGATATTATTTTTGTATTCTATATCATTAATCATTAAAACATCCATTTTATTTTTAATTTGTCTTCTCTTTTCAAGCCTGAAAAAATAAGATGATTTTTTTTCTGTCCTTGTTTTACTGTATCTATTTCACCCTTCTCATCGTCTGATAACTCAACATTTCTACAACATTCGTTTATATCTTGAAACAATTTCACTTCAAGATCTCTTTGCTGTTGACGTCTGGATTTGCCACATTTGATAGAATGTTCCCATTTTCTACAATAAGTTTCTAGCTTTGCATCATTTCTGCCAATAAGACCTTGACTCAGTGTACAAAATCCTCTTCATTCAATAATTCAGCTTTAAATTTCCAATGACCATTCTTGAATGTTGAATTACTTCCCACTTTCAAAGTAATATCAATAACACAATGGTCCGTCAGAGGGGTAGCAGATATTGGCACACTTTTTTTCCATGTCCACCATTTCAGGAGACACTATAGCCAAAAGTCTATTCTGGATCTTGAACGCCCATTTGTTTTTATCCAAGAAAATTGTTTACTATTTGGATTTAATTCTCTCCAAATGTCTGTTAAATAATTCCCATCCATAAAAGCCAAATATAATGATGATCATTATGATCATTCTTCTGGTGCCAAATTAAAATCCCCACCAATTAAAATAAATTCTATTCTAAAAACACTCTTAAATTCAGCAATATTTTCAGATAATAGATTCCAGTAACATTCTATTCTATTCTATCTACCAAAATTGCAAATACTCTTTCTAGTTAATAACCACAACTATCCAATGATTGCCTTTATCTATTTAGGGTGCAACAATTTCGCCCGGAAATCTATTAAGACAAATAGCCACTCCACTGGATCTGTCCCTCCCATGAGAAGAAAAAAAATATTTTGCAAGAAGTGCAACTGGACGGCTTTCTCAAAAAAAGAAGTTGGAATTTTGATATCCAAGTACTTAAAATTTCCCATTCCCCCAAAAGCAAAGGAAATTCACTATAAAATTGTTAATAGATAATAATAATAATAATTCTTCTTCTGAGTTTTTAGGAAAGTTTTTCAATTTGGAGCACAACAACGTGTATTTTGTGATGAAGACATTGAAACAAGTGAACATTTATTTTATGATTGCATAGTTGTTAAAGCCTTCTGGGAAGATTTGTATGATTGGTTATTCCCTAAATTGCCCAATCTCTCTTTTTTGACAAAAGCAAGTGTTTTGTATGGTATTTCTGTAAGAGAGTCATCCCATGACATGGTCATTAACATATCATTAATAATTCTTGGTAAAAATAAAAAAAAATTGTACATAAAAAATAGATTCTTGAAATGTAAACATAATTTCTGTGTTTTTCATAAAGTATCGTGTCATTATTGTTTATCCTTGAAATGTATGAAGAAAAATAATCCAGTGAAATTGTGTAATTTAGTAGAGGATTTTAACCTTGCTGATATCCCCTAGGCGCCTCCCTTTCTTTCTTTCTTTCTTTATTTCCTTCCTTTCTTTTTTCCTTCCTTCCCTCGTTTCTTTCTTTCTCTCTTTTTCTTTGTTTTTTCTTTCTTTGTTTCTTTTTCATTCTTTCTTTTTTCTTTCTATCTTTCTCTCTTTCTTTCTTATATTCTTTCTTTCCTTTTTCTCTCACTCTCTCTTTCTTTCCTTCTTTTTTCTTTCTTTCCTTCCTTCCCTCTTTCTTATCTCTTTTCCTTCCTTTTTCCTTCTTTTTTTCCCTCCTTTATTTCTTTCTTTCTCTCTTTCTGTCTTTTTTCCTTCCTTCTTTTTTCGTTATTTCATTTGTTCTTTCTTTCCTTCCTTTCTTTTTTCCTTCCCTCCTTTCACTCACTCTCTCTCTTTCTTTCTTTTTCCTTCTTTTCTTTCTCTCTTTCTTTCTTATTTTCTTCTTTACTTCCCCCCTTTCTTTCTTTCTCTCTCTTTCTTTCTTTTTTCTTTCTTTTCTTCCTTCTTTGTGTTGTTTTTTGATATTTCTTAGCTTGTCTGTTACCTTTTCTATGTAATGTTAATATATATACACTTTTTCTATATAATGTTTAACAATACTATGCCAAAATGAACTGTACATTTGAAGTTAAACTAATTGTTTTCCCCTTTCAAACATTGACTCCACTTGACACTTATTTGCCGTGAGACGAAAGTCACCATGTTGACTTTGAAAGACTTCCCATGCATGCGCAGCAGAAAAATGCGCAAGTGTAAAACAAGTGGCGGCGTGGCGCCTACTTATATCTATCAGGAATTATTGAGTTTGTCGTGCAGGAAAACCGCAGCGGTGGCGGCGATGAGCCCAAGGAAGGCGTGTCTTCTTCACCGGGAGCCGATCAACTACATCAAATCTGCCGTCTTGACGAGGAAGGAATATTTGAGGCATCGTTGTGAAGTCCACGCTCGTTCAAGGCTGGATACGCCCCGCTGCAAATCGATAGGCTGCTGCATCCGGGCATCTGCCCGGACCGGTTTTGAAATGTGTTCTCTTTTTAAGTGTCTGCTACAGTTAAAGGTACATTTGTATGGACGAATAAAAAATGACAACAGGGATAGCGCTGTTACCATTTCCTAACAACTCCCGTTGCGCGTCGACAAAATTGGAATCACCCGGAGACGGAGAGTTGCACAGCAGCCTTCTTTCTTGATTTTTGACACACTTTCTTTTCTGTCCTCCGTAGTGCACACTCGTCTTGACAACCTTTTTTTCTCCATGTTTATTTTCTGTAAGACATACAAACTTGGCAACAATGAATCATTTTCTATACACAAAAACTGCCAAGGGAACAGTAGTTAACTCCCCAAAAATTCAAAGAATCAATGTTCAATGTTCACATACAATTGTAAATTACATACATAAATAACATATAAATGACATTACATAAATGAAATCAAGACATTCAACTCAACAGAGGTAATTTCTTACTGTGCCAAATTTGTTTACAAAATTTGGAAAAACGGAGTGAGATTTTTGAAACTTTTTTTTCTTGTGAATGAATAATTTTGCCATTCATAAAATGAGATTTGTAGATATTTCTTCATTCTTATTTTGAAGGATGAGTCCAAAAGTTATACGATCTCTGGATAAAGAGGCTGCAAATGAAGTGAACATAGGAGTACTCCAAAAACGTACATCTTCCCAGAATAGTCAAATTATTGGACATCGTCTTGACAACCTCCGCTTACACGAGCCTTTCACTCACTCTTCCGCTCCTTCTCACACGCATGGGCACTCTGCCCTCCCCTTCTCAGCCTTGTCACACGTATGCAAATCTTAACTCCTGCAACAGCGCATAAGAATTTTAAGATTAGATATTAAGCCATCATCCATGTTTTTTTGAAGATTTTTTTTTAGCATTTTTTTTTTACTGACTCATCTTGCCATTTTAAAACATGTCTTAAAACAATTACAATCCATCATGTCTCGCTACCTAGCATCTGGATCCTTTCTCTCAAATAAATTGCGACGTGATGTTCAAAACTCAAACGCTGCTGTTGTGTCCCTCAAGTGTGCAAATCGGGCCAGAGGCAAAACGCCCCTGTGACAAACAGTGACAAACATTTGCTGGTGTGCTAACTTAGATGAGTCTTGCCATAATCACTGCATCTCTTCTATGCCGATCCAGGCTATCCTTACATATTTTTTTAACGTTACTGACTGATGATTTTTTAAATATTATCATGTAGGCCATCTTTCCTGCCCTGGCTTCTTCCAACAGCTCACAAACAAATCGATCCTATTTCCCGCCCTGGTCATAGTTACTACAGTCATCCTCAGGAGGGCAGTATTGTATCGTATTTGGCAGAGCACACTGCATGTATGATACAGGCTATTACTAGTATATGGTATATTTTTACTGTACACTGATTTTGATTTTCAACGTTGTAAATGCTGGAAAGCTTTCACCACGACTTGATTTGCCCATGCACACTTCTGGGTTTGTAGGCCTATTTCTAACTCACTTTAACATTGAGCATAAATAACATGAAAAGGATGTAGTTAAGTTATTTCAGCTTTATTTGGAGAAACACAAGGTGACAAAGATATTTGATTAAAGAAAGTCGAAGCTGAAGAAGGCATCTTGGAAAAATATGATGATATATCCAGCTTGAATTCTTTCTGTGACAAAACCCCTACTACAGTGAAAATATGCTGCTCCCGTTGAGTCTTGGCCACCAGGAGACAGTATAACACTGTCATGCTGACACAAACGAAGCCTTTCGCAACTAAAATAATCATCTCATACAACAATATAAAATAAAATAAAATAATAAATGAATCAGTGACTTCAGTAAAAGTCCTCTTTTGCAGAGGATCAAGAATATAAGTAGAAGCACCTGGGGGAATTTGATCAAACACATTGCAATGATCCTGCTAGGGAAAACCAACAAATGTGACAGTTTTTGATGTTATCAGACGTCCAGTAGGGAAGGGGACATTTTGGCTCACACTGGGAGGGGTTACCAGATTGAATTGGCCCAGTGTCACCCTCCATATAGCAGCCAGTCAACTGGGAGGAATGAAAGGAGGTTGGGGGAGGCAAGTGTCCCCCTCATTTTGGGACTAGTGAGCCGGGGATAATGGACGGGTGGAGATGGAGGCACCCACGGGCGGAGGATGATAGAGAGGTGGCTGTGATTGCTTCACGACACGGCGCGTGGCCCCACGGGACGTGGGTGGGAGTTCCTCCACATTCCCGTGATCAACGCAGACCTTTGACCTCAACCCATCCCCTCAGACCACCTTTGGATGACAACCGGTGCTGTTGGGTGGGGAAAGGGCAACATGGGGTTGTTGTTTTTCTCTCCATCACGGTAGGACCACAAGAAGAAGAAAAACCCAATGAGAATATGTGAGGTTACAGGATATTTAAATATAGACAGACAAGATATAATCGTGAGCATATTATTTAGAACAATTGAATGATAACTGACCTTGCACAATAGAAATGAACTTAGTGCATGTGTTCAATAAAGTTTTGGCACAGACCCATAATATTAACCATTGTTGAACGACAGACATAGAAAGAATTTGAGTTTGTTGTTGCAGGTTGATTGCGGTCTGTGTTTCAAGTATAGCGTCGGCGGCCTCTTTTCAATTTCATTGCGCACAATTCCTGCTGATTGGACGCTCATTGGCTGGCAAACAGATGCAGGCATAATGTAGCCTTTTATCATCATGTCTGCAAACAAGTGTAACAATCAGCCGCCAAGTCATTAATCAGCTTCCCCTCGATGGCTTTTGATCATCAGCGGCCAAAATTGAGCTCTTGGTTTGAAGGTCGCCGATTCCTGGACGGCGGGGGAAATCCATGATGGCGACGGCTCCCTTGGTTTGCTTTTCCTCCCCCGCAGGACGCTGTCAGGGAGCCAGGCTCTTCAACGAGCGTATTGGATGTTTAACTTTACATCCATCAAGGGCACGCTGACAAACGCGCCATAAACTCGATCGTCAGGTGGCGGCTGCGCACCCCAGCGCACACACATCATCTTCTGTTACAAGACAGATGTGCACTCGGAGTAGGAGTAGTCAAAGTTGGCCTTTGACGTACAAAAGCTACGTTTTGATAGACATTGATAGTCTAACCAGGGGCGGTCCAAAGTGATTTGGTGCTCTAGGCGAAAATGCAGATTGTTGACCCCCATGGCAAATAAATAAATAAATAAAATATATTTAATAGCACACCACACAATACAGACCAAATGTCACCGCCAACTACAAAAAAGTATCCCTTTACTATATATTTGTTTACATTAAACCAGCATGCAATTTTTATCTTGCATCATAAATTAACGTGATTATGTGAAACAATGATTTAAGTAACTTTATTCGCAGGTGTGTGGACTGGACTGACTGCTTTATTTTAAAGGCAGCAAGCTTTGCCCCGCTCTGGGTTAGCATGGATGTAATAGTGGAGTAAACAAGTTACTAGCAAGCTGAGACGCTAATTATTTTCATGTTTATTTTTATAGATGATGATCAACCAACATACATGCCTCTACCATGGGACTGTTTTTTCTCCTCCTCCTTTCGCCTCTTTCCTAATGCAGCACCTGAGGTCTTTGGACCTTTCCATTGTAAATGTTTTCGGGGAAAATATTTGTCAACTGTGGGCATGTGAAGCCCTTTGAGACTCTTTTGTGATTAAGTGTTATATAAAGAAACTTGACTTGACTTGAAAAGAAAAAAAAATTAAATCTTTTTTTTTGCTCTGCAATTTGGCGCTCCTTCCACTAGATGGCACACAAGGAGACTACCTAGTTCGCCTATGCCCAGTATGCCCACAACATTTGTTAGCCTGAGTCTAACAGAGACCAAGAAACCCAAACCCTAATTATTTTTTTTGTTTTTGTTTTGCAAAGATCTTCATATATGACTAAGGCAATTAGGCTGAGGATGTGTGTACCTAAATACCATTTTCTTAGCCGTACAGCATTAATTAGTAAACTAAAACAATATATTTTTGAAGGGGAAAAAACTTGCTCTAAAAACAAAAGTCAAAATGAAATTAAGAATATCATTAAAAATGCACAACTTTAATTATGGTCAGGCCTTTTTTTTTTTTTCTCATATCGCCCAGCCCTAATTCAGAGTCAGAATTAGTATTGTTATTTTCTATCCCAAATTTACTGGAGCATGATGTCGGATTGGCATCTGATGTTGAAAACAAGCGCTCGCCAAAGGCCAATAAAATGCGCGTCATTCAACGGCCGTCCAACATTTGGAGAACAGCACAGGGCTTGTAAAATTTCGCACCATAACACCATAATCCCCCGGAAACAGACGCACGTCAGAGGGTAACGAGACAAGCAATTAACTTCCCCAAACTTTGCCGCCGGGGAGGCGAGCACACCTGCTGTCCGCACCAGACCAAATGCCAAACTCTCGGCTCTCTTTCGACAAACCGAGAGCTCAATCGATCATCCCACGCCAACGTTAACAAGCCGCCACTGCCACGTGACAGTCACGTCTGACGGCTCACATCCGGGGGGTGTACATGACACATCAGGTGCCACCTTTGAGCATTTAAGGGCAGGGTTGCCACCTGGGGAACACCTGTCCATTTTTTGAAGCACTTTGAGGATTATACTGTACTAAAATAAAGATTAGGCTAAAAATATTAATATTGGCATTCGATTTAACAAAATTATTTTCAAGGTCCTCTTCTTAAAATATTTTTTTTGTGACACTATTGGTTATTTTTGCATTTTTCTGTATACAGCCCTTTGAAAAAGTCTGGACACCCCAGATCTCTGGTTTGAAGAGGTCAGCATCACGTCTGACAAACATATAAAGCTTAGGCAGGGAGAAGGTGCGGAGCGCAGGTGGAGGGGGGCAAGCGGGAGGGGGAGGGGGGGTGCTGTCAGATTGACGGAGCGTAGAGGGAAGTGCACTTTTCAAATGTCACCTTGGCAGGAAGAATGGCGGGAAATAGAAAATGCTTGAGGGGCAAACGGAACTGTTTGACATTTGACAGTCATCAAACTACACAAGCTTTCAAGCTTGAAATACATTTGGAGCTAATGCTAATACTAACCAGCATCTGGCTCAAATAAAAACACCGATTGAACTGACTAGAGCAGAATTTCCACAAGATTATGGCTGTATTTCCAAATGGTTGCCGCACATTCATGTGCATGTTTTGGGGAAAATGCCAGTTGCATCATATCACAGAGCCCAGCCGCGCGTCCCGCCAGGACGTGTGATCCATCGGCCACGAGGCCACAAAAGGAGCTTTGACATGTTCACTCGCCGCACTTCAAAAACACATCAATCACCGCTGCTCCAAAATGTCACACACCTTTTCTATTTTTTTGCGGTGTTATGACGGCTCGAAGAATGGCAAGATGCAAATCAGATTTACAAACCCAATTCCCAAAAAGGTGGGATACTATACAAATTGTGAATAAAAACTGAATGCATGTGGAAGTGCCAAATTTTAACATTCTATTCAGAATAGAACATAGAGAACAGGTCAAAAGTTTAAACTGAGAAAATATATCATTTTAAGGGAAAATTATGTTGATTTTAAATTCCACGGTGTAAACAAATCTAAAAAAAGCTGGGACAAGGCAATTTTCACCACTGTGAGGCATCCCCTCTTCTTCTTACAACAGTCTGCAAACGTCTGGGGATCGAGGAGACAAGTTTAGAAATAGGAATGCTGTCCCATTCTTGTCTAACACGCGTGTCTCGAACTGTTCAACTGTCTTGGGCTTTCTTTGTTGCACCTTCCTCTTTATGATGCGCCAAATGTGCTCTAGAAGTGAAAGAAGTGGACTGCAGGCTGGCCATTTCAATACCCGGATCCTTTTCCTACGCAGCCATGATGTTGTAATTGGTGCTGCATGTGGTCTGGCATTACCGTGTTGAGAAATGCTGTTGAAATGTTCTCTAATCTGAATATACCTTTCTGCATTGACGATGCCTTTCCAGATGTGGAAGCTGCCCTTGCGCTTCTCGGTCTGCTTTCAAAATGGCTTCTTCTTTGTACTGTTGAGTTTTTATAAGTGCAATTGACTTTTCCAGCCTCTTGTTGCTATCTGTCCCAACTTTTTGAGATTTGTTGGCACCATGAAATTTACAGTCAACATATTTTCCCCTTAAAATGATACATTTTCTCAGTCATTTATGTTCTATTCTGAACAAAATATTGACATTTGGCAGTTTTCTCACAATTTGTATAGTGTCCCAACTTTTTGGGGAATTAGGTTTGTAATAAGGAAATAGTTTATAGTATTTACAAAAATGGAGCACAACAGAACCCCCAACTTCATATATGTTTTTTTACAGTAGACAGGCAAATGCAAATTTGGAGTTTGGCACCTTCAGTGTAGTACCACATTGTGCCACAACGTGCCGGGGCAGCACTGAGGTTTACTAGGAGATATGTCACATGTAATGAAGACACAGAAATGTACTTTTATATATATCATTAAAATACCAGAAATATACCTAAAAATCAAACTATGAAAAAAAAATCCTGTCTTGTCTCTCTCTCTAGGCAACAGGACAAACTGAGACAACTTCAGCCAGTCATTGTCCAAGCACCTTTTGATCAATGAATCTTTGTAAGCAAGCATGCTAATTAGACACAGCAGCGCAAAACAGAGATGTCCCGGCCTAGCGGGGGGTGTTTATAGCCTTATGTGCCCAGTGGGTAAAAACTGAAACCTCATGGGTGAGCGGTAATGTCGATCTTAAACTTGTAGTATTTGTTTATCATCTCCAGACAGAATTTTGTCGAATTTTAGTGACACTCATTGATTCCATCCGAGCTGTCTCCTCTTAAATAAACATTGACATGTTTGGAGTGGATTTAAATGACCTCTGTTGCTTAGCCTCCCATCAATGATACTACTGGCGAGTGTACAATAAGTGGGCGGACGCACATCTGTCAGTGTTGGTATATGCGCTTGTTCAGCATTGATTTAGAAACAATCAGAGGACTAAATGTCTTTGGAGCGCTACAGGCTCACAGGTCGTTAAGGACACGGGAGATGAAGACGAGGTTAGCTGTGTTTTAAATCACTCCATATGCACGACAGCAGTGTTTTCTTAAGATGGAAGCCAGGCGCAGCAGATTTCATGAAAACGAGTGAGGACCCACAATTGAACCCTGTGGAACACCATGCATATCAATTCATATTGCACGTATTATAGCCCCTTTATACTTGCGCTTGATCACATTTTTGGGGGGAAAGGGGGAGGTGTTTCAATGTCACTATCTTTGTTTTATGTTTTAATGTAAAAATGTGCAACAAAAAAAAGTCAGGGGAAAAAATTCAGATTTTTGCCAATTCAATTTTTTTTCCAGATCCTACTACTGGATGAAAAAAGTTGAACATTATATACAGTTTGAACATTTAATTAAATTATTCTTTCATGTACCACTAGAGGGAGCCCATATTCCACTACACATTGATTCACTTATTTAAAAAGTATTGTATACTTCAATATATAAAATCCCCCTCAAAAAAGAGTCAATGTCATGTCTGGCGTTGGGGACCATCATCATCATTAAGGTGGCTGTCAATTCAAAACAACTACAGATGTGTGTGTGTGTTTGAGTGTGTGTGTGACATTTACAGAGCGACATCACCACAGCGTCAATCATAATGAATACGAGGTCAGGAGGTCAACCGCAGACGCACTGCTGACGACAACCTCCACAAATTTCACAGAGGCGGCCGGTGAGTTGTCGTGGCAACTCAAGGCGCTTTTTCCCATTTGTCAAACAGAGGCAGGGGGGCTTCATAGGGGGGTGTAACTATGGGCCATTATAGCCCCACTGGGAAGTCTCATGCATATTTCAATTGGAAGTGATGATAAAGGTTGGTCATGTGGGAGTAAGGAGTGCACCAAACTCGACTGGACCTTCCGTGGCGACGTGTCATTAAGCCTTTAATTGACTCATTGCATCTATAAAGCTAATGTAGCCATCTCTCAATGCAAATGTTGCCGGTGCAACGGGCCGGATAGGTGATGGACGCTGACAAATTGATGACAGGAGAAAAAAAGGTCATACAATGTGTTGCGCACGTGTCCCTAAAGACAAGGTCAAAATGAGCATGCATATATATATTTATGCTGATTTCAAGATGCTAATAAAGACACCAAATATACTCCGGCAGTCTGCTTGCCTCAGAGTAAGACCACATGACAAATCTTCTAATCCTGTCATAATTGCTTGGTGAGTCTCTCAGCTATCCTCCAAGTCCAATACCGTTCTGTCAATGGATTACCTCCGCCAAGGATTTCATCAGTTGTTTGTCAGGGAGCAAAAACTACTGTGCGACTTTGATATTTATTGTGTACGTCGTGACAAAATTTGCAATGGGGATATAACGGCCCAGTGAGAAATTGCCATAAAATCCAGTGAATAATAGAGAGATTATATTTTATGATAGATCTCTCTAAGATTTTGAACAGAGTGGCATCAGACCAGAGCAACAGAAAAATGTTCAGGACAAAAAACAGAAAAATCTTGAGTTTTAAATTACCGGTAGTGGCTCCATTCACAAGACCAAGGAACTTTGGTGCGATTGTGTTCCTTTGATCGAATATTAGTTAGTGATAGTCTGTGCAGTTCAAATAGTATGCATTAGGGTCTTTGTAGCAAAAATGTTGGCGGCAATCTACTATAGATCCACTCCGAATGACTCATGACTTAACACTATGACTTCAGACTCTCACACTCGGGGGGGGAACAAATGTTTATCTAAAATGAGAAGGTTATAGACACAGGCGGCGAGTGCATTGTCCACGATGACTGGCGAGGGAAGATACTGTAATTGGGCGAGAAAATACCAAAAAAGCCGCTTTTGCTACCGAGTGATAAAGCGGAAATTTAAGCACTGACTGATCCAATCGTCTAATAGAGGACAGTGGGCAAAGGCACGGAGATAGACAGGAGGCAGAGTGAATGACACACCAATGTGCAGACAGCCAGACATGCAAATGGACACAATGAGACATTGGCTAGGCGCTTGTGTCTATCAGCTGCGATTAGGAGGTACACGGGCGGCGGAGATAGCATCAGAGCCCGAAGGAAGGAAGGCTGAAGTCGGGCAAAGTCGCTCCCACCTGTGAAATGCCCAGGGGGGAAGCAGACGGAATGACTTGGGCCACATTCAATCTCCGAGCAGGCGCACGCACGCCTTCCTTGAAAATAATGTCCAAATTGGAAAAACAATCAAATTGAGGAGATTAGACTTTCTCCAACCTCATCAAAATTCTGCTCCCAGCGGACATAAACATGCCTTTTCACAAATGCTGCCTGTAAGTGCTAACCTTGACGCCGGGGCCTTCATAACATGCGCATTGGATGCCCTCGGGCATGGCGCCCACTCGCTTCAGCCAAATCAAGTCTGCAGAAATGCCAGCGTCTTTCATATTCACACTTCAGTGCAGTCAAGTCGTATGCTAGTGATCCTTTCGTGCTAGATAGCAAGTTGTGCTGGACTAGAAGTGCTCAACCTTCCTTTGCCACTCATGCAGTTAGGACGCTGATTCCCATTACTCAAATCTATATTTATAGAGCACGTTAAAACAACCACCGTTTTTCTTAAGATGGAACCCAGGGGCAACAGATACAATGAAAGCAGCAGAGGCCCCACAATTGAACCCTGTGGAACACCATACGCTCTGTTATATGTGAATTCATATTGCACATATTCGTCCAACCACTTACTTTTTCTGCTCAACATAGTTAGTATGAAGGGATTATAATTGTATAATAATATACAATCTCATGACAAACTCGGAAAGTTAAAACTTTATGTTAAGAACCACTGCTTTAACCCGTTATGACTAGGAGCGCGTGAGCGCGCTTCTCCCTTCAAACCTGGGAGAGCGGATATGTCACGAGAGGGTGACGTGGGCCTCACAGCATGTCCTGGAATTTTATTTGAGCGTTTATGGTTGATGCAGATTTGCGGGAGTTATGAAGTAAATGATGCGATTGATGACGGCGCAGGAGTAATTCGAATCAGAGTAGAGTCGACAGTGACATATTGTTAAGAAATATGTTTGTAGACAATGAAGATGTTGAACATTTTGACCACTCGACCCCCCAAGGTTATTACAACTATGCTCCAGTGTTGAAGGTGAATATATTCAGAGTTTTATACCCGCAGATGTGACATTTGTTTGATTTTTTCAAAATATATATTTTGAAGGTTTATAATAATAAACTTAGGTTTGTGTGAATGCCGCAGGTTTAAGTGTAAGATAATTAGCGAAAATCTATTATATTTTTTAAAAAAATGCACAATGTGATAACAAATATATATATTTTTTACATATTGTTGAAATTAATTGTTTTTTTAAATCAAACATTTCTACACGTCCCTCGAAAAATTCATGAATTAAAATCCGATCATTTGCCAATACTACTGTCGCCGGCTCTCCGGGAACGGGCCGTGACCTACGGAGTGTCCCAGACAGACGGGTGGACAACAAGGCAAGACGCTCTCGTGATCTGGTGAACAGAGGTCATTAACCGGGACCATGAGCCGCAACAGTGGCCATTAGCGTCGGAGGCGCTGTGAAGCCCGAAAGTGACACGCTGTAACGGCGGTGGCTGGATTTCACTGTTTCATCTTTCCTTCCTTTGATCCTTCCTCTGGTCTCCTGACAACTTCACGACTTTGGCGGGACTCTGAAGTATCCGGTTAAGGGTCAGGGATTTCCAACAGGTTTCCAGTGAATTTAAGAGCACAAATTCCCACACACGCACGCGCGCATACACACACAGTTGGATTTACATTCATTGACATAATGCATTTCCTAGACGCTTACCCTAACCCCAACCATCAAAAATGATTGCCTACTCCAATTCTTTACCCTAACTCAACCATAATCCAATTCAAACCTAAAATCTAAAACCAAGTTGTGACCCTCAAAAAGACGTTCGGACTCATGGGGACCACTAAAATGTCCCCACAAGGACACGTGGTCCCCACAATGATAGCAAAAACCCAGAAAATGGTCCCCATGATGTGATATAACCCCCCGCGCGTGCACGCTCACACATACACGTTTTTGCTACATAATGGGGACTTGGTGTGCGAGGGATTTTTGTACGTGAGGACTTCACTTAAAAAAAAAAAAAACTTATTTATGCAACTCCTTTAAAAAAATACATTTTAAGAGATTTTTTTGGGGGTCCGTGCTCATCCAGAAATCACCTTCAAAAGCCATATTTCTTATTTTTGTTTTTTTTCAGGTTTTTGTCACCTCATGGGGACATGTCATGACAAACCACCAGCAAAAAAATATTTTACATATATATATATGCACACACACACATGGCAGTATTTAGAGCCTGTGTTAGGTCAGTAGTGGTTAATCAGAGTATTTGAAAGACATCAAAGTGTGCTCTTGTCATTATATATATATATATATAAATTAATCACGATTAACCGCTTAACAAAAAAGGCTTTTTTATCATAATTTTTTGCCCGCCAAATTTAAAGGGCACCTGTTATGTGTTAATTCTTTTGACATTTAATGTTATGAGGACATCTTCAACATTTTTTGATCAACTTCACACGGTCATCCTTGTCTTTTTCTAATCAGTTAATTACTTGCATAATTAAAAATGGGAAAAAAAATTACCCTAATAATTTGACATTTTGACGCAAACATTTATTAAATGCATGTAGTTATGTTATCCGCTGTCAAGCTAAAGGATCATCTGTGGTCAAAATAAAGTGTGATTAATCTGCGTTAATACATGATTAATGCGATCATTTTTTTGTGATTAATTTTAATGCGATCATTTTTTTGTGATTAATCTATTAGTTAACGCTTTATTTAACTTTGACAGCCCTAATCTGTGCATATCAGAGTACAAATTCCAATGTTATTTTTGGAGAAAATTATTAATTTGAAAATTATGTGCAACAAGTGAAGTGCAAAATATTGTTTGCGCATTTAAAAATGTAGACTGAACAGAATGAAGTAAATGAATACTGTTCAGGATATCAGTTTCGAACACCTCTAGTCTTTTTAATTGCACGTTTGCCAAACAAAACAAGTGCATGCAACAGAAAACAACAGAAAATAATACAGAAAACACTGACTGTCAAAAATAAAAGTGCTTGAATTTGTAAATTCAAGAAAAAAAACCCTGACTGTTAAAATAAAAGTGCTTCCACGTGAATTTTGAACATCCAACAACCTGTGAAACAAAATTTAACTGCACTCATTTTTTTGTGGAACCTTAAAAGAGCTGATGAAGTCCATCAAGTTTTCTCCACAGCCAGAAAAAAAGAAGAAAAAAAGAAAAGAAAAAAAAGAAAAAAACAAGTTTTCTTCTTTCGTCCACTTCCTCTTTGACTTCTGCTTTCCCTAGATAAATGGGAACGGTAAATTAAAGGGATACTTTACTAATTTTGCTGATTTTAGGAGTAAAAAGTTCATATTTTGGATATCAACAACTTGCTAACGTCATTATTTCCCATGCACAATTAACATTTTTAAAAAGACATTTTGCCTCTTGTCGACTGAAAATGACATCACGTGTTGAGGGTTCAGGTAACAACCAATCACAGCTCAATTTTTAAATGTTAGGTAAGCCATGATTGGTTGTTACCTGAACCCTCAACACGTGATGTCATTTTCAGTCGACAACAAGTGGCAAAATGTATTTTTAAAAGTGTTAATTGTATAAAGTACATGAAAAACAATGACGTTATCAAGTTGTTTAAATTTAATTAAAATTAATTTTCAGGAGTAAAAAGTTAATATTTTATTAACTTTTTACTCCTGAAAATTGCAAAATGAGTTAAGTATCCTCTTTAAAGTTCTGTAACAACTTAGTAGTTTTTATACCCAGAAAAAGATGACCCATTCCCAAGCCCCGAGATAACAGCTTACCTTCAGACGAATTCCCGGCCAGGAGCGTCTTTCCATCCGAACCACCTACCAAAGCACAAACAGACATAAGCACATTCAGTTTAACGCAATCAGGTGTACCTCTATATTTCAATTGTGGATGGGCGAGTACCGAAACCAGGTATCGGTTTATCATCATCATAGATTTTAATAGATAGATAGATTTGATGCCAGTGCCTTGGTCGATGTTAAAAATGCAGCAGGTAATAAATTGCCCAAATATGTCTTTACAATAGACTTTTCATTTGACTATTTATGACTCAAATATCTTCTAATCAGTAGATTATCACCTTAGCTGTTATAAATTGTTACTCCTGCAAGCCTCGGGGCAATATTTTTCAGTCTGCATTCGGGCTCGAATTTCCTGCCCAGTTGCGGATGTGATGTCATGCACGCTCTCGTGTTTGCTCTCAATGACTCAAATTGAAAAATAATAACAATAATAATAATAATAATATTTGGGATATATTTTTGCCCACACTGTTTCATGTAAAACAATAACCCTTCACAAGCCACTGGAGAGTCGTATACCTTGGGTTTGCTTCGGTGTGACAGACTCCTTCCACACCGGCAGCATCTCTCCATCTGACCGACCTATCAAAACAAATGAACACATAGAAAAGCACATTCAGTTTGACCCAATCAGCCACAAAACATTCAAACAAGCCAAGTGGTTAAATGTTGGCTCATTACCAACATCATCGGAAGTGTCTTTGTGAAATGTCTGAAAAACAATTCAAAATGTATCAAATTACTTCACAATGAAAAAAATTTCACAGACAGTACGGATGGGTTTCTCTCCTCAGATGTTACCACCTCATGCAGGTGGCAGACGTCTGAAGCAACACAGCAACTGAAGACCTAAGTATTGTTGCACTTGATCACACAGTATAAAAACAAAGACTTTTTACTCACCTCATTTGACACATTTTCGTGAGCCTTTTTATATCTGCGCTCACATGCATCATGGTGCTCTCTTAATTTTTTCATGCGCCGCATCCAACGTGTATCAGCCTGAAAACACACAAAATGCATGTTTAGAGATGGTAATTATGTAGTTTCTTTTTAGTGTCTTTTGTGGCATTTTTGTAACACACTAGACATAGACTATCAATGTGGCACGTGTGGAGTAAAGGAAAGGAAAGCTTAATTTATGAAACTGCTTCCTTTTCACACTGAACTTCCGGTCTTAATTCTCCCATGAAAGGGTTGATAATAGCTTTGACTTATGCATTATCTTCACTGGTAATGTGCAAGTATCCAACAACAACTAATATCAGTTCCTAGACTCCTCACTATGTAATACAACATTGTAAATACTTCACATATAAGCTTTTTTCAAATACTGTACTTTATTTTCCAGAATAAAAATTGAGTGCAGAGAATTTATTATGGACTATACTAAATGTACTATATTCACTTTCTAGCCCTGGCGGATGCGGTGGGAAACAGCAGTCTTGCGAAGAGAAGGCTGAAATTGGCTCTCCACGGTAGCAAAATGGCTGCCGTTTTCACATGCCGATTGAAGCGCCTCCGTATGCACCTAATAGGCCAACCATGTACTCACAATAAATATAAATATGTTCCTAATATTGAATAAAGTAACATACAAAGTACCTTATAAAGACGTAAAGTAGACGGAGCCATTATGGCATTAACGTTTAGTCATTATCCACCTGCAGTGGTTTGCAAGGTTAATTGAGGTTAATTGCAATCTAGAAGCACTAGTTGCTGGACACTGGTTCTAGCACACCACAGCAAATGCGGTCACAACGTGTCCTAACAGCAGGCAAATAAACTTCACAGCACCAAAATATAATGCAAGTAAAACCTATGTACTCACCATTTTTCTGCAGGGGGGTTTCTGAACGCTGTCTTTGATTGCCTTCTCCTTCTCGTTTCCAACAACACGCGCCCAAATGAGAGGAAGCGCTCGATTTATGGTACAGCTCACACCAGGGCATTAACGCATTCTTCCACAAACAGAAGAATGCCGGGACGTCCGAGTCTCAATGCAAGCACACCCTCGATCGTGCAGTGCAATATGGAATTTAGGGAGCGGGTGGGGGATGGGGAGGTTGTTGTGATTAAGTTTGGAAAGACACATTGAGACGTTGCTCTATATTTTTTATGCATTAATTAAAAAGCATATTGTATTGTTTCAAGGAAATGCAACGTGTAGATATGATGGATGGATGGATGGATGGATGGATGGATGGATGGATGGATGGATGGATGGATGGATGGATGGATGGATGGATGGTTGGATGGATAGCTTTATTGTCTGTTCCAGGTGAAAACAAAAATATTAAATTTTTTTGCCACGGCTGTAAAAGAAAGTTTAAAACTCACATTTAAACATTACAAACATCCCACACATTTAAAAATAAAACATAAAAACAACCAATAAAACATGAGTAAAACATTGTGCCGTTCATTTTGTATTATTAACTCTTTGACTGTCAGACGTTTTCAGAAACGGGTTGTCGCCAGTGCCAGCCCATTTAAGCATTTTGACTGACCTTTCAAGGTCCACAGAAAATGTTGTGTTTGGACTATGGAAACACGCATACTACCAAATGAAAGATTGGACTCTCATCTTTCATCAGAACAAAAAGTTTGTTTCTACCTTATTCCGTTCTTCAGTAATCAACAATAGAAAATGTTTACTTTCACCGAAATTCTCTGTTTTGAAACAAAAAACGGAGAAAAACAGCTTTTTGTGAAACGATGTTATTTCATGCTCTCTAGTGAATTCTACACTTCTTTTTGTCCATGAATGATGCCACAAACACCTAAATAGTGCTTTACTTCTGTAAAACGCTTTCACCAACAATGAAAAAGTGTTTTTAGATTGCAAAATACGTTTATTTCCATTCAACAGTGTAACAATTTGACAAAACAATTTCGCAAACTATTTACAAATGTGTGCAACTGTGGTACTATTTACAATTATGTGGATGTTTCAAATACAGTTTTTCTTTTTGTAACGCTCTCCTGCGTGCAAGGAGACGCCAGGACTTGCACAACAGTTTACTTTCACTTTCGCATTTGTCCGTTTCGCGTGCAAACGTTACACTTTCTTGATGGCCTTTTTTCCGGGGAATAAATAGCAAGTAGCAGACTGTACACACTCCTCCGATGAATATGCATTGGACTCGTCCAATTGAACGTCCGCCTGTGCGTGCTTGGTTGTGCTCCGCGTTAATGACGCCGTCATAGCCGCCGCGTCAGCGGTTCCAATTTCGCCGTCAAGCTCGGATTCACCTTCATCATCATCGATGATGATCATCGTCGTCATCAATGTGCACTTTTAGCGTTGGTCGATGCCTTTAGTCTTGTAAGTGTAGAGCTGCTTGCAAACGGGGCGCCATTCTCCGTGTGCTCCTCCTCAGTCATCTAGCTCTCCCCCCCACGTCTCCTACTGCCGCGTCAATGCTTTCCAACCACGGAGTCATCATCATCATCGATGATGATCATCGTCGTCATCAATGTGCTTTTTATCGTTGGTCGATGCTTTTCGAATTTGAAAAAAAAACGGCTCGGGCGTGAGCTGCCGCAACCGGTCGCCATTTTTCCTTTGTCTAACATTCTAATCTCCTGCTCGACGCTCTAGCTCCGCCTCTACTGATGCCCACCCGATCTTGTCAAAAGAGAGTCATCGCTGCCCTCTAGGGGCCAAAAATAGTCATTAGGCTCACAAGACCTGCTTGAAACTTTCAGGACAGCTCCGCAAGCCTTCCCAGCACCCGTTTCAAAAAAAAAAAAATGGGAGGTCATCTTTTAACGTCTTTGGCGCTCCTCCGTAGGTTTTTGCAGAACGTCATTTAACGTATTTGGCAGTAAAAGAGTTAAGAGCGGCTATTGCAGAGGGGATGAAGGATTTTTTTGTAAATGTTTTTTCTGGCCAGTGGAACTCTGTTGCATCTACCTGATGGCAGCAGCATGGAGGGAGTGGTGGAGTGGGTGGCAAAGGTCATCAGTGATGAGGGTGGTTTTCCTCATCACTGAGCGTTCATACAGTTCAGACTGAGGGGGTTGGGCTGTTTGGGTGATTTTACTGGCCTGATTTATAATTGTAAGGTTCAGTAATGGGTAAGATTTACCTTAATTTGTTAAAATATATATTTACTTATAAATTTGTTTCCAGAATTATTTATACATTTATACTTTAGTTTTTATTGTTTTGTTATACAAGTAGCTAAATTGTCGTGTTGACTCTGCTGTTCTCATTCACTTACATTTACCTATAGTTGGCTCACTCCTGATTGGTTAGTGTTGTCAGAAAGTGTTGCCGCTGCAGCTGCATGTGACGAGTAAACAGCGTTGTTCCAGAATGCTCCATCCTGCATTTTCATCTTATGTGTCATCTTATCTTATCTCATCTTTTTTCTAGTGTTCCATCAACCACCAACGAACCCTCACGTTGTATAATTAAGAATTGCACATTTTAAACTACATTATAAACTTTCATTAAAATGATGTCTTTACACATTAAAAATTCTAATACATTTTGTGCACCAACTGTCAAGTCATTTTAGCCATTACTGGTCAGAAGTCAGAAATGTATAGTTAAAACTTCTAAGATTTATAACGACTTACAATACACCCAATACTTCTAAAATTGTAAATAAGTATTTCCATTAGAAATAAAACCAACAACAACTTAAGGATGTGAAATTAATGGATACACTTAAATTATATCAAAAGAATGCATGTTTGTTTTTTTGCATTGTATGAGTGTCACACTGTTACTGTGCTAATCAATACTAAAGTATGATGAATATGGGATTAAACGTCTATAATCATCACATTAAAAAAAAATAATAATTTGTTTTTGATGCAAACATATGTTTGCTGAATCTTGCAACAACTTCACTAGCTATAAATGTTGTTGTATATTAGCCTGGCTCACACAATTACGGCTCTGCTGCTGATCAACACATGGTGGGGAATGGGCATAGACACGGTGGGGACTAAAAAGCATGGATGTTGTGGCGCTCACAAAGCAGTGAGGAACAGTTCACTGTAAACAGAAGATCTCTCTTACATTCGCTTCAACGCCACACAATTTAGGCACGCCATTATTTTACAGATCATGCACAATCACTGTGTCACATCAAAACAAAAATAACTACATAACAGCAAACTAGATAGGCCTCCCTCTTTGGTATTGCCCATGGTCGATAGGGGGTGAGCCGGTCTCGGTGGAGGGCCACCACCCGGTTCCTCTTTAACAGCGAAACACCACATCATGTCACCATGTCATGTCTCTAGTATTGTCCCACCCAGTGGCTCATGAGTTCTAGAGACAAGCCCCTCCGTCTCTCGGGGCTGTAGACCCAAATGTGTGCGCCCACGTCTAAGTCTTTACCTCTGCAGCAAACGTCGTATGCCCTCTTCTGACAACAGCCGGCTTGGGTGATGGTCTGTCAAGCCACGTCATGCACTTCCCGAAGTCAGTCCCGCAGCTGGCTGTAGTAATCCATGCCGACCTCACCCCCCACCTTCGGCTCAGGAGGGGGTCCAAACACAAGGTCAAAGTCACCCGTATGTTTTAGAGGCATGTTTTGCCAGGCGCTTTAGGCCTTAATGGGTTAAAGGTGTGTATAATTTATTTCAGTTTATTAAACTAAATTAAATTAAATTTAACTAATAGAATGCAATGGCCTAAGTTTGAAGTAAATGTATTTTGAGGCACACGCACAACGGTGCCTCAGAGAGAGCACACATCGCAAGCCTACCACCAATTACTAAGTTTGTCTCCATCGTGTATCCGCAGCAGAAAGATGGTGGCAAAAAATGTCAGCCTTCTGTAAGGTGAGGCACAACAAGTGTAAGATAATTAGCGAAAATCGATTATATTTTAAAAAAATGCACAATGTGATAACAAATATATATATATATATATATATATTTTTTACATATTATTGAAATTGTTTTTTTAAATTAAATAAACATTGAAAATCAAAATTTTTACACGTCCCTCGAAAAATTCATGAATTAAAATCCGATCATTTGCCGCCAATACTTATCATCTGAGAATGAAATGACTGTCGATCAGCTAAATTGAGTTAGCAACTTGACCACGGAAAAAATTCAACCAAGTGAAAGCTTCACTGTACAGAAAAGTCAATCATAAATTGAAATGAAAGAGTTGCTCGAACTTTGAAACTCAATCCCAGACAGTCAATCCCATGCAAACAAAGAGTTTGCAAGGACACGTTGCTGTACTTTCCAATTGGTTTTGCGTGGCCCAAGGCTTATTATGATTTTGATGCCTTTGGCACTGGGGAGGAACTGACCAGATGGCACAACAGTTATTACGTACATTAAAATATATATTTTTTGACACATGATTCAAGTGTTGATAGGCCAAGCATTTTTTGTCATCAAACATCCGATTCCCGACTCTGTGTATGGATATTGGAAGCGTGTTCACGTGTCCCCTCGATCTGTCACTCGGTGAATCCACGGGGCCAACGTCCAACCCCTCCTCAATACGTGAGGCTGTATGGGAGAGTGAGGGAGGCTCACCCAAGACTTCCTCATGAATGAAAGCATTCATAACCACCGCTCGCTCTTATTGTCGCCGGCTCTCCGGGAATGGGCCGTGACCTCCGGAGTGTCCCAGACAGACGGGTGGACAACAAGGCAAGACGCTCTCGTGATCTGGTGAACAGAGGTCATTAACCGGGACCGTGATCCGCAACAGTGGCCATTAGCGTCGGAGGCGCTGTGAAGCCCGAAAGTGACGCGCTGTAACGGCGGTGGCTGGATTTCACTTTGTTTCAGCTTTCTTTCCTTTGATCCTTCCTCTGGTCTCCTGACAACTTCATGAGTTTGGCGGGACTCTAAAGTATCCGGTTAAGGTGAAGGGTCAGGGATTTCCAACAGGTTTCCAGTGAATTTAAGAACACAAATTCAAACACACGGACACACACACGCGCAAACACACACAGTTGGGTTTACATGTCTAGTGGGGACATCTCATTGACATAATGCATTTCCTAGACGCTTACCCTAACCCCAACCATCAAAAATGATTGCCTACTCCAATTCTTTACCCTAACCTCAACCATAACCCAATTCAAACCTAAAATCTAAAACAAAGTTTTGACCCTCAAAAAGACGTTTGGACTCATGGGGACCACTAAAATGTCCCAAGGACACGTGGTTATATCATTTATATTATGATTATATCATTGGATGCAGAAAAAGCTTTCGACAAAGTTAACTGGTCCTTCCTCTCTGCTGTTTTAAATAAATTTGGCTTTGGGAAATCATTTATCCACTGGGTGTCAGTATTATGTGATTCTCCTAAAGCTACAGTTACTACTAATGGGATTATATCTAAGAGCTTTATTTTACAGAGAGGCACAAGACAGGGATGCCCACTGTCCCCTTTATTATTTGCAATATTTATTGAGCCACTTGCAATAGCCATACGCCAGGAAAGAAGGATTCAAGGAATTCACTCTGGGGTAACAGAACATAAAATTAATCTATATGCCGATGATATTTTACTTTATTTAGAAAACCCGGCGATTTCGTTAGGGGAAGTATTTAACTTAATAACTAAATTCTCACAGTTATCAGATTATTCTATTAACTGGACAAAATCAACACTTCTACCTATTACAGAAAATTCATGGAACCCTGCAAGCCAGGACCCACACTACTCATTTTCTATAGGTAATTTAAAATACTTAGGCATAAAAATCTCACCTAAATTAACTGATTTAATTCATTTAAACTTTTCTCCACTTCTGGATAACATTCATAGTGACTTGGAACGCTGGAATAATCTTCCTATTTCTTTAATAGGACGAATAGCCACCGTTAAAATGAAGGTTTTACCTAAAATAAACTATTTTTTCTCAATGATTCCATTTAAACCTACGGCTAACTGGTTCCAGTTGTTGGACTCAGCCGTTACAAAATTTTACTGGAATAAAAAAAAAGCAAAGATTAGTCTATCTACTCTTCAGAAAAGTAAATCCAAAGGTGGTCTAGAGGCACCAAATTTTATGTACTACTATATAGCTAACCAGCTACAATATATCGTTCTATGGGCGCAACCCAACAGAGATACTAACTGTTGGCTGGAACTAGAACAAAAGGATTGTAATAACCTCAGACTTCTAGATTTACTCTTTATTACAACATCAATTAAGCGACATAATTGTTTTAAAAACCCAATGATTTCCGCCACCCTGATAGCCTGGTGGAAGGCATTAGAAATGACAAAAGCCCAAGTGGAGCCCTGTGGGCTTTCTCCCCTATGGCATAACCCTGACTTTCGAATTAACAACCAATCGTTTTATTTAGGTGTGTGGGAGCAGAAAGGAATTACACAGCTCCACCATCTCTTCTCAGATAATATGTTTATATCATATACATCCTTGCTCCAAAAATACAAAATAACAAACGGAAATTTTTTACATTATCTGCAAGTTAAAAATATGATAAAGAAACAAATTCCAACACTTCAGGGTACACTCCAAACACCTGGTTTAGCTGAAGATATTACCAAGCTTTCTCCGACAACAACAAAAAAACTTTCAAAAATATATAAGTTACTTTCATATACGGATAAAATGTCTTTACCCATCTCGAAATGGGAGACAGACTTGTCTATAGCTCCGGAATCTGACTTTTGGATTCAAGTTTGTGAAAATGCATTTAAAATGACAAAACACACAAATTTACAACTTATCCAATATAAAATTATCCATAGAACATACATTACTCAATATATGATGAAGAAAATGTGACTCTCCGACTCCGACATTTGTCTCCAGTGTCTACAAAACACTACAGACACTTATTTTCATGCTTTATGGTTATGCACTCCGGTTATGTATTTCTGGACTAAAGTCTTAGAAAAACTTTCCGCTATCTTGGACTATAGGATACCTTTATCTCCAAACTTGTGTTTGCTAGGTGACCTAACAACAACTGACTTACCACACAAACAATTTCAATCTACACTTGTAGCCCTTACTATCGCAAAAAAAACAATTCTTGTTAACTGGAAAAATAAACAAACTCTGAATATCGACCAATGGTCTAACCTCCTCATAAATCACATTTTAATGGAAAAAATATCGGCCTCAAATAAAAAACAAATATCAAAATTCATAGAAATATGGTCTACGTATATAGAATATTTTAACCTAATTTTGGTTATTTAATTCTGCCTGTTAGCGAGAGCTACCACATCGTGATAACTTACATTGATGTCTGTGCATTTGACAGTTTGTAACTAATGGTTGTATTTTTATAGTCAGGAACCCAGTTGCTGCCAACAGGATCGAGCAGATTCACCTCCAATGGGCACTAAGGGCTAATGTTCGGATTCACTGCATGCCAGGGGACTAACTCTACAGGTGCTGTCCCCCCCTGGCTGGGCGTGGGCGGGTCTGCCCCTCTGTTGGCTGCTGGGTGGCGGCTGCGTCTTGGTCGTTCCCTGGGTCTCGTGGGGGTGCTGTGTTGCGGGGCTCTCCCTGGTGTTCGGGGCGGCGCCGCCCCGGCGCGGTCCGTCGCTCTGGGCCCGGCGACGCGGGTCGGGGCCTGTGGGCCGCCGGGGTGCCCCGTGGCTCCCTCTCCCCTTCCTCCCCTTTGCTTCCTCTCCCTCTTCGCCTCTCCACGCCCGTCCTCCGCCTCCCTGTCCCTTCTCCCTCGTCGCCCTTCCTCCTCCTCTCCCCCTCTCTCTGCGGCCCTGCCGCTGCCTCCTGCCCTTCCTGTTGTCTCCTTCCCCCGTCCCCTCCCCCTCCCCTGTCCGCCCTCCTCCCCCTCCCCTAGGCCGGGGGTTTCATCCGTGGCCCGGGTCTCGGCGCTCCGGGGGCCGGGAGAGTGGGCGGGATCGGTGTTGTGCCCGCCCCGCTCCGGTGGACCTCTGGGCACTTCGGGCGGGCCCCGGTATCCAGGGGGCGAGCCCCGCCGGGGTCCCGGTGGGGGATTGGTGGGCGGATGCGGGGGGGGCCCAGCTGGTCACTCCTCTTAACTCACGGCACTAGTTTTGCACAATACATTTTAGGGCACATAACACACCCCAACGCAGCAGGACGGGGCACTGCAAGCCCACCAGGCACCCCACCGGCCCACTCCCCCCACGACCCCCCCCGCTCCCTCCCACCCCCGCCATCCACCCCAACCCAGCCCCAACCGTCCCCAAATCCCCAGACACCCCCCACCCCAGCACCCCCACCACCACCCCCAAACCAGGCCGCCCCCACCACCACCCACCGACAGCCCCCCAGCCCCCGACCCCCAGACCCCGGGGACACACCGCACCCAGGCATCTGCGCCGAAGAGGGGCCGGGCAGCGGAGCGGAGAGGGCACCCGCGCCCAACCCACCACGCGGAGGGACGGAACACCAGGGGCAGAAGGGGAGATGGGGGCACCGGAGGACGGGCGGCATCCCCGAACCCCAGGCCCAGCGGGGAGAGGCCCCGGTCGTCACCCCAACGATCTAAGTGAAAAACTAACCCTGTTACTGAGTTCGCCAGCTCGCCGACTGGCGAACTCTACCCCTAAACCGTGAGTGTGACCCCACCCAGTGTATATACATAAGTGTGTGTGTGTGGTGCATTAAAATTGGGGGCAGGTGAACCGGAGCAGAGGGAAATGATATCCCCCTCTGCTCCGATCCACCCGCCTCCCAGGCATGTCAAGGAGCGTATGTGGTGCATTAAAAGAAATTAATGGGGGGGGGGCACAGGTGACCGCAGCACTGTTCCATGCTGCGGCCCGCCCCAACCGATGCCCCCCCCCCCCCAGTTGTGTGGTGCATTAAAATTGGATTTGGGTTTGCTCTCCGGCCGGTGGCCCCTGCGGGGCCCGGGGGTCGTCCTTTGGCGCTGCCGCGGCCTGGGGGGCCCTGAGGTGTTGCGCTTGCTCTGTCCTGGCGGGGGTCGACGGCTCCCCTCTTTGGTGGAGATTTTCATGCATGCCAGATCCACCACACCAGCATCTATCGAAACTCAGACACAATTTGTTTCTCCCTCAGGTCATTGATTCGGTGGAGGCGGGTGTCTGTGGATCTCACTCTGCTTCGCCCTTGAGGTCTCCCTGATTTGTTGGAATTTAGATGTCTCTGGGGTTGGTGAAGGACTCTGGTTAGTGGCCCGGTGGGTGGTGTCTGGTCGGTGCTGGGCTTCGCTTTTCTTTCTTTTCTTTGGTCCCTCTTCGGGTCTCCTGGCGGCCCCACGACTCTGGCTGGATTTTGAAGTGTTCGGTTTAGGTGAACGGTATGGGAATTCTTTTTTTTTTTTACACGCACGCACGCACGCACGCACGCACGCACACACACACACACACACACACACACACATACCCAAAAAAATAAAATAAATAATAAAAATAAAAAATAAAAAAAGTGAGAACAATGATGATGACATGTCAAATGATCAATACTGAGCTCTCCCCAAGAAAAAAAAAAAAACACGTGGTCCCCACAATGATAGTAAAAACCCAGAAAATGGTCCCCATGATGTGATATAAACCCCCGCGCGTGCGTGCGCACACACACACACGTTTTTGCTACATAATGGGGACTTGGTGTGCGAGGGATTTTTGTGCAACGTGAGGACTTCACTTCAAAAGTTATTTATGCAACTCCTTTAAAAATATATATTTTAAGAGATTTTTTTGGGGGTCCGTGCTCACTGTTCAGGATATCAGTTTCGAACACCTCTAGTCTTTTTAATTGCACGTTTGCCAAAAGAAACAAGTGCATACAACAGAAAACAACAGAAAAGAATACAGAAAACACTGACTGTCAAAAATAAAAGTGCTTGAATTTGTATATTCAAGAAAGAAAACCCTCACTGTCAAAAATAAAAGTGCTTGAATTTTTAAATTAAAGAAAGAAAACCCTGACTGTTAAAATAAAAGTGCTTCCACGTGAATTTTGAACATCCAACAACCTGTGAAACAAAATTTAACTGCACTCATTTTTTTGTGGAACCTTAAAAGAGCTGATGAAGTCCATCAAGTTTTCTCCACAGCCAGAAAAAAAGAAGAAAAAAAGAAAAGAAAAAAAAGAAAAAAACAAGTTTTCTTCTTTCGTCCACTTCCTCTTTGACTTCTGCTTTCCCTAGATAAATGGGAACAGTAAATTAAAGGTATACTTTACTAATTTTGCTGATTTTAGGAGTAAAAAGTTCATATTTTGGATATCAACAACTTGCTAACGTCATTATTTCCCATGCACAATTAACATTTTTAAAAAGACATTTTGCCTCTTGTCGACTGAAAATGACATCATGTGTTGAGGGTTCCGGTAACAACCAATCACGGCTCAATTTGTAAATGTTAGGTAAGCCATGATTGGTTATTACCTGAGCCCTCAACACCAATCACATTTACAAATTGAGCCGTGATTGGTTGTTACCTGAACCCTCAACACGTGATGTCATTTTCAGTCGACACCAAGTGGCAAAATGTATTTTTAAAAGTGTTAATTGTACAAAGTACATGAAAAATAATGACGTTATCAAGTTGTTTAAAGCCAAAATATTAACTTTTTACTAAATTGCAAAATGAGTTAAGTATCCTCTTTAAGGTTCTGTAACAACTTAGTAGTTTTTATACCCAGAAAAAGATGACCCATTCCCAAGCCCCGAGATAACAGCTTACCTTCAGACGTATTCCCGGCCAGGAGCGTCTTTCCATCCGAACCACCTACCAAAGCACAGACATAAGCACATTCAGTTTAACGCAATCAGGTGTACCTCTATATTTCAATTGTGGATGGGCGAGTACCGATACCAGGTATCGGTTTACCATCATCATAGATTTTAATAGATAGATAGATTTGATGCCAGTGCCTTGGTCGATGTTAAAAAAGCAGCAGGTAATAAATTGCCCAAATATGTCTTTACAATAGACTTTTCATTTGACCATTTATGACTCAAATATCTTCTAATCAGTAGATTATCACCTTAGCTGTTATAAATTGGTACTCCTGCAAGCCTCGGGGCAATATTTTTCAGTCTGCATTCGGACTCGAATTTCCTGCCCAGTTGCGGATGTGATGTCATGCACGCTCTCGTGTTTGCTCTCAATGACTCGAATTGACAAATAATAACAATAATAATAATAATAATATTTGGGATATATTTTTGCCCACACTGTTTCATGTAAAACAATAACCCCTCACAAGCCACTGGAGAGTCGTATACCTTGGGTTTGCTTCGGTGTGACAGACTCCTTCCACACCGGCAGCATCTCTCCATCTGACCGACCTATCAAAACAAATGAACACATAGAAAAGCAATTTCAGTTTGACCCAATCAGCCAAAACATTCAAACAAGCCAAGTGGTTAAATGTTGGCTCATTACCAACATCATCGGATGTGTCTTTGTGAAATGTCTGAAAAACAATTCAAAATATATAAAATTACTTCACAATGAAATAAATTTCACCAACAGTACAGATGGGTTTCCCTCCTCAGATGTTACCACCTCATACAGGTGGCAGACGTCTGAAGCAACACAGCAACTGAAGACCTAAGTATTGTTGCACTTGATCACACAGTATAAAAACAAAGACTTCTTACTCACCTCATTTGACACATTTTCTTGAGCCTTTTTATATCTGCGCTCACATGCATCATGGTGCTCTCTAAATTTTTTCATGCGCTGCATCAAACGTGTATCAGCCTGAAAACACACAAAATGCATGTTTAGAGATGGTAATTATGTAGTTTCTTTTTTGTGTCTTTTGTGGCATTTTTGTAACACACTAGACATAGACTATCAATGTGGCACGTGTGGAGTAAAGGAAAGGAAAGCTTCATTTATGAAACTGCTTCCTTTTCACACTGAACTTGCGGTCTTAATTCTCCCATGAAAGGGTTGATACTAAATAAATGTCTTCCCATGCTTTCTATATTCCATTGATTTTGTCCCATCTTAATTTATTTAATTAATTGCTTTGACTTATGCTTCATCTTTACTGGTAATGTGCAAGTACCCAACAACAACTAATATCAGTTCCTAGACTCCTCACTATGTAATACAACATTGTAAATACTTCACATATAAGCTTTTTTCTAATACTGTACTTTATTTTCCAGAATAAAAATTGAGTGCAGAGACTTTATTATGGACTATACTAAATGTACTATATTAACTTTCTAGCCCTGGCGGATGCGGTGGGAAACAGCAGTCTTGCGAAGAGAAGGCTGAAATTGGCTCTCCACGGTAGCAAAATGGCTGCCGTTTTCACATGCCGATTGAAGCGCCTCCGTATGCACCTAATAGGCCAACCATGTACTCACAATAAATATAAATATGTTCCTAATATTGAATAAAGTAACATACAAAGTACCTTATAAAGACGTAAAGTAGACGGAGCCATTATAGCATTAACTTAGTCATTATCCACCTGTAGTGGTTTGCAAGGTTAATTGAGGTTAATTGCAATCTAGAAGCACTAGTTGCTGGACACTAGCTCTAGCACACCACAGCAAATGCGGTCACAACGTGTCCTAACAGCAGGCAAATAAACTTCACAGCACCAAAATATAATGCAAGTAAACATATGTACTCACCATTTTTCTACAGGGGGATTTCTGAACGCTGTCTTCGATTGCCTTCTCTATCTAGTTTCCAACAACACGCGCCCAAATGAGAGGAAGCGCTCGATTTACGACACAGCTCACACCAGAGCATCAACGCATTTGTCCACAAACAGAAGAATGCGGGGACGTCCGAGGCTCAATGCAAGCACACCCTCGATCACGCACTGCAATTTGGAATTTAGAGAGCGGGTGGGGGATGGGGAGGTTGTTGTGATTAAGTTTGGAAAGACACATTGAGATGTTGCTCTATATTTTTTTATGCATTTATTAAAAAGCATATTGATATGATAGATAGATAGATAGATAGATAGATAGATAGATAGATAGATAGATAGATAGATAGATAGATAGATAGATAGATAGATAGATAGATAGATGGATGGATGATGGATAGATGGATAGATGGATGGATGGATGGATGGATAGCTTTATTGTCTGTTCCAGGTGAAAACAAAAATGTTGTTTTTTTTTGCCACGGCTGTAAAAGAAAGTTTAAAACTCACATTTAAACATTACAAACATCCCACACATTTAAAAAATAAAACAGATAAAAAACAACCAATAAAACATGAGTAAAACATAGTGCCGTTCATTTTGTATTATTAAGAGCGGCTATTGCAGAGGGAATGAAGGATTGTTTTGTAAATGTTTTTTCTGGCCAGTGGAACTCTGTTGCGTCTACCTGATGGCAGCAGCATGAAGGGAGTGGTGGAGTGGGTGGCAAAGGTCATCAGTGATGAGGGTGGTTTTCCTCATCATTGAGCGTTCATACAGTTCAGACTGAAGGGGTTGGGCTGTTGTTAGGGTGATTTTACTGGCCTGATTTATAATTGTAAGGTTCATTAATGAGTAAGATTTACCATAATTTGTTAAAATATATATTTATTTAGGCAGCACGGTGGCTGACTGGTTAGCACGTCCGCCTCCCAGTGCAGAGGACGTGAGATCGAGTCCGGGCTTCGGCCTTCCTGGGTGGAGTTTGCATGTTCTCCCCGTGCTTGCGTGGGTTTTCACCGGGTACTCCGGTTTCCTCCCACATTCCAAAGACATGCATGGCAGGTTAATTGAACACTCCAAATTGTCCATAAGTGTGATTGTGAGAATGGTTGTTCGTCTCTGTGTGCCCTGTGATTGGCTGGCAACCAGTTCAGGGTGTACCCCGCCTACTGCCTGAAGCCAGCTGGAATAGGCTCCAGTGACCCTTGTGAGGAAAAGCGGTCAAGAAAATGGATGGATGGATGGATATATTTATTTATAAATTTGGTTCCAGAATTATTTATACATTTATACTTTAGTTGTTATTGTTTTGTTATACAAGTAGCTAAATTGACGTGTTGACTCTGCTGTTCTCATTCACTTACATTTACCTATAGTTGGCTAGCTCCTGATTGGTTAGTGTTGTCAGGAAGTGTTGCCGCTGCAGCTGCATGTAACGAGTAAACAGCGTTGTTCCAGAATGCTCCATCCTGCATTTTCATCTTATGTCTCATCTTATCTTATTTCATCTTTTTTCTAGTGTTCCATCAACCACCAACGAACCCTCACGTTGTATAATTAAGAATTACACATTTTAAACTACATTATAAACTTTCATTAAAATTATATCTTTACACATTAAAAATTCTAATAAATTTTGTGCACCAACTGTCAAGTCATTTTAGACATTACTGGTCAGAAGTCAGAAATGTATCGTTAAGACTTATAAGATTTATAACGACTTACGATACACCCAATACTTCTAAAATAGTAAATAAGCATTTACAGACGCTCCCCTACTTACGAACATTCGAGTTACGAACAACGGTACATACGAACATGTCTGCGCGCATGCGCGCATGTCAAAAAATGTTCGGAAAGAGATGCTGTAAGTTAGATTTTTTTATTGCGCACCTTTTTCCGAGTACTGTAGTGCTTCTTTCCGCCGCTAATACCGACGCTTGGCACTGTGAGAGCTCACCCAGCATTGGAGGCTCAGCAACGTGTCGAGGAGGAGGAAGAAGAAGAAACGCCTGTCGCTCATAGATAAAGCCATCGCACTCTTCGAGCAGCAAGACCCAAATATTGAACGTTGCACAAAGGTTGCAAATCAATTGAATGATGCCATACAGTGCTACCGCATCATTTATGATGAAAAAAGAAGAAAACTGTGCAATCGTAGTTAGATCGCTTCTTTCGGCCAGTTTCTAGTAAATCCTCCAAGGAAGATACTCATCAACCCTCATCTTCTTCTCCGCGACCCTCAACTTCTTCCTACATTGAAGTTACGGAGGAAGTAACTTTTGAAGCCCATTCCAGCGACGCGAATAACCTCTCATGATATAAAATCCTCCTCTTCCTCCTCCTCCATCAAATCCTTAAGCATCGAGTACATCTTCCAAAAGTAAGTTAAACTTCATTTTATTTATCTTATTACGTACATGTACATACTGTGTGTGTGTCTCTCGCTCTCTCTCTCTAACATACGTAGTACAGTACTGTACATATTCTCTTTAAACATAAATTACAATACAAAATATAGCACTGAAGCAACTTACGAACAAATTCACCTTACGAACGATCGCCGGAACGTAACTCGTTTGTAAGTTGGGGAGCGTCTGTACATTAGAAATAAAACCAACAACATCTTAAGGATGGCGTTATTTGTCCATTTTCTGGCATTTTTATGTTTTTCTGTGTTTCATCAAAGAAAAACATTTGAAAAAAATACACTAGTGTTGGAATTTATTTCTAAATCAACATAAACACAAGTTAGTAATCTGACTCCAATTTGTGACCTTACCCAACTGCCACTCATCCAACAATATGCGCGCTCGTTCTGCAATAGAAAGGTATCAGGAAGCCGGCATTTTCACACACGAGTGGATTTATTCCTAACACACAGATCTAATACAAGCACCTGGGTCTCGGGTCCCTCTCAATACAGCTTGGCATGTAGAATACGTCTGCTGTTGCCAACAGCAGACGTATTCTACATCCAAGTTGCCCAGCAATGAGTTATACTACACAATATGCAAATGGTACAGCATCAAAGGCATCCTGGCATTATTCTATTGGCTATGTGTATACTGCAGTTAACTTTAGCTTGCTCTCATTGGTCTTTCTTCCCCTGCAGAATCGTTTGCTTGCTCCTCCTGGTTGTAGTTTCCTCACAGTATTTTCCCACCAGCTGCCTCTGTGTTATCACCTCTGGATCCTCTCCGCGACTGGCACCGTTTGTTCTGAAACATTCCATTCTCGCACACCCTTGCCTCCCACATACACAGGATGCAATGAACTACTTCAAGCTCAAACTCTTATGTTCCTTCACTAGGGACCTGACATTTTACCAGGATTGTTAAAAAATGTAGAAGTTCAAATTGGCGCCATGCTGTAATTTATAATTATTACCAAACAGGAGGGAGAGATTCACACGAAATTCTTGTAATAATGCCCGATTTTGGCTCATTGACTCACATTATAAATCACAGTTTTTGATATCCTGTAAACCTGATGTGTTATAATGCATTTTCCTGATTACTGATGCAATCGTTTCTTTGACGAGTCATAAACATGAAAATAGAGGAATTTGTGTGTTGAGAGTGTTATACCCAGAGTCTACTAGGTGGGGCTATAGGCTAATAAATGAATAAAAAATGCATGCATAAAAAAATTCGATTGTTACGACTTATGGACTTGTTTGAGCCTCTAACTATGTCATATGAAATATTCAAATTAATCTTTTATTTTATATGTAGATATACAGCATAGTTAGTCTTGCTATTAGCATAATACTGCTATTGTGTTACACTTGTATACATGTCTAGTGGGGACATCTCATTGACATAATGCATTTCCTAGACGCTTACCCTAACCCCAACCATCAAAAATGATTGCCTACTCCAATTCTTTACCCTAACCTCAACCATAACCCAATTCAAACCTAAAATCTAAAACAAAGTTTTGACCCTCAAAAAGACGTTTGGACTCATGGGGACCACTAAAATGTCCCAAGGACACGTGGTCCCCACAATGATAGTAAAAACACAGAAAATGGTCCCCATGATGTGATATAAACCCCCGCGCGTGCGTGCGCACACACACACACACACACGTTTTTGCTACATAATGAGGACTTGGTGTGCGAGGGATTTTTGTGCAACGTGAGGACTTCACTTCAAAAGTTATTTATGCAACTCCTTTAAAAATATATATTTTAAGAGATTTTTTTGGGGGTCCGTGCTCATCCAGAAATCACCTTCAAAAGCCATATTTCTTGTTTTTTTTTCAGGTTTTTGTCACCTCATGGGGACATGTCATGACAAACCACCAGCAAAAAAATATTTTACATATATATATATATATATATATGCACACACACACATGGCAGTATTTAGAGCCTGTGTTAGGTCAGCAGTGGTTAATCAGAGTATTTGACAGACATCAAAGTGTGTTCTTGTCATTATATATGTACATATATATATAGATTAATCACGATTAATCGCTTAACAAAAAAGCCTTTTTTATCATAATTTTTTGCCAGCCAAATTTAAAGGGCACCTGTTATGTGTTAATTCTTTTGACATTTACTGTTATGAGGACATCTTCAACATTTTTTGATGAACTGCACACGCTCATCCTTGTCTTTTTCTAATCAGTTAATTACTTGCATAATTAAAAATGGGAAAAAATATTAATATTTTGACGCAAACATTTATTAAATGCTTTACTTTAATGCATGTAGTTATGTTATCCGCTGTTAAGCTAAAGGATCATCTGTGGTCAAAATTAAGTGTGATTAATCTGCGTTAATACATGATTAATGCAATCATTTTTTTGTGATTAATCTATTAGTTAACGCTTTATTTAACTTTGACAGCCCTAATCTGTGCATATCAGAGTACAAATTCCAATGTTATTTTTGGAGAAAATTATTAATTTGAAAATTATGTGCAACAAGTGAAGTGCACAATATTGTTTGCGCATTTAAAAATGCAGACTGCACAGAATGAAGTAAATGAATACTGTTCAGGATATCAGTTTCGAACACCTCTAGTCTTTTTAATTGCACGTTTGCCAAAAGAAACAGGTGCATGCAACAGAAAACAACAGAAAAGAATACAGAAAACACTGACTGTCAAAAATAAAAGTGCTTGAATTTGTATATTCAAGAAAGAAAACCCTCACTGTCAAAAATAAAAGTGCTTGAATTTTTAAATTAAAGAAAGAAAACCCTGACTGTTAAAATAAAAGTGCTTCCACGTGAATTTTGAACATCCAACAACCTGTGAAACAAAACTTAACTGCACTCATTTTTTTGTGGAACCTTAAAAGAGCTGATGAAGTCCATCAAGTTTTCTCCACAGCCAGAAAAAAAGAAGCAAAAAAGAAAAGAAAAAGAAGAAAAAAACAAGTTTTCTTCTTTCGTCCACTTCCTCTTTGACTTCTGCTTTCCCTAGATAAATGGGAACAGTAAATTAAAGGGATACTTTACTAATTTTGCTGATTTTAGGAGTAAAAAGTTCATATTTTGGATATCAACAACTTGCTAACGTCATTATTTCCCATGCACAATTAACATTTTTAAAAAGACATTTTGCCTCTTGTCGACTGAAAATGACATCACGTGTTGAGGGTTCAGGTAACAACCAATCACGGCTCAATTTGTAAATGTTAGGTAAGCCATGATTGGTTATTACCTGAGCCCTCAACACCAATCACATTTACAAATTGAGCCGTGATTGGTTGTTACCTGAACCCTCAACACGTGATGTCATTTTCAGTCGACACCAAGTGGCAAAATGTATTTTTAAAAGTGTTAATTGTACAAAGTACATGAAAAATAATGACGTTATCAAGTTGTTTAAAGCCAAAATATTAACTTTTTACTCCTGAAAATTGCAAAATGAGTTAAGTATCCTCTTTAAGGTTCTGTAACAACTTAGTAGTTTTTATACCCAGAAAAAGATGACCCATTCCCAAGCCCCGAGATAACAGCTTACCTTCAGACGTATTCCCGGCCAGGAGCGTCTTTCCATCCGAACCACCTACCAAAGCACAGACATAAGCACATTCAGTTTAACGCAATCAGGTGTACCTCTATATTTCAATTGTGGATGGGCGAGTACCGATACCAGGTATCGGTTTACCATCATCATAGATTTTAATAGATAGATAGATTTGATGCCAGTGCCTTGGTCAATGTTAAAAAAGCAGCAGGTAATAAATTGCCCAAATATGTCTTTACAATAGACTTTTCATTTGACCATTTATGACTCAAATATCTTCTAATCAGTAGATTATCACCTTAGCTGTTATAAATTGGTACTCCTGCAAGCCTCGGGGCAATATTTTTCAGTCTGCATTCGGGCTCGAATTTCCTGCCCAGTTGCGGATGTGATGTCATGCACGCTCTCGTGTTTGCTCTCAATGACTCGAATTGACAAATAATAACAATAATAATAATAATAATATTTGGGATATATTTTTGCCCACACTGTTTCATGTAAAACAATAACCCCTCACAAGCCACTGGAGAGTCGTATACCTTGGGTTTGCTTCGGTGTGACAGACTCCTTCCACACCGGCAGCATCTCTCCATCTGACCGACCTATCAAAACAAATGAACACATAGAAAAGCAATTTCAGTTTGACCCAATCAGCCAAAACATTCAAACAAGCCAAGTGGTTAAATGTTGGCTCATTACAACTTAGTAGTTTTTATACCCAGAAAAAGATGACCCATTCCCACGGCTCAATTTGTAAATGTGATTGGTGTTGAGGGCTCAGGTAACAACCAATCATGGCTTACCTAACAATTACAAATTGAGCCGTGATTGGTTGTTACCTGAACCCTCAACATGTGATGTAATTTCCAGTCGACAAGTGGCAAAATGTCTTTTTAAAAGTGTTAATTGTACAAAGTAAATGAAAAATAATGACGCTATCAAGTTGTTTAAAGCCAAAATATTAACTTTTTACTCCTGAAAAATTGCAAAATGAGTTAAGTATCCTCTTTAAGATGCCACTGAAAGTTAAGACACAGTTCTGTAACAACTTAGTAGTTTTTATACCCAGAAAAAGATGACCCATTCCCAAGCCCAGAGATAACAGCTTACCTTCAGACGTATTCCTGGCCAGGAGCGTCTTTCCATCCGAACCACCTACCAAAGCACAAACAGACATAAGCACATTCAGTTTAACGCAATCAGGTGTACCTCTATATTTCAATTGTGGATGGGCGAGTACCGAAACCAGGTATCGGTTTACCATCATCATAGATTTTAATAGATAGATAGATTTGATGCCAGTGCCTTGGTCGATGTTAAAAATGCAGCAGGTAATAAATTGCCCAAATATGTCTTTACAATAGCCTTTTCATTTGACCATTTATGACTCAAATATCTTCTAATCAGTAGATTATCACCTTAGCTGTTATAAATTGGTACTCCTGCAAGCCTCGGGCAAATATTTTTCAGTCTGCATTCGGGCTCGAATTTCCTTTAACTTCTAAGGATCCACATTAACAGGAAATATGGATGAGTTTACCATCTCAGCAAATGATTTAACAGCAAGATGTGGATCCACGTTCCTAGTCTGAAAATGATTCAGGTTTGACAAAACTGGCATTGATTAAAATAACCTTGTATGTAAGATGTACAGGATTACGGTTGCGGCATATTTTTTTCGCCACCACTTGCAAACAAACTATACGAAAGGAGTATAGGGAATATGTCAAAGAGAATTTTCTTGTTCTGTTCGCAGATAATTTTGCTTATTTGCAGTAAGAATTTTCTTATTTTACTATATTTTTTTCTTAAAATTTATATAGTCATTTATACACACATTTGTATACACGTCAATTTGATTTAAAATGTTTATTTTGTTTACATTTTGATATCACCTAATTTAAGGATATTTTTTTTACTTAGCGTAACCAAGATATTGAGCTGATTTGGCATATTTCCCTGTGATTTATATACAGTCTGGACATAAATTGAAGTTGTTCACTGTTGAAATTGCCATAGAATATTGTTGTGCAACGTTTCAAAGAATAAACGGGAGCTATTCAGAAATTCTGTGTCTATCCATAAATGTCCTGGGAAGCGAATAAAGATTTGAAATTTTTTGGGGTAGGATATCGTCAAATTATCAAATTGAAAAATAATAACAATAATAATAATAGAGATATATTTTTGCCCACACTGTTTCATGTAAAACAATAACCCCTCACAAGCCACTGGAGAGTCGTATACCTTGGGTTTGCTTCGGTGTGACAGACTCCTTCCACACCGGCAGCATCACTCCATCTGACCGACCTATCAAAACAAATGAACACAAAGAAAAGCACATTCAGTTTGACCCAATCAGCCAAAACATTCAAACAGGCCAAGTGGTTAAATGTTGGCTCATTACCAACATCATCGGAAGTGTCTTTGTGAAATGTCTGAAAAACAATTCAAAATGTATCAAATTACTTCACAATGAAAGAAATTTCACAAACAGTACAGATGGGTTCTCCTCAGAAGTTACCACAACAACTGAAGACCTAAGTATTGTTGCACTTGATCACACAGTATAAAAACAAAGACTTCTTACTCACCTCATTTGACACATTTTCTTGAGCCTTTTTATATCTGCGCTCACATGCATCATGGTGCTCTCTTAATTTTTTCATGCGCTGCATCCAACGTGTATCAGCCTGAAAACACACAAAATGCATGTTTAGAGATGGTAATTATGTAGTTTCTTTTTAGTGTCTTTTGTGGCATTTTTGGAACACACTAGACATAGACTATCAATGTGGCACGTGTGGAGTAAAGGAAAGGAAAGCTTAATTCATGAAACTGCTTCCTTTTCACACTGAACTTGCGGTCTTAATTCTCCCATGAAAGGGTTGACACTAAATAAATGTCTTCCCATGCTTTCTATATTCCATTGATTTTGTCCCATCTTAATTTATTTAATTAATTGCTTTGACTTATGCTTCATCTTTACTGGTAATGTGCAAGTATCCAACAACAACTAATATCAGTTCCTAGATTCCTCACTATGTAATACAACATTGTAAATACTTCACATATAAGCTTTTTTCAAATACTGTACTTTATTTTACAGAATAAAAAAATTAGTGCAGAGACTTTATTATGGACTATACTAAATGTACTATATTAACTTTCTAGCCCTGGCGGATGCGGTGGGAAACAGCAGTTTTGCGAAGAGAAGGCTGAAATTGGCTCTCCACAGTAGCGAAATGGCTGCCGCGCCTCTGTATGCACCTAATAGGCCAACCATGTACTCACAATAAATATAAATATGTTCCTAATATTGAATTAAGTAACATACAAAGTACCTTATAAAGACGTAAAGTAGACGGAGCCATTATGGGATTAACGTTTAGTCATTATCCACCTGCAGTGGTTTGCAAGGTTAATTGAGGTTAATTGCAATCTAGAAGCACTAGTTGCCGGACACTAGCTCTAGCACACCACAGCAAATGCGGTCACAACGTGTCCTAACAGCAGGCAAATAAACTTCACAGCACCAAAATATAATGCAAGTAAAACATATGTACTCACCATTTTTCTACAGGGAGGTTTCTGAATGCTGTCTTCGTTTGCCTTCTCCATCTCGTTTCCAACACGCGCCCAAATGAGAGGAAGCGCTCGATTTACGACACAGCGCACACCAGAGCATCAACGCATTTATCCACAAACAAAACAAAACCGGGACGTCCGAGTCTCAATCCAAGCACACCCTCGATTGCGCAGTGCAATTTGGAACTTAGGGAGCGGGTGGGGGATGTGGAGGTTGTTGTAATTAAGTCTGGAAAGACTCATTGAGATGTTGCTCTATATTTTTTATGCATTAATTAAAAAGCATATTGTATTGTTTCAAGGAAACGCAACGTGTTGATATGATAGATATATAGCTTTATTGTCTGTTCCAGGTGAAAACAACAATGTTTCTATTTTTTTCCATGGCTGTAAAAGAAAGTTTAAAACTCACATTTAAACATTACAAACATCCCACACATTTAAAATTAAAACAGATAAAAACAATCAATAAAACATGAGTAAAACATAGTGCCGTTCATTTTGTATTATTAAGAGCGGCTATTGCAGAGGGGATGAAGGATTTTTTTGTAAATGTTTTTTTCTGGCCAGTGGAACTCTGTTGCATCTACCTGATGGCAGCAGCATGGAGGGAGTGGTGGAGTGGGTGGCAAAGGTCATCAGTGATGAGGGTGGTTTTCCTCATCACTGAGCGTTCAGTTCAGACTGAGGGGGTTGGTCTGTTTGGGTGATTTTACTGGCCTGATTTATAATTGTAAGGTTCAGTAATGGGTAAGATTTAACTAAATTTGTCAAAATATATATTTACTTATAAATTTGTTTCCAGAATTATTTACACATTTATGTTTAGTTTTTATTGTTTTGTTATACAAGTAACTAAATTGACGTGTTGACTCTGCTGTTCTCATTCACTTACTAGCTCCTGATTGGATAGTGTTGTCAGGAAGTGTTGCCACTGCAGCTGCATGTGACGAGTAAACAGCGTTGTGCCAGAATGCGCCATCCTGCATTTTCATTTTATGTCTCATCTTATCTTATCTCATATTTTTTCTAGTGTTCCATCAACCACCAACGAACCCTCACGTTGTATAATTAAGAATTACACATTTTAATGTCGCCGAGTACCCTTCCGCGGCCTCCCAACCAGTGTTGGGGTGGACTGGGTCCCCTCAGTCTGTTCCTCCCTGCCTGTCTGCATGGCCTCCCTCTCTGGTATTGCCCATGGTCGATAGGGGGTGAGCCGATCTCGGTGGAGGACCACCACCCGGTTCCTCTTTAACAGCGAAACACCACATCATGTCCCCATATCATGTCTCTAGTATTGTGCACGGTCCCCCCCAGTGACTCATGAGTTCTAGAGTTCTACAGCCCCTCCGTCTCTCGGGGCTGTAGACCAAATGACAAATGTGTGTGCCCACGTCAAGGTCTTTACCTCTGCAGCCAACGTCGAATGCCCTCTTCTGACGACAGCCGGCTTGGGTGATGGTCTGTCAAGCCACGTCATGCACTTCCCGAAGTCAGTCCCGCAGCTGGCTATAGTAATCCATGCCAACCTCACCCCCCACCTTCGGCTTAGGAGGGGGTCCAAAGATAAGGTCAAAGTCCCCCTTATGTTTTAGAGGCATGTTTTGCCAGGCGCTTTAGGCCTTAATGGGTTAAAGGTGTGTATAATTTATTTCAATTTATTGGTGAACTAATAGAATGCAATGACCTAAGTTTGAAGTAAATGTATTTTGAGGCACACGCACAACTGTGCCTCAGAGAGAGCACGCATCGCAAGCCTACCACCAATTACTAAGTTTGTCTCCATCGTGTATCCGCAGCAGAAAGATGGTGGCAAAAAATGTCAGCCTTCTGTAAGGTGAGGCACAACAAGTGTAAGATAATTAGTGAAAATCGATTATATTTAAAAAAACAAAAAATGCACAATGTGATAACAAATACATATATATATATTTTTACATATTATTGAAATTAATTGTTTTTTTAAATTAAATAAACATTGAAAATCAAACATTTCTACACTTTCTTATTGCAACGGCTGAAGAAGAGAAGTGTGCTGTTCTACAATGGTGAGTTGGCAAGATCAAACAGTTTGTCTTAGTCAGGGTTTGGCTGCCTGGCGTTGCCCCCTGCTCGTCCACACGTGAGCTCCCAGCTCAAACAAATCATATGTTAAGTTAGTTGCTGTAAGTGCATACTAAATCAATAGTCCTGAAACTCCATAATTAAATTTTACTTGACTCTTATTCTGCCCTCCTCAGTGGCGGTCTATGCTCAATTGAAAGAAACCATTAAAGGGAATATATATATATATATATATATATATATATATATATATATATATATATATATATATATATATATATATATATATATATATATATATATTATTACAGGTTTATGTACCCAATTGATTTTTTGGTCAATCAATTTATTCTTATTTATTTACCTTGATTTATGCAGTATTTACTTGTCCTGCACAAATAACAGATAACCCCATTTTAATGAAAATACAACATCACAGATTTAACATACAGCATTCAAAGCCATTATCCTTGTGTAAAGGTTAAATAATATAAGAAAGCTAGCTAGCTAACGCCGGTGCACTGGTCGGCATAGCAGTGTAATAGCTAGTCGCCTATTTGCACCAGGTAAAAAAAATGCCCCAGGCCACCAGGTTTGACTAGCTAGCTAGTATTATAACAGAGGTTGCATCATATAACAGGGCTGAGTTCCACATATTGCACATACTTACTTGCCCTTACTTCTCGAGGGAAAAACATCTACTTGCTCATCTGTAATTCTTGTATCTATATTCTGTCCCTCCTCTGAGGCTGAGCTAACGTTGGCTGCTTTGGTACTTTAGCTAAAAATCTCATGCCTGCTCATACATGTAGAGAAGCATCACGATGTTATTCTCTGTTTCTTTTCTCTGGCTTTCTGAGCCACCACCCCTTTCTTTTCGTTTTGCTATCATGTCGTCGTAACGTCATTTGTAGTTTCGCTTATCAACATGCTTTACCTTCGGAAAGCGGCCCTCTGATACATTCACCAAAAGCGAAAGAAGCGTTTCAAGTGGTGCGTTTGCATAGTAGTTAATGTACAACACTCGGCTGGTGGTGGATGCGTGCGAATGACGCGGTTGGAGTGGTGGGGCACGGCATGGTGCAGGTGCATCGTTTCACGCAAGGCAGTGAATAGTGGCCAAGCTGTGGCCAGGCCATGTTAGTGGCCAGTTGGCGTATAGGGAGTGCTGGTCATGATTGATTGGTCGGCTGCACCTATCAGACTGCAAAACAGTAACGTTTGTCGCTGGGGGAAAAAACAAACAAAACAGCCCAGGCCAACGCCCATCATGAAGTGCAGTCCTTCTGTGATTTTTCCAGAACCCACAACTCACAGAATTACTCACAGTTCCCTTGTTGAATGAAGAACAGTGAGAGGTGTTTCAGGCATTTTAACTGGTATACATGTTCGTGCTTTAAAAAAAAAAAAAACTAGTATTTTTTCTTTCAACTTACGACGATGAATTGCCATGATTGGTCAAAGCTAAATTCTGTGCTAGACTATTGTCAGGTTATACTTTTCTTTTCATTTATTAATTAAATTGTGTATATTTGGCAGTGTTGGGAATAACGGCGTTTAAACTAACAGCGTTAGGTAACCGTTTTTTTTTCCGTAAACGGACTAATTATTCTCCCCATATTTGAAACGTCGTTATCGTTATTGTATGTGCAAATGTGTTGTGTTACAATTCATTTATTTGTTTCAAAGCTCGAAATAAGCTACAAGACGTTCTGCAGTTGTGTTGCTCTTTAGCAGAATTCTTGCTCTGAAAATGTCATTTGCGCACAGTTAGAGGCACTGTTGTTGTCGGACCTCGTCACAACAAAAGTGACTTGACGTCTTAAATGTATAGTGACTTTTATTTTGAAGGTGTCGCAGGAAGCGTCACAACGTGACGTATGTGTCTTCCTTCCTTAAGGCGTAGCATTTTAGCAAAAAGTCCACGTCCCTCGCCTGGAAGTCAGGTTTGACAACTATGACAAGAGTGACATTAATCAAAATAACAGTAGAGATTTGCCAATAAACAGCTTCCATGTGGAGCGATTTGTTGACAATTCTGTTCCACCAAGAACTATTAGCATCGTGACTCAACAAGCATCATCACACGTGAAAAGTGTTGAAAGAAATATCCAGTCTCAACAAATCACACTGATGAGGCGATGTCGAGGTCTGTTATATAGCATTTGTATGTGAATAATGCAAGCTTAGAGTTGGGTATTTTTCTGACGTAAATCAATCATTAAAGGCACCGAACGCAAGTTACCAACTTTTTGCAGATTGGCGCCCCTCTGGTGAAAAGCGGAATGGAAGTCAGCTACGTACACGCGCCCAGTGCTCAGACGTTAGTTAGTGGTAGTTTTATTGTGCATTGCTTATCATAAATAGACCCTATCGCATTTTCGTGACGAGGTCTTACCTTTTTAGCAAGAAAAAAAACAAGCTGTGGGTCCGGTTTCATCCTTTTTTCCCCCCTACTCTAATATTATGGCTGTTCCAATATTGATCCACGTCCTACAGCGGCGCTTGTGCAACTTCAGTTTTCCCCTTTTTGGCACACTCAACAGTGTTTTCCTTTCCTGCTCTGTATTTTGACCGTGGTCGAGGGGGAGATTTTTTCCCTTGGTCAGAGTCATCTCTGTGGAAAAACTCCTGTTGCATGTCGCAAAACTTTCGGCCGATGGTCGAACAAAAGGAGCCACTGGGAGATGAAGGGGCATACTGCAGAATTGGTTTATTATTATTTGGCACACTTTTATATCCGCTATGGCACACGTTTGTCTTTTACCACGAAATTGTCCACACACTCTCACACACTTTCGCCATCCCAACGCATCCGCGCAGCGAGACTGAGCGCGTGCACGCGCCTGACAGGGAGAAAGCTTAAAGTTTTGGTCCCGAATCCCCGATCATTATTTCACTCTACAGGAAAATAGGGGCAACAGCCATTGTGCCACAGTAGTACCTCCTGTCTATTATACAATTCTTAAAACATGTGTGGGTGAAAAATATGGTTATTTTAACACGTCAACGTTGCGTCATGCACCTTTAACCATGTCTTTAAATGTGTGGAATTATAAACTGAAGATATATCACCATACTCTCTTGATTGAAAGTGTACTAAAGTATGTTTTTCAGAAAGTCCAAGTGGAAGCTGATGATTTTGAGGAGGAAATGGAGTAATAGTTATGGCAATGATTTTGGCCTTGATAGCATTAAGCACTGTATATTTCATAGCATTGGCAATGTATTATATATATATATATATATATTATATATATATATATATATATATATATATATTATATATATATATATATATATATATATATATATATATATATATATATATTATATATATATATATATATATATATATATATATATATATATATATATATATATATATATATATATAATTGATTATTTTAGCCTGCACAAATTACCTGTAGATGACATGTGTGCCACAAATCACCATATAGCCAGTATTTATTTTATTTTTTATTATTATTGTGATTGCTGTAATAATTGGCAGTGGTAGAACATACATCATGATTCCAATATCAATGATTATTATTATATGTTATGTCATTACAGAGTGAGGGATTTGTGTGACATAGTGACAAAAATAAATGAAAACACCCTATATATCTTGGACATAATTTGCATTCCTTTTATAAAAAAATATTATTATAATAATTTTATTTTATTATTATTATTATTATTATAGTAATAACAATAATGGTAATAATAATGTTACTTTTATTATGAAGTAATTTAATTACTAACTTGGTTACTTTTTTTAAGCATGTAATGAGCAACTATACCTAATTACTTTTTTAAAGTAATATTCCCAACACTGATCTTTGGTCAAACAAGCACATGGTTTAAAATGTATTTCCAAAGTGTAATACCACTTTTGACCATGTATCAGGGGGGGGGAGGGGGCAACTGAGTAGACCAGATGTGATACACAAAAGCAGAAAACCTACCTGGTGTGGACTTGCAGTACTGCACATTGTCCACTGGGGTCGCAGAGGAAATAACACACTCACACACATTTGCTGTTCTGTGGGGACTTTTTAGAAAACGTCATCAGGCATCTATAAATAGTGTTTGGAAGCCTCTAAAGTAGATTTGCCCGCGGGGACCAAATTTTTGGTCCCCACCGTGCAATGAGTCCCCACCGGTCAGTGTCCAGTCAGGTCAAAGTCCCCACGATGTAGCAAAAAAACCCGAGAACACACACACACGCACGCACACACACACACACACACACACACACACACACACACACACACACACACACACACACACACACACACACACACACACACACACACTGGCTGCCGAATGAATAATACTGAGCTAAAAAAAACGTCATTGAAAAACGCTACAAATTGTCACAAAAACCTTCACGATGACTGACCTTGGCTTGCACTTCAAGTGTTTTTATGTATAATAATTCCATCTCAACTCAGGACCTAAAAGCCATTGATACATTCATCAACTTGGACCTTTTTCCTGGAAGGGATGCTAATGAAAGGTTGTTGGGGAGCCGTGTGGGGCTAATCCCGCCCCGGCCAGCATTATGAGGTTTAATTGCTATTGTGCCATTTACATGATTAACACCCGGCTGAGGCCTGCCACCTAAAAGCACTCATTACTCTTGGCAATTCATTAAAAGAGCAGTGTAGAGTCTAATGAAAAGAAAATGTGTGCATACTATAGTGGAGTTAATGTCCAGAGATCATATTTGCTACGATTCAATTCACTGATTATCCATCACTTTCACTGCCTTTACAGCTCGGAGGCAGTGCGCTGCTGTTTTATGGTCCCAATTCTCCCGATGGATAAAAGGAACAATTTCCGCTTGGCATAATGCAATGCAACGCGGAATGACTTTATTTAATGAATATCGAAGAGGCATGGGGAAAGGCCGGTGGGCGTACAGGAGATTAGCTTTGTCTATGTCTACATTTTTGTTGGGCCGCGTCTGGAGGGTTCGTTTTCAGTCAGCTTTTGGTGGGACACTCATTTGGCTAGTTTGGTTTTATAAGTGTTTGTTAGCTTCTTTCTTGAACGGAATTTCCGGTTAGAAATCTGCAAGTAGTCCGGTGACAACGCTAAGGTGTGCGGAATGTTTTTTAACAAGGCTTTAGCTTTGGATGTCACGCTGCTTATCACTTCTAACAGCAACCTAGATTCCTTCAAAATACTACAAATATCCAGTGGTGCCTTGTGAACAATTAGTAGTGAGCAATTCTTCACAGAGAAACTTGAGGCTGTTTAGTGCCAAGTCCACTTGAAGCTTTCTGTCCAACTAAAGAGAACCACAAGTTGTGTATTTAAAGCAACCACAAACTGTAGCTTTGCCTTTGGAAAGTAAATACACTCTCACATCTCATTTCCTCATTTTCTCTTGACAATAGTGTGTGTGCGTGTTGGCACGTTCACTTATTTCAGTGTGTACAATTTTTCAGTCCATCACCGACAACTAAAGGTGAGGCCTGGGCGCCCCGAGAACCCCAATTACCAAGACGCTTCCTTATCTGGACCCATTCTCAACCCACGCGCACTGTCAACAATCATCAGCCCTTAATGAATTCACCCACATTATTCCGCAGGTTTAATGGCCTGAGACCCCGAGGCTCTATCTATAAACGAACCAGACCTGGGACAATCGCACTTCAAAAAGCAAATACAAAAGAATGCACGTATCCTCATTCCCTGCATCATATAAGATTTTTTTTTCTCCCTGAAGCAAATGGAATTGAAATTCAACATCAAGAAGGGATGTTTTTTTTGACAGGTTGCAAAGGAAAATAAGCCGTCTTCACATGGGGAAGGGGGGGGGGGAGTAATAGCAACTATATCACAGCGCACCATCAAACGAGCTTTGAGCTTCATAAAGCATGCAAGCAACATCCTTTGCATACTGTCAGAATAAAGCGCTCTCAAGTATTCATCTTAATCACTTCCCCGTCATTCAAAACAAAGCCAAGGCATTCTATTAGACCTCAATATTTAATCCTACTTCTTAGAATTCGATAATGGACAAGAGGTGCGGCTTGATGTGTTGGTTCAACAGTATAAAGAAGAGAGATTTTATGTTATGTAGTGAGTCTTCACCAGAAAGGGATAGACTGATTATTGGTCGGGCTGATTATTGGTGCCAATATTTAGCATTTTGATGGATCTCGCTATCGGCCTTTTTTAAAAACTCAGAACTCTCTGCACTTTTTTGTTTATTTGAAAGTAAAACAAAGATATGTGAAAATTTTACCTTTTGAGATATTTAGAATTTTTTTTGAAAAAAGTATTTACAGTAGAAGAATATAGGGAACTATGATTATTACTTGTTTACGTTTTTATTTAACTTAAGATATACTGATGAGCTCCCTGAAGTTGAGTTAGAATTTTAAAACAAGAATTGGAATTAGTATTTTTTTAAATTTTGATGCCAATATTTTTTCTCTATTACTGAAGATGAATAATTGGCTCTAAATATCGGTTCTCGGTCTCATTGACTACTAATAATCAGTTTGATATCAGCCCTGAAAAAAAAACGGTCTGTAGTTGCTAAGGTCAAAGGGCAATTAATCATCTAAAAATGGATGAGCAAAATGTAATGCCTACTGACCTAGAAAAAAAAAGAAGTTTACAGAACATACGAAAAATAGCAATGAACATTCCTTTTCAAACGAGGGCCCATGCACCCTTTGTAGCCCTATTGTGCTTTCATGGAAGTCAAATCATAGGATCAATTGTTCCTTTGAGTACGATAAAAAGCTGACACGAGAAAACAAGATGTGCCCCCACTGAGTTGAACGTGATGGCAGCTGAAAGCAGTAATGATAGTGTGCACGGATTGACGTGTATAGAAGGCGCAGTATAGAGATGAAAGGGTGAGGGTGCGGTGTGGTAGGGATCAACATGACACAGCATGTGATGATGTAAAGGGAAAGGATGAAGATACATCAGAAGAGCTCATAATGGACTGATTCACACATTTATACCAGGGCCTGTTTTTCCCTTCTGCTTCTAGAATGCTAATCACACCGCTACCCTTAATCATGTGTTGAATTGGCAAAAAAAAAGAAAGAAAGAAAGAAAGGACGAAAGCGCTTCGGCCGCGATTGAGAATCGACCGCTCGGGGGAGTCAACCTATTGATACGCCGCAGACTTTGGACTGAAGGTGCAATTGACAGAGGCTCTAATTACACTGATGGCTAGGTAGGAAAAGAACAAAAAGCTGGGTGAAAAACCAGGACAGGATAACAGAAAGTGTCGAGGTGAAAGTCCTGGCCTCGGCATGGCAGCAGACTGGGCAGAGGGATAATTGTTTCGTCAAGGGTGTGATTGCCATCACCTCCCTTAATCCACATCAACAAAGCGTGCACACACCTTTTGACGGGTCTCCTTTCTGGCTGATTTCACCCTTTCATCATCAAATAAAAGCAAACACATCTTTAAGATTCATAGGAGAATGATGAAGAACGCATTTTCTGGGAACGACATATTGGCCGGCTACTCCTGCTCGATCCACTTGACTGGAAACAACGTCAATGGGCCCTCGGGCGCCGTATGAAGCTCCCAATACCGAGAAGAAGCGTTCAGAGAACAGCTTTACTGGGATTTCTCTGCCTTTGAAAAAGTCAATTCCAGTGGGAATTGCAGATAATAGTGAAGAAGCGAATGACTTGGACCTGTGACAGGTGATGCAGCAGGTAAGTTTATCCATTTACTCCACATTAGTTGTTATCGATCGGGCGTGTCGGCGCTTCTGCCATCAGCTTACGCGCTCCAAAGGAGGATGCGAGGCAGAAAGGGCGGTTTGTCAGATTGCAGAGTGGAGGCACTCTGGAATTGGGAAGCCCGTGTTGCACCAAATTGGGACTGATGGACCAGAGGTGACACCGGGACCGAGCCACTTAACAGGCACTAATGGCTGGACCAGATTACCAGTCTAAGGCGGACCACGGCCGTCCGGGAAACGCCACTGGGAAGCGGTAACCTGATGGCTTAAATGCAACATTTTCACGATGAGCTATTTGATCTCATTTGATTCAAGAATATTAGACTGTTGTGACAAGTTAGTGGTTCACTCTTGTCAGAAATGTATGTTTTTCCTCACAGACAAATACGCACATTGCTTCCACCGCCAGCAGATATTCTCGGATCAGTGTGATGTGACACGCTGTGAAATCAACCTGAGCCATTATTAAACCCCCTCTAACGGGCATCACACCTACGCACCACATTACCAAGAATCTGTCTCACATTAGCATTAATAGACATCACAGGATTTCATACGCTGGGATCACGGGCGTGAAATCCTTCACGATTTTTAGAAGAATAGGAAATCAAGAGGAGACCTGGCGACTTTTCAAGCATAATAGTGTCTTAAACCTTTCCCAATCCTCAGCTGCCATATTAATCATTGCATTTCTCGCTGTGTTCTGTGTGAGCGTAAGTGAAACATAAACTGACGTGTAGCACAACAACAGGGTGTCTTCTTCGCTTGCGTTATGAAGGCTACCGTGGCGACAGTTTTAATTACGCGCCATCAGTCCACACAGAGTCTAATAAACCGGACTGTCAATCTCAAACTCATTTGGAGGTGGGACGCCGCACCGCTGATTACATTAATCACTGACACTGAGCCGGAATGGAAACAAGACCGTGATGGCTTCTCTGCATCAGATGATGAAGTTAGCTCAAAGTAAGTCTGCTCACAAAGACGGAAAGAAAAGTCAGTGATCTAGGACCTTGATAAGAAAAGTTTAATACCGATCCTGAATTTCCTTGAGGAACAAAATGAAATAGGATCCTGCGTATACACATCAAATTACAAAATGATCTGATGAGATTTGACAGCAATCTTAGCTGTTTTTTCTTTTTTTGTTTTTTAAATTAAACAGCTGCCAAAAGTGCAATCTGGATGCGATCCAGATGAAACATGAATGCTTCTATGCATTCATATACAGTATTGTATATATGTGCATCCTAACACATTAAATTGGATGTTAACTTGAAATTACTGCCAATCTGGATCAGGATTAGATTGGCCTGTGTAAACTCAATTTGGATGAGATCGAGTGGAGATATAAAGTATACATTTTAGTATAATTACAATTTTTAAGTTTCCCTGCGTCTTAGTTTTTCTCAATTTCTTCTCACATCATCGCCGTCCATGCTAACCTTTTTTTTTTTTTTTTAATTTCATTGCTCTCCTTTTTTTAAAAAATAAATAAATGAAAAAAAAAAAATAAATAAATAAAATGTTTTTTTTTCTTTCTCTTTTTTTAATATATATACATATATATACATATACACACATATATATATATCTATTTTTTTTTTTGTATGTGGGTGAGCATGTGCATGTGCGTGCGTGCATGTGCGTGCGTGTGTATTCATCAGTTCACCTAAAGCCCATTAAAAAAAAATCCCATTCTAATAATATAATATAATAATAAATTGCCAAATGCAGAAACATCAATGTAAGTTATCACGATGTTGTGGCTCTCGCTAACAGACAGAATTAAGTAACCAGAATTAGGTTAAAAAATTCTATATACGTAGACCATGTTTCTATAAATTTTGATATTTGGTTTTTATTTGAGGCAGATATTTTTTCCATTAAAATGTGATTTATGAGGAGGTTAGACCATTGGTCGATATTCAGAGTTTGTTTATTTTTCCTGTTAACAAGAATTGTTTTTTTAGCGATAGTAAGGGCTACAAGTGTAGATTGAAATTGTTTATGTGGTAAGTCAGTTGTTGTTAGGTCACCTAGCAAACACAAGTTTGGAGATAAAGGTATCCTACAGTCCAAAATAGCGGAAAGTTTTTCTAAGACTTTAGTCCAGAAATACATAACCGGAGTACATAACCATAAAGCATGAACATAAGTGTCTGTAGTGTAATCATATATTGAGTAATGTATGTTCTGTGAATAATTTTATATTGGATAAGTTGTAAATTTGTGTGTTCTGTCATTTTAAATGCATTTTCACAAACTTGAATCCAAAAGTCAGATTCCGGTGCTATAGACAAGTCTGTCTCCATTTCGAGATGGGTAAAGACATTTTATCAGTATATGAAAGTAACTTATATATTTTTGAAAGTTTTTTTGTTGTTGTCAGAGAAAGCTTGTTAATATCTTTAGCTAAAACAGGCGGTTGGAGCGTCCATGCTAACCTGTTTCTCTCTCTCTCTCTCTCTCTCTCTCTCTCTCTCTCTCTCTCTCTCTCTCTCTCTCTCTCCACACTGCTGCTTTTGGAGGTGTGCCTTCACAATCGTCAGATGTGAGGCCGAGGACGGTGCTATGATGAGCAGACAAGAATCGCCGTTGGACCTGTTATCATAGAACTGTTGCTCCCAGAGAATAAGGGCTTCAGGATGTGTAAAGATCGTGAAAGCTGGCCTAAGCAGGAGGTGTCAGGAAAGCTACCACAGGAATAGCTGTCAATAGCTGCCTTGTGGCGGCCAAGTACACATTGCAACGTCACTTTTTGATGCTTCAATGTCGGCTCTTTCTATATTGGGAAGTAAAATTTACCAAACGTTGGATTGTTCACCCAATAACAGGGAACGTGAGCTGGCTTTAGACCGAAGTAGATTAGTTGATACAGCTGCTGTTGTGCCCATTGTTCTGTTGTCCCTCACTCGGCTGCTCAACCCCTCGATCCTGTTTTCTACTTGTGCCCCTTTACTCCGTTTTTCTATCTCTAATCTGGTTTAGGCAGATGGTCATCACAAAAAGCTTGGGTTCTGTTTGAGGTTTCTTAGAGGGAGTGCTTCCTTGCCTTTGTCACCAAGTTCTTGTGAATGTGTGGCCCTTGACCTGTTTAATGAATAAAGAGCCTCGAGATAACATTTGTTGTGAAATGACGTTATTTTACTAAAATGGACTGAAATTGAAATCTACTGAAACTCTACCTTGATTCAGGTAAAAACTGCATATTGTTTCTCAATTTCTGATATGTTAAGTAGAAGACATAATTCATTTCTAAGCTTTGTCACTCTTCAGAGGGAATGTTAGCAGGATGGTGCATAATTGGCTGGTTTTGCAAATGCAAAGGAGAGCCCGGTGAATGTTGATCACCCTTTTTGTCTAATGTCTAACTTGTCAACGCCAATCATTGTTTGGCCGTTCCCTTAATTCACCCCCCCCCCCCCATTATCTTCTTCTTCCACCCTGTAATCCATTATTCATTCCCGCGGACTCGCTTTTGCTGGTGACAGATTGACGAGCGTTCAATTAAGTGCTCTATTTATTTATTATTCACGGCAGGCGTCGTGTCGCTGGAAGTTGTGCAGCTTTTAGGAAAAAGCTGGCGAGTGCGGGGCCGCTTCTGCGAGCGGGCGAACAGGCTGTAGGTGTGGGAGTGCTCCTGCCCACACACACTGGCTAAAGTCAGTGCCAGTCAAACATGGTCAGGCTCACGTCCACATTCTGGCCTGAGCGGAGCAGATGGCCTCATCCGCACATAGGAACAAATGGCACCTGGTGGCTCCTGGTGGCACCTGGTGACTGACTCCTCTTTGAATTTCAGAGGCACGTGAAATATGGAGAGCCACCCCTTGAAAAATCAACACTTCACGCTCAGATTGGATTTCTATTGACACTGCGCGGTGAATGTCTACGTCCCAAGGTGATGTTTTTGCCAGACATCTCTATAGCATTTGCGTGCGTTATCACTTGCACGCAGGCCTCGGCGCAGTGTGATGCTATCACAGGGCGCGCTAACTGCTGTGTTAAGCTTTAATGAGGAATAGATTAGGATGCAAAGCACATAGCATGCCCACACGCCGAAGCGCAGGCCCATAATAGGCCAGATAAGGGCTTTTTCTGCTGATCTCACACAAACACTGATGGCCTCCGGGGGGCTGTTTAGGCCCGGCTCCATGTTTACAATGCCATTCGTCACTTTGACACCTTTTGTTGGCAGTTTGGATGTCACCCTGGCACGATGGCTCATGCACCAATGTGCGCTCTCCCCAAGTGTGCCCTTTGAGGGGTAGCAATGCGTGTTGACCTGTGGACCCCTAATCATGCACCTAACCCTTCAGATAGTGAGGCTCAAGTTCAAGTCCTTTATTTGTCCCCTAATGAAGTCTCACAAGTCCCCTTGAATCAAATTTTGCACTTGCACTGCCTGCTCTAAATATAAATAGCAACCCATATGGAACAATTTTGCGCTTCCAGGAAATAATCAAATGTTTTATGGGTTAGTTTCATTGTTTTGTATGGAGCCGACAAAAACGGAAACACTGTCGAGGCTTATTTTTGGATATAATCGTACATTGTCTACATTTATTAGCTATGGTTACCATTTGTTTTTAGACACTAACATTAAAGCCAAATAGACCTTTTCTCTTCAGCATCAAAAATAGCCTGTCACACACACAGGGATTGCTCGCTCCCAAACACCACTGTCAATTTGACTTCAAAGCACCACAAACACACAGCGTTCGCAGCACCATTTCCATATTTCCCCCGTGTCAGGCTGAATCGAACCCATTCCCAACAAATTACGTCCTCTAATCTAAACCCATCATCATTCCGTGTTGCTTTCAGGCGTCAAAGGTTAGACCTCGCCTTTGGTCTGTAAACAGGCAAACACACACGTGGTGCCGACAACTGAACAATTTTGCCAGCACGCTAGTTAGCATTACATCCACTTTCCTGTGGGAGATTATAGAGACGAAGAGACACACAGGGGACCCAGCGATGGTGTGTAAAGAGAATGTGATCTATGAGATGATGGCGACTGTAGCACCTTCCATCATCTCCACTATAAAGTCTAGCCAGTCATGAAATGAGGATGTTATAAAAACTGCTACCGCAAACACAAGCATCCGACTGCACGGCAAGCTCTCAGACACTTTATATTAACACAGAAATGACTGCATTTTGATCGGTTGACGCCTTTTCCCATCATGACATACGGCTATTATAGGTAGAAGAGAATCTCAGCCTTCATCTGCAAGGGGAAATAATATGCAGACTTGAATGCTAACTAATTAATTGCATTCTTAGCCAAAAAGAAGATTGATGTTGTGAAACTTCCATTTACTTTTCAACCATTATCTCGTTGCTTGTTGACTAGCCAATGGTGTAATCAAATCAGTAGCAGTCTTGTAATGCTACAGCGTATCCCAAACTTCATTAAGAACCTGGACGAGCGCAGGAATGACAATGACATTTGGCATTTACACACCCCTGTGATTCATCTCCACCGTATCATGCTGAGATAAAACAGAAGAAGTCCTAAGAAAAGGTCAGCATCTCTAGACGGCTGCGTGCGCGTCTGCAACGCTACGGGTGGGATTTATGGAGACAGTAAAGCCATGCATGCTTGTCGACGCCTCTGCTGCCACACACGCACGCTCGAAACACACACCCTAACACTCTACCTCCCCTCGTTTACTGCAATGCGCCAGCAGTGGTTAGCACTCGGAGACAAAAGGCAACGAATAGCAAGAGGTAAAGAGGGAGCCAGCATACACTCACTGTTGTTCCTCTCCATTGATTCTGCAGATACATTTTTTAATACACGCTCATCAATAGAGTGGATGGTCTGACAAATGCATTTTTCAAACACTTGGCAGTCGATAGTCATTTAGCGTGTATCTGTGTGCCCCCCCACAACCCCCCCGAGTAACGGCTCTCGATCAATCCTGTTGATGAATTCAAATAAATCACGCGCAGAAATCAAGCCAAGCACTTCTGCCGGCGCGTCCGGTGGGCGCAGTCTACCGGCGGCCACGTCGCAAAAACAATATACACTGCCATCCCCTTTCAATGGGAGATTCATTAGAGCCGCGTGGGTGGTGGAGCAGCTAAGGCTAGCCGGCATAAGCTTTAAAGCATTGGCCAGTCGATAGTCTATTATAGACACGCGGTCCTCTGCTGTGTTAACAGCATGACAATGCAAGTGGAGGGTGATGGAGAGTTAATATGCTACAAGGGACTTCACAAGGCAAGATAGAAAGTTGGTCCAAAATGTCCTGTAGTTGTTCAAATGGGATGTGTCTCTTGGGAGATATAGGGATCTCCTATAAATGGCATACAATAGATGCACAATACGATTAGCCAACTTCACTAAAATGTACAGATCTGCCAATTAGTTACCATCCTCATTGAAGGTCCCAATGGCCAAACCACCGCCATTAAAAGTCCTCACCGTGAGACAATTACAACCCATGGAGAGCTAATTACAGCCAAAGTCAAGCTTTGTGCTATTTCTAATGATGCAGCAGAGCCTGCCTCAAGGGGCAGAATTCTTCCAGCAAGTTAATTATGCCATTATTCTATAATTCCAGGCTGACCAAGGAGGCCTAAGCTCATTTTGACCTCCAGGAGCTCGAGAAGACCCATCACTCCCTCTCGACCTTCTCACCTGTCTCTCGCCAGTAAACAGTAAAGAGTGTGAATAATGAGATTTTGGCCGCAGGTCATTGTCCACTCTGGTAATCTCTTCTCCTTGTGCTCACCCAAATAATTTGGCTGCCTGCAGATGACAACAGAAGGTTTTCCTGATAGCGGTTGTGCATATGAATGAAGGAGGTTTTACAGGAAACACAAATGTGGTTTAGAGGCTCATTTAAGAAAAGATACGGGAGTAGAGCACTATGCTTTAGACAGGATTGGTCAAGAGTCTTGATCTAACTGTAAATAGGACGCGGCGAGTGCTTCGAAAGCCAAGACGCTTTCATCATGACGAACCCTACACCAAAGATATTCCATCAGGAATCCACTTGCCGAAGGAACCGCAGAGCATCCATGTCTGCACTCCCAGTGAATGATGTCACTCAAAGACTATAATGGACCTTTAATGAACTCCCGATGCCATGCAAGCACATTTGCACTGCATTATTGCTTCTTCACCTTTAACCTCCCAGTGGAGAAGAGCGGAGAGCATTTGAGTCCGCAGAGAGAGGAGTCATTATATATGCCTTTTGCACTGGGAATGAGTGACTCTAATGCATACTAGAATGTGTCAATGCCCGGGCCATGGTCCCAGCGATTCAGAGAGGGCTTAGTGGTTTCTATACAGTTTCAAGGACCAATAGTACTAGGTGTGCAACGTTGTAGCATAGCGAGTTTACAGGAAAGCGGCACGACAAGAGCCCACGGCATTTCAGCAGTAGGGAAAAGAGGAAAGGAAATGTCAAAGAAGAGAGAAACATGTCAGAAAACAGGCCCTTGCTCCTTTTCACTCCCTCCCCCTCTTTTTCTTCTATCACCTTGAGAGATCACTCCAACTTTCTCACGAAAGCTCTTTCGACACAATTTCTCACCAAACTCCAAGAAATCAGAATCACTCCCAGACACTAATCTGCCCACTACTGTGTGGTGGCCAATGGAAGAAGATGGGTGAGGAACGGGAGGTGGAGGAGTTCCACTAATTGCCTCATGATGGAATTTTAGCATCTCCTTCATTATAAAGTAGCTTCTAAGTGTTATTGATCGTAGTCTTGGAGTTGTGCGGTAGGAGAGAGCCCGACTGCTCTGAGGCCATGCATTATTCAGGCTTTCTGGCAAGCACGCCTCGTCAGGGCCTGCCAATTCCACGCCGTTGGCCTGGGAGTAGCTGCAACTCCCTAGCCCTCGCGAACCTACCTCAAGCCTACAAACACACACATCACGTGGTCTCGACTTCTTTGCGATGAGTTTCAAGTTGTCATTCTCCCACTAACTTCGACCTCTAGCACCACTCAAGGGTTAATCCATAACCAACTGACGGCTACTCCGGCCTCCTCTAATTCACAACCACTCAATTATGGACGTTAACCTTTCTTAAAAAAAAAAAGTCAGAAAAGAGAAATAGACATGCCATAGTGTTGGTGCTACTACCAAAGCAGATAGAAAGTCAGAGAGAGAGGGTGGGCCAAAATATCAATAAGATCCAACTTTACATCTTCTTGGTGTAATTAATAATCCATTCCCTTTTCTCTCCTGTCACTAGCAACACCTGCGGGCATCCAATTTGGTTTGCCTCACACATTAGGTCCAATTTTAAGTCTGATAATGTTCTTCTTGCTTGGAGACAACTTTTCAGGAGGGCATGGCTGGCTTGTTAGTTCCAAGTTCCAACACAGCAAGAATAGATTGTGGTGCCTCACTATTGAGCACTACTTTGTATTGTCAAGGATTTTGTGTCTGTCACAAGCGAAAATTCAACATTGGGAAACAGATTGCAGTCTTTTCAATAGGCTGTGATTGCTCAGCAGTGCTTTCAAATGTAGCCTGAAGGATCTGATATACTGGAAATATACGTAGCATTTGGAAATTGTGCGCTGAAGGGTCTCACTGTTACAAAAAAAAAAGCAAAGACTATAATAATGACTGCCTTGCGCTCATCAAACTAAATCCAATCAGGACAAAATGGTTGATTTACGGCAAAATGCAATAAAAAGCATGTCAATATGAACTTGCGAGATAATACTAGACAGCAGACAGCAAGAGAGCGAGAGAGAGCAGAGGAGTGCTTTAAAGTCAGGATCGCTTTACAATTTTCCCCGGAGGACACAGCACCAAGAGATGTTCACAAGAAAAGCACATCTCTTTTGCAAAACCATTCATCATTGTTTAGCCCTTCTGACAGAACGGGGCTCGGGCTCATATAATGTATCTTTGTTTTCACTGACCGCAATTATCCACAAGATCAATGAGTGTTATCAATACCTTGCAGCAATTAACATTTAATATCCTTCCACAGCCACTTACTCCATTAATGGCTGATTGATTATAGGAAAGCTTGAGAGCCACACATCTGGGAATGGCGTGGATCCATTCGGCCTGTCCGTCAAATTGAGGCTCAGATGCACCGCTGCAGAACCTCTGACTCCATCTTGCACCACAATATATGAGGAAACCTCCAGCAATCAGACAAACCATCAGGAAATCCAGGAATTTCTTTCACTTGCGGTCTGTCCATGTCTCCCTTGCCACCACCATTACTCATCGCCTCCTTTCCTTTCTCTTCCCATTTGACTTGGAGCACTTCAAGTGTTTTGCTTGCATTTCAGCCTCATATCAAGCAACACCCTCCCCTCCACCGCAGCACTTCATAATCTAATCAGCTGTGATGTATTTTCAGCGCAAGGAGGCACTGCTTTCCATTTCAATCAAATTCAGCCCTTTCGGAGGAGCCCGTAATGCAATCGTTCTGTACAAGATTCAGGCCCAATTTAAGCCCTATAGACAGCGGATTGCTGATAAACACTCCACTCCAATGCAACTCTCTCTCTCTGCCTATCCTGTGGCCCTACTTTGTGTGTCATATACAAGCGCTAGCTGAGAGCTATCTCACCAGGAATCCCGTAGGCAAAGTCTAAGCCAAGGCTTTGACCAAAGATACAAAAAATGTCTGTCCATGCAGACAGGAATAAAAATGCATTCACATGCCAAAATGTCCAGTGATCTAAAGTTGATTGAGAAAACAAACCCATTTTGAAAAATACAGGTGCTGTTGTAGACAGCGACTTAATTGCTAGACTGGGACTGGTGCTGAAGTTTGGAAACTTGACCAGTCAGGCTTCCTATGAGAGTATCTGCTGTGTGGACAGGTCCATAGACGGCCTTTCCGGTGCAAAGCAGGGGGGTTGGTGCAATGGGCGAGGGGTGCAGTGAGGTGTGCAAGCAGATTGGGAAGGTTTCGCTTAATAAACACTTTGTTTTCTGCTGACGATCGGAGGGCCAGAGCGAGAGATACGCCGACAGATCGATAAACTGATTTGTTCCGGGCCTCTCCGTGGTTCATCAGACCCCCGCTTCTCCCCAGAGGGGAGAGGATGCAGGGGACTGAAACAGGAAAGAAGAGGACGGTGATTGGAAGGGAGGAAACAGACAAGTGAAATCAAGGGAGTTCAGGGTAGAACACAGCAGGAGATGAGGATTTAGGATGCAGACAGACAAGATGATGATGATGATGATGATGATGATGATGATGATGGGTGGAGGGCAGTCGGAGAAAATAGCTGCGACTGTGTGAGAGGAAAAGCATGATCAAAACGGAAGCAAAAAGAAGAAAAGGTAGGATTTAGAGGGTCAGAGATCACAGCAGCCGACAGCCAAGATGGAGGAGAGAGTAACAGCAAAGCCTTTCAAACTCCACTGGCTCAAAAGCTCAAAAAACAGCCCAAACAGTTTCCGCCTCTCCCTTCTTCTCAGGGACAAATATATATTCACCTGACCTGCATCACATGTTGTCTTAACAACAGGAAAAAGAGACTCCGACTGATCCACCTTAGGGCGACTAGATTCACAAAGCGCTGATAAGAGCTGTGAGATAATAGCGCAGCAATTTTGTGCCTTCTCCACAAAAGCAAAATAGGCTGTGGCGCATAATGGCAACAAGCAATTGTGCCTGCAAAGATTTCAACGGCTATTACGACATTGTTCACCTTTGTGGGATCTGATGTCAGTCAAATGTGCTGCAAATCACTCGGTCTGTGCCCAAGATGTGCTACTGCTCTTCAATGTGTCCAATTTGACCAGCAATTATGTTGCAAATTAAAATGACTCCTTTTACAGGTTGTGAACTGTTTTTCAGTTTTTATGGTCGTGACTCGTGATCTTATCAGTGTGGGATCACAGTTACTTTAATAAAAAATGTGGCAGGTATATTATAATATCATAAGGTGAACTCCTGATTAAAGGTTCCGTGGAGATGCAATGTACATGCAATACTGTACGGGAAGGCTGTTTGCTGCACCTTTCCTTCATTGAATTTGAAATGAGTCCAAAAGGGCACAAAATAAGGGCACTGGGGTTCCAGTTGACATATACACATGAACAATAAGCTGTCATGAAAGTCCAGATGCTTGGGTACTGCATACATACAACGGAACTGAAATTAACGACAGTAAGCTGACTCAATAGTCGGTCATGTTCAACCTATCCCATCATCAAACTCTGCTTCAGTGCAAAATTGCGCCTACCGGGCACAAGCGATACCTCCACATTTTCTCCCTAATCAAAAGCAAAGAAAATGACAATTGTTGTTGTTTTTTTTTAAAAGAGGTGTTGCTGTTAGAAATGAAAAACACAGCCAGTATTCTGCAGATAACAAACACAACAATTCTAAGTAACAAGGTAAAGCTATTCCACAGACTAGCTTTGGGCTTCTGTTTATCCACACAGACAAAAAATAGCCACGAACGCTGTGTATTAACCAATCAAATTTGCCCCCTGGCAGGGGGATTTTGATGCAGCGTAGCACGGTAATATCAGTTGGGTCTTACCGAGTAACTGCTGGGGTTACAAGGTCAGGAATGAGCGGTACGATGGCATAAAATTGAAGTCATCCCTGAAGACTATCGCTCGTCATCCTGTTCAAGTTCACTTGAGTGTCACCAAGCAGAAGAGGAGAAAATGAACCAATAACAGAGTACACCTGTCAGTACACAAAGGACAGTTTCCCTCAATAAAGGTACAATTGACCAAGTTCAATGGCCTTACAATAACTTCCTGCTACACAACTGCTTCGAAAAGTCTACAAAACAAGAAGTCACTATATAGCCACTCTGCCTGCAATTTGCTTGTCATTATTAAAGATGATTGTCGATTATAATTGACAAGTCAGTAAAAGTGTTTCAAAGGTTGTAACTTAAACGATTCACACTGGCTGTAGACGAAAACAATTTTCAAGATGACTGGAATTTGGATTTCATACTCTCATAATTGAACACTCGAGAATCATCCTTTTAGTACCATGCAAGGTAGTCGAGAAAAGCAACTGGCTTCAATTACAGTCACGATATAGGACAGAGAAATACATTAGACTGCTATGATCACAATGTCCATGACATAAATCTGGTGGAAGATGCATTGTATCCAACACAATCTTCTTCTGAAAAACAGGGAACAGAGGCTTAATCTTGTCAAACACACAGCCCAACAATCACAAGGGCTGATCTTCGATGCGGGAGAGGGATTATAATCCAATAGAGACTCTGCATCTGGCTATCATCCTGCAGAATCAAGTGGGGCACAGCCAAAGACCGCAGATGAAAGAACAGTAATAGCATATGCAACTCACTATGCTACGTATTTTCTTCTCTCGCTATCCTGTTTCTTTCCCCTTTGATTTGAGGAACGCTGGAGAGGCTATGGAGCAGCTCTCGAAAAAAGATGTGAAAATGTTATTTGGCAGGATGCAAATGAGGGTATTTGAGCTCTTTAAACTCAGGTGTGTAAGAACACGGCATGCTGTCAAGGTGGATGCGGGTGTGAAAATGTTTTCTTCTCCAGCATGGTTAGACAAACACAGGAAAAAGCCGATTTTGTGCCAGCCTTGATGGAGGCGAGCGCAAGACTGGAGGCAAACACGCACGCGGAGGGCTTTATGCAGAGTACCTCAGTCTTGGGTGAATCAATGGCTTTGGTTACAAAGCAGGCGTTTTGATTGAGTTTCACTCCTCTGGAAGGTGTGTTGCATTATTTATGGCTGCCTGTAGAGGCCATTCATTACTCACCTTTCAATAGCCGATGCAGATTGTTGGATTGTTATCTTGTTAGAGGAAAAATGTATTCAGTAGGCAGGGTGCACAATTTTAATGGATGCTGTGGTAAGGCTGAAGTTGCTCCTGATTAACATCAATAGTTGTCTAATTGTCCATAAACAATAGACAGATTATGCTGGTTGAGGAGGTCATGAAGGACAAGCTGGAAAAATCAGTTGAAGTAGAAATTACATTTTAGATTCTCATGCCTTGTTCACGTATCTTTGGTTGAAAAGAACAAGAAATAAACGGACTGTAGCTTTAAAGCACTGTCAAGAATAAAATGGTTAACACCGCATCTAAAACTCTTTGATAAAAGTTTGCAGAGGTGAGTGGTTTGAAATCATGTTCAATCATCATCAAATGTTGTCCTTAGTTGGATTACTACCATCTGCAGTATTAGGGTGGAACAGTGTCCAACTTAATTGTACAGGCACAGCTTGAAAAAGAGTGCTCAACTTTGCCCCTAAACTCTGACTAACTAATGACATGTATCTTTATTTCACAGCGACGCCCTTCGAGACGAGATGCGAGCCGTTCGTCATTTCAATATGTGAACGGCGAAGGGCGCTCTGGAAAGTGTGGTCCTCCAGAGGAAGTGGATGCTGCGGGATTTTTGCTCCCGGAGAAGCGAGCGCTTTGAAGATCAGGAAATCCCACGGTCACAGTCTGGCCAACTTTTGATCACTTCCAGCAAAAAGGGGAAAAAAGTTCCAAGCTTTTCAAATTCTGTCTGAACCGCCGTTTGAGTTTGTCTCTGGTGTGTCAGCAGTGTGCGGGTTCAACATTCACTTGGTCTCACTCCATGACAAAGTATTTGAAATCTAATGAGCGAGTGCTTCCTGAGACATATCCATTATCTAAACTGCTTATCCTGTACCGGGTAACCAAAGAGCAGCTAGCATAGGGTTGCTATGGTATGAATCAAGTTATATCAGGTCACAAAAAGCACAAAACAAATAAAGGGAAACATAGCTTGACGTCTATTAGAGTTGGATGACTTTGCATTCTTATGCTTATCTTAAAAATCGTCAGAAAGAAGATAAACAACATTTCACAGCAGGTGCACACAAATCATAAAAAGCACACACTGAACCCCCTGGTTCTCCCTTCAATGCACACACCGATAAGCAAACAGGAGATGGAAGACGTGTTTGTGAAATTGGGTTTTCAGCTTTGAGGGCCTGTCAAGTAAGTTATGGGTCAAGTCAAACAATTTGACTTTGTAGGGGCGGTGAGGGAAAAAAAATGTGCTCAGCGTTCGGCGTTAAGGGTTCATTACTCTGCAGATGCCGGGTGAGCCCGAGTTGGGAAGAGGAGTTAATTCCTACCAAGTGAGAAAAAACACATTAGCTGAGACCTATCCATCTTCTCCACACTGACGCCTCCATTTGAATTGATTATTTTTTTTAAAGATGAAGCGAGGCAATGGGCCTGTGGCTGTGCGTGCAAGCTGATGCCTTTCCCCGTTACAAAAATCTTTCATTTGGATGCTTTCCATTTAAAAAGGGGCGCCCAATAGCCCCTGCTCTGATGACAAATTAAGTAACATTTTCAGGGGATTCATTTTAGAGTATATCTAGAAAGCCAATGCAAATGGTTGTCGCAAATGAGAAAATTGTGATTTGAGGGCTGCTCCTCGATCAATCTATCCAAGGCCCATACTTAAAACATGGGCTGCATTAACCCAGCCCTTGACACCTCATCAAACAACAGCTCTCCAATATCTTAGGGGCGCCATTTATATTTTAACTGGAAAAATTACACTAACGCTTTAACGTGACTGAAATCCATTACTGGGAGCTTTTTGTACCAAAGTTTGTATCTCTCCTTCAAATGCGCCCCCTTCCATTAATCTCCCAAGAGCAAGCCCGAGGGGGGAAATGCAGTAACGATAGCAAAACAGAAAACAACATTTTAGGAATCATGACTTTTCAACAACATTTGGGAAACGCTCAGAGGCAGAGGGACCAGAAACCCGGCACCCTTTTTGACGTATTATATCTAATTATAGCCTCCACGAGGGTTCTACTGCGACCAACTCTAACCTCATTCCCAATCTAAGCCTTTACTGTAACAAATGAAGAGAGTGCGACCATTAAAGCGCTTGGAGCGATTTTAATTTGCAACAGTTCAAACATTTAGCATCGTCCCACCTTTTTTTTCTCAGGTAATTTAATATGTTGTGTTTTCTCAAATGTCAGCGTTGGTCCTAAGGGCCTGCATAATGAGAAACAATAGAGAGGGGGCCGGCTGGCTTTAATCAAATGAGCCCCGCGTCTTAGAAGCTCCCCAACGAGACCCGCTTGGTGCCAGCCATGCCAATATTACGCCCCATTAAGAAACAATGCCCACTGCGCGCACACGCGGGCTGATTAGCGCCAATCAAGAGAGAGAATTAACAGTGCTGGGGGGCACTGTAGGAGGATTATTAGAGAAAAGCAACAACATTCATTAAGCAAGCTCGATCAAAAACAACCCAAGTGGTGCTTTTATGGACAAGTATCAAAAGTGATTGTGTCAAGTAAGTGCATTTCATCCCTGGAGGCGGTGAAGTTGTCAATTAATTCCACACAAACTCCAAAAGAACACCAAACACTTACTTTTCGCCGTAACTATAGACACACACATTCAATTTTATTTTCTGCTGAGTCAGACTCAAAACAACTTCCATTACATTGATTACAACAGATCCTGCTCAGACTGTTGTGCTTCCAACCCTTTGGATGTATGTAACCTTCAGAAGACTTAGCGCGACATAATTTCCAATACATATTAATGAAGCGCTGTTGAATGGATGCCCTTGGAACTTTAGGTGAGGCTGTCGCCATTCAGTGACAGCAACGCGGTGCCTGTGCGAGTTTGAAAGGAAGGCTGAAAAGTAACAACCATCATCTATCAAGCTAAGTGTGTGCAGGACCCACGAGTCCAAGTGAGTGACCGCGACTTTGACGCCCGAATAGAAGAGCCATCAGCACTCGATTGCCTCATTATAGTTTGTGTAAGCAAGTCTAAACGGCCGATCAATGATGTAAAACGCATTGATGATGTTTGCAATCACTCTCGCGTGCGCATAACTGCCGAATTTGCCCGCTATAAAAACCGTGCTTCGGTGGGAAAATGGCCCGGCATGTTCATCAAGCGTATCGAGCAGCGAGGGAATTACGAGCCCTGCAGCACTCGCACATGACACAGCCACTTGCAGTTTGACCAATAAGCCAATTGTACTTGGTCAATCCCAAATTTAAACTCCAGCAGCCTGAAAGCAGCAACCAGGTGGGTGAAGCATGTAGGTACTCCTGCGCATTGATGACATACTTTTATAATGGCCATCAGAGAAGAGGATCAAAGGGACGACAAAGTGAGCAGCAATCGTTACCAGAAAACGTCGTTAAAAAAAAGAACAGAAGGGAAACAAGGTCGGAATTTCAAACAACCAAAAATGGGCGCCATTCTCCACTGAAGATATCGTTCCAGGTGTAGGTGGCAATCACTCACATTTTAAGTGTCATTAGAGCTCCAACAGCTGGATCTGACGGGTCATTGCCCCATTGTAACCTCAAAAAGTTAAAGTCCAGATCACGAATCTGAATTAGAAAAAAAATCCTGCAAACTCCAAAAGGAAATGTTTGATTTGATATTGATATAGTTAAGAGGCTGTTGGATCCATTCATTGAATGTACCCATGCAGCTTTTTCATTCACAGGTACATATGAATTTATAAATATAGTTAAGTCTTATTGTAAAACACAACATTGGCAGACGGACACGCATGAAAACCATAGTAGTAGTCGAATACTACAAACCCAACAAGCTATATGCCTCAGATTCGCCGGCTAACACTGTGACCATGCCATCTTGCTAATAAATGCGAAGAACAGTATCATGGTCCAAACAATCACTTCCACATTCGAAGGATATTCACAAGCAGTAAACAGTTCCAAATTGTCATAATCAGAAAAGTAATTCCAAATAGTCACAAATGATTAGCGTCTTAAGACTTGACATTACAAGCCCCAAAAGATGGAACTGTACAGAATGCCTTACAGGATATGCTTGCATTTGAAATTGACAGAAAAAAAAAAGAAAACAAATGAATGGCTTTCCTGATGCCCGAAGCCAGCTGGGATAGGCTCCAGCGCCCCCCCGACCCTTGGGAGGAAAAGTGGTCAAGAAAATGGATGGATGGATGGATGGATGAATGGCTTTCCTTTTTTTCTTTTTTTTTCTTTCGTCCTTCCTCGGGTCTCCTGACGGCCTCACGACTCTGGCTGGAAGTGTTCGGTTTAGGTGAACGGTATGGGATTTTTTTAATAGGTTTTAGGTGAACTAATGAATACACACACACACACTCACACGCACGCACACACGCACGCACATACATATACTCACCCACATACAAAATAAATATATTTTTTAAAAAATAAAAAATTAACAGTTAAAAAAAAAAGAGAGCAATGATGATGACATGTCAAATCGGTAAAATTACAGAATGAACAATACTGAGTTCTCCAGAGAAGAAAAAAAAGAAAAAGAAAAAAAAATTGACGGAAAGTGAAGATTTTTGACAGAAAGCCTTGCTGTATCTGTAGCACCAAGTTCCTGGTGCTACTTGATTGGGCGACTTGGAAGGAAATGGAAAGCTGTCCCGCCAGGTGCTTATCTCTGACCAGAGCTTACAGAGTCACCTCCACCCCATGCAGCCACCACACTGCTGTACCCTGACTGACATCCCGACACTGGTGGGGGGTTGGGGTGGGGGTGCGGTTTGCGTGGCTTGGCGTCCAATCAGCTCTTCAAGTGCAATGTTCAGAAAAAGGTATTTCCACAAAGTTCCGCAGGAATGCCAGGCATGTTCTCTCAAGATTTCTACAGACATTTGGACTAGCTAAATATAGAAAGCGGCGCTTCTAGACCAAAACCTTGATGACTAATGTCTACGACTCAGTGGATTTTTTGTGGAATTACCACTATCTAAGCTTCAAACAGACAGCAACATAAGTGCTTCTCAGCCTACTGTCGTGTGGGTAACAAACCAGAGCCACTTACTGATAGAAAACAAGAAAGAAAAGTTCTAATCCTGGCAGGACAGAGAAAAAGAAAAGGTGTACAAAGAGAGCAGAAATGGTGCGGCGCGCAAGGTTGTGGACCGCAGCCTCCTGCCGAGGATTACAGATGGCCCTCAGAACTAAATCAAAACTATGCTGACTGCCAAGGAATGGGGCTGGCGGCCACGCGGCCGGGGGCGGGGGCTGCGACAATACAGTGAAAATGGCTTTCAAATGAGTTTTTAAAATATCTAAAAATAAATTGCGTTTGAAAAAGCCCAACAGACAGGCCCATATGCCAGCTGGATGGGGGCCAAGTGAGAAGTTGCCCTCTCCCTCCATTTCTCATCATCTCCGCCTCCGCCGTAGCTTGGCATCATTTATTTCCCCGTGTCTCATTCCCCGTCGTGCACTCACACCAACACACACATTTACTGTACAGGTAGTGCACACATACACATGCTAGTATACACACAAATTTGGTCACTAATTAACAAGTCATTGATTAAGAAATGAATAACGCAACTCCCACCGAATTCACATGGCTGAAAACCATATAAGAATGTTGTCATAACAACCAAACTACTGATTATACTGACGAGCAAGAATATACAAACAAGTGTTGCAAAGTCACTATCACCCTTTGAGAGCCATTTCACCTAAAACAATCGGAGATTTTCTATTGAACATTCATTATATGAAATAGATGTTAAGGAAACAGCAAAAATATGTGAGCTTGACGACAGGGTGGACAACTTTGGCTAATGTTAGCATTTTATGAACACATGGTGGAGCTTCACTTTGCAACATGATTCAGTTAGCAAGCTTACTGTGCCCCGTTTAGCAAACATTTTTCACATTTCTGAAATTTTTTAGATTAATTTATTTTTCACCACGACAGGGTGGATGTGGTAACCTTGACAACATCCTACTAACTTCAAGATGTTTCTTTAGATGTTTCCTGATTCTGAAGATCAGTGTGGTTGTCGGGCTTTTCTGCTGAGCTTGCTGATCTAAAACCCAAGATTGGGGAAGCCTGATATTCATGCTGCAGGTTTATGCTCACAGAATGACTGAATAAATGTAGCTTTGGGCTTCTCATCCACAGGCCACGGGAAATGCTCGTTAAGGTAGCAAAACACTTATGCCCGCTTCGACACTTTTCACATCAGCATCACTGATCTGCCACTCTGACTTGAGTGGACTTCAAAATGAAATACAAAATGGAAAATCTTTTTTTTTTTTAGATCCATCTTGGATGATGATGATGATGGCGTTGGAGAATCCAAGCAGTTTATGAGGCACTTTATGTCTTAATGTGCTCCACTTCAATGCAGCTCCCCGGGAAAATAGCCTATTAAAGTTGATCACGAAAGCATGTCTGCCATCAAAATGCTCGCTTTTTTTTTGGTGCTATTTGCCTGAGAGGGATGTTCCCCTTCTCATTTAAATGACAACAATGATTCACCCAATCCGCATGCAAATAGACAAAAATGGAGATGAAGATGCGCCTGGGGTTTTTACACGTGTTTTGCTTTGTCTGGCTGCTGGAGACAAATCTCGTAATCACAATAGGGCGGGATTTAGGACACAAGACCTTGCTCTCCATCCTTTTGACAACCCAGATGTCCAGATAATAAACAGCTCCAGTGCATTTAATCCTGAGCATCCTTCTGGAGATTAATTTAAAACTCGCAATAGCAAGAAGGCAGATGCCTTGGCGAGGGCAGAAAGCAAATTCGCAATGACATGGCTCAACGTCGTAGTCTTAAGAAAAATAAATAAATCAATCAAATGTGGACCGTAGAAGGAAGGCGCGCGATTGCTCCAAATCCCCGCGGCAGCGTTTGGCACCACTAATAACGCTAAAGAGGAAGAATATGAGATGCAAAGAGACAGATGTGTCCAACAGGGCTCTCTAGCCTCCCAGCTAAATTAGCCCGTTTGGTTTATTCAAGAGTTGTTGTTGGCGTGTCGCTGGGCCCGCTACAAAGGCATCGTTGGAACATTGCAAAGATGAGAGAGTGACATGCTGTTCACCACTGGCCCTTTATTAAACCCAACAGCTGGGGGGAGAGCTCTGTGCCGGGACTGCCCCCCTCCCCCACCCCTTTCTGACAAAGACAAATGGGAAAAGGTCACAAATTTGGCACATGATCACACGTGCCTCGCTGAGGCGACATGAAAGCGGACAAACACGCTTATCAATTCTGCGGATGCACATTTTGGCAGTTGCAAGGTGTGGCACGGCGCTGACAAAAGGTACAAAATGGAGAGTCGATGTTTAGACAGAATGAAGAGTGACAGAATCCAATAAGGCCTGTTTTTCAACTCATCAAGACTTCCTAGTCAATTCATTGATGAATTAAGGGTTGGCCTTTACACTTCCTGGAGGCCATTTGCTTAAAGGTAACAGGTAAGCCCAAAGGAACACATGAATATAACACAGGCGTGTGCTAAATATAGCTCACCAGGGACGGGGGCATTGCGATTTCCTAGAGATGTTGTTGAAGTGCATTTGAACATATTTCTATAGAAACGGGACTATGACAATTGTTGTGATATTGTAGTGTTTACTTGTCTTACTTGGCATATTGATATTTATCGCTTTCCTATCATAAATATAAATCATTTGTGATAACATAACATAATCAGTTGATGATCAAATGATCATTTCAGAAGTTTGTATCAAGACCGTGTATAGTATACAGTACACGTGCGTCTCAATTAGGGTTGAATGTCCTACAAGGCTTATTGAAATCGTTCAATTCACAAAGTGAAACTCCGTAGACAGACTCATGTAAGATATATGACAATACTTTAGACAGCCAATTCCTTCTACTGCATATTAAAAAATTATTTTTTTTGTTTCTTATGGAATATAATTTGTTGACATAGCATATTTTCCCCATTATCTTATAAGCTATAAAAAAAAAAATCTAATCATGAGCTCCTGTGCTGTACTGTGCTGAAAAAAATATCAATGACGTCATAGATTCATCGACTTCGGCTTGACTTTCATCAAAATTATAGTCGACTAAAATATCATGAGTCATTTAACCCCTTGTAGATATCCAGTATCAGTCTCAAGTGTGGAAGCTTAGTGACAGGACCTAAAATGGAGAAACCAAAAGTCAAAGGATACTTGACTAGGAAAAGTTTGGGTTACCCTGCGAAAATGTATCCGGAATAAGCCATACCCGACTATTTACTAAGAGCGAATTCATCCCTCAATATGCATGACATTGCTCCGAAGAAATCCCAAGGTGATGATCCATCTAACGGGACCCGAGGCCTTGTCATAACATTGTCACTGCGTCATATCAACTCCGGGGTCGTTAATAAAAGCCGACACTGGCTCAATTACTTGGCCTACACACACACACACACACACACACGCACGCACGCACGCACGCACGCACGCGCACGCACACACACACACACACACACACACACACACACGCACACACACACGCACACACACACACACACACACACACACGCACACACGCACGCACGCACACACACACACACACACACACACACACACACACGCACACACACACACACACACACAATAGTAGCATCGACTAGCACATTAGAAGTGCATTTGGCCGACTGTTATGAATAAGCGGCGATTCACAGCAGGTGCATTCATTACACAAACCTGATTAAAGCGGCGGAGCCCTCGGGCGTCCGAGGTTCCTAATGATCCCGCTCTGCCTTTTGTTATTCATGTCGGCAGAGGTCGGGCCACTGAACAGCCCCCCCCACCCCCCGACCCTCAAGTGTGCGCTTGTGCCCAATGAGGCCTCATTAATACCACAAGAGCCCCCGGGAAGCCCGCCTCTACCTGCGCCGCAGATGGGTGGAGCCATTACTCGGCATTATGATGTCCACTTGAGAGTGACAAGATGATATATGTTGCGTTTGGCGCTTAATTGCCCCCTTCCCTCGTTTTACTCCACATTCGCCCCCCTTTGGAGATGTTCAATGTACATATTTGCATAATGCGGTGAAACAGATCAATCTTGTAGCAGGGAACAAAAAGCTGCAAATGTTTTTGTAATTGAGCTGGATGTTTTTAAAGTGTCTACTAACATTGACTAAAAATGGTATTTTAAATCTTAGCCATTCATAATGTGAACAGTCAAGTTCAATTTGGTGGACTCTCCAAAGTGAGACTTCAGCTCAGTATAAGGACATTTCAAGGCTTCATTAATTCACCAAAAATACCATAAAATACTACTGTGTCTTCCACAGGGGGTTAAGTACTTTTACTTTATTTTTGTTTTATGGAGTTTTAGTACACAACTGTTAACTACTCTTTATACATACAGATGTGAGAAAGTCTCACTTTGCCTGAATAGTTGAAAAATCTATATTATGACAGCGATGATTTGATTTGGAATGGGGAGTTTTATTTTCTCAAAATTACAGTGGGTGTAAAGAGTCTACGCACACGCAAGTTTTTTGTGATATAAAACAATGAGAGCAAGATAAATCATTTCAAAACTTTTACCACCAATAAAAAACTGAGAGGTGAAGTTAAAACGGAACGAAATAATGTGGTTGCACAAATGTGCACACCCTCTCATAACTGGGACAAGGCTGTGTTCAGAATTAACCCATTATATTCAAACATGTAAAACGGAAGCACACATCTGACACATTCAAAGGTCCTCTGACTAATCCCAGATAAATTTGAAATATTCTAGTAGGCTTTTCCTGACATTTTTTTCGTTTGTTTATCGTTTCTTGCACAAGCCGGAAGTTTTTGTGCTAACATACCTTTCTTTTAAATGATAGAATTGTATTTTAAATAATGCACAGTAGAGCAATGAAGTAGTACACAACTACGGAAGCGTCAGTGTTGGCAAAAGTGTATTTCCGAGACGTCTTGATGTTATTAAGTGACACACGCAATCAATAGCACACAGAATGCTACCACATGCACTTTCCTGCACCTTCAAACTTCCTGAAGCTGCACGTACCCCGACTCAGCTCCTCCCTCTGTGCTCCCTGATGCCCATCAGATAGATTCCGGATCACCCTTGCTTGCTGACCAGGCACTAAATTATTCAGTTGAAAATAAGTCCACATTAAAAATGCAATGACCCGCCGGAGTCGCTCACCGGAGAGCAAAACTGCAGCGCTTAACATGTACGAAGCGGAGATCGATTCACGGGACTTTTTTATTTATTTTTTATTTTTTAAGTGTGCATCTCTAATGTTGATGAAGTGGGCGTAGATGAAAGTTTTAGCAATACAGATACTAACAGTTAGAAAAGTCGAAAAAGTTTATGCGGCAGCAATGCATGCATCAGCAAGTATCATTTATGAAGGCAAGGTGCCGCTATACTTTCATTTTGCTGACTGTGAACTTCTGGATGGGGGCGTGCAGCAGCCTATTATAATCCACATTTAATAGCCTTGACCCTTGGCCACAACCTGGAGAAGATTCCTCTGGGCAATCAGGTCAAAGTTTGTATAATATTAGTGTGAAATGCGCAGGTGTGAGCTGGCAATGCTGTGGATATGAGTTGTATTATTCAGTGGTTTTGTTACTGCCTCTTTTTGAACGATGTTAAAGAGGAAGTCAACCTTAAACATTTCTTGACAATCATGTTATTTGTGACCTCACTAGTCTAAACATGACATTCTGATTACCTCATTCACTGCCATTGACGGCTATAGACGTCAAAAATTCATTGGAACTATTTATATTAGTTTAATATTTTTTCCCACTTTTGCCAACAAGAGTATGAAAACCTAGATTTTTTTTATTGTATTAGAACAGATATAAAATCTGTGATTAATCATGAGTTAACTAGTAAAGTCATGCAATTAATTACGATTAAAAATTGTAATCGCCTGACGCCCCTAATTTTTTATATTATTTTCCTTATAAATTAAAAAATAAATAAATTAATTAAAATAGAAAGAAAAAAAGAATAAGAAAAGATTATTAAAAATTAGGGGCATCAGGCAATTAAAATTTGTAATTTTAATTGATCTCAGGTAACAATCAATCGCAGCGCTATGATTGGTTGTTTCCTGAGACCTGAGCAACAGTGATGTCACCTTTAGTTGACAGCAAGTGGCAAAATAGCCACCCCCTGAAATTGATAAAAATGGCTGGATTTTGTTGCTTAACTCATATTACACTAACACAATAGCAACAGAATGCCATATTTAGACTAGTGGGGCTGCAGAGAACATATTATTGTAAAACATTTTTTGGGGGGGGGGTTGACTTTCACAATCCACTTTAGCAAAGATGCCACTTCGCTCTTCCTTCCTATTCTTCGCGATATGACAGATGTTGTGCCTATTGTTCTTCAACCCGCTGTCCCTCTACAGTTTCTCCATCGCCTTGTTTCTGTTCAAGAGTGAGTTTTTCCATACCTCCATTACCGAGTTGCTCATGTTCGTGTCAGTTTTTGTCAGCTTTTCTTGTACACTTGTATAAAATATATGAGGAATGTGTTTCTTGTCCTTCTCAACGTGTAAAGCAACGGCAAGAGTTGTGAACCCGTCGTATAGGATCAATCGGGGGGTGTTTAAAAGCCAGGGCACGTCGCCCCGGCGGCTAAATTAGAGAAAGGACAGCACAAGTGCAACACAGAAACATAAATAGGCGCACTAGAAAAGCATCTGGCCTTTGAGGAAGAAAAAAAACAGGGAGAGTTACTTTTCATCCTTTGTCAGCCATTTTTGGTTTCGCTCCAGGGACTCTTGTCTGGGATAATGCAACTGCAAGACCCTGGTGGGAAGGACAAACGACTTGACTGTTTATTGGAGGAAAAGGTGTTCTGACGTCTAAACCTGCTGGGCCAATAAAGGATCCGGATTCCAAGATCAATAAATGGAAGCACACGAAAATGGAGGATGCATGATTCTTTCTGTAATTCTGTGACTAGTATTAACCAGCCCTCTTTGCACTAGAGGATGGGTCTGCACCATTATTGTGGCCTGAAAAGTTACTAGTTGAGTTCAATATCAATATTTCCCTAGTGCCGTAGACAGGAGTTTTGGTGATTCAGCACGTCAAGCATTTCTGTGATGTTTGAAGAGATCAAATTCAAAAGACGACAGTTGCCATGTTGACAAAAATAGAGCCGCAATTTGAGTTGTTTGATTTGGAAGGAAATGACTTTCTCTGATGTTTATGGTTTTGCAATTGATTTAGAATAACCTAAATAAAAATGATGAGCATTAACCTGGAAGCAGAAATGTGAATTTTTTTTTTTTTACTCAGTTCACCAACAATGGAGGGGTCTGCTTTTGTGCCCTTAAGTCTTGATTTTGATGCATCAATTTCAACTTTTTTGTATGTATTCATTATTTTATTCATTTGGCTAATTAAATAATTGATTAATCAAGTTAATGTAAATAATGATGAATGGATGAATCATGATGAGTGAATGGCTTTTTCATATAAATATTAGTTGAGAAAATACTTACTGTATTGATCTGCTTAATTAAATAACTGTGGTTATCAATTCATTTTATTTGTATATAGCCAAATCACAACAGAAGTTAAAAGTAAATGTATTATATATATATATATATATATATATATATATATATATATATACATATATATATATATATATATATATATAGATTATATGTATTTCATGTAGATGTATTTCTGTATTTCAATACATATTTGCTTATTGATTTGTTCAAATGACATAAAAAATAGCATAATATTCAATTTGACATATAAATGTACATTTAACAATTATTTACTTGATAACATAACTGAATAATTACAATTGAATTCATTATAAATGTACCATTTAAAATAAAAAAATATAATTTCAATGATAACAAAATATTTTTTTATTTCACTAAATCATTGGTCAATTGATTTATTGGAAATAATGAATCAAAAATAGAAAATTATAAAGTCAACAAATTTAAATAAACAGTAAACTGAACATTTACACACACACACGCACACACACACATATATATATATATATATATATATATATATATATATATATATATATATATATATATATATATATATATAAATAATTTATTTTTAATAATAATGAATACTTATTTTAATTCGGGCGGCACGGTGGCTGACTGGTTAGCACGTCCGCCTTCTAGTGCAGAGGACGTGAGATCGAGTCCGGGCTTCGGCCTTCCTGGGTGGAGTTTGCATGTTCTCCTCGTGCTTGCGTGGGTTTTCTCCGGGTGCTCTGGTTTCCTCCCACATTCCAAAGACATGCATGGCAGGTTGATTGGACACTCCAAATTGTCCATAGGTGTGATTGTGAGTATGGTTGTTTGTCTCTGTGTGCCCTGCAATTGGCTGGCAACCAGTTCAGGGTGTACCCCGCCTACTTGCCGAAACCAGCTGGGATAGGCTCTAGCAACCCCGCGACCCTTGTGAGGACAAGCGGTTAGGAAAATGGATGGATTAATGAAGATAAAATAAATATAGACATTAGTAAATATGAATTTAACAAATATATTGATTAAATATATGGTCAATTATTGAATTGGATTAAGGATACATTTGAAATTTGACGATATAATGAAATATTAATTTGGCTAATTAACTACAACTAAATTCTTTACAAATGATACAATTCAACAAGCATTGCTTATCATTTTATCATTAAAATAAACTAGTCACATAGACATTTTCTTGCCCCGCCCTCCTGCTTTAGAAAGTGGATGTCAAGAATCACAAGTGAATACTGTTTATAATCTACATCCCTAATTCCGCATCTTAGTCCATGACGAGCATTGTGTACTTGTCCTAAGGTGATCCATAGGAGCATTTAGCTGGCCGGCAGCCAATTATATCAGCTTGTGCTCACGCAGCGCAGTGTTGCCATGGCGCTGGCAGGGCTGCGACAATCCGGTGTTTGGCAGGTGTTGAAACAACTACCCGTGGCACAACACACTCAAACAGGGGCCCAATTATCTCGGTCAAAACAATCAGCATGTGTGAAGAGACGTGACGGTACACCTGTGACACGGCTTTTCATATTAAAGCGTGCCGCTTCTTGCCCCGACGACTCTCTCACGTGTTTGTCCTCATCTATTGCTCTCACCCTATGCTCACATGGTTGCGGCTTCGTAAAAGTTGCACGATACATTACCATTAAAGAGTCGATAGAAGAACAACATAGTTTCAATTAAGAAAGTGTTTTAAATCTAGTCAAAACGGCAATTTACTTTCTTAATGGGCAGGAACAAATGGGGAAAAGAATCATCAACTGTTGATTCAACTCTGAAGTTGACGATATTTGGGGAATTTCACTCCAATCACTTTCCACTTTTTGGCAGTTAGTGACATCCCGAAACTTGTTCATACAAATCATTTATCATAGTCTAGTATATCTTCAAAGTAATTGAATGATACCTTTGCCATGGCCTAAGGAGGATGGTAAGAACACTGCCACACAAAAAACTACAAATGTGCTGACTGCTTTTTGGCAGACGTCACTTCCCCCTTTACCCATTTGTTACAAAGACCAAAGACAATTTGAATGTCGTGAGCTAAAAAATGACGCAATGTGCTTGTCGTCATGAGAAATGTGGTCTTCCTTCAGGCATAACGTTACCAACTTTGTCCATATGGCGGCGCCATAATCAACGTGAAAAGAATCACAGTTCAGCTGTATTTAACTATAAAGTTCAATATGTGTGCAATTAATCTTTAAGGACTACACGTTTCTAAACATGTGTTTAGCTATAATTTATTTGACATTAACTCATTCACTCACAGCCATTTTCACTGAAGCAACCCCCTTCACTCCCGGCTGTTTTACTGGATTTTGACTGATTTTGCAAGACCCACAGAATATAGTCTTATAATGCTATCAAAACATAAAAAAATTAAATAAAATATCTGTTTCCGTTTTGCTGCAATTAGCATTAGAAAATAGCTAAACTTCATCATTATTCACCAATCTGTTTAGAACTGTGGGTAAATTAGCTTTTTTCAACATGGCCCTTGTTAATCTCTTTTGCTCTGCTGCCAACTGCTGGCTGTTTTTGTAATAACTACAATTTCTTTAACCGTTCTCTGCAGTTGAGAGGCTGCATCAAAGCCGTCTGTATGCTCTAGCATAAAAAAACAACAACATTAAAAAAACGTATAAATATGTCTTTGGGACACTTAAAACATTTAAAATAGAACATATTTGTATGTTTTTGGGAGCAAATGAGTGAATGTGAGCTACTCGGTTTAATGTGTTCCATCGACATTGAAATCAATGCAAATGTCATGAATCAGTGTGAATTCTCAAGAACAAAAATAGCACTCTATATATAATACTGTTGTTTATAAAAACATGCATTCATGACAATTAAATAGAATGTCAATAAATTACTTTGTTTCAGTTCAATGGACATTATTATTATGTTCAAATATCCAATGCTATTAGTTAGTTAGCTAACTATTTGTTATTATTATTTAGCCCGTCCATAGCATTTCTCATTATGTATCATTGTTTGATTGTTAGCATTAAGCCAAGTAACGGAATTTCCCAACTGGGAGTGGAAAAGAGAAGAAGCTTGAAACCTCTTTTGAAGTCACTATTCCAAAACTTGTAAGCTGGATCATTTGTAGCTCAAGGCACTACTTTTCCTACATTTCAGTGTAGATAAAATCATATATATTAAATATACCTTTTAGGGGAAAAAATCTTGTATTTTAATGTCGGTCATGAGCGTGGTACGTATTTTTGAGGTGGTACATAAAGTTTGAAAAGCACTGCATGACACCCATTCGTCAAACTGTCGTCTGTTTCTGCACACGTTTTGCCTCTGTTGTTTTTCCCTTGCCTTGCTGCCTTCATTAGCATCCTCTGCTGCAGTGCAGTTTCTATTGACAACCGGCCCAGCTCGGAGAATGCCGGCAAAACATTGGAAAACCTGACTGTCTGGAATATAAACACCGCTCTCGGCACGTCCCAAGTCCACTCCCTCTGTTTCATCTCTTTTTGATTTGAATCATTTTCCTTAAATTTAAAACACTGCTTTTGAAAATCTTCCATTGATATTCACTTTTAGTCCTGTTAAACTGCAACCAGCATCCCTCCCTGACATCATCCCTCGAGGGAGAAGGATTTACAAGGAGGGATGCCAAGCGGATGGGCAGGAGAGCGTTGGGAAGGTGCGTACCTGGAAAAGCCTTGACTGCTGCATCAAAGCGGCCGACGGATTTTCTGTCAATGCGCTTTACCGACTCCTACGCGCCGGGTATTTCTCACGCACCTGCTTGTCCTTGGAATCACTCGCCAGTCTGACGATTGCGTCACTGAGGGCAATTGTTGGGTACAAGTCAAAAGATTGCTTATATGACGTTAATAGAAACATCAACTCAAAGTCCACTACTGGAGTTTCTTCATCGTTTGCTTTGTTTTAGCATTAGCCCATATGATATTGTTTATTGAAATACTACAGAAAAATGTATTACAGTACTAATATCTGAAAAAAATAATTGCGTAATGAATTGCAATCGCAAAATTGAGAGCGGTGTGGAGGGGATCACAATTAGATCAGCCCTATGATTTAGGGATAGTTGCTTTTTGGGGTGAACATTTTCAGGTTAACTTAGTTTGTGTCCGCCTGTTCAATATTTTTGTCCTTTTTGCACAATAAGGAGCTGGAGTTCAAAATTCACAGCACGTTTCATCTACTAAAATGTCTAAGGATGTCCACTTCTACACCTTTCTATGATGCTTCCAGTCTCTGTGTATCTTTGTTAGTTATAACACGTACCTCAACAACCTGGGTGGAATTTTGCCTTTTACCACATTGTTTCAGAACAGAAAGTTGTGCGCAAGTATTAAAACATTCAATAGTCGGCATACAAAAGTTTCCAGAAGGTCAAATTAAGTTCACCTGTAAAATGTGTACACTACTGCATTTTTGGTACATCATGAAATCTCACGGGAAAGTCCAATACTAACTTTTGTCAGTAGTGTATGTTTAGACTGTTTAAAAAGTCCGTATAAAACCACAAAATAAGCAAATACATGCATTAAACTTACTTGAAAATAAACATTTTAATATATTTTAATTGAGTTAATTAGGATAGCCTGAGGGGCTATAGTACATGATGTGAAGCAGAGACTTATTATGCACAATTACAAACACAAACTCATCGTTTTTATACTATGATGCCACTTTTGCTGTCTTCTAAGATGAAAGCACGCCACGTTGGACGACTCGAAATGAACTGCATGTTGTTAACACTGTACAAAGATAGCAATAAGCTAATAGTATCTTACCTGGCATGACCAACAACAACTATAAAATATCTCCCCAGTTGGGAAAAAAATCAATTAAACAATGCGTCTTCATAACGCAAACAATATTGAATGTTTTATTTTGTCAATTTTCTGCTGAGGTCTTGGTCGTTCGCTCATGACAGCTTCTGTGACATGTGTCGCAGTGTTGTGACGTTATTTCTTATTGTAATTTATTTTTAAATTAACTTGATTGGAGTTAGGTTGGAAATCTGTTGGAGTGTAGGACTATATAGTGTAACTAATATTTTGGCTACCGTGCCCATCAAGTTTGTGGTGTACCTAATATTTTGGCCAATTTTTGGACACTTTATTAGGCACACGTTTAAAAACAAAATCCTCCCATATCCTGATTGGTTTAGACGTCCTTTGGGGGCTGGTCCCAATTAAGTGTACTATAAACCAATGTTGCTCAGATTGTCGCCATTTCAACACTCTTAGGTAGATGTTTTTTTCTTTATACTGTACACCCGATATTGAATATTGTATATAAAAAATAAAAAATAAACAAGATCCTTGGTTTCTTAATAAAGTTTATTCTATATTACAAATAGTATTTTGTTCTGGACTGCAAAATAGGAATGCATTATATTTACATACACAGGTATACAATTAATTATAACAAAGTTAGAGAAGCTCACCTTCTATCCCCCCGGGCTGTTTTGATCTCTTGATAAGATACTCTTTATCTTTCAAATATGGTCTAGTAAAAGTATGTTTTTTGTCTGTAACACCTGCTATAATACTGAGCTAGGAGGACTGTACCGTACCGTACTGTACTGTACTGTAGTTCCTACAAAACGTTTCAAGGTGGAAACTTTATCTTTGCTCTGTCACTCGGTGGTGCGTATGTACACATGACTGGTAGGGCTTCTACACACAGTGTTTATTTATCTTAGCTACATGAAGGACACGGCCAATTTAGAAGTCTACCCATTTACTCCAGCCTTCTCCAGCTCCATGTCTTTGATATGTTTAACAGCCACTGTGACCAGCGTACACCCCACGAGCGGCTTGTGGCTGCAGAACGTGAGCGACAGGAAACCGGAACATCCCATCCGCAGCTCCATTTTCATCCAAATCAGTCAACATGCAAGGGGGAAGTGCACAGTGATGCCTTGAGATACGAGATTAGATCTTTTTCGAGATGTAGGCCGTTGCTTGGATGATTTTTGCTTTGACTTGAGAGCAAAACCTTAACACGCTAGCACTGTATGGCGGCAGTGATTTAAATCACTTCACAGTAAGCAGCAGTTTACAAATAGTCAGTCAACAAATATTCAAAAAAAGAGGCTTAAAGCTATTAAAGTTTACTCTCAAACTAAACATGAACCAAAGAGAAGTACGTCTGTATTTGAAACAACCATATATCATAGCCTTTAAGCCAGCTAGCAAGCACATTACACATTTTTGGTTGTTTCTTTAGGGGGCAGGCTGGAACGAATTAATGACATTTCCATTCATTCAAATGGAGAATGACGATTTGAGATTTGAAGCCAATATGTGTATCTCAAGGCATCACTGTACACTATAATCAGGTTCTGCAGCGTCAATGGATAAAGGTTCCACCTTAAACTTCAATACCTACTGTATATCTGCTTTTCCCTCTCTCCAGTCTTTCAAGCAAAACAAAGTTAAACAAACACATCCACATCATCATCGCAAGGCTTAGAGTTCTTATTTTTCTTTTTTTTTTCTCCTTAAATAAGTTTTTCTTAAATGGTTTTACATGCGCTTAAAAAGCCAATAAAGGTGGAGCGAGGGCGGCCTTCGCACATTCACATCACCACATGGGGCACGTTGTCAAGGCAAAAGAAAGGGCAGAGCTTCACAGGATACAAGAGGTGGCCTCGCGCTCTGGCTCATCCGACAAGTCGTCATTCAGTTCATTGGCGCTCTCCATTGTTCTGTTTGTTTGTCTGTTTTCCGAGAGGCGCGAAGACGACACCGGCGCCTCCGCGGCTACACTACGGCCGGCGTCCACCTTGAAGGCTTGTGCAAATCAGGAAAGAAAGATGTGGAAAAGCCAGGAGCCACGGAGCATCTCCACAAACTGAGGTCAGAAAAGTAGCACACAGGTTCCAGTCACAAGTTTTTTTGTTTTTTTAAAAGTTCATTTAGTGGTTGTCCATGTTTTTTTTTTAGTTGTAGGCTATTTTTTGATGTTGTTGTCCGTGTTCCTCTGTGGCACTTGACAAATACATTTTTTGTGTTGAAAATGTCAAGCTCCTTTGGTTTTTAGGCTGACCAACTTTGTATGTCCGCACAACCCGGGACATTGTTGATTGGTGTGCGTGTGTGCGTAAATGCGTGTGTATGTGTGCTTTCAAACCACACACACACACACGCACACAAGTTATCATCTTTGTGTGCTTCTTACAGAGGAGCCCATTTGGGCCTTCGTCGAGGAGAAAGTTTTTAGCCGGATGGAAGTGTGGAAGCTAACGCTAGTAAATCTGTGCTAATGTTGGGGTCGAGGGGACGCGGGGGCTCTGCAGCGTTGTCAGTGTCCCCCTGAGCCCTTCACCTCAGCCTTAAATGCAAATCCAGCTACAAGGGAGAGAAAACCAAACAAAACATTTGCATTGATCCCAGTCAAAGATCGATAGAACCGCCGTCCTTTTGTCATACTTCTCCCAGTTTGAAAGAATTATACCTGTCAGTAAATTCTCAAAGGCAACGCAAAAATGTTTTGTATATGTATGCAGCAGTGGATGAGGGACGAAAACAATTCAATCGAGGAAGCAGGAATGAAAACCAAAAACTAAAGAGGAACAGGTTTTCGCTCAGGCACGGCTCGGTGTCGGACAAGAGTGTGGGCGGTGGCGGGCGGGTGGGCGAAAGGGTTCCGGGGATGTCTCTTCTCTTCTTCCCAGTGCATCCTGGGAAGTGCGGTCCTCAGCTCTCCAGCGTCATGAAGGCCACCACCTGCTCCAGCTTGAAGGCCAGCCTCTGCTTCCTGGCCGCGTCGTCTTGCTCCAGTGCACAGACAATCTGACACAAACATAAACACAGACAAAATGAATGACTGTATTGTCGTATGTTCTGTTTGTATGTGTTGCTGCTCCGTGTACCCATTATTTTGGCCTCCTCAAACAAACCAAAAACAAATGTTGCAATGAGTTTTTAATGTGGAAAATAGCACTCTATGAAAACACAATTAAATATAATGTAAATAATTAAACCATTTGTGATTAAATCATTGTAACTTCTTCTAGTGTGCTGACTTGGCCACCAGGGGGTAGTATAATACAGTCACATATGAAGAAGAGTTTCACCACTACATGAAGGAAAGCAGTAAGCTGCAGTAGTATTTTCCCACTGATCTGAATATGACTGGATAGCCGATACACGCCCGTGCAAGCTGTTGACGCGACAGCGCGAAGAAGCGACGGCCATCTTGCTCCTCCCATCTCGCGAGCAGACTACTGTATAAACTATATAGTATACGTACAGACATATACAGTTTGTAGGCAGTTAGTATAGGGTCGGGGGCGGGGTGGTCACTATTTTTTAACAAGTAAAAAAACAAAACAAGTGGACAGCATGTGCTGCTTTGAAGACCTCCTTTTTCTTTTATCCCTCAGTTTCTTAGACCCAATATTAGATTTGGCAGAGGCATCTTTTGTTGAATTACAGTTATAATTCTTTAATAAAAATGTCCTCCTGTAAACATCATTAAGCTAATTACATGTATTTAAGGCAAGTTGTAAAATGTCTGAAGTCCTCTTGTTTATGTTTAACAAATTAAAACATCATAAATCATGCTGTTTCTACCAAGTACGGTCTCAAATGTTTTCCAATTTCGATATTCTTGGGAGGAGCAATATGGCGGCCTCACAGCTTCAAAGGTCTTGGTCTATCGGCTATCCAGTCACATATTCAGATTAGTGTATTTTCCGCAGCAGATAAACTTGTGTTGCTTGTTTAACAGCTTTGTGTTAAAAAATCCATTCCCTAAAGTGTTGTAACAATGCCGCGTAGATGCTAAGCTCATGAGCATGTTTCTTGTTGTCTGTTAGCATTAAGCTAGCAGACATAAAAGAAAAGTTAATGGTTTTAAATACTAATTACTACTCTTTATTTTAAGTTTAGTTTGAAATACAACTGCAAATGTGAGCTCAGTTGACTTCATTGCCACCATACAGGGCTCTTTATTTCAAGGTTTTGCATTACTGTATATGTTAGCAATAAGCTAACAGACATTGAACCAAATTATATGTTTGGTTTGAACATTTGTGTTTTTCAACATACAATGTTTAATTAATTAATGTTTGACGCACTCTTTGCTCTTATTTAGAAAACAGGGCGAGAGTTAGCGAGCACGTGCTAAGAAATACTTTTATATGTGTCTTTTCAGAAATGTAAATGTGTCCAAAGCAAGTGTGGGGGTAAAACCATAAACCTACCTCCTCAGTGTATTTGCCCACGTAAGAGTAGATCTCACTCAGAGAGCTCATACTGTTGAACTCGCTCATGTGCATGCGTGATTGTTCGGCCAAGTAGGCGTTCATGTCCTGGTCGCTGATGGCCGGCATCTTGCTGATGTCTGAGTAGTACCTGCACACACACACACGCACACACACGGAGGGTTTCAACCTTGAATACTAGAGCACACGTTCACACTTGGTTGGTGGCAGCAGCAGCAGCATCTGTGTTGCATCCATCAGCAATGTTAATTAAAGCCGCTTATTTGCATATTTAAATCCCGCAGCTCCATCCAAGTGGAGGACAAGCGCGCAGCTTTTTTTTGGCTGGGTGGTGTAGGGCGTGTGTGCGGCAGGGAAAAAAGCTGCATGGCTAAAGGTCGTCAGCTGGTAGTTGTTCAGGACCTTTACATGCAGGCCCATCGTACCCCAACACCTGTGCGCTGGTCGTGTCCAAAGCGCCGTGCTTCTGGCTCTAAAACGTTTTTATTTGCATCTTGTAGTTGTGCATTGGAACATATTTAAGGAAGAGCTCATGGGCTATTCATACATAATGTCACAATACTGTATACATTACTTTGTAATGATTACAACATTCTACAAATAGCATCATACAATACAACACGTGACTTACTATTCATGTCATATTACACACATGGAGTAGTAATATATCTCAAACCAGATTATAGACAGTGAACTATAAGCATTGTGTGGCGTGTAGTAACTCACCATGTATTTACATTGTAAGACTCCATTATAGGAGGACATGATGTTTGATATGATAAGAGAGGATGTAAAGCTCTTTCTGGAGAAATTGTGTTTGACATCTGTGAGGCTGAACAAAAGACTGTAGAATGATTTGGAATAATACTGAATGATGTAGTAGTAGTAGTTGTAGGACTTCGGCACTTTTTCTGGGTCACTTCCTGTACAATTTTGGGCACTTCCTATTGTTTTTGGACAGGTTATTTCCTGTTAAATTTGAGGCACTTTCTGTTGATTTTGGGACACTTTCGGGGCATTTCTTGCTCAATTTCAACAAAATAGCTTTGTTTTTTAGTCCCTTAACGCTTAAAACAATAAACATAAATTACATGCAGGACATTTTACTGCTTACAATATTTTGTCCTTTAGTATTTGTTTAACTTTATAACGGAGAGAAAAATTGGCTGACTGTTGCCAATTTTGACATTGCTTCAATGTCATTATCTTTGCCTTCTGTTATTAGGTGTTAATGTTGTTGGTGTTTTGTTTTAAAAGGCAGACTTTTGCAGATTTCAAAACATACACACACACACACGTAGTAACACACCACTTATAGTAAGGCATGATGTAGTAAGACACAAAGTAAATTCTGTATGACATTGGACACCCGACCTGCGTGTCCGTTTTTCATATGAAAGCCTTTTACGACAACGATCCACTTTTAATTCAAACAAAGGGCCGTAAAATGTCTGCTTCGCAAAAGTGCTGACCCGTACACCGGCGCACTTGTAAACAAATGACTTTAATGGCCGCCACACATTCTTCTGGTGGAGGCCGGCCATCAAACCGGGCCATCAAATTCATGGAAAGTGTCTTCATTTCTGCAGGTCGCCTCACTTCGCGTGCTTAAATTAATGACACAAACATCCCGCAGCTACTTGAAACCTGAAATTCACTTACTACTTCCTCTCAAACTTCAAACCTACTCAACTAGTAGCCCTCTGGCGTCGTATCTGATGAATCAGCATCCTCACACCTGCACGCACGTATCAGTAAATCAGTTTGCAGGAACACAACGCACATGACTAATGAGGGCACTGCTGAGCCTTAAGCCTCGCACACATACGCTGCTGCCTGCTTCCAAAAGCTGCCGGCGCATGAATAACCTGCGCTGCGGCGCCATCTTTTATTCACGAGCCTTTCCCAGCGCCCTTAGACAAGTAAATGTAATAGAAGTCTCATTTGGACAAATGACTGCATGTATATAGTCTCTCGCACACACGCTCTAAAGGTTTCATGCTGCAAGGTTCTCACATCCATTCCCACTAATCAGTCCAAATGGGTTCGGCGGCTTGTAAATAACAATCTGAAACGGAATCCCGCAGAGTCATGCCGGAGCTCACCTCTCCACCCAGCTCTTGTAGCTGGGGATGTCCTTGGCATACAGCAGCTTGTTGGACGGCGAGTCCTTCCCAAGGCGGTGCTCCGAGGTGGAGCAGGAGTCCATGAAGGTCTGGGCCACCACAGACAGGCAGGCGTCGGTGATGCTGCTCTTGTGGATGTCGAACACGAACTGTGGGTTCTTGATCACGTTCACCCAGAAACGCAGAGGTAGGCTGCCGGCCGAAGAACAGAAAAAATAGCAGTTGATATAAAATTCTCAAACAGGCTTTGACCTCACTGGGGAGTGCATAATCACGCCGTCCATATTGGCATGTTTGTTTGCTATGTTGTGCCTGTCCTGAATAATAAAAACATATACCGCAGGTTTCCTCACAAAGCTTGTTTCTCGCAAAATGACTCACTATTGGGTCATCTGGATGCGAACGCTGCTGGGCTTAGTTGGTGGTAGGAGAGCTACAAGCTGCTTGGACATATTCACAATCGTCTGCAAAACCTCTGATCGAGGAAATACAATCATGAATAAAAATTAAAAAAACACCAGTCCATCCAGGCCCACAAAGCTATTAAGATGGACAATCAAGCACAAGAGGATTTGGACCACAGGAAGTAAAAGTCTGCATTATGACTTGAACATTAATCGAGGCAAAGAATCTAGAGGGATTAGGTGCGGGGGATCAAAGGGATATTTAGGCTGCCGCTAAGCCGCCCCAGCTGCCCCGTTCTTTGAGTTCTTTCAAATGATTCTGAGTGTTCAAAAAAAGCACCGCAATAACACCCACGCATCATCAATTATGTGGAGAATTGCAGGATTGTCCGCAGTTTTTCATGCTGGGTAAATTCTGCAGATGGTAGATGACAGTCATCTGTGCACTTTGTTTAAATATCAACTGCCAGTATCTGTCTAGTAATATAAACGTTGGTCTAGTCAAATAAATACAACATGAGCTGTATATGTACTCGCTTACTTCATGAGCCTGGCTTAAAAGATTATGTAATATTTATAGTAATTTTTTTTTTTACTGTGCAACGAAATTGATGATGTAGTATAACGTGTGCGGTTGGGCATAGTTTTTAGATGTTTTATCATGTCAGTCTACAGATTTGTCCAGTAGTATAAATTGCAAAACAAGAGTAAGAATTATAGTGAAAGATATTTAGCAAAGCAAATTTGAGTGTGCTTACTGTGTAGCTGTTATATTATTGTCTTTCTAATAAATTCAACTAAGCGCTTATTCATGGTGTTTTGCTACTATTTCACTTTATCAAGCAGTTGGCATAGTTTCTCCATCTTCTCTTGTTCTCTCTTCTTTGTTGGTGTACGTAGCATATTGAGCTAGCTACAGCTTGTCCTCCTTGTCAAAAATTATTCTTATTTGGTGCTGTGGAGGCAAGAATGAGTGAAAAGGTCAAGTATAGCTGAGCTAACAAGCCAGCTGCAGCTCGTAGTTCCTGAAGCACAAGTTAGCTTAGCGGCTAGCATTCCCAAGCAGCCAGGAAAGAGGATAGGTGACTGTTTGTAGTATGCACTGTTATTTTTCATTTAAATTTTTTAAAACCAGCTCACACTTGGTGAAAAAAAAAACAAAGCAGTGCTGAACAGTGGCAGGTCCTCCAATTTCATGGTCAGATGTGCTTGACATCACTTGAGGTCATCAACAAGCGCTATCACAATTGGTTGCTAGAGTCCAAATCGTTACCAGTCCAAATCTGCCACATATAGCGTGCGCACTTAGTAAGACAGCATTTTTAGCATGACAGAATGTAAAGTAAGACCTGTAATGTTTATGAGAATCTCAATAAAGCCTTTACAATCATGGTTTTCCCTCCGCGTCCACCTTATTTGTCCCTTGACACACATGATGTGAGTGAAGCATGCTGGGATCTTTGGCTAAGGGTCAGGAGGCTAATAAGACATTAGCGTGCGTTTAACTCCCACATAGTCCACTTGCCTTTTTTCATTATTTCACTGCCCCTCCTTCACAGCTCACTTAACCCCTCGCCACCCTCCAGTTCATCAGCACATATTACAATTAATCGCACATTTGTGACCGTGGAGATTTCCACCGGGAGTTCTGGCCCAAAAATGTGTGCCGGTGGAGATTGTTGGCCGCATGCCTCTAAGATGGCGGATGGCTGTTAGACCTATGGTGACGCCTGTGGGGAAAAAAACTTGCAGCTGCATCAGGATCAAAAGACGAGTGTGTGCACTCCTCACCAGTTGCTCTTCCACGTGTGTCGCACGTGCGGGTCGTGGATGTTGTGTTTGTCGGCCTGCTCGTCCAGAAAGTCAAACATGTACTTGATGGCGAGCGGCAGAGCACTTCCTCGGTGCGCTGTGCTGAAGATGGTCTCAAAGAGGTCGTCCACAAACTTCTGTAGCGTGCCCTGTACGGGAAGATGGAGAGTGTGGTCTCAGACGAGCAAAAAGATGGAAGAGATGCACGTTTTAATGTTGACAATGAGTGACATGACACATCAGAGGATGTGTCGATGGACTTTTCATAACAGGAGGGGCATCACCTAAACCGCTTTGTGTTGCCGGATTAGCTCTCGCACACACAGCACCGTTGACCCTCATTTGATTTAATGTTGGCGACTTGACAAGAAGAGGAAGAAGAAGGCGCTGGAATCTAATCCTCTTGTCGAATGAGGAGGAATGAGCTGATGGGATGCAGTGAAAGGACAGAAGTTTCCTATTAGGAATGAGGTGCAGGCAAATAAAAATCCAATTTGGGCTGGAGTGTCTGAGCGAATCAGAGGAAGAAGAAAATCATAACTGTAATTCTACTGCGGCCCTCATTCCAGACAGCTTTCTGTTTTCCCCACTATGTAGATAGAATCATATCTCAGTGGTTCAAGCCCACGGGCCCTTTTTGCCAGACTATTATCTGACAAGGGGATGTGACGTATAGCGAGCGTGTAGTGCCGAGGCAATGACATTTCACGTCCTCCATCTCGAGAGTGTACGCCGGCAGACATCACCGCCGGCTGCTCTTTTTCCCCCGGCGGCGGCAAAACATCTGCCCGCCATTACAGCACAAACACTAAGTGCCATACAAGAAGGGGAGTATAAAACACTCGCATATACAAACATAAAGTGTACATACAGTATATGTTTAGATTTTGTATAAACTAGGGGTGTCAGGCAATTATTATTTTTTGCGTAATTAATCGCATGATAAATGTGCAGATAAGTTTTCATGCTCTTGTTAACATAAATGTGGAAAACAATGTTAAACTAATACAAATATGGCTGCATCTTTTAGTCATTGACACAGTAATTTCCTAAAAATTTATAAACTTGAGTTAGTACTGTACCGTAAAAAAATGAGTGATATTGATTTGTGTTGAGGTAATTTTTCTGCCACTAGATGGCATAATTGCATTTGTAAGACATTGGTGACAGCTCAGTGCATTTTTCTTATTGAGAGCTATAATAATCTTTAACATGAAGTAACTTGAAATTCTTCCCCTTTTTAAAATCGTAAAATACAACTTGACCCCAGTCTCCACAAATAGATGCATTATTATTAAATGTATTACTGTATTGTCTGCTGCGTTACGACTGGAATTCCCCCAGTGCAGGCCTTCCATGTAATGGGCGGTCATTAATCGCGTGTTTAAAAAGTTAGTGGCATGAAAGGAACATTATATTAACTCACTAAAAAAGTATATTTCTATCTGTTTCCATTTTGCAGCAATTAGAATATAGCTAAATTTCATTATTATTTACAAATCTATTTAGAAATGTGAATAAAAGCTTTTTTTTCCAAATGGCCCTGGTTGATCTCTTTTGCTCTGCTGCCACCTGCTGGCCGTTTGTGTAAGTTGGCACCAAAGCCTTCTGTATACTCTAGCATAAAAAAACACTCACATAAAAAACGTATAAATATGTCTTTTTGGGACACTGTGATATTTAAAATAGAACATATTTATACGTTTTTGGGAGCAAATTAGTTAACTTAAATTAAATTAACGCACTAAGTATAAACACATACAATATTATAAAACCTAAATGAGTGTATGTAAATCAATGTAAATATGTAAATGTAATCAATAAAAATAATAAAAACAATAAAATCAGCCAAATGCTGAACTGAAAAAGTGTGTTGTGAGCCTCTTTTTAAAAATACAGACATTCTCCGCAGCCCTGAGGTCCTACGGCAGGCCATTTCATAAACGTGGGCCATAAAATTGGAATGTTGCCTCGCCGACCACGAATGCCTCCACCTTCAAATCACTCCTCAGAACACACCTTTTCCAAACATAGGTGGAATAGCTTGAAGACTTAGCTGTATTCTTTCTAGCACTTTAGCCTGTAATTCACATCATTGTCTTTTTTTGTGCAGAAAAACCTCAAACAGCCTCTTATCTTGAGCCCTTCTGATAAGACGCCTCGTCAACGCCCAATTCGAGAGAAGAGAAAAACAAAAACAAAACTACTAAACTATCTATTTTCGCTCTCATCTCGCCGCCTCAAGGGAGGAAAGCGGAATAGATTTGAATAATCCTCTTCCTGCAAATGAATGTGCAAATGAGGGAAAGGCTTTTCCTGAGTCATGGGACCGCTGGATGGAGGTCAGACGGTAGCCTCACCTTGGTAGCCAGAAGTCTGGTCAGGTAGATTTCGGAGACCATCTTGCTGCCGCGGTCGCCCTCCTTCTGGTCGCCGTGCTCGTGGTTCTTGACCAAGTGCCACACCTTGACGCCGCTCTCCAGGTCGGGCGTGATCATGGGTGTCCGGGAGCGCAAGCTGTCGGGACTTCCCGTGTACTTGATCATGTTCTCTGTGCGGGGCCGAGAATAAAATGCAAAGTCACAACACTGAGGCCAAATAGTGTTTTTGGAAACCCCGAAAAGTGGCTAAATCTTCCTCTTTTGGGGGTGATGAGACACTTGCTGACACAAAATCGAAGAGCTAAAATAGGACGCGCCCACCCGGCGGACAGAGTCGGCCATGACATTTCCAAAACACACGGCTCACTGAATGTTGACTGTGAGCGGAAATTGATCAGCAGCTTTTTGGGCGCAATCAATCGCTTCTGAGAGGCAAAGAGGGAGGAGAAAGTCTGACAGACAGCCAGATTATTTATCCAACGGGTCACATTTAAAATCTTGGATTCATCTATTTAGACCCCAGTGTTATTCTTAAAGTGTTTTTCCAGCATCTTTAAATCTCTTTCCAGAAGCACGCCCGCGTTTGAAGAAAGAGAGAGGCTGTATCCTTGCTGGCTCTTGCTAATTAGGCTTTGTGGTGGCAAAAGGGCTAGTATGCATCGCGTCTGATGTGCGATGAGTGTCCGCCACCTGCTTTGATCAGTGGCTGACTGGAGAACAAATAAATATAAACGCAAAATGCCTCAATGTTCACCCCAGGTAGAAACGACTACAGCCGAGACTCGATGCAGAATTGTACAGTCGAACCTTGCCTTTGGAGCCTTGACCAAGCTTGTAGCTCAAGTTTTACAAATTAATTTTTCCTAATGGAATGAATTGAAATGGAAATAGTCTTTTTCCCTGTCATTTGAATTTTGGCCTGTTTTACTGCTACTTCTCCACCCTTCCCAACCTAGGTGGCGACAAGATGCAAGACAAAAGAACGCACTTACCGTATTTGCTGGCAGATGTTCGAGAAACAGTGGAGTTGTTCACCGAATTGTACGCCGTCACTTGCTTGGGAACCAAGGCCATCACCGCATTGTCGGGCACCTACAAAAACAACAGCAATTTGAATCTCAACTTTACAGAACTGGAACACATTATTATGAGCTGCACCTGGCACCCAGCTGATGATTGACAGTTTGGTGCGTGCCTGTGTGACGTTTCTATTTAATAATAACGGGCTCCAGCAGTGCGTATGCGTAGGTGTGAAGAATCACGCAGTGTGTGCGTGAGAATGTATTTGTCAGTTCCCAGCTCATCCAAACTGGTTTCAATTAACACAAGTGGGATGGTGCGCACACACAAACGCTCACACAGTGCGAGAATGTTGTGAATAATGGGAACAGCCACGCTGCAGGGTTAATTGAAGTGATCTCTATCATTGTTTGGTTGGATGGGACAGGGAATAAGCACCCGAGGCCTTTTTGTGCTTGCACCATTATTAAGATCCTATCATTACTTCACTCAAACGCCAATGTTGATATCAAATGAAGGCAGGGGAGGGGAACAGAGGGGGCAGATCTTTGTATCCCCGCATCTCGGCAGTCCCCAGACATGCTCCGATTATGTGTTCTGAATGGAGCCACAATGGGGGATGTACCTGATAGTGGGCCAGCATGTTGAGTCTCTTCCAGTCACCTTCGATCTTGGTGGTAACGTCCTCGTCCTGTAAAATCACGCGCTGGCCTCGGCCTTGACGCCACTCTGAAAATCCACATTCACGCAATCAACAGGTGCGCAAAAGCTAAGCCCCCCATCCCCAGTCAGGCAGGAATACAAATAAAGCACCAATCACGGAGGTCTGTCTATGGATGATTGAGCGAAACCAGCAAGAATGTCCTGTTGCTATTTTCAATCTTTCCATCAAGATGGAAATGAGCTGCTGTCAACTGTCAAGTCTCAGTGAACCAAACGAGGGAAAGACGAGGAACTGATCAACGGATAAACTCAAAAGTGGGATTACGAAATTGACGTATGGACTCGGGAGTGTAAAGTGTGTACTACTTGCACTTGGACACGAATGAATCTAAAAATGGAAAGCCGTAGAGACAAGCTCCTCTGTGTTTTCCCGCAGCTCCAACAATAACAGACGGCCCAAAGGGGGGTCTGGAAAACAATTTGGTCCTGGAGTGTCTCGGAAAAAAAGGAGACGCTAAAGCAATCTTCGCTCTTAGAAGAGTTCCAATTCCCAACGGGATACACTGGGCAATTCTTACAAGAATACTACGCTACCTGATGGCTGTGAACATTACGAAAATCCTTATCAATAAATGGAACACAGAACATCTCCACTGATTCTACATGTGTTGATCGATGGAGAGTTTAGGGAAGGAAAACAGCCATTGAGTGTAAGTAACTGAAAATTGAAAATGAATCTATTCTGAACCTTGGTTGGTGTATAGTGAAGACGAAAACGAAAGAACCGTTTAAATGAAAGTTGTATAACTTGTTTAATTATTCAAATTCTTGTAATGATCCGATCTACTGGTAGAAGGAAATGGTAGTCATACCTAAATCCATGTCAGAGGCTTTGAGGCGGTGCGAGTGGGGCACGTTTTTGTAAATGGCGTCCAGGATCTTCTCCTTCACCTGGCTGATGGTGTCGCAGTTGAGCGCCTTCACTTGGATCTCTGGACTCTTCTCATTCTCCGGGTGGATGCAGTTCACCACCTGAGGACCCAATGACACACAATGTGAGCTACCAGGAAGCAAAATGCACAACTGAATTGTCATATTAAGGCCTTGGTGACCCCTTGCTCGCCCCCTCCTCCTCCTCACCAGCGTTTTGTAGTCGATCTGCTGTCTGATGAGTTTGTCTTCGCTTAGAGAGTAGCGCGCTTCTCCTGTGATGGAGTCAATGGGGCCCTTCTCCATCTGCTGCTTGATGGCACAGAAAAGCGAGAAGAGCGGCTCGCCCGCACACTCCTGTGAAAAGGTTTGAAGATGGGAAATTCGTTTTTTTTTTTTTTAATTTTGGCAGTTTTGGTCCTCCATAAAAAACAAGTACAGTAATTTCTGGACTACAAGCCGCTACTTTTTTTTTTACTTTCATTCGACCATGCGGCTAATACAAAGGTGCGGCTTATCCATCAGATCACAAGGGGGCGCACTATAGAGGAAGCGCAAGAGCGTCAGACAGAGCAAAACAAACCAAGTGAGCCCAAATACAGTAGGAGAGAGAGAACGAGAGCGAGACAATCTCCACCCTCATTAATGGAAAAGAAAGTAGCGGGAACATTAAAACACCTGCGGCTTACAGTCGGGTGCGGCTTGTATGTGTAACAAATTCGAGTATTCTCCGAATGTAGCTAGCGCTACTTCTAGTCAGGTGCGCTTTATAGTCCAGAAATTACTCTACAGTATATTGTATGTAAGACCCAATACAGGGTCGCAGTTTTTCTGTTAAAGCATCGATAAATGGGCGGTTAAGAGTTGGCAGCAGGAATTTTTCTTAATGGTCCACTTCAGTTGTGTTCAACCCTGTCGATTGGTAATTGGGCGGGCCTAAGACTGTTTAGCAAAAAATGAGAAAAATATCCCTTTGGAAGCAAAAACTCCACATTTATGCATGTATGGTATTCAAATGAAGTTTTGTGTTACCTTGAGAAATTTGTAGAGGAGAAAGGTGAACCAGTTGGTCAGCATTTTCTCCGCCACGGACTCGGTCCTGCAGGGAGACACAACACATAATAAACACGACGTATCCCCTCATCAATATTCAATCTCAACATTGTTACGATGCCTCTCGGTTACACAAACGTAATTGCGGCGACACAAAACGGGGAAAAAAAATGCTCATGTCGGGGATTTGAATGCCATGCAAAGCAATTAAAAGGCTTGATTTGATCCCGCTAGATTGATGTGCTCCCTGTAGGAACACTGGCCTCATTATCAAACCTTTTTTCCCCTGACTGGACTGACACTCTATCCGCACACAATAGAAAGCGAATGAATGCGTGTCTCCTTCAGCGCCTGGCATCCGTGCTCCGACGGTGTGTGTCAATCCTGTGTGACTGATCCCGTGTGAATGAACGACTGATGCATGCATAAAAACATCAGCAGAGCCGGCGAGGGCACATGCGAGGATCGGATATCCTTTTTTTTTGTGGCCGGCAGCGGGGGACTGAACACACATTTAAAGGCATCAATATTTTAGGATTAGCTTCCTTTGTGGGAGAGTTTGGCCGGCCACCTGCAGCCCGCCCGCCCCCTCGATGCCCAGATAGCCACTTGAAGGGGCTTCACATCGAGGCCCACCGTGCCAGTGGGCCAGCCTGGCACAACACCTGGGGGGGATTAGCTTGGAGCCTCTCGCCTCCGTGCCGCCCCCCTCCCACTCTCGTCCTGCGACAAGGTCACCCGGGCCACGTTTGATCCTTTCTTTCTTTCATGTGTCTTGTAATCACACGCGGCTCCAAATCCTCTCCATTTCCTCACGCTGTTTGTCTATTAAAGGCCTGAAAGGAGCGTGGAGAAAGGTGGGGGACGGCTGCAAGGAAAATAACCATTTCTCTTACTTTTTTCTGAGCACTTGGCATAATGAACATGCCCCAAATCTGTGTGTGTGGAACGGCTGCTTTGCTGATGAGTTTGCCATCCCATACACTCACTAACTAACTCATTAATGTGCTTTAACTCTTCTGTGCAGTTTATTCAGAACCAACTTGAGGTTTAATGTGGAAGTCAACCTTAAACATTTCTTGACAATAATATGTTATATGTGACCTCACTGGTCTAAACATGACATTCTGATTAAAATTACATTATGAAGCAAAATCCAGCCATTTTTATCCATCTCAGGGGTCGGCCATTTTTTCCACTTGCTGTCGATCGAGGTGAGCTGTGATTGATCGTTGCCTGAGCTCTGAGCAATTGTGATGTCATCTTCATTTGACAGCAAGTGGAAAAAATGGCCGCCCCCCTGAGATGGATAAAAACGGCTGGCTTTTGCTGCTTAACACATATTCTACTAACGCAATATTAACCAGAATACCATATTTAGACCAATGGGGCTGCATAAAACATATTATTGTCAAAACATTTTTTGGGGGTTGACTTTGACTTTCCGTAGTACTGTGAAATGTATCCCCCGCACCCCCATTTTGGCTAACTTTAACTGATTTGTTTTAACCTTTGCCTCTTCACCTCTCACCTTTGTACCATTTCAAGCTAGTCATTGGACTTTGGGGTGTTCTAAAACTTTTGACCAGTAGTGTATAAGGTCAAAATGAAGAATGCACGCTTGTATGCAAATTCAGCTGAAATACTCCAACAATTTTGGGTGCAATTATTGTCATTAAATAAAATCCTTAGCTTGTTTTGCAGATATAAATAAAAGAGAGCTGGGGTGAGCAGTGGCTCATTTGCATGAGACAAAGATGGTAATTGGGGTGCAATTGTTGATCCTTTGGGTAATTTGACTGCATGTCATGCATATTATGATGGCAGCAGGGAAAAAGGCAGAATACTACATGTCACCTTGAAGCCTAGCTGGGAGTGATAATGGAGCTTCAGGCAGCAAAACAAGACTTTTGTAACATACAGTAAAAAAATACTCCGGGATGAAGAGTAGGAGGAGGGAGAGGAGATTGCGGCAGAGACTGCGACAGATGGTTGTGGAAGGCTCTCGTTAGTTAGCTTGCCTGGTGCTTGTACTTCAGCACAGGTTGAGATGGGACAGATGGAATGATGTGTGTGTGTATGTGTGTGTATGTGTGTTTCTTGGCCGAAGAATCAGTGGGTAGCCGTGCTCAGATGCTGTGCCAGAGATACGCTGTTCGCACACTTTAAGCATTGATTTAGTAATCAAGCAAGCAGGGACGGGGAAGGAGAGGAGGGTGGCAGAAATAAAGATGACAAAAGTGACACAAGCCGTGCAAACAGGATGAGGGGAAAAAAAATCCGAAGAGAAAAAGGAAGTTGGGGCTTTTCCCAGCCGACTTTGATGGCTCAAAGTTCTCCTTCTCCTACCTGCGGAGCAAGAGCTTGGGGTGGTTCTTGCTCTCCAGGTTGCGGTCGATGAGGTCGGACAGCAGGTGCTTGAGCACGTCGGTGGCGTACTCCAGCTTGCTCTGCAGCACCGTCATGATGAGCGAGGCCACGTTGCCGCGGTCGCGCATGGAGAAGCCCCGCTGCGCCTCTAGCGTGCGGATGAAGCACAGCAGGTAGACCTTGTTGTTGATCAGCTGGCCGAACAGCTTCAGGCCCTTCTCCACCTGCTCCTGTCGGTAGCCTGGCACCTGTAACATTAAAAATGAAAAATAAGACATGGAATTGTTGGTTTACTGTTAATGGACATCACGTAGCATTAAAACACGCTAACATAAGCAGCGTGGGGAACCACACTCAATTGAAGTCACACCGTCTCAATCAAGTGCAAGATAAAGCATCATCATGTAGGAGGCAAAAAACAAACATGCTAACTTAAGCAGTCTGGGGAACCTCACAGCAATCTAATATACATATCTTCCCAAAAAAATAGAGTACAAGTACAAGATGATAGCTTGTACATAATCATCCGGAAGGAGAAAACAAACATGCTAACTACAGCAGCCTGGGGAACCACACTCCATAAGTATGTACCCATATGCATCCATAAGAGTGCAAGTAATAGAAGATAAAGTGTCGACATGTGGCAGGACTCAATGTACATTGCAAGACAACACACTAGCATAAGCAGCCTGGGGAACCTCACTCCATTCGCGTCACACTACACTGTCTTCTAAATATATTTATTTTCGATTTTATTTCGAACATGTATATAATGAAAAAAAACAGACTGACTATAAAAGTACATGTGTAAACCCAAAATATACAAAACATATAAAACAACAAACACAAAATTAAAACAATGAAAGCATCATAAGACAGTTTCACAGTGCTTCACCCAATCATAAGCTACACATTTACACATGCATGTTCAAAAAGGAGTGGAAAGGAGCATAAACTTATCAGGTCCTACCACTTTTAACATCCACACAATAAATTGTAGGTATGTATAGTAAACAAAAAAAAACTGCTAGTATACAGCTAAAATATCTTGATTATTAATAACAGAGGTTATTATAGTAATTATTAATAGTAAACACATTGAACAGTGTGCCTTATGTATATTGTCATACTTTTACATATACAGATACATATATTTTTTTTCCTTATCAATAGCAACAATACTACTAATAATACAATATTAATAATAATAACATCAACCAATGTTACTTTTCATTGAAAAGCACTTCTTCTTCCCGATACTTTAAAAAAATGTTGATTTCATATTTCCTTTTGAACTGGTCTATGTTTGGGCATTGTTGTAAATCAGTACTCAGCCTGTTCCAAATTACAGAAACTCTTCAATGTTGTTCTTGAATACTTTGTCTTTATTTACAATTAACTTTTAACATAGAAATGGACAAACACAAGACAAAGTATAATCGTGAATGAGGAGAAAACAAAACGCTAACTTAAGCAACTTGGGGAACCTCAGTCCATTCAAGTATAACTATCTACAAGAAAATAGAGTTCAAGTCCATGAAGACAGTGTCATCATTTGGGAAGGGAAAACAACCATGCTAACTTTAGCAGCCCGGGGAAGCTTACTCCATTGAAGTACAAGTATGCATAAAACCCCCCCAGTACAATTACTAGAAGATGGTGTGAACATGTGGCAGTAGTCATCGCATAAACGCACTAACGAGCAGACTGGGGGACCTCACTCTATTCACGTCACACCAGTCTGCCTTATACACACAATATTTACAATGAACATTTAAAGTTGACATGGACAAGTACAGTATAAGAAAACAAAGCATAATCATATAGGAGAAGAAAAAAACATGCTAGCTTTAGCAGCCTGGGGAACCTCATTCCATTCAAGTATCTAGAAGAAAACAGCATCCAAGTATAGGAAGTATGGCCAGGTTCTTGAGCGAGTATCCAAGTTTTGACGCATCTTGTCAGCGCAACAAAAATGACGAGCCTCCCGAGAGCACATTTAAAGGCTTTGATGCCGCCGCGTTGCCATCGCCGTTTCAAAGGCGAGCCCGCCGTGTCCCCCGCGCCGTTTATACCAACTGCCGCGCTTGCTGTACGCTCTTCCGACCTCCATATTTCCTTTCCTAACGAGCACCTACGGAGTTTGGGCTTTCAACGTCTGCGTTGTGGCAACGCGTCGTCTCTTTGCAGTACATGCAGCTGTCAACTTGATAAGTTTCGCCTTGTGTTTTCATCAGCATACTTGCTGCGTACGTTTCCTCAGGAAAGCTGGAATATTACTGTATCCTTTCCATCACCTGGGATATTTCTGTCACCCCTGCCGACGCATCAATAACAATTAGGCGGGCGTCAAACACCTAAGAGCAGCCTTCTGCTTCCTTCATTAGGCTGCCGTCGCACATCGCCTCTCCGAGCAGTTTGACATTTATACCAATTAAAGCCTAATTAATATTGCTTATTACTGGCAAATTCTCATCAAGGGACGGAGTGGGCAACCTTGAGGGCAGTGGAATGGGGGTCAATCATCGCCTTAATGGAACAAGATGACTCGCTCAATTATGACTGTCAATCAACGTCACCGCTGGGGATAAATTACCAGATATTTTGCTTTTACTTCTACCTGACTGACTTTGAATTTGGTTTTGAACAAGGCTGTTAGAATGCACTCGCAAGGTGGAGGTTGTAAAGAATCAAGATGTAGGTGCGAAAGCAGTAAAACTCGCCAATGCCACAGATGAAGCGTACCTCCAAGTCTCTGAGTACAGGATGCTCCTCAATTCCCGGGAAAAGGACTCTCATGGTGTACGTCCTGTAGTCCAAGAAGGGGATCCCCGCGCCGTCCAAGTCACTCGTCAACTCGTGGATGTCTGTCTGTAGCTCTGCAAAAGCTAACAGGAAAAAAGGACCGTTATGATCCAATGCCCATGTTTGGCGAGAAGACTCCTGGGTATGTGTTTCGTACCTTCCTTGCACTCCAGTGCCACCCGCGACTCCAGGTTGTCCATCTGCATCTGCAGCCGCTTGAGCGTCAGGTCGCTCTCGCGCGACTTGCGCTTGTAGGCGATGAGCACCATGACGATGGCGAGGAGCAGCAGGGCCCCGGCCGCCGCGATGCCGATGATGGCCGTGCTGCTGAGCGGGCTGTCCGACGTGATGTGGACCACGCCGGGCGAAAACTCGATTCCGCCCACGCGAGCCTGAGGACAGAACACGGGCGGCTAACGACTGACAACAACACTTACTTGGAGAACTTTGTGCAATTTTCAAGACAGTGGAATGTGCAATAAGGTCATTTAAAACTTGCTAGCCCTGCCTCACCCCCTGACATCTGGATTTTGGCCTATTTTACTGCCGCTTCTCCTGTCTAGTGAAAGAAAAGATGTATCTCTAATATTGGCTTTAGTATTGCTAATCCTGACAAACAAACAACTTTACCACTTCATATTATTTCTCAGATTTTGTCCAAGACAGACATATTGATTCAAATCTAATGTGTGCAAACTTCTGCTTCTCTCATTGTTTCATCGCAGGTGTAAACAGTAGGAAGCATTTGGAGCAAAGTGGCCTTATTGAGTTTCCTGCAGTCCAAATCCGCACAGACGGCCATTTGTTTGTCTTGTGGGCAGCAATGGCAACCACACGGACAATCAGTCTGTCTGGGAGTGCGTGCGCAGATAAACAGAAGGCAACGTTCGTTTGTCCCAGCGTGGATTTGCGCTGCTGTCACTCACCAGAACTTTGTGACGTCCCGTCAGATTGGGCGACTCGCAGAGCAGCTGGCTGTCGGACACGGTCAACATGCAGGGCTTCTCTCCTATGAGAACCGTGTAGTTCATCTTTCCATTTCCGCTGCTAGTCGGCGGGAGGAAGTTCCGCCCCTGCAGTAAAGCAAAAATCAACTCTCAAGCCTTGACGTGAAGCATATGACAAGATCTGCAGCGTGATCGTACCTTCAGTATGATGGGCGATCCGGGTTTAAGCTCCAGCACGCCGGACGCGCTGAGAGGCTCGAACTCGGGATTGGGGTAGTAGATAAAGTTGGTGTTGTTGAGTGCCATGACGGCCTGCACGTCGTCCAGCTTGAAGCCGAACTCGTCGGGCCTCTCGGGTGCCTCCTGCTGCTGGGCCAGGCTGATGGGAAGCTCCGGGGCCTGGCACTGCATGGATGTCGGGCTCAGAACCTGGCACAACTGGAGGCGACAAGATGGGAAGGACTTGACATGTTTCCCTTTTGGGGCCTTGACTTTCTCCTTCGCTACCAGCTATTTCTGAAACTCATTTTAAAAACAAGACTGCTTTGTCTGATGTATGGGGATGGAACTGTCAGTGTCACGACAACAGGCAGAAAAGGCCTCGCGCAAACATTGTTGAGACTCCAACAATAACCTTCAGCGTGATGCCTCTCCGACCGGCGCCTGTCACTTTAATTGGGTCCTTGAACGTCACACTGGACACATCTAGAAAAGGTCTGCCAGAGGTCCGTCTCATGCGTCCTTGCTCAAAGTTGACTGGATTCTTTGAGTGTGTGTTGGAGACCGACTCTACAAAGGCATGCTTGTGTAAGTTTGACGAAGACGAATTTGAATATGCAACCTTGACAATCTGTAAGGCCAAATCATGATGTCGTGTAGATACTATCATCCCCTTTTGGTTTCTCATCTTCAGTCAAATCAAAAGAGACTTTTGGATGGGGTGACTAAAGCTACGGAGATTCTGATAAGGGACAATCTCTACGGATATCGTTGCATCTGCAAGGAGATACATTTCATCACCCTCTATTAATTTCTATCTGCACAGTGCACACTGTGCCCTGCTTTTGACCCGCTTACGTCACCGTGACAACAGAGACAAGCAGTCCAAATTGACTTACGTTGAGTGTCTCGTGATTGTTGTATTTGGCTCTGATTAGCGGTGTTTGGATGATGTCCAGGTTGGTTCCTGTCACTGTCACCGGAGTGTGTCCACTGCAAAAGAGACAAAATGATGCATCCCTTGTTACTCATAATATTTGGAGTAGCGACATGAACTTGTGGAAATAATATTGGGTTTCCTTGGTCCTCACCTGTAGATGCTCCATTCGGGTTCTATCTTGGTGATGGTAGGGTCCTCCACGTACTCGAAGCGCAGGTCCTTCTGGAGCTGGGCCTTGTCGATGCTGACAGACACTGGCACGTTGCCGTAGCCGTTCAGCGACGCGTGCGTACGGCACGTCAGCCACAGGCCATCGCGTCTGTGGCAGAAAACCGTGTCATGAGGCCACATTTGAGGGCTAGGTCACGGTTGTTTCAAGTATTAAACGGTCCTTGAAGGCAATGCATGCTGGATTCCAGAAAATTGGGATAGTTTAGGTCTCTTGACAGCAAATTTGGCGTTTTATGGTTTTGCTTAGTCGTGGAGGCATTTTGTTCAGTAAAATGTCTAAAGAAGTATATCACTAAAAACTCCGAGAATCTGTTAACACCACTTGATTTAGTACATAAATGCAAGTTAAAAATGCAATTAATTGATTTAGATAAACTTTATAAGTTGCTAATTCTATTTTATGAGTTGAGATTAAATAATAATGAAGGTAATTACATCAACTTGATTTAGCATGTCAAGGACACTCCAAATTCTCTGTTGGTCGGCTGAAAAAAAAAAAAATCCAAGCTGGAATAATTGAATAAACTTAATTTGATAACTTAATTTTTCTCAACTTTGACTCGATTTTGATGATTTGAATACTCCTAGATTTTCTTTTCTGTTTGTAGTTGCATGGTGACTTAATGATTACTATAGTGTTAGGAATCAGGGGAACACATGCGTAAGGGTCACACCATTACTAAAATGTGTCTGCTGTTTACTTAAGTCTTGTCAATTTTTGCTCATTACTGTATCCCACAGACAGTGGACTGCAGCTGCTAATGGTGTTGTAATGTGCTTCTAAGTTGATGTGTCCACCAGAGTAACTAATGGAAGCATTTTAATTACAACTGTAGTTTGATTACTTGTTTGGAGTTACGTAACAAAGCGGAACAGACATCACTTATAATTAAGACAACTAGCTAGGGTTAGGGTAGCCTAGCATATACTGTACTTCAAAGCTGAAGTAGCTTAGCCTACTTCAAAGTGGAAAAGTCAGTTGATGTAATGCATTTTTTTGAGTAGCCAACTTAAAAATGTGTCCTTATGATAACAGATATTAAGTAAGCAGTACTTCTAATCTTTTACTGAAGAGGAAAGGGTATTTCATCCAAAGTAATATTGTTTGTTGGTTCAACAACATTCAAATAAGTTGTCACAACTTAGAAAGACAAATTGAAAATGTTGCATTGATTTTGCTGTTGTTGAGGCTAAATAATTTTGAGTGTAGTCTTGCCATGGTATTTAGTTTTTTAAATGCAGTATTAGATTTCACAGTGCATCCATTCCTCAAAAACATGAATGCTTGTCTAATGATGTTCTTTTTCGGCCATATTTAGTGGTGAGGGTGGATCTTAATGGCAGACATCTTGGTGCTGTCAATCATGGCAGAGACACGCCCTCCAAGCACACCCAGCCTTATCAGTTAAATGAGAACATAATTTACTGAAGAAGCTTGGTCCTATATTGAAGAAGACATGAAAGCGCTGATGGAGAACGGAAACTCATTAGGAGGATATTTATGGAGATCATAAATCCGGGGCGGCTCGTTTTGCCAATGATTTGAATATAATCTTATTTCTTGCGGCCGTGAAATATCTGTGCAGTTCTTTTATATGACGCAGTGTGTGCTTTTAATTGACTGGCTAAGTGCGGGGGTCAGGAAGGGGGCACACGTCGACTAACTTGAGAAAGGTGCACGGCTGGTCCTTAAACATGATGGAGACGTTGCTGCCGGCGTCCAGGTGGCTCCCTGTGATGCTGACTACGGTTCCCCCGGAGACAGGCCCTCTGTTGGGCTTGATGCTGTGGATCCTCGGAATCTGGACAGTCGGTCAAAAATAACATCCTCACATCACATCTTGACAGTTTCACACATTGAGACAAGAACCATGGCCTGGCCCAAGTCAAGGGAGGCATTAAAAATGATCATGATTGAAGCGTGATGACATGGATTGGCCTCTTACCACAAAGTAGTAGTATTTGGATGACTTGGCCGTGAATTCTGGCTGGCACTCGCCTACGCCGACGCACACCTTGACATTCCCTGTGTACTGACTCTTCTCAGCGCGGCCCATCTCGCAGACGATCCTGTGGACGCAACATTTGGTAAACCTACCACTTCGAAGTCAGTACAGAAAGCTGACTGCCCACTCACTGCTCTGCTGGGATGTAGCCGTCCCGTCTGGGCGTGCACTCCACCTCCGCCACTTTCACGTTGCCCTGGATCTCGCGGAACTCCAAGCCGAGGTTGTCGCCGCGAATGGTCACGAGGGTGCCGCCTTCCCTTGGACCCCGCAGAGGAGTAATCTGAAAACAGAAACGAAATGGACGTTGAGGCAAAGCCCGTCACGGGGCTCTCATTTCAACTGACATTCACTCCGGTTGACACTGATAAAAGTGTTACGGCAACTTGCAAGATGGACTGGCTCTTGATGTTGTCACTTAATTTTGGTATCATTATGGAAAAGGTTGAAACATTTGATAGTTTTGATGAAAACGGTTTATTTTCCGCTCGCATTTTCCTCACAACCACCCCAACAATTTTGTTTGGGTCCATGTCTGTGCATGCGCCATAAGAAGATGAAATAGTCCATTGTAGTGATAGATCGATATGTTTTTTTTAAAGGCCAATACCGATTATTAGTAGTCAAGAACCGATAACCGATATTTCAAGCCGATATTCATTTGCAGTAAAAGAGAAAATATTAGCGTCCTTGTAGTTTTATGCATATAAAGAATTGACAGTTTTGTTTAAAAATTATAACAAAAATCGCAGGGAGCTTCCAGGGTCATCAACATGTGAGCTAAGTTAAAAACATAATTTCTTAAAAAATATTGAAAAAAATATACTGAATGCATGTAGCTAATTTAGTTTTTTTGTCAAGGGTCGTAAAAGGTTTCAAAAGATTTTCGCAGACATTGAAAAATTTAATATGTTCAAAATGTCTTTGTGGCAAGTTAAAACTGACTGTAAACATCTTACAAATCCTCAATTTGCTACATTCGCAAGTATTCACAGCTCGGTGAGATACCAACTTTATCAGCCATCAGATTCGTAACAAAACACATTTTGACTAATATCGTGCATTGGTAATCGGTCTATCCCTAGTCCATTGAATGAGAAGAAAGGCGTAGCAGTCAAACAATCATGAGCATGATAAGACCAAAACAATAAATCTTCATTGATCAGGTTGGACTGGGGGGCAGGTGCAAACCGATTTGGAGGTCCACAACATTACATGACACGAGAAATGGGCGCCATCAGAATGGTGATGGGCATATCATTTGATTGAACGTCATTAGATGTGCACAGATGGACGGACCCTAGCGACTTAGCTTCTGGCTTTGTGTTCATGGAACTCCCACACATGCATCCTAATGAGCTGCAGCTTTGCGGGAGAGGGATCGTCCTCACCATATTCCACGTCCTAGATTAACAACCCCCCCTGATGTCTATATTTGCGCCCGGCGGACCACCACGTATTGGCAAACACAAAACCGAGGTGGAGCGAGAGAATCATAAAGGCGAGTCAACAAGGCATCAATTAAAGTTGGGACGAGATAATTGAGGGTTACGTTGCGAGGCAAAGGCTCAATGGCTTTTTTCCCCTTCTCTGCCTCACTTTTCTATCCATTCTGTCTTTACACCGCCACGCTTGAATGTCTTCTCCTCCGTTTGGTCCTGACAACCCCCCCTCATTCCGTCAACGATGTGCCGACATAATCTGATTCATGCCGCAATAAAGGTTTATGCTTCATCGCTTTCACCAAATCTCAGCGGAGGTTGCGGGTCAACACATCAATCTGGGATTGCATTTCCGTTCCGGCATGCCCGCCTCCCCTTTCTCTGTACCCGCCATTCCGCACGAGCATGCTTGGAGGGGATTGCTTCCGGCCTTTTCCCCTTATTGCTTCATCAGAGCCTCCTCCTCAGGGACGTTGGTTCAGAGGACATTACCGGCCAATGACCGTGTGATCTTCATCCTTTTCCTCCATTCCCCTTCATCTGGACATCCTTCTTTTTGTTTTTGCTCATGTCCTCCCCCTAAATGGTCCTCGTGTCTTCTGTGGACCTTCACTCTTCCGACAAGACTTGTGAATGTGCCAGTTGGCATGTACGGCACTTTTCCTTGTTTTGAAGATGACTTTAGTGAGCTTGGAAGCGTACTGGAATGATTTACCAGTGGTTTCAGTAGTTTCTTAAACTATATTATGTCATATTTCCGAGATTTAGAGCTGATTTAAGATGCAGTGACGCAGCAAGTGAATCGAATTTTGATTGCCCTAAACATCAGAGATGGGAAAAGTACTGACATTCTCTACTTGAGTAAATGCACAATTACTTGTGTAAAAAACAACTTTGTTAAAAGTAAAAGTACTCACTCAAATAATTATTCAAGTAAAAAAAAGAAGAAAAAAAGTACAGGCTCTGAAATGTACTTGACGAGTCGAAGTAAAAAGTATTTTTACCGGATGTTTCCTTCTACGTCAATTTAAAATAAATGAGCTAATGGAGCAAAAATGGGCAGACACTGGCCGGTTGGCTCATTGACTTGCCCTGCGTCGAGTCCACGGTGTTGAGTATCACTTGCTCATGTTGCCGGTCCACTTCTCGCTGACAAGATTAACCTTTTTTCATAATATTGACTGGCAGTCTGCAGCGATCTTAAAAGGAACCCCGACTGTCATGACAAGTTTGCTCTATATTATTTATTTGGTTGTTACTAACATAACTATGACATACATTCATTTCCAGTTTAATACATTTTATAGAAACTTTATTTGGACGGATGCCGCCATTGTTATTTACGTCGCAACGCATTCAGTGCTTAGTGACGTAGCGGCTGGCTCACTGCCGAACAATGTGAAACGCCTGTAAAGAAAGCAAGGTAAGCCTCCGTAGCGTTCCTAAAGAAACAACATGCGATCGGGAGAGTCACCCTCCTCCACGCAGTGCTCTCATCATTCACCAGATGCATTCAAGAGTCTTACCTTGCTTTCTTTATAGGCATCATATGACTGGCAGAGCCAGGAGATATTGATGGCTACTTTTTCTTCCAGGTCATGTACTTGAATCGTTTTCATGCATTTAAAAACAAAAGTAATGACTTTGTTTTGAAAATGTATAGAGTAAAAAGTACAGATATTCATGTTAAAATCAGATAAAAGTAAAAAGTAGTCTAAAAACCAAATACTCAGGAAAGTACAAAGTACTGAAAAAAATAGTCAAGTACAGTAATGAAGTATTTGCATTTCATTATTTCCCATCTCTGCTAAGCATGATACTGAAACCCTCAAACTGTGTATTTGACTTTGGCAAAAAGTAGAGGAAAGATTTTAGACAACAGACCTTATGATTCTGCTTCTTTATCAAAATCAAACAAATCCTTGATGACGAACGTTTTTGCCAAGAAGCTTTTTATGGGCTGCACAATGGACTAGTGGTTAGAAGTTGTGATGTTTGGGTTTCAAATCTCAACTCTGACTTGGAGTTTCCATGGCCTCTCCAGTCGGGTCCTGACCAGTCGAGGGTGTACCTGGCCTCCGGACCAAAGTCAATTGAGATAGGCACTCGTGACCCTATTGCATCTGATAGTTCGGACCCTAGTCCAGACCTCATAAACTGGGCTCAACCAAATAATTTGAAAGATTGAGAGAGGAGTGTCACCTGGGTAATGCGCGGGTGGGTGCACTTGCTGTTGATGCCGTTGTGCTCCAGCCACTGGTTCTCGGGGTGCGGGCAGTGCTGCTTGAGCGTGCAGCGGTTCTCGCCTTTGCACCACACGCAGCCAAACAGGGGGTCCGCTTTCAGGCACAGGCCGCAGCTCCCGCGCTGGGCGTCGCACTTGTACAGATGAACTGCTCGCCATGCACACAATGAAGAAAAAACAAGAAGAGGGTAATTAAAGAGGGAGACAAGAACTACAAACACATTTTCATCCAAAGTCTGAATATGTGACAAATGAGTGCAAATAGGCAGAGAACAATAAACAGAAGAGTTTCTTCGGTTCATTATGCCATTATCTGCGGTGCCTCGCGCCCCCGCACATTTAACATACTATCACCATGGCAACGGGCCAGACGTTTTCCTCCTAATTGCGATTAGACGGAGGTGTGATGTGTCCGTCTTGTGATGCCCTGGGAGATGATAATTCTCCTTTTCTGATGCTGCTGCCTGGGAGCTATCACATGTTGCTTTGTAGAGCACATGCTTAAAATACACGGCTGTCATATAATTCACCGCATTTCGTGGCTATGTGAGAAACACATGTCCATTTTTGTCTTTTTTTTTATTTAATTTTTTGCATCTTTATGTTTTGGGGATGAAACTAAAAGCAGACATCCCCAAAACATATACCATATTTTTTGCACTATAAGGCGCATCAGATCATAAGGCGCACCTTCAATGAATGGCCTATTTAAAAACTTTTTCCATATACGATATAAGGTGCACAGAATAGAAGCTACTGTAGTGGCTGGGGTTGCGTTAAGCATCCACTAGATGGAGCCTTACTTAACCAATATTGATCCACATATAAGACGCATCGGATTATAAGGCGCACTGTCGGTTTTTGAGATAATTAAAGGATTCTAGGTGCCCCTTTTAGTCTGGAAAATACGGTAAATGTAAAAACTGGAAAAAATTGACAAGCGTTTTTCATATAGCAGCGATGATTTGGTTTCTGGAATGGACATTTAACCAGGACAATACTTTTCGACGAAATTAAACAGCTTGTGGCTCATTAGCTGAGGTTATTCTCAAATGACCTGCTCAAAGTCATCGTAAATAATTGGATGTTGGTTTGCATGCTTAGAAACTGAATTGCACAATTTCTCCTCACTTGTAAGATCCCAACCGGTTCTTGATTTCGGTTCAAAATGCTTGCATTCGTTGTCCACAGTGATGACGAGAGGTGAGCAAGACGTGCTGAAGTTAAACACTCCACCAAGAAACATCAGGCCAGGCTTGCTACACCTCAGCACTCGCCCGCCTGTTGCCATGGAGACTAACTCCGAGGGCAGGAGTGGCCCTACTGTGTGTGTGTGTTTAGAAAATCTAACGGTAATGCTGACGTTACGTATGTCTGTGTGTGTGCCAATGAGCAAATTAGAAGCACACGTTTCCAACACTCACCTTTGTTGTGGGCAGGGTTGTCGATGCTAAAGTCGCCGTTCCAGATGACGGTCAGCTCCACGGGAAGGCTGCTCATCTCCATCCCGTCATAGAAGTACTGTCGCCACGGCAACCGGGAGGGAGGAGGGAATAACACAGAGTGGTAAGGGAGAATGTGTAACTGAGTACAAAAAAAAACAAAACACGTTCTGCATGCAACAGGTGGCTGAAGCAATCACACACACACCTTTCAAAGACTATTATGTGTCAGAATCATCGTTTTCTGCAAAATTACAGTTTTCCTCCTTCAGCGCTCAATCAAAGTACAATATTTGGATTGTGTGATGATTATGCACACTAATCCCCCCCCACACACACAAGTAGTCAAGAGTGATGAGGACAGGCATGAGGAGGAGATGCTTTTGTATAAACACAAGAGCGGCATAAAGCCTTCTTCATGCTAATCTGCTGCCGACACTCAGAGTTGTGCTGTATTCTAAGAGGGGGAGGGCGCTCACCGATGTGTTCTGACACTGCACCGAGGAGCTGTTGAAGCGCAGGGCGGGGACGCGGTGCTCGTTGCCCTGAATGGTCAGCAGGCACTCGTAGCCCCGCTGGCCCGACTGAGGTTGGGGCAGGTTCTTGGCTCGCAGAGTGATGGGCTTCACCACGTTCACCGGCACCAGGATGCGCTCGGCCGGCAACAGCTGGGGACACTCCTGGGAGAGACGTAGACACAATTGGTATGAATGCTCAGTTTTGCTCAGAATTGGTAGAAAACAACAACTGTGGAGCAACCAACAAGAAGCGGCGTTTAGAAAAACTTTGGAGACACAAATCCAATAAAACAACCCAAAAAGACAAGATAACAAAAAATCTCTCATGGGAATGGGAGTCTTGTTACTGCTCGGTGCATTACAATTCTTGGTTTTTACTAAGATATGAAATGGCAGAAACCTAGAACTGCGGCATGCCTCATAACAAGTGGACTTTAAGATTTGAAGCAAAAATACAATAAAACACATGGGAGTCACATGGGAGTCTTGTTGTTGGCTGAACTTTGGTTGATGGTTTCAAGTATGCTAAGAAATGGTTGTACCCACAAACTGTGGATTTTAGGAAGATCTCAGCTGCATAAATCCAAGAAAACAAGCCAACAAATGAGGTGCAAGAGTGACGTCGTCAGAATGAGAGTCCTCTTCCTGTTGGATACACAATGGTTCTTGGTTTTTGCCATTTCTCAACTTGGTAGAAACAAAAAACGGTGACTTTTCCAACAACAAGAGGACTTTGAGGAAGACCACGAAAGTAAAAATCTAAAGAAATAGGCAGAAAAATAAGAAAAAATGTCTTGAGAAATGAAACGAATAAGAATGATTGTGGGGCTGCCAATGAGGAGATGACTATCCATAAAAAATACAAAACAACAAAAACCAGGAAGTATTGCGGCGGAAGAGATGCCAAAGTGGAACTCTTGCCTATATCAAAGAAGAGGCGAAGGATGTAAAGGAGGTAAGAGACAGAATGCACCTAAGAACGTTGTTGAATTGTTAAAGTGGATGTCACCTTTCATTGACAATAATATGTTATATGTGACCTCGCTAGTCTAAACATGACATTCTGATTAATATTACATTTGTGAAATATGAGTTATGTAGCAAAATGTAGCCATTTTTATCCATCTCGAGGGGCGGCCATTTTGCCACTTGCTGTCGACTGAAGATGACATCAATGTTGCTCAGGGCTCAGGCAATGACCAATCACAGCTCACTTGTTTTCTGAAGCTGAGCTGTGATTGGTTGTAGAAGCACATTATGGCCAGTGGGGACAAACTGGCAACAGGCCAATAAGATGCCCAGTCAAAGACGGAAGAGTCGCTTTTTGGCCAAAAGCTCTGCAGGAGGTCAGACGAGCCATCTAAGGGAGGCCGACGATGCGAATATTTACGGAGTATCTGACCAATGACCAATCACCATTCCCTTGTTTTCTGAAGCTGAGCTGTGATTGGTTGTTTAGTGATACCTGAACAACATTGATGTCATCTTTAGTTGACAGCAAGTGGCAAAATGGCCACCCCCTGAGAGGGATAAAAACGTCTGGATTGGGCTGCTTAACTCAGATTCCACTAACACAATATTAACCAGAACACCATATTCAGACAAGTGGGGCTGCGTAGATCATATTACTGTCAAAAATAATTTTTGGGGTTGACTTCCCTTTTAAGGTGAGAGAACTGAAGAACAGAATGTCAGTGAGGAAGAAAAATAAGTGACGGGATGAGCTTGGCATGTCAAAAAGTAAGAAGAAGAAGAAGCAGATAAGGCGAGCCGGCGTGGCGGCGCACGTTCACCCGGGCGATAATGCTCGTGTGGAGTTTATTAAAAGCCACTTGATTGGGTTTGCTTGAGTGACTGACTGGATGGCTCCTCAGCGAGGGGGGTGACACTATTCACAAAGTCATTATAGATAAATGACACACATGCACAGAGCGAGAGGTGGTGTGTTTGCGTTTCATTTGCAGACGTTTGGAGAATGAACTTAAGTAGTTGGGCGAGCACACATATGCTTAATACACTTGAACAATGACAGCCGTTCATGCGATCCGTCTGACGCAGGCGAAGGCGGACGAGTGTGACTTAAATCTAGCAGGCGCAGCTCTATGTTGATCGCACCGTATGCTGCCTGATGACGAGGTGTCCGAAGGCAACGCAAATTGCAGCCAGATACAAGGAGCACCTCCTTGAGATAAACAACACAAGGCAGCGGCGTTCGCGTCATATCGGCTGCCATGGCAACATGGAGGGCTGCTTTAAAATGCACCTTTGCTTCACTCATGATGAATATTTTTACAAAGTAAGTGCCGCCAAAAAATACAAATATGAACCCTACTGATGTTGCAGGACTTGAGTAGGATTTTGTATGAAAAATCACACAGTAGAAAAATATTTATTTTTTTAAATAATACTAGTAAATTTAATCAACAGCATCTTGATTTAAAAAATAACATAGGCTACATAGTACAACTGTATACACAAAAGTAATGTAGTACAAAAAGTTAAAACAATAATAAAAATTTAACCCTACCAATGGCATTTTTTGTGTATTAAACATTAAGATTATTATGTATAGAATTAAAAAAAAATCAATTAAATCCTTTAATTATTAAATGTACATTTATTTGAATTAATGTCAGTATTTTTAATTAAATATTTTATATAGAAAAACACAAAACTACCAAAAAATATTAAAATATTCCAACCAAAAATCAAAATTCGCAACTAACTCCCTAAGCTATCAAATGTAAATATAAACTATTAAGTATACATGCATTACATGCTAAATAATATACATAAACAATACACAGATTGTGTGTGTGTGTGCGTGTGCGTGCGTGCATGCTACTGATGCCAGCCGTCACCTTCCGAGATTAATGTCGACGTTGCGTTGATGTAATGTCAGTTGTGTTTATCGCCATCCTCACACCCCCTCCTGGACTCTCGGGATGTGATAAATAATAGGGGCGGCACAGATACGCCCAACGTACACAGCACACACACGCACAAACACACACATTCCCATAAATAAAAACACCATCCAACTGCGCTCCTGAGGGATGAGGGCGGAGAATGACGACAAATAGGAAAAGCCAAACTGTGCTCTGGGAGAGGTAAAAGTTACGCAAAAAAAAACAAAAAAACAATGCAGCATCAGGTCATGCATGTTCATTTATTGTTTGGGGTTCTGATGTCATTATAATATATAATAAAATTGGATTTCCTTACACAAGCTATTAGGTAAACCAAATTTTATTTTGAGCACAACCATTAAGCAAAACATTGCATTAACTCGACGTGTGCTTTTTGCGCATGCGAGTCGCATCACAGGCGCGTTGCGTTTACATTAGATGTCGCATTTGTTTTTGTAATGTGAACAGTACATAAAAAGATCGGATTTAACAAAAACATTCAAATTGGGCATCACGTCCTGCAGTGTGAACGTGCACACAAACACAGGCAACTTCCAAATGTTTACTTCTACGGAAGCCTGTTGGGCCCGAATTAATTGTGCGTCCCGCTGGTTCAAAACATAGCGAAAACATTTGCTAACATAAAGTGATCAGTAAACTCCGACACTTCTGTATGTGACTGTAGAAAGATGCTCATGGACTTTTATTGGTGAGCACATAATGAGCCCAGAAGACAAGAAGTCTCAAGTCCATGGCATCCTCGCCAGCCGATACTTGGCGCTGACCCCGCATTGCCTCCGACTCCCTCACACCGTTTCTTTCTTGTCGGGGAACCTGCTTCGATCTGCTAATTGGAGGCTGGTGGGAGGTGTGAAGGGCGGCAACGTCGACCGAACAGGAAACGGCGTGGGAGCTGTGAAGGCCTCTTTCTCGGCGTAGTTTCAAGTCCTCGTATTTATATCCGGCACGAGGTGCGAAGATGAATGACATCTCCAGCTTTCGCACGTTTCCGTGTGGAGATCTCGACCGAACACTCTCCTGAGGTGCGCTCATCACCTCGACATTTCCAGCATCTCCTCATTAAGTCGCTTTTCTACTGGAATTCTGCTGGTTACAAAATCTGCTTCCTTCCTTACATTACGGTTCTTTTGCTTACGTTTGCAAACCCTTTTCCAATGGACTCGCTCACCTCCAGCTCCCAACTAGCAGCTATTAAAGTTGGCATTTAGCTGGCTTAATAAAATCATCCTGATCAATATAGTTGTGGTAAATAAACTCCTTGGAATTGATCAGTGTGACTTGAAAGCACTTAATGCTCCTTTAGTGCTGGGCGGTGGCGGCTATTGTTTCTCTGAACACGTTAGGATCAACTCGAACAAAGTGTGGTTCATAAGAAAGTTAGAACCAAAGAAGAGCTCAACAGGCAGGTAAACATTGCTAATTGGGTAAACAGACACAGCTTATTCCCACTGTAACGGTGTGACTGGGAATATTTTTGTTGTCAAACTAATCCTGCTGGCTAAATCCTTGAGACGCATGAAGGACAAAGTTTGGCAAATGTCTGAGCCGCGTACTCCGTGCCACCGGCGGCATGAATAAAACAGCGCCAGCTCCATGCCCGGCATGGGTTTTAACGCCGCGTCGCTTCGCATACTAATGACCGGCTCAACCAGTGGGGAGAGAGAAGGGACGGCTATCATTAGCATAGCGTGGAGGGATTATTCCCAAAGCCGCTCACAATCTCTTCATTGTATCGGAGGCGGAAAGATCAACGGCGACTTGTTGCCGTTTTGGGAACGGTGGATGCGCGTCCAGAAATCCGGGGGGCGAGTCCACGACCTCGGGTGGGAGGGGTTAATCAAAAGCAAATGAAAAGTCATTAAGGATGCAAAACACCTGCTTTACCCCAATGCGGCTCATCAAAACGGACCATGTCATTAATGTGCAAATGCATAATCCCTCTCGCTTTATTTGTGGCTTTTCTTGAAAGTCAGCAACACAATGGGAAGAGGATTGGCACATTATTATCCTCAGTCAATATTGACCAGCAGCGCCTGAGTTAATTGGAAAAGTAAACCGGCAAAGACTGGGGCCTGACTAAGCAGACGGTTCAAAAGGATAATGGAAGGCGTCGGGAAGGAGGGAAAATAATATCGCGCGCGCAGGTTGAATGGCTCCGGGGAAATATTGGTGCGAGAACACAATGGCGAGCAGACTGCTCATCAAACCAGACAATCTGGCCCGCCGCGTCCCTGCGCTCGTCCAGACGGACGCCAGCGCTACTGATCTTCATCATCGCTCACCTCGGGCCAGGATTAACCGGCCACCAACTCCCAGCAAGACCGCCCTGCCTCGAAAAAAGTGCAAGACACACACACACACTCCCAAACCTTCATTTAACACATTCTTATCAAAGGGAGATATTTCCTGCATTTGAGAGAATTGTAACAAGCACTTCATCCGGTGCAGTTCGGGCTGGGCAAGTGGGCAAAGTGGAGGCGGCTGCCAATAAGATGGATAATTCACAGGCGCTAAAATGTCTCAGGGAATAGGGACGGCCACCCCAAAATAGCTTTTCTTAGCTTCTGCCGGCCAAGCCAAATTGCTGAGAGGTGATTCAGTCTCCAGGACGGCCTCCATAGTCTACTTCTATCTCATGCTTTGATTTGCGTTTGCTAGCTAACAGTAGTGTTAATTTTATCCGCCATTTTTAAATGTTGTCTGTTTTAGTCCAGTTTCAATCACGCTGGTTAGTTTTTATCATAGTTAGTCAACCTCATCCCGTTTTTATTTAGTCCATTTTCAGTCAACGATAAATCTAGCATTTAGTCATTATTTTAGTCCAATCATTTTTTTATTCGTCTAGTTTTAGTCAACAGAAACTGTCATGTTTTAATCGAGACAATGATTTAACCTCTATATTTTTTTGTTAGGAGATCATGTTGAACTCTAAAACTATTTCACGTAAAATTTTCTCTCATCTTTTTGATGATATATATATATATATATATATATATGCCACTGTCACATGACAGTGTGACAGTGACAGATTAGCAGAGACAGCGTTTTACAAAATCATATAATTTTCATCTCGTTTTTGTTCATGAACTAAAATGTCCATAAATATTAGTCCAGTTTTTATTAAGTGAAGTACATTTTCGTCTCATCTTCATTAGTCGATGAAAATGCATACTCATTCAGTCCCAGTTATTGTTTATGAATGAGGGTTTTAGTCTAGTCTAGTTTTAGTCTGGTGAAAAATGTGTGTTGACGCAATTATTTTTGTTTAGTTTTCATTGACGAAATTTACACAACAGCCAATCAGAGTGAGAAATTGTCACCGCCAATTGACGCCATTTTGTGTTGTGTTGAGTTGAGCTGTATTTGTGTGCATTTTATTTCATAAAACCATGACTGTGGATGGTATGATAAACAATTATTTCTCGGCCATGTTGTTTGCCACCACAAAGCTGCGCCCCTGCTAAACAGGCTAAATGTTTGGACCGAAACAGGGCTGGACTGGTACAAAAAAAATCAGCCCTGGCATTTTGATTTAGACCCCATCCTGGTATAGCCTAACTCTTGCATAACGTGTAGATCTGCCACTGATGTTTATGGATGATGTTTCACTTTGCTGTCTATATTTAACATGGATTAACGGACCGGTCCCTTCAAATTGTGGGCCAGTGTCTTGGGGTAAAATGTAGGGAAATAAGAATTAAAAAGAACTGCATTGGCCACGAAAGAGGCCGGCCCACCCTGGACCGAAAGCAAACTCACCTCCGGTTTCTTTACACGACCCTCCTGGAAGGAGCACGTGCGCGGGTCGTGCGTGCAGTCGTGTCTGTATTTGCACCAGTGGCACTGGTATGGACTGCTCACGCATGACAAACACCTACAAGAAAAAAAAAAAAACCTTCAGTGTGCTCACTTAGGCTGCACAGTTCAAAAACCAAATTTGCAACATGGTGTAAGACGTACGACTTGTGCACGCTGCAGTTGTAGAAAACGAAACTGGTGTTTGCGAACGCCAAGCCGGTCTCCTTGGACTTGAGATAGAGTTGCACGATCTGGTGGTCGCCTGGAGGAAACACAGCGTGTTACAGTGTGGAATTTTATCACTTGTTCACGCGCCAATAGAGGAGCCGCAAGTGTTCCGCTTGTTGCAACGGTATCTTCGAGGGTGGGGGGGGGAGTGCATCCCTGCAACCTTGCAGGAGACGATAAGGTGGGAACACGTCTCCCTCGGGATGGCAAGCGCTCTTTGAGTCTCACACGAGCCAAAGTGGGAATGTGATGAAACGCTGTACCTCGTCTCTGTCCTTTTGTCTGGCTCTAATGAAGGGCTTCATGTTTAATTCATTATACACACACACGCGCGTGCTGGCACACGGGTCACCTCGCCACCGTCAAGGCGGCCCACTCATTCTGCTAGCCTGGCTAACAATGAGGGAATCATTCATCAATCAAGGTAAAGCACCCCTGACAGTGGATCCGTCCTAATTAAGCCCCCTAAAAGTTACCTTGAAGGCTGCTAACTTTGCCTTCCTCCCAGGCAAGAACTGGCTAATTAGTTCCAGGATAAAAAGACGGAAATAGAAGTTGACGCTTCCTTACCTTTGTCCACGACCACACGCGGCATCTCCTTCTCGGCCGGAGAGAAGCACTTGATGCGGTTTCCCTCCACCAGGCCGTTCATCTCTGCCAGGTCCTCGAAGGTGCAGTTGACTCCCGCGGAAAGCTCCGGCACGTTGTGGGCTTCCAAGACCAACTTCGGGAGCACAAGACAGACAAACAGTGTCAACATGCTCTGCATCGGTCATTGACAAGCAGGGAAATAATGTGAAATACCAAAGATGAGCCATTTTTTGTTTTGGTAAGACTTGTCCAAGTTGTGCATCGGTCACAACAGTGGACAGCTATTCAAAAGCTATTTTCTTCATTCCTAATCTTTAGTCTTTCATATAGTTGTTTTAACTTTTGCTTTAAAAATATTAATAATGTAAGAATGTTGGATTCCAGTAGCATCAATTCAACTTCAAAAAGTGCTAAACTAAGGGAAGAATTAAATAGAAAACGCTGGCGTCAAAGAAAGCGTTGACAGGAATCAATGAGATTGTAAAGAAACAAGTCCAGACAGGATTGGTTAAATGCGGTAGGTTCTACATGTAGCTGCTTTTCCATTACAGTTTTTTGTAAAAATAAAAGCGATAATGTACTATTTCGATAAAGTACAATTTCGACTTGTCGGTGTTTCCATTGAAGAACGTTTTGCTTCTGAGGCGCAATTCTCGTAATGTCCTTTTCTCGCGAGATCTCGCAGTTCTGTAGGAGGTGCTCGTGATGTTTACTGAAGACGGACGCCCAGAGTTGTTAAAATTACATTAAAAACTCTCTTCCCTCATCGGCGGGTTCGGGCATTTGGTGTTGGTGTTGTGTGTGTGTGCGTGCTTAAAACTTGTGTTGTGGTGCAGACGGATGGATTTCAATGAGGACGTGCGCCATATGTCTCTCGATTGCTCGTTGCCCGGGGTAACGGCCATTTCTTATGCAACAATATGGAGCGTGCATTGAACGGCGGGATTGGCTCTCTAGCTGAATCGGTTTGTCCTTAAAAAGACTTGTTGTTCCGTCAGGAGGCCGATCCAACACGAAAGCGCGTCCCTGTACTTCCTACTTCCTTCCTCCATAACCGAGCGTGGGGTCACATGACTGCAGGGAATTCGCAAATAGTGTTTCCATTATGCTTTTGTGAAATACTTCTATTTCGACACGTCTCAAACACTACCTCATGAGAGCGTAAAAACTTTTTTGCAATATTTGAGAGTTTTTTTTGAAAATCATGTGTTTCCATTACCAGCTTGCTTTTGCGCAACTTGCCTTTTGCGCAAAACTGGGGGTAATGAAAACGCACCTTAGTCAAATTCAAGCTTTCCAAGATCAAACATATCACATTAAAGGGCTTTGCTCATGAAATTGTTCATCTGCCATTGAAAAGAAAAATGTGTGATGACCAGTCCTGTTCAAACCGCAGTCGCCTTTTCCTATTGGGACTTGGAACATTTTGAAACTGACAGCAAAGAAATGTAGCCTATTTTTACTTGAGCTCCAGCTTTTGAATGAAGTTGTTGGATGGCAACCTCATCCTTGGCCCTGCCAGACTGAAATCAGCAGTTTTCCCGAAAACAATCACGTACATGAAACAATTTGATTTAGAAGCATGTTTTGTCCAGTCAGAAACGCTTGTAATTATAAACGACTTGTTTTCCAGATGAATTTAGGTGAAGAAATGCTAAACTATAGGAAGAAGTCCAATGTTCCAACAATGTGGATTTGCAGATGATAAAAGGGATGCAGATTTACCCTCTCCACTTAAAAATGCAGCATCAGCTCAGCACCTGGTGGACTTTTGTGCGGTTGAAGACAGGGGGGGGTCCTTGAATATGGAGCCGGGGAAGCAGGTGGACGGGGGTCAAGACCGAAATATAAATATTGATGGGACAAGCACGTCTGTGGCCGTCCTCGGTCAAGGCTTTGATTTGCGGCGAGGCCCGTTCACACTTGGCCAGAGCTGCCTCAGCAACGGAGGAAGGGCCGAGCTCAGCTGTTTTTAGATTGTGCTTTAATGAAGTCGGACCGTGGGGGTCTAGGCCTTCATCTCTAACAAGTTCTCGTGTTGCTTTTCAAACAACAATAAAAACAATCCCATTGTCTTCCTAATATGAAGTCAAAGAGAGGTGAAAGAGGACGTCTTGGTCCAGCCTTCCGTCTGCCATCATCCACTTGGGGAGACGCACGGCGTTGTCGCCTTAAGGTAAAACTCCACACTGGAAAAAGGTTAAACACTCAAGCGGGGGCTGTGAATGAGCCCGATCACATGACATATACACACACGCAGTCTATGAATACCATTAAAGTGGCGCAGAGGTGGAAAAGCAACAATGGTGTGCGTGACCCTCGGAGCAACACAGATGGGAAATGATCATTCAGGCCTGACCTCAGTAAATCAAATAGTATTGTACAGGCGGCACGCTGGCTATTCATGCACAAACCATATTTAAGGCTCAAAGGGGAAAGGGAAATGTGAGCATTATTGCTGTGTTGGAATTTTGAAGTGGTTACAATAGCAAAAAAAAAGCCGCTGACTGGTGAAAGGGCGAATTAGTTTGATGTGTAAACAAAACCACAAATAAATAAAAAAATGGCTTTGTTTTTTTTCTATTTAATTTCTATAGTGTCTGCATAAGTTGAGTGCTTAAGACGTGCAGTCCATATGTTTGCATTGCACTGTGAAAAGCCACAAATTTGCTGTTGTAATCTGTAATGAATTACTGATTTATGTTTATGCTGCACTTGTTTGGTAGAATTTCATAAAGTTGGAGTCAACGTTTAAAAGACTGCAAGTCAAAAAGTTTACCAAGTCAACTTTATTTGAAGAAGATAAACATATTTTATGTTAAATCATAGTTAATTTGCTTTTATTTTAGCAGAAGCCTAACCTAAAAGACAAAAACATTCACGCATAATAAATATGATTTTATTATTTATTTTATTTTATTTTATTTAATGCTTGTGATTGTTAAAAAAAATACATGGAAAAGAGGTCCTTGGAATAAAAATAACATATTAAATATCAATTGCAATATTGAGGAAAAAAATAGCAATTACATTGTTATTCAAAATCTACGATGGCGTATTAGGGCTACGTATAAAAAAAAAAATCAGAGGGGGATATATATATATATATATATATATAATATTCCAAGAAAAAAAACTCGCAAATTTGCCACTTTATAAAGTCGCAAACTTACCCAAAAAAAATCTCAGAATATTGCCCCCACCCTCTGAAAAAATATATTTATACGTGGTCCTAATACGCCGTCGTATCCGTTTTCAATCAATTTTTTTTCTTTTTTTCTGAGTTCAGAGGACAGATTGATAGTAATTCCATTCATTTCAATGAGGGAAGCTGATTTGAGATGAGCGTTTTGACAGAACAAACTAAACTCATACTGTATTCAAATACTTGCGGCGGGCCGGCAATAAACTATCCGGGGAAATGTGCTGCATTTAGCTGCCAAGCATCCCGATACAATGCCAAGCAAATACTATGGGATGTTAATGAGTGTTTCATTGGACAGGACCGCACATTTGCACAGCCCGGATTTGACTTGTGTTGTTGTTGGCAGGCCGCGCGGCACGACCCATGTAAAGTGCCACTAATCAGGAACGAGCGCACCATAATCACGTTGTCCGAGTGTCAATCGATCTCCGGTGAGCTTCATAATAAAAAGCACGCCGACTCACCGTCACGCTGAACTGGGACACGGAGATGTTGTTGGGGTGCACGCTGAGGCGCACGCACTGCTTGATGTCGGACGCAAAGCGGCGAGGCTCTGACGAGCGCTCACATTTCTCCTTTCTGGTGCACCTGCGCGAGGAAAGAAACACAAGAAAGACAGTGTTATTCATGATGCGTATGCATGCACCTGTTGGCAACATTCCTCCTATTTCCTCACGGCGAGAGGGGGGGTGGGAGGTGCTAGTTATACGCATTACAGTGGTCTGTGAATGGAACCCCAGTAGACATAGGTGTGCTTTGAAAAACAATGGCAGCTTTATATGTGTAAGAGGAACGGGTCCTTTGCGAAGGAGGCAGGTCTTAATGACTGGCATTCATGGGCAATGCTATATACACACACATACAAACACACACAGTTTAGACAGATGCACTATGGAAAAGGTTTTCTTTTTGCAGTGGTTTTAAATGGCTTACAATAAACATCAGTGGTAGAGTTACGTGGTAGCCAAGGGTGGGCAGGAATTGGGCTGGGCTGGCGGACCTAAGTCCAAATGCCATGGCCAAGTGCCAGTCCAGCCCTGGATTGAAAGCTAATGTAATTGGTAATAAAATGACAATTTTTAAAGCAGAGTTCACTTGAGGATCTTGGGTAATCGTTAATATGATATGTTTACAAATCAGACCTTGACACAGGAAACAGGATGTGGAGGAAAACTGAAATACTTTAGGAGAAATGGTGGTAATATAATAGATGTAAATAGTTTCTTTGCATATATAGAAAAGTTATTTTTTGTATATGCTGAGGACCGCTAGAAAATGACCGCTGGGCCGCAAATTACCCCCAGGCCGTAGTTTGGGCACCTCTACTTTACATGATCAGGATGAAATAATATATAAATTTAAAAAAAACTAGCAAAAAAACACAAATAATTGGGAAAAAAAAGTCTTGCTGATAAACATTAAATACAACATGTAATGTCTTATTTTGAGGAGGGGATCAATGACAAATTAAGACGGGCAAATTAAGACATTACAGCCAATCACTAATTTTGCATTGAAATGCTAAATATCGTCCCATCCTGATCAAGCCCATCAGATTGAAGTCTTACTATTAGTCATGCCCATCCAAATAGTGACCCTAAAGTGGGGCAAGTGGCTTCATTGTTGTTATCGGCCAATATGTGTGCAGACATCATTTGTCTCATTTCAAGACATTTCCGGAGATTCAAGCGATTGTTCTTCAGCCGCCCAACATCTCCTCATTTGCTCCGCAAACACGGCTCTTGTCTGCGAGCCGTTTGACTGACGGCCGCCGCGTGAAAGGCCTCGAGCTGAAAGGATTAGATTGGCCTTGAATGGCGACTAATATGCACTGACTCTCACCCGGGAGCCTTTGATAAGCTGACGCAATTAAGAGGGAGCGAGAGAGAGAAGGCCACAGTTGGATCTGTCGCCGCTGCTGTTGCTGCTGATGATGTGTGGGTGATACATTTCATCACGCAGCCCCCTCTTTGATGAGCTAATCCGCTCTCTTGTTGCAGATGAGGTCAACACAGGCCACAGAGGTCTCCAATCAAGACGGACTGCCAATTATATACTCGCTGGTTTGATTATCATCTCATATGCTCCGTGAGACAAAATCAAAATGCTGCAGAAAAGTTTGACTGCTCAGATTTTTTGGGGGTCGTAATTCTGACTCATGGAAGTCCCACAATTCCATGTCCGTCAAATACAAGTGTAAAAAAAAAAAAGGTTTGATATGATTCATGTGTTACAAAAAAATCCACTGCGTTTAGTCCAGCTCGCAGCCAATTAGTATAAATCTGTGCATTACCACACACGGTAAGCATGGAAAAAGCCAGAAATACTTTGCTAATAGCCCCGAGCTGTGTGTGCTACCGTGTCACACTCTAAATGACACACTTCTCCATGTGGAAACACACACGCAGTGCTGCTATCATTATGAGTGCTGGTCCACGTAGCACAAACGCGCATGGGAGCGCCCGTGGGAGAGTCATTACCTGGCTCACTGGCCGTGACCCCACTGTGGAACCACACACACACACACAAGCGCACACACATTGTGGAGCATTAGGAAATCCATCCCTTCCATCAGTGAGTAGAAAATGACACTTAAACTCAGTTTAAATAACGTCAATATGTCAGTATTAGCCGCCACATGCATTGACCTGACCTCGCATCCTCACCATCATGTCCTTGTCATGCCGGCACTCATAATGTGCCATGGTGAGGTTTGGAAGCCAAATCACACACACATACGAACACGCACACAAAATGAGTCCAGTGAGGGGAGCGAGCTAATGGAGACTTTGGTGTGCGGCGCGCTTATTAGGCCATTTGTTTGGCACGCTAGACACCATTGATGTCCCTGAAGATGGCGTTAAGGTCGCGTCTTGGCTGTATGACTCAACTCCATCTGCTTGGGAAACCATTATATTAAAAACAATTTTAAAATATCTAGCTTATTGGAAAAGTATTTACTTTATACATAGGCCTATTATATGATGATTAAATTTCTTAGTTAGACTAATCACATTTTAGAATTTTAACTAATCACGATTAACCACTTATATAAAAAAGCTTATCAGCATTTTTTGCCCACCAAATTTGAAGAGCACCTGTTACATGTTAATTTAATGTTATGAGGACCACCCGCGTTACCTGCATTCAAAATTAAAAGTGGGATTAATCTGCAGTAATACATTAATAATGCAATATTTTTTTTGTGATTAATAAATAAGTTAACGCTTTAACTTTGACAGCATATATATCTATATCTATCTCTCTCTCTCTCTCTCTCTATATATATATATATATATATAAGGGGTGTCAGCCAATTAACATTTTAATTGTAATGAATCACATGGCTTCAATAGTTACCTCAGGATTAATTGCACATTTTATATCAGTTCTAAATGTATAATAAAATGTACAATAAAATATATTTTTCCTAAGTTTTCATACTCTTGTTAACATTAAAATGGGAAAAAAAATTTACTTATAGAAATATGTCTGAATCATTTAGTAATTGATACAGTCATGTCATAATAATTCATAAAATTGAGTTAAAATTAAAAAGATGTACTGTTTTGTGAAAACAAGTGATATTGATTTGTGCTGAGGTCATCTCTGCCACTAGATGGAATAATTGCATTTGTAAGACGTTGGTCATATTAAGAGCTATCTAATCTTTAACATTAAGTAACTTGTGAAATTCTGCAAATTTTTTAAATTGTAAAATACAACTTGACCCCAGTCTCCACAAATATATGCATTATTATTAGATATATTACTGCTAAATCTTGACGTGGACATGTCTGCTGCGTTGCGACTGGAATTCCTACAGCACAGGCTTTCCAAGTAAGGGGCGGTCAATCAATATCAAGTTTAAATTACTCAAAATTAACACACTAATATGTATCCATCTATCTATCTACAAATATCTACAAATATATATATATATATATATATATATATATATATATATATATATATATATATATATATATATATATATATATATATAAAAAATATGGATGTGGGATGTAAATAGTGTACTTGAATGCACCAAACAACAGTACAAACATATTGATCACCTTGTATGAAAACCAAGATGGCCATTATACACACTGTATGCAAACACAGTGTGACCTCTGATATTGATTTTTGCTGCATGGTTTGGAATACAATACTCATAAACGTGATTAAATATCTACACGTCGGCGATTATGCATTTTAATGGTCAAATATTAACATGATCAATACAATACTGTCAGTTTTCCTCAGAGTGATCACTTTTATTTACTCCGGCAATATTTTCCGCTCTATGCCATCCGTCAGTCCATCACTCAAGGCGGATGAAACGCAACCGCCGCTTCACATCACTTCGTTTAACTGTCATCGAGCCCCCCTGCCTCACCAAAGCCCCCCCTCCCTCCCACAATATCAAGTCATCGCTGAATCGCTGTCTCATGCAGTGTGTGCGTGTGCGCTTCCAAGCAGACACTGAGCGATGGACCTGACTTCAAAGTGTGTGTGATAGAGACTACATGTGTGTGCGTGTGACAGTGACAGTCGTGAGGCAACCAGGAGTTGCACGGCGCTTCGTTCCATCCTGACGCCCCTGTCACTTCTTTCCCTTGTTCCCTTCCCTCAGCAAAAGGTGGAGGGTGGGGTGGAGTTGGGGATGAGTTTACAGGTGACACCAGGTGCCCCCTCGACACTACCACCTCCACTCTGGGGACAGCCATCCTCGCTTGGGCATACATCAGACCGTGAGAATATATATATACACAATGAGACACCCATGAATGGTTGTTTGGACTGCTAAGTGTGTTTATTTAGCTGATGGTTGAAAAAACTCCCCTTTAGGAGCTCTTTTTGCCGACAAAGCACGCAAGTGTTTGATTCCAGCCTGACCAAAGACAATTAGTCCGTGGTGGTTTTAATTAGCATAAAGTCGCTAATGAGCACTGGTAGCAGAGGTAACGGATGAGCACGAGCTCAGAGACACGCGGTGGCGGCCGCGAAGAACAAACATCCAACGGTTCTGCCAATTAGTTTTTTTTTTCTCCGGCAGAAAAGGTTACTCATCTGACAGCAGCAGAGACGTCCCAGGAATACGTTTTCAAGTTGGGAGACTAGAAGAAGCTTGGCAGCATGAATTGCAAGTTTCATTCCGCCATTTTGTGTGTTTATGGGATTGTTGGAGTGAGCTTGCGCATTTGATCACCGGCACTTTGATTACACCTGCTGTTGTTTGTCTTTTCATATCCATATATCCAAAGTAAGATTTTAAGGCTGTTTTCTGTTGTTAGTTTGGGCAGAAGTGTCTATAAAATGTTGGTTTGCTATCCGTTTCACAAACAAGAGGACCACTTCAAGTCTGGGGGAATCAGTGCTTGAGATTGTCTGTGCAAGGAAAATTTCAAGCAGCGCATCAGATTTGCTCTTTAAATGTGGCCAAATGAAGCCAAGTGGACAGAAGGAGATAAGAAGAACGACTGGAAACGTATATACGAGCGCTTTGGGAATATTCTCGGGCCAAAGGGAGAGCTCAGTGGCCTAGTGGTAGAGTGTCTGCCCTGAGACTGGGAGGCCGTGGGTTTAATCCCTGGCCGGGTCATACCAAAGACTATAAAAAATGGGACCCATTGCCGCCCTGCTTGACACTCAGCATTGAAAGGGTTGCAATTGAGGGGTTAGATCACCAAATGATTCCCGAGTGCGGCTCCTGCTGCTGCTCACCGCTCCCTCAGGGGATGGGTCAAATGCGGAGAACGAATTTCGCCCCACCTATGTGGGTGTGACAATCAGTGGTACTTTAACTTAGCTCCAGATCACACTAACTAAGCGTTAGTTATCACTGCATTAGCATCACTTGAGAGCGACGGCGGACGGGCCTGAACATCCGTGCTCAATACGCCCACAATTCAAGTTGGGCAAACGCGCCGTCCAATCTGTCTGCCTGTCACGCTTGACGGCGGACTAGACGGCCTAGTTAGCCGCTGGCATGACTGACAGCTGACAGACTGGCAAAAGAACGGCCCTTGACGAAGCATATGGGCAGCGGAGACTAGTTGGTGTATGGATGGATGTCAAGGAGAAGAAGAGTACGAATTAAGCATTTCCAAGCATGGAGCCATTTTCTAAACAGCTCCTCCTTTCATTTCTTGCCATATTTGTTGAAGTTTTCAAACAAAGAGAACTAGAATAAGGCCCCGTCCACATGAAAGCAAGTTTCAATGTATCCTAACAAGTTTCTCACCGTTTAGGCCGTTCGTCAGCACGATGGCGCGGGTTCGGAGCTTGAAACCGATCACTTTTGAAACCGGGCTCCAGAGTGGAAAGATTTCAAAACGCGCCCCGTACGCACCCGTCTGGACACCATATGCAGGATACTCCTCCAATGATGACGTAACGGTCGCAGCTCGATGACGACGCATTGTCGAAGATTGCATGCGAACCGTCAGTCTGTCAACAACAATGCCGGATAGCCGTGTTGTAGTCGTTTTGCGCAGCCTCCTTAGCTTGCTTATGCAGCAAAAATATTTTCCTTCTTTTTTTTCCCACGTTCAACAAGCGGTGTTGTACTTGAATCACCCGCCATCGTCACTTCTCCTGTGTTTGTCTTTTTTATGTTGTTTGTCGTCTTCGCTTCTATGTGTACGAGATTTGTTTGAGGAACCAAGCCGGCTTTGCTTCCGTCTGGACAGGGCCTAAGTGTGATAGCTTAATGCTAACAGATAATAAGAAACACCCAACCAATAGCATCTATGTGTGTGTGTGTTATTGTAATAACTTACAGACAGACAATACAATCAAACTCACAGGCATATATTCTTCATCCTCTGAAAAGTGGAGGTGGGGAGTGCACGTTCACACACATTCAAAGTCAAAGCAAGAAGGGAGTGTTGAGGGCCGTTCTACATAAACGCCGAGTGCTTGTCAAGGACAATGACTTCACGCATGCACACACACAGCACCCATTCCTGTTGATTTCCTCCCTATTGATTGGCTTTCTCCTCTTCCCCTCGGCCCTCGCAGCTCCCCTCGCCGATCTATAGAGTAAATAAAGCCTATCCTGAGCCCAAGCCAAGAAAAGGCTGTTTACGCTCAAAACTGCTGGGGTGATTTCAAGGTTGATTGGGAAACAGCAGCACAACGATCCGGGAGGACATTTTTAAGCAACTCGCCGCTACCCTTCCCATCCTTAACCCTTTGTGGAGGGGTAACAAGATGACATCTGAGACATGTACAAATAAGCAAAATGGTATCATTTTGTACCCGTATTTGCTTTACTGTCTTGTACAGCCACAAATTTGGTGTGTATGTGTGTGCGTGTGTGTGTGTGTGTGAAGTGGCGGCTGAGGAGATGAGCAGATTCTATCAGGCTAAGTGTGACAGGCCAATCTCTGGACGCCCATTTGTTGTGTGGCCAGAAGCATGTCCAGGACGTTAATAGGCTTCTCGCACGTGCTACACAAACACTCACTCACTCAATCACACGCACACGTTCACCAACACTTTTAAAAGTGCAGAATTACAATTTTGCACCCAACAGCACTCCAGGCCTACAGAGAGCAGCATTGCCACCAGTAGACCTTTCATTCATTAAGTACCAAAACAACAATGAGGTGGGGGAGGGGGTTGTTGGGATTATTCCATTCCAGAAAATCTAACTAAATTGGAAGGTAGCTAAAGCAGTATTTTCCAAACGATGCCCATTTCAGACACCCAAAATAATCAAATACTGTATTTTACATAAAGAAAAGTGCTAAAATAAATATCTTGAATTTTGCCGTGTTTCTCGTCTTCTTATCAAATTTTAACTTTGTATAAATGGTGATCCCACAGACGGCCTATTCGACTATGCAGGCCTTTTTTTCTCTCTCGTTCTACTCGACAGCATTCGAACAAGTTGGGACAACATCGTCACACATCCTGTCTGAAGTTGTGCCTTCAAAATAAAAGCATAAAGTATAAGTATACAGATGCACCACATTTTCTTTGAACCTTTTATCTTGAAGGCCTGACTTGACAGAATGTATTGCGTTGTGTAGCTTACATGAAAACCAAATTTCTTACCACAACATAGCATGAAGATGCTGCAAGAAAATAAACACATTTTACACTGTTTCCTAAAAATTTTACTGGTGCTTTTGATCTCACCCTATTCACGTCTCAACCCCTTCTTGGCGTGCATCCATCTGTCTATTTGTGTAGTCTTTGGATCTCGTCTTTCCTTGCACCTCCAGTTTTCGGTCAATATGCTCCTCTCGTCCATCCCTGCCCTCACTGTGTCCTCGCAGCGCCAACAGGGATGGAGGTGCTAAATGCAGGCCACTAACACACACACACACACACTCACACACAACCAGGCGCACATGCTATACCCGAGGGCTAGCACTGACACGAGAAAGCCATTTTCAATTTACAGCCGAGTGGGAAATCAAGCGCCCCACTCCCCACCCACTCCAGCAGAGAGACGGGAGTTTGACAGCTGGCGGCGAAGAGTGCGAATGTGCGCGACAGATGGAAAGACGACGGCGGCGGTGGATGGACCGGCAAGTTGAATTGGGGATAGACTGGAAAGTGAACAGCTTAGTGTACAAATTGGAACGTTTACATGCTGTCACCAGGTTCACCTTGCTTGATGCTATTGATGCTAAGTGTGCTAACACTTTTCTCACTTTGTCAATTAGTTTGCCATTAGTTCATGTTTGTTACCTAATTGTGAAAGTACCTTGCATCAAATCGTTTTTCCTTATTCAAATGGATAGAAACGCAATTAATTTGTTCCAGCTCCACAGTAACATAAAAAAAAAAAATTTGGTGGTAAAAATAACAACAAAAAACAAAACTAATGCGTTGTCCCTTCTTGTTCTTCTTCTTCTATGGTAGTTGGCAAACCAGCTTAATCGCTCTTTACCGCCACCAACAGACATTATCATTGCACTGAAAGGAAACCAATGTGAATTGATGGTGACCAAATGTTGTCAAGTTTGCTGCTGCCATCTAGTAGTGGGGCCCAAATTGTGTCTCATATCTCAATACAAATAATCAAATAATCATCCAAGGTTGTTGTGTTTCCCCCCTAGGGGGCTAATACTAGCACTCCCATTCAGTTCAATGAGGAAAAATGATCTGTTTGAGTATTAAGTCATGGTCCAACTGACCTTTGGTGTCACCGATGAGTACCGCAGTACTTACGTGTTGTGCAGGACACACCAGCCGCAGTGAGGGTCTCCCGATCCGAGACATTCGCTGCAGGTGGAGTATTGACTGCAGGCTTCCACTGGCATCCTGGAAAGCTACAAAAAACAGGAACAATGAATAAAGTCCTAACAGTCATGAATTCTCCTGGTATTAGGATGTAATCAAACTTTTAAAAGGAAAACTTAACTCAAGAGTTCATTCTATGGAGGTAAGCCCCCCCCCCCCCCCCAAAAAAAAAAAAAAACATGCAATTGCCATTTAATATGTACAGTATATGATCATTCTTTGAGTTTGTGTAAGAATAATAACCGACTGCCTTCGTCCTCTGTTGACCGAGAGCCAAGGGCCAGGGGCAGAGCTGTTGCCTGTTCTTGTTACCACGACAACAGCATCTGGCATTAACAGGAGTCGCCAGTCCTTTTTGATTAATGAGCCGTCACCGGGCGGGTGACCGCTGTCGCTCAGTCGCGACAAAGCAAGGCCGGGTCGTCACGAGGTTGCGAGAAAGGCCTTGCGCTTTGGAGGTTGTTGTTTGAAATTCTGCAAAAACATCTGTTGTGATGGATTTCTACAGGGGGGATACTAACTTTATCGCCAAAGCACACAGCCCGGCACAGAAACTGTTGGGACAAACGCGCCAACCGTATCTCAGCACACTAAATCAATGCTACTTCAAGTTCAAGGTGTCTGTTAAACGCAGACACAGCAGATGTCACACACCTAACTGTAGAAACAAAAAGCTACACTCCACTACTCGTTCGTCTCTATCCACAGACGCACATGCGAGCTTACAGCTGAGTGGATTCTGGATTCGCAGGGGGTGTATCTCCTTGTCAAAGTCAAGACGAATGCTGCGTGTTATTACGTGAAAAACAATGCGGGTGCATCTTAGTATGTTGAGCACGTGTGCGTGAAGCAACCGGTGTGTTTCGCCCCTTCCGCTGCTCCAAGGCCTATTTGCATTCGACAGATAAAGGGAATGAGCTTGAGATGGAATCGCAAGGCGAACAAGTGAGGCTGATGCTCAGTGCACACGAGGGGTCCGACACTAAGAGGAAAAAAAGGCCATTGTGTCGCTGGTGTGTGTTGGCGGTCTTATCACGAGTGGCTATGAAACCCAAATCTCCCGGCACGCTTGTACCCGCGTCACCTCATCCTGGGCTTTGTTATGCCAAGAGCAGCCAGTCAGAACCGCCACAAACAATGGCGCCGTATCTTTCTAATTTAACACTTGGTCGCTGGCAGATGTGCCCACTTGAGGGCACACATTCAGATGCCCCCAAAAGTCAACTCTCGGGTCCTGAGCTTGGGTCTTGATATCATTCATTTGACGCTGAGGTTCCTATCACATAACATTTTTTGCCCTATCAAAAACAGAGGGCGTCTTTGCGCCACGGAGGCATCCACTGCGCTATCAGATCATAGCAGGCATAAACACCCTCCTGCCATTACAGCCAGCACTCTGCCTGCCTTCTTTATGCACAGTAGGCAGAGATGGAATATAATCAGGCTTTTAAAAGAAGGGAGGCCAAGATCACACTTCAAGTGCACTTGAGGAGGGTAACGACGTGGCGTAATGGTGCTGTAATGCTGAAAAGTGCGCAAGATTGAGACAATTCCACTTTGTGTCTCACTCCTGACATGATTCAGCTGACCTGTGGCTCAACCCGCACAGGGAGACATGATCATCTATGAAATCTTCTTTATCTCTAACATGTAATTAAACACAATGCACCTGCAGCAAAGCACCGGAAGTGATACTTGTATCTCCTCCGTGAGGCAGCTTGTGACTGCCGTGCCGGGTAGCGAGCGTGCAAATAATAAGATAATGAAGTTAAATGTAGGCTATGTAATGTACCAACAGCCCCCCAGCTGTGCACCTAATGTATGTGTAGCGCACGTCTCCAATTAGATATCTCACTGTTATGCTCATTACTGCCGTAGTATCAGCTACAATCACAGCCAAATGATTATTTATATCGGCGGCGATGGACTGGAATAATAATGGACGAGTTCAATGCGCTGCTATCACGAGAATTAATCAGCAGCCACGCTTCCATCCACGCTGATATTAACTCTGCTACTCTTGTTTCACGCCACAGTCATCAAATCCTCTCAAACTCACCAAAGTCACTTCATGTCCACTGTATATTACACATTCAAAACAACCACCACATGCCAATGCCTCAGATTAACTTCAAATAAAGTTCAGATGGTCTAGTATGTCGTCTTACAGCCCAAAGAACTTCCATAGCATCAAAGGAATCTAATCTTCAGTCAGAAGAAAAAAATAATTCCCAAGGCATTAAATACAACATTGAAAACAATGAAGGGAGTCAACATCAAGGGGACAAAATATGGCACAACTGAGGCATTACCAAAAACTGGACATCCCTCTCAAATTGATGAAAAGCCATGGAGCCTGCCAAGAGCCACATACCAACATTGAAGGAGCTGCAGGAATTTCTGGCAAGTGTTAGCTGTAACATTTGTGGCATATGGCTGGACTATGTGCAGGGTAGCACGAAGGAGAATCCTTATCTTACAAAGAAAAACCTCCAATCCTGGAAAAAAATTTAAATGTGCACTTGAAATCTTGCTAACTCGTGGAAAAATGTATTGCGGTCTGATGAGACGAGGTTGAACATTTTGGCCATAATTCCAAAAGGTACGTTTAGTGCATGGTTGGAGGGAATTATGGAATAATTATTAACAGGTCTAAATAGTGTCAGCGCAAAACATTCTGATAAAAAGCTTTTTTTTTTGTGTGTGTGAAAAGCCTACTAGAACATCTGAACTTTACTTGGGACTAATCAGAAGCACTTTAAATGGTGAAAAATGTGTGCTGACTCCCATTGAACATGAATGTGATTGTTAATTCTGAACACATACCCAGTTGTAGGAGGGGGTGTACACTACACACTCAGTAGCTTATTTTTACTTTCCTTCTGATAAATATTTATTGTTTTCTTCTTTTGTTATGTTGTTACAGGTTATACTGTAGGTGACATTAACGATAGAAAAAAACTTTGAAAATGATTGGTCTTGGACTTATTTTTCCATCACAAAAAGCTGGCATTTGAACAGGGGTGTGTTGACTTTTTATATACACTGTATATACTGTAGTCCTAAGTAGGAAGTAGGAAATGAGTGAAAGAATCCACGGCCCAGGTCTCTCCGCTGTGTCCACGTCCCCGCAGTCACGCTTGAAGCACCACTCCGTCCGCCAAGCGTTTGTTTCATATCATAAAGCGGCTTAACGGAGCGCACCCGGCGACCGCACGTGTATTATTGTTTTCGCTTGACGTCCTGGAAAGGTCAAATAAGAAAGGCATCCATCCCGCCATCGAGACTGTCAGGCCGTGACAAACGATTGGAACGGGATCAATCGGTTTGAGTTATCTTTCCGCTCAAAGGTCGCTTGAGTGTGAAGATTTCCCATTTAGCTTTGTTTTCCCTCAGAAGAGGCTAACCATCAAGAAAAGCCTACAAAACAATGGAGTGAGGTTCCTGAGGTTGGAAAAGTTAGCCCCTTAATTTCAGTACCTTTACACTCAAGCGTTGACGCGTTGAGCTATCTCAACAATTTTGTTGTTGTGCTACACTGGGCTTGCAGTAGGTTAGCTCTGGGCCACAGTTCTAACTGTTTTCTTGATGTTTCCAACCATGATTACTCTCCAAATGTTCATCTTGGAAAGTTTTCCCACAAGGCTTGATCAACTAAAATATTACTCGACGGTCACACATCTGCATCGTAATCAGGTCATAAACAGCAGAGAATTTTGACATTCTCCGCTCATAAAATATCTGGACAATGACCTTCATCTTGTGCATTTCGACCGCGTCAGACATTCCGCAGGTATCGCCTCATAAAGCTCCCGCGTTCGCTTTGGCTTTCAAAGTGTGTGTGAAAGCAGTTTCAGCTGGTGCGTATCTGCCGAGGGAAAATGAGTTGAGGGAGCACACAATGAGAGGCCATTAAAGGGAGGACAAAAGGTAAAACTTCCCGCTTTGAGTTAGCCGACTCGAACGTCGCCCGCTTTCCGGCTTGACGCGTTGCCGCTTGTGTTCCGCTTCCTTGTTAGAGCCAACTGGGACGCCACATCGAAACACCTTCACGAGTCTAGCAGAAATTAAAGAATACATCCTGGCACTAAACAGCCTTGATTCTGCCTCAAATTAGTTGCGGGATTTCTCTCGGGAGATGGAAGCGGTTGACTTTGAACGATCTCACCCCAGTACAGTACACATTCTCAATAATTCACACTTACAGATCTGCATTTGCTACACGGAATATCAATAATTGAGCGCAACCAGCGCGGCACTGAGCAACAGCTTGTACAGCGAATGTGAGGCAGCCCTACAGCTACCAAATATTTCCGGTATGAGGGGCAGTCACATTTGACTCACAGACTTCAAAAGCCTTTCAAGAGATTATATTTGTATCATGAGTAGGCCCACAAAAAAAGCCTCAAGAAAGCCATGCCCGATGCGAAACAGGAAGTCTGTCATTGTGGTTTAAAGCCACCATTTTAGGGTCATCTTGGCATTTTGTACATGTCCGTCACTTGTCCAAGAGGTTTTGTCCGATTGCTACCTCAGATGCTGGACTTTCCCTACAAGATTAACTTGTCTGTGTCGAACCCACTGCCCCTCCTCTCCCTACAGGCCTGGTCTCACTGAATCCGACGAGGCCGTGCTAAGAACAGCGGGGGTGGAGCTCAATCAACCTGCTCTGTTCTCTGCCTCCTGTTGCGGGCCGCTTCTCCGTTCCGTCTTCAAATGCTCTCCCAGCATCTGGGTCCCGGGTTCGGACGCAGCATGGAGTCTCATCATATTGATGGCTCAGGATGCTTTTAATTCTGTTTGGCACATCAGTACTGCTAGTCCGTGTCTGCGTGCACGTAAAGTTGATCATACTTCTTGTGAGTGTGTTCTTTTACTGTTGTTTGAGTATTCCCAGCTGCGCTTCCCAAAACACTTAGGAAGGAGTGCGGCTTTAACTAGGCTAATAGACTAATTACTTGGAAGCCACTCCCACTGCCAAACTGGACATCCACAATCACTTAGTGTTTATTTTTCCAATATGCACTAATTAAAGTGGCTAAATTTGTAACACAATATGGGACGTAAGGGAATAGAACAAAAACGGAAGAGAAGGAAATTAAGAAATGGTAATAATTTTAATGCGATACAGTGTCTTCTTCTTGGAGCCCAATTACGGATGCTAAACCGAGAGAGGAGTAAGGAATCTAATTTTGCTTGTTAACAGATTTGAAGAACTGATAATTGGATTCCCTGACAAAACGGAATACGAAATGGACTTATTCCACTCATTCCCAGTCTCTGCCTTGGCATTCTCTCCATCTTTCTGCCTCAAGGTCTTCATTTTGATCTTTAACCCAATTCCATTCTGATCTTTAATGTTATCTCTATAATTTAGAAAATATATTTGCAGAAAAACTCTCACAGGCACCAAAACTCCAAAGCTAGAGTCTCTCAGTGTGACTGATTAGGACCACTGAGAGTAACATGGACGCTGAGTCACACAGCTCGCGTGTCCACAGACTTTGCGTGGCGCTATTTTCGCCCCGATGTAGGTATCCACAGCCTCTCAGTGCTGGCGTCCATTAGGCAGAGTGCTGCTATTTCGCTCCACATTTCAGCCTCCAACAGTGTGAACAACACAAATACCTTCCTCTCTCCCTAATACTCAACCTTTTTACTTACTCCAGCTCACATAATATCATGTCTATATACCAACACAGGCAATTTTACCTGTCGACCTATGACAATGAGCATCTTACCTGGTTCTCGGACATAACGTAGAGGTAGTGGTGATCCGAGGAGAAGGCCATGTCGCGCAGGACCGGTCCGCTTTCCACCGCCTGCACTGTCTCATACCGCAGGGCCCGTGAGGAGCCGTCCACTCGGATCTGAAAGAAAGCACAAGCACATATAAGGAACGTATAATCGCACATTTTACTTGTTATGCCGCTTAAGTCGAGGTGTTATTACGGACCCTACAACAACAGAGGATTGCCTGAGGGATAATCCTTGGAGGGACTTTCTCGGTGGATTTGGGGATTGGATCGACAAAAATACTTGTTGTTGACCCATGCTACATCCAAGGAAAAGAAGTTTCAACACATGGTTTGTATGGCATCACAGTAAACAAAGAGGAATACCTCAAGAAAACCATTAGGTGCATATGGCCTGTATGTGGCTGATTCCCTTATTACAGTTCGCTTACCCAGCAATAAATCATGCTGATTGTTCCAAAAGCAACCCAATGGCCGCGATTCTGCATCCTCCCAACCGCGTCGGCACATACTCAAGCAGCATTTGAGCACCCGACGGACTATGAGGTTGTGGACAGGTGTGAAACATTGCCTTGTTAAAGTTTTGATGACTGTGGCTCATTTCTTCTCTGTGGGCCTTGCAAGTAAGCGGCAGGAAGATAATTGGACAGGAAGCAGATGGTTGCACGGGCAGGTGAGTCCCTCCAAGATTAATTACGATACACGCCCGTGACAACACTCTTTCTTAGTCATCATAGCGTTACCACGTCCTCTTCTGACGGCCTCGCAGCTCGTTTTATTAGGTTTTGGATGTCAGACAGTTTAATTCATTCGACAATAAGATAATAGAAAGAGCAATCCATGGTTGCTGGGGAATTTAAAAAGAAAGCGGCCGGCTTATTATCCCTCAAACTGACTGCCGGAACACAAACGAGTCACAGGAGAGAGCTGCATGTCCAGCGGGAAGCCACACTGGGACTACACTGGGTAGAAAGACGGATTCAAATGCCAGTAGACTAATAAGCAGCAGGTGTAGGAATTTTATAGCAGTTATAAACACTATTTTATAGCAATGAAGCAAGTTGCAAACTATGTTTACGTCTCTCCCCTTCATTTCCTCGAAGGCCAACGATCGCGAGCCGCCATCCATGTTTGATTGTCATAATTAATATATCCTACCATTAATGTTTCATCAGCCTACAATCATTAAAGCAGCCACGGCGGTGGTAGCCAACATTATCTGATTCCGTTTCGACGGCAATGAAGAGGATTAGCCGCTCTATGCTAAATGGATTACAATGCTAATCTCCGCTATCACATTAGCACGACACAATAGACCTCCGCTGCTGGGCTGACTTCATTTTGCCTCAGAGTGGTTGGGGAAGGTGAGAGATCCGTTTAGCCCCTGATTGATGCCTACTAATGAGCATAAACACGTATGGAAAACACTGAGGAGCTCTGCGTGGCTGGATGATAGTGATGCTCATCCCGAGGAGAGTGCGCTCTGTGACCAGACTGTGTGGGAGACACTCTGACCATCCACTGTATCCCCCTTGTGGTAGAAGGAATAACTACACAAGCATGACTCACAAAAAAACAGAATGCATCTCTTTCTAGGCCTTCAGAGACTAAAAGTGCAGAATGTGTGACATACTAACAGAACAAAAAAAACAAATGACACCACTTGCGCAGATGTCCATTTTTAGCCTTCAATGGGAATAATAAAACTACGGCCTGAGTGAGTGTTTCATCTCACGCTCAGCGGGTCTACCAGCGAGCAGAAGGCGCGATGCAGTCAGGGAAGCCATTCTGGTGCGAAAGCCACGGGATTACCCTCTCGCTGCGTCTACATTTTGGCAGCGAGCGCCATAAAAGGCACAGTAGAAACTTCCTCAGACTCTGCGCGGAATCAATTTGTCACGGGCTCGGCGCGACGCTGAGCCGACAACCAAACAATAACCGTGGAGAGGGAGGGTGTGCTTGCTCGGCAATGGAATATGGATTCTCTGGAGCTACAGTCGCAGAGTTATGCAGTGTGCGCAGTGTGGCACAATGGCAGCTAACACCTTCATATTTAGAACACACACAGAATAGAGTGCCGAGTGAAATAGCACTGTGCTCTGACCTGAGGCCATGTGACTGCGGTGAGGTGCGTGGGCTGGAGGGGAATGCCATCCAAGGTCATGGATGGGAAAAATGGAGGAATGTCACCCAGGTGCACACGAGTTTGCATTGTTGCAGCATTAACACCCTTAAAAAGTGTCCTTGCGCCCTTTTCGAGACCGCATCGTGGTCATGAAAGCTTGATGACTGTTCCGAGCATCTTTGCCAAGCAAACACAGCACATCAGTCAAGTCGACGACAGGGAGGAACACTGCCTGTGAAGGAGACAGGAAGGAAAAGCAACACATCGCCGCCACGAAACCACGACGTGTCTCTTCACACGCGCCATTCATTCCGACAGCGATACAATAGCGGTGGTCTGATTGCCAGAATTTGTCCGGCTCAATAAAAATACATGGAGAAAAAAAAGCTTTGATCCATTTCCCGGCGTCAATCATGACTGGAACAAAAACTCTGTTATACTGCCTACGTGTAGCTCCAGGCAAGATGGACTCATGGCTGATTTGACATTAATCTGAGGGTAATAGCGGCTATGTGTCACACTATTGCTCGTAAGAAATAAAAACGGAATCCAGCACTAAAGCTGGGAGGCCGATGGAGCTGCAGGTGTCACTGTAATAATAAGTAAGCACTTTGTATATACTTTTGTTTGAGGTTGCTCATAATGCAGTTGGCAGAAGACGCTTGCTTGCTACTATGCAAGTCTGCCACACCGCAGGACTTTAATCATGCCTCTCCTCCTATTAAAGAAAAGTCATTGTCACTGAGCAAATGAACGAAACATTGCCAGTGGAAGCGAAGAAGAAAATCTGACCTTTACGGCTGTTATTTACAAAAGGTAAAAAAAAAAAAAAAAAATAGAGGTGGGAAAAATTCAACCAGACAGGTAGATGTGAACTTATGTTGCTTCCATCTCATCTGGGATCTCACACCAAGCCAGCGAGAGCTGTGGGGGGAACCCCCGGCTCGTTGACTGACCGCTGTGGCATTCAAGGTGCGTTGGTAGTTAGCCCCCAGGTCCACGCGGCCTGCTAATCTAACCCCATCCACCTGCTGAGAGCTGCGGAGAAGAAGGAACCAAAGTGTTACCGTGAGGGCTGATGGTGTTGGACGTGAAAGGGGACACGTGTCTGGAGGCTTCCCAACTCATTTCTCTCTCGGCCTCGCCCTCCCTCAGCTCCAAAGAGGTGAGTGGCAGGTCCGCCTGTTATCGCAGCCTCGGAGCTTCGGGAGCAGGCGGCGCGGGTGGTGTGTGTGTGTGTGTGTTCTTCACATCTCTCCATTGTGCCTGTCTATCTCCTTCCAGCACAGGTGTGAGTGTGACTGGACCACCTGCAGGTGCACGGATGCTTCGGCAAGGAAATCATTTTCCATGTTCAACGTGTTAATTGTTTTAATGCTTTTCCATCTTTCTAGAGAGAAAAGCACTGGAGATGGTTTCCTAAGTCGTGAAATGGAAGAGCTCCATTGTGCCAAATGCAAAGTTTGGCTTGGTGTTTTTGGAGTTGGCAGAGACACCGAGGACAATTCGGATAATTTTATGCTTCCAACTCTGTTGGAAAAGTTTGCGGAAGGCCCATTTTTGTTCCAGGAGGACCGTGCCTTGTTTGAGTTTGATGGAACATAGTGGAGCAACTTGAGAACACCGTCAAACACCTTTAGCAGGAACCAGAACGGTGGTAACAAGGTCTCACTTCTGGAGGTGGGGAGCTAAAATTCACAGTAACACTATCGCATTCACCAGACTTCTTCTTTGGCACAATTTACGCAATTCCATCAAGTAGCCTATGTCTCTTTCTAAGCTATTCCGCTTTTACCCAAAAACACCTTTTCACTGTCTCATTAGATTCACAGTAGGATGTTGTAGACGACAGGTAGCAGCCTTCATTTGATGCCGACCAATATCAAAATTGTGTTTTTCTTTCAACCCAATTATTTCCTTTGCTGTTACGCTGTTACTTGAGTTGCTTGCTTGAGGCAGCGGCAGCTACTGGCTGGGCCTACGGGACCCCACGGAGAAGGCAAGGGTATAATTTGAGGCGCGCATTGCCACCTGTGTCTCTATTAGTGGAGCAACCTGGTGGCCGTGCTCCAGGAGCGGCACACAGGCCATTATGGTTTTGTGACCGCGGGCCGCCGTGTGAAAGTTAAAAGGCTTTGGGAGCCATTAAACAAGTCAACACTCTCAGCAATCTCCGGAGAATCACAGGCGCCAAACAAACCCTTTAGAATCACGAGTTGGCCTTTCAGGCGACACAGCAGGCACGGGTTCTAGACGTCGTCATTCTGAGGTGTGTGACTGACTTGAGCAGCACGAACCACCAAGCAAGTTAATGTACAGAAACGTGTTTCAAACGTGGAATATTGCACTTGCACTAGCGATCACACTGCTACGCATGGATGAACTTTCCGCAGGCGGTCTCGGCCAAAGTGCTTGCGTTCAGACCAAAAATGCAAATCAAAATAGTTTGCTTTCCAACCATCCTTCCACGTTGACTACATCCTGCCTTCCTAGCCGCCACTTTGATGCAACGTAACTAGAGGAGGATCAGATTTTCTTTTTGAAGTAGAATCCGTGACCCCTAATGACCTGGAGATGTGCATGCAGGGAATAGGAACAGGAATGTTGCATGTTCTGAAGTTCTTCTGGTGATGGGCTTTGATCAGAAAATATCCCCAGAAAATACTCATCTTCATGTAACGATGTCTCGCCATAGCTTTATCTCCATCAGACCATCAATCAACAGCTCACTCAGACAGGATGCTGAGTCTGTCTTGGTCAGATAATGACCTATTGACATCCCGGCATCAGCTTTAGTAAGAAGGTGAGGGCATGACTAGACCACCCAATTGCTGACTATCTCTGCCTTTTGCAGCTTATCGGACCGGCCTTTTGTGTCTGCTCGATACTAATTCTGCGTGTGTTTACCAGGACATTTTTTGCGCTTCATCAAGTTCAAGGGTGTCATTGATTTCATTCAAGATAAACATAAATGTACATGCTCAGAGAAAATCTTGAGTAAATACACACTGTCCAATTTATGCCGTTGAACAAATTTAGAAGAGAAAGTTTACTGAAGACAGATATAACAGGGAAGATCTGTGTGTGCGTGCGTGCGCGTGTGTGTGTGTGTGTGTGTGTGTGTGTGAATAATAGATGGGGAGCCAAAGCCCAGACGCTGTCTGAGAGCAGCCTGGATCCTGTTACCACACACTGCCATCAGGACAACTCTAGAGACACACACGCACACACACATGCGTGGTGTACACACAAACACAGAGATACCCAGTGACCTTTGTGCACCAATTTCCAATACTGCTATCACTCAACTGTCCTACTTTTAGTAACATCCAATTATTTTTAAATTTATTTGGCACACTTGCACAATATCAGCGATATATTCATTTATTTATCTATTTATCACAAGGAATTTGTCATCACAGTCACAACCCGTCTGAGAGACATGAAAAATATCAACGACCGACAAAGGGAAAGAGAACGGAAAGCCTGGCAGTCCGCTAATTAGTGCCCTGAGTTTCTAAGACGAAAAAAAAAAAGGAAACATGAAGAAGCATTGTCTATACAAGGCTTGAAAATATTAATCTTCGGTAGAGAAGAGCCAAGACAAGCATATGTTGGCAATATTCAGACAAGTTGCACTCAAAAATAATTGATACAAGAACCGATAGAGAAAGGAACAAAGTCTACTTTCTTACCTGTCTATCTTTCTAACCGAACATTTGGTTTGGGGTACAGCAGTACCTAATATAGTGGTTTGTATGTACTGAGCTCACAGCCAGCCGCAAAGTCATTAAGTGCAAATTTGTTCGTAGCTGTACGTCGACCGCCTCCCATTCACTCGCACACGCTGGTGATTTATGACTTTGCCTGCAAAGTTTCTAATTAAAAAGAGAAGCCCCTCGTAGGCAATTCCTCAGAGATAAGCAGGTGTGGATTCCTGTGTTCTCCGCGCGTAGATCCCCCCGTCGCCTGCCCCGAGGCCACTTGATTCGTCTTTGTATTCCTTCCTCGGCGCTTCGGTTTTCCTGCTTTTACTCCGTTATTAAACAGGCTGGCACACCGCTTGGACCGTTCGAGCCGTTTCCCCCACTGAGGTGCAAAATTGCATTGCTGGCACAGCGGCGGGCGGCGGCTCGGGTACAAAGCGAAGCAGAGAGTGAGGAAATGGGAAAAAACAAGAGGAGCGACTGCGGTAAAGCCCCCAAAGGCATGAGTTGATTCACCGAGCACAATAACAATAGGAAAAATAAATCAACAGAGAAGAAAATAGTTGGGTTGCGTTCAAGCCTTCAAATACTTTCCAACAAATGCCATTTACTAAAATTAGCGCCTAGTTATCAAGGGCGAATGTGAGTTTCACACCCATGCATTACACCATAGCACATACGCAATGTTTAGGGCTTCACAGTGCAGCTCAAATGAACAAGCGTGTTGTTTCAGCACGGTCAACAAATAAAAGGAGCGTGCAAGCTTGCTACTCACAATACGTCAAACGGCTACATTCCAATAATCTTGTCACATGTATGTTGAATGAGATGACAATTAGAACATTGGGAATATAAACACTAACAAGTTGTTCTGCTCGGTGCTGTGGTCACACCAGAAGCCATAATTTTCGTTTTGATCAACCTCCTGCAAGAGGTGGTCATTCGTTACTTTCACTTCGTTAAGTTGAATTTTGTGACCAAGCTCAATGTATTCATTTTTTACGTCATATCAAAACACAATACTCACATAAATCATTTCAAAATTTTGGCCACCATTAATGTGGCCCATTTTCTTTATCTTCTTGAGAGGGGAAGAAAATTTGTAGTTGCACAAGTGTGCACACCCTCATAACTGTGACGTGACTTTGTTCAGAAATTGAAATAGCAGTCAGTGTCCGCCCCAAAACTTCAGGTTTCTGCTAAAAAGCAGGGGGAAAAAATGTCAGGAAAGCTTACTAGAACACCTGAACTTTATTTGGCGTTACTTTAAATGGTGGCATCTGTGGACTGACTTTCATTTTCGAGTTTGAAGGTGATTGCTTTGTTCTGAGCACAGTCACATCTGAATTATAAGAGGGTGTGCACACTTGTGCAAACACATCATTTCAGTTATTTGCCTTCCTGTCTTCTCAGTAAAGAAATAAAAGACGTTTTCAATTGAGTTGAGCAGTTGTGCAAAAGTCTAGAATTTGAAGAGGGGGGTGTACACTTTTTATACCCACTGTAATTACTCAACCTAATGTCATATCTCTATGTTGGATGTGTGGCTTTAAGGGGCGTGGCCTAGTGAGCGCTATTATGAGTTAGAGGTTGTAACTTGTAATTTTCCTTGCGTGAATACAAACAGAACCACGTCACTGTTTACCTTCCCATCTTGCCAGCCTCCATTTTGTATCCTTACCAAGGACTCATGTCAACAACCAAGCCAGCCACAAAGACAGAAAGCGACGGCGGGAACCGCGACGCCCCACCTGCCGCCCGCCGGATAGACGGGGCTGTAAGCCGCGCTAGCGCTTGAAGACAGATAAAAGTTCATTCTTTCTCTGGGAGAGACACACACAGACACGCAGAGGATAGAAAGAAGTGTAAGAGGATATTCCGTGAATGGGGACTGTCAGCTGGCGTTGTGCAGAAATCCTCTTATACCTCCAAATTTCAATTAGGTGGGGAAGCGCTCCGCTGGGGTGCGCCGTGCTCATTGCGGCGCCACAAGTACAAGGTGAACGAGGAGGGATTTGTCATGCCGGTGACAGGCCCGCTCCACCTTTATGATTTAAAGAAGCAAAATAATAATAATAAAAAAAACTGCGCGCTCTCTTAACAGACTGCCAACTGCATTTTGAGTGACAACGGCGGCACTCAACGCCACTCCAGTGTTCATCCGGCACTGTCGCAATTGGGTTTGTTCCACCGCGTGGAGTTTGAACTTCGTCTGGCGTCCGTATGACAGCCGCAATTACGTCGCGCGTCAGCCTCTCCAAACCGACACCGACTTACTGTAATTACAACGGCCCACGCAGCTGCGCATTTTCACGCAGCTGCGCATTTTCACGCTGCGCTTTCGCTTAATTTGAAGCGCGACCGCCGCCGTTGCCTGTACAATAGTCGGCTGTGAATGTGCAAACTTCGATCAGGCGAAGGTGTCCAATGGGTCGTTGTTGCGTGAAGCTAATAACTGCCAGTTGGTTGCGTGTACACCAGAAACATGAGCAAAATTCTGGACTGAAACGCTACATGAAGCTTTCACAGGTTTGGGCTAAGGCTAGGGCTGTCAAAATTAATCAATTAATCGACAAGTAATAGATTATCAAATCAATCGACAACTATTTTAATAATCAAGTAATCGTCTGGAGCCATTTTTTTATTTAAAATGGTCCAAATCCTCTGATTTCAGCATCTCAACAGCAGTTCACTGATTTCTGTAGTTCTTGATGCAAGAAGACTGATTATCTTCTGTGTTTAATCAAAATAAGACATTTGCAACATCTGTTTTTACTTTGGAAAACAATGACGGAACCGGTAACATAGTACAACTCCCTTTTTTCACCATACGAATACAAAGTACGAAATGACCACCAATCACTGGTTAATAAACAATAATCAGGGAAGAAATGCTTTTAAAATACACTTTAATTCAAAATTAAAATGAAGCCGATTAGTCGACTAAGTGAATCGATTTCTAAAAATATTCAATAGTGACAGCACTTGCTAAGGCCATACTAGTTTTGTTGCATGTATTCCAGAACCCAATCAATTTGATACCAATTGACAAGAGGTGGGCAATTTTCAAAATGTTGCTGGTTTGTCATTTGTAAGCTCCTCGGGCACTCTTCCATCATTGTCAGTCCACCATTTTTTTTTCAAGCCAAACCCAACTGGAATCATAAGACAGTCATTTCGTTTTAACCACATCACCACCTCCACCTCCAATACACCTGATTCATATGATCATCTCATCAGCTAACTCTGCAGAAGCCTGATGACGATCCTCATCATTAGCAGAGGAAAACATCTAAAACCTGCAGGACTTTGGCCCTCGAGGACTGGGATTGACCACCCCTGTTTTAAACTGACAGACAGAGATGTGCATTCCGTCAATCGTCAGCAAAACGAGGAGTCCGTCAGTGACGGACTGAGAGGTCAGTCGGTGCTTGACCTGTTTAGTAACGATTTCACTGACAGACGAAAATCCACTTCCGTCAGTATTTAGTCCATCATATTTTTCAAGTTTCTCTTCATTCGCCAGCAAAATGGGCTGATGGACCACCTCTGTAAATGACAAGGTCTCAAAATGGCATCGGAAAACACTCAATATTGGAATTTCCTTTCTAAAGTCTTGGCATGTTCCATCTTTTCCCGCCTCGCTTTCCCGTGTGTCAGGTCCCGATGTGGGTGACATGATCATTGATCTGAATGCAGGTCAAAGCGGCTTTATGAACGCACTTCTGCAACTTCTAATAATTAGCCTGCATGTCTCCACTCGTTCTTAATAGTTACCTTTACTTTCAATCCTTCAATCAAACCCCTTTTGAAACAATCGCTTCTTTTCTGACTAAGCAGCTTCTCTTTCCCAAAACTTCACGTCGTCTTTCTCATCCTCTCACCTTACACCACTCCTATCACTCCCCCCCTCCCCCCACCTCCCTTTTCTCCAGTCCCAGCTTCCTAGCCGGCTTTCATCCTCCCCAGGTTAGATTACTGCAAAGCACTGCCTGTCTGCCAGCATTCCTGAAAGCTTTTCATCTCTGCTCTGATTCATCTGGGGTGGGGGTGGGGGGGGCGCGAGCCAGGGAAAGAGAGATTCCAGAGCCCTTCCGTGGCTAACCTGCACGGCACACTGCAGTACGTGGGCTGATGGGAAATATCCCACAGACGTCCACGGGCAGCTCAGAGGGACAAACCTGGCATATGATGCAAAAGGCGAGAGTACACGCAAGAGTCGGCATATCATCCAAACGCGCATGTTTAGTCAAGTCATCACGCTACACACGGCATAACAAGAGTCAAAAACTTCCCCCACCAAGAAGATTAGGAAAGCGGCTGTCTGCCATGTTTCCCACAGACGTGTTTGCCCAAACAGCTAAATCTGGATCGACTCTGTCAGCATACAAACGAGGAAGATTGAAGTGAGATCCCTGCAGCAAACTTCCGGAAAATGCAAGTTGGGAAAGACGAACTTGAGGCTCTCCACCGGTCACATTGTAAAGTTCAGATGGGAACTTTCACTGGTTCTTTTCACAGCCTTTTCTGCTGAATGTGGAAGGAGGTCTAATCCATTCAAAATGGTCTCTACTCTTATACCGTCTTGGCTCAGCCAAGCCTATATGAAAATGTGTGAGCTGATGGTCTTAACTGGTTTCAACTGGATAAGTGCGCCAGTGTGCAGATCGCTAGGAAGACACCAAGCCTGGGCGGCCTAGCTCAGGTCACCTACAGTATCTAATCATTAAGAGGCCTAAGCTAACAACATTCAGATCTCATTAGTCTGTTGATTATTTTTGTAAATTGGCAATTAGTCATCAAGTCCCTCAGTGAGTTGCATCAAGATGAGCTATGTGACTCTACAGATTCAGTGCCCTCAAAGTATTGAGGGCACGCACCCCCAAAGTGATATTTATGGACCTGACAGTCTTTCCTGACCCGGATCACCCTCGCCCTTTCATTTTCCCGCTGTCACCGCTTTATGGATGTTCAGCCTCAGCTTTGGCATTGATGCTGCGTTCTTCTGCGTGCGTCGGAAAGATAACACTCCGCCACACAAACTAACATCCCATTCATCGTCTCTTTCATCATTCCAATGCAGGAAGTGTCTTGCATAATGACTAAATCACCGCTTGTGTTATTATGACGTTCACGTTCAGAGCCGCGGCGCCAAGCTGATTTATCGTTTTTCTGAAGCGCCCACTTGAGCTGAGCGCGCGGGTTTACGACGACGACGACGTTGTTGGCCGACGAGACAAAGAGCGGCCTTCGACGATAAGCGTGCAAAGACGACTGCGAAAGCCGAGCTCGGAGAAGCTCGATCCCTGCAGAAGTTATTTACAAATGAGTCATCAACTGTAAAAGCCAGGAAGCACATGCACGTCGTTCTCAGTAATTGAGACACAGGCAAGTTCTGTTCCTTCGTGCGTAGCGGACTCCGAAGATAGGAGGTCTTTACGCTGCTCCATGGAAAATTAACCCTGGAGAACCCAAGAACCCTTTTCTTCTTTGGAAAATTATGAATTATACATTAAATGACTGCTATAAGTTCGCTGAACACCAAAATATATGTTTTTTCAATTTTAACCCTTTATTCCCTAATTTAGGATTAGGGCGAAATTTGACCCTTTTTTAGGGGTATCATTTCGAAAAATCTGAATAACAAAAATTGTCAGTAAACTATTTAGAATTTAAGAAAATAATCAATCAAATACACAGCTACATTGAACAATAGATTTTTTTGGTTTTATTTGTTGCATTTTAGAACTGGATTTTGAATGAACAAACACATTTTGGCCAATGGAAACAAGAACATAGGGACAAAATCACTGCTGGAAAAAAAAAAGGTCTTTGTTATTTGAGTAGCAGAATTTATAGGGGACAAATTTGACCCCGTGGGTTCTCCAGGGTTAAATGGCACGCTTCGTCGTTGGGATGCTTGAACGACGATAGAACCGTGGAGCCAACGTGAAGGAAAGATTTTGTTGGCATGCGCATGAACAATCGCAATAGTCTATTGAAATGAACATTAATCATAATATTAAGTCTAATATGGTTGTGCAGTCTTTTGATGAGACAACCAATGATGTTATTGGACAGCTGTGTTTTGCTACAAATTCCCTCATTTGAAATTCATTTCTTTTGCTCTGCTGGAAAACTGTCAAGTCCACCTTCTGTGGGCTACTGGATGTACTTTCCCACTGTCCCTTGACTTCGCACCTTCACAAAAGCTTGAGGCGTTTGGGGGTCACAGGGGGTCTTTCTTCCACGACAGCCAAATATGTGTGGGTCTGGGGGACAGAGAGTGGCAAGTGGGGAGATGCTTCTAATAATACGCCATAACCGCTGAATGTGACAATCAGGTCAGACAGGTGTGAGAAATATGTGAGTGCAGTAAATATCACAAGTGTGTGTGTGTGTGTGTGTGTGTGTGTGTCTCCCCCAACCTAGAATAAAAGAGCAATTTGGTCTTTCCTAGGGGCATTCCTCCAAAGCTGCGCCGGTATGCCGCCTGATAACAGAGCAGGCACACGTGGATTAAGCCGCTATTGAAGGAACTGTAATTACCTGCTGATATAAATATTATTATGAGCACTACTGGGCCAAAACCTCACAATTTTTTCTTTTCTTCTAAAAACAGCTAAGAGAGGGGTTAACGCAGCAAGATGACTTCACATTGATTCGATAAAAGGTGACTAATATCGCAGTGGCTGGAAATGGGATCGTATTGTTTTGGGAAATTTCTTTCTTAAAAAATCTGGCCATTGACTGTTGTGTATTTAGGCCATTTTGGGGGGAACAATTGTACTCCCATTTTTTTAAGAGTATACAGATATATTTTTTACTGTGTGTTCTTTTTAACAAGCTAGAAACTTATAGCTATAATATATATATAAAGCATAGAGTTTTAAAGTAATATTTAAACAACAAAAATACCCCCCAGACAGACAGTCGTCCTCCTCAGTCCAGTCACAAGTTATGTCTCTCTAGTTTAGTGAAAGTGTTCCTTCCTTTTACCAGGATATGTCAAAAGTTTCTTAATTTCTACCACTCAACACCAACACATTATTTTCATTACTAGTCTGCTTTTTGCTCCTTAGTTGCTACGCGCTAATCAGGGAAACAAGTGTTAATATTAATGTCTTTTGGCTAGCTTACTATGTGTGTGGCGTGCGTGCGTGTGTGTGTGTGTCTGCACAGACAAAAAAAAACTCAAAACCTCAAACCTTAGCCTCATGGAGTAGGTCATGGACATAAGATAAGATTGTTTCTCAGCAAACAAAAGCTCCATTTTGAAGTATTTGTATTAAAGACAAGATGCAATAAGGCAGACACAAACAGTGCTAAAGTCAATTTGTTTTGTTCATATGTTTTATATGTGTCTGTACTTCACACATTCACAGACTTGTACATGCATTATTATTATTTTGTAGATTCAAGCACATTTCTTTTTTTGATGTGTATGTAATGTATGTTTTCTTTATAACATAGTACAGAGAATTATAGTCAAAAAACTATCATTCTGTATTAAGTTAATGCCTGTTAATATATTTTATATGTTGTGTGTTTCATTTAAAAGAAAATTAAAAAAAAACAAGTCCAAGGTCCATTTTTGTTAATTCTCACTGTAAACTGTGGGGACCTGGTTTACTCCAGAAACATGCATACTGTTAATGCGTATGTTGAGGAGCTGCTGAGTACCCTTCTCATTTTTTTTAGTTGGGGTATGTATATATTTTAAGTCCTTTTTTTGGAGTACCGGCGAAAACCCACACAGGCTCGGGGAGAACATGCAAACTCCACCCAGGAAGGCCAAAGCCCAGACTCGATCTCACATCCTCTACACTGGGAGGCGGACGTGCTAACCAGTCATCCACCGTGCCCTAGCAAAAATAGAGAGTATATAATAAAGAGAAAACAAGCTTTTTGTGAAAAGATACATTTTCTGCACAACAGTGACTTTTAGATTAATATTTTTTTGTTTAGTGATGCTCTGTGAATTAGATTTAATGTGAAAAAGGCTTTGATCATTCACGTCATCCTTGAAAACGTTCTATTTACTAAGATCCGCCATGTTTTCTTGTAATTTTATACTGCCGGGAGCGCATTGAAAAGAGACACAACATTTGCTGGCCATAGTTAGTGGCTGTTTTGTGATTTTTACACCCATTCAAAAAGGAGCGCTGCACAAGACGTTGCACTGCCCATTGAGAAAAAACGTAGTTAACAGTTAACGTAGTTTTTGGCCGTAAAAGAGATGAACAGAAGACCGCTTTTTACTTCAACTTGAGTCATATTATGGTAGCAATTTTAGCAACTCTGGATCAGGGGCATTACGATCAATGCGGCATGTAGTCCAAATGACAATGAAACAGGCTTGCAAAGCCAAATGGTGGGACAAAGTTACTGTCACTTGGCTAAAGGAAAGGACAGAACACTCCACCAGGCCAAAAGGTTCAGACTTGTGATCAAAGGTGCGAGGCAAACACCCAAAAGACACTGAAACATTTTTGTATTTTTTTTTTTACAGAATCCACAAAAAACCCCGCCACCAAACAAAACCGGGGCCACAGCAGGAGGCCCAAGCGACTCTGCTTTATTGGACAAAAGCTGTGTCAGTCATCACAGGGGGTCAAGAGGGTGGTCAAAACTCAAATAAGGATGGGGACAATACTTCTCTGGCGCGCATACACTCTAAAAGAATGCATGGCTAATCAACCTTGGGGGGAGAGACGCATAATAATGTTGAAGTGACGGTCTGTGTGAGTCAGAATTCCACTGACGGCTATTGAACTGGTTATAATGGAGGAGTCCATGAAGAGGAGTCATTGACACACACTGACATCCACTTCACGGTGCTTTTTGGCATTGAGCAGGCCAGAACGAGAGCAAAAAAACCCTCGGGCCTCCGGCTACGGATGCCTGAGGAGCGGCGGCGGGACTCGAGGCGCTGACCTCGGGGCGTCCAGGGGCAGCCAGCACAATTATGACTGTCACTGGAGCTTTACAAGAACACCGGCTTTGTCTTGAGACTCCTCACTGGTTCTCACGCAGACGTCCGACTACCTCGTCGACGAAAACGTAGATTGATTTTCTCCAACTGCAAGGATGTTGATGCTTATAACAAAATATATCACATGTCTACATGTTCGCATATAAGATTTCCACAAGCGGCCGTTCGCTTCATACGCGCATGATACCACTACGTGACTAATTATTATCCGTTCGGTCTTGTGTACGAGTTTGCGTCCAGACTACCCTGCATTCCACGCCGCCGATGAAAGCAGGACTTGTGCGTGTATATGTGTGTAATTAATTGGATGTGTTTGTAATTAGGGAGGGGGAGCGGGGACGCACACCCGGGCTGCTTTTGTTTTGCCTGTTGTGCCCGACTACGGCACATGAAAAATGATTACGCACAACACTAATTACGACCGTATTATCCAGGCTCCCTCACTTCGCAGGGTTAATTATTATTATGTGCATGCACATTGTAGATGCCACGCATGCTATCCGCCATGATGTGGAAACACTATAGCGACCATTAGCCTAAGTGCGTGCACGTTGAGTGGGAAAGAACAATGTACAGATGATTGGATTTGAACATTTACAGAAGACAACTTCACCTTACCTTTTGCACGGAACCCAACTAAACACAGCACCGTGCACTGAAAATAAAGGTGTTTACAAATGAAAGACAAACACATCCTTTGACAACAACGAGCGAGGGAGCAGTGAGTCAACCAGGCAGCCATTGAAAATTGTTCAATAAGCCACTTAGCTTGGTCTCCAGATTGGAGCTGTGCAAATGAATGAGAGCCAGAGCGGTGAGCGGTGCTTTCACTTATCTTTGCTTCTAGCCTAGCAGGGAGGGTCGCTAATGAATCCGTAGTGTGTGTGTGTGTGTGTGTGTGTGTGTGTGTGTGTGTTTGCACATGTTTGTATTTTTGCCTGACTGAAATATTAAATTCCCACAACCACATGCGTGCACTTCAAACTCTGCCTAAAATTCCATCTGATTAACACCCACCACCACCCTTGTTGGCGTTAATAAGCTTTGGCTCCAGCTGCTTTTATTCCAACAAACATGAGACCAAACAGTTTTTTGTTTTTTTTGAAAAGCCATAGTTAAATAAGAAACTTTTCATGCATGTCACGAATCATTTGACACCTTGGAGCAGTGGAAGATGTTAAGGGACTTTGGTTCTTTTCTTTTTCTTTGATTTTCATCTGGTATTTGCTTCAAAATGCCTCTGAACTTGAACATGTAAGAGGGAACATATAACTCTTTGTGAGTTTTGTATTCATGTGGAGCATTTTGTTTCTTGTGAGTTTGTCCTTCACAAATAAAGTTAAGTGCTCCTTTCTGTCTTGAATTTCTAAATGGGTGAATGCTAAGCTAAATGATAAATCGAGTGGAGCCTGCAAGTCAAGTCGACAAGTGTGCGAATGTATTTTCCTGAAGGATGACACCTTGCTCCCAGAAAAGGAGCGGGTCCCTCTGGATCTTTCTCGTTCTCTCTCTCTCCTCGTCCCTCTGTTGCATGGCTGGGCTAACCCTGAGTTGCCATGGCAACAAGGACTTGCTGCTACCGCGGCGGCATCGCAAAGACTACAGATGGAGACGGTAGAGGGAATAAAAGGAGAGGGAAAAAAGTGTGCGTCTAGCGAAGGTACAAGGAGAGCGACATCAAGTACGTCCCCAAAATTCATTTGCACTTGAAAAATCAATATCCACTTGTCCTAGTTCTTCGTCTTTCCCCAAAACTCCCTCACCAGCTTGCTTTTATTCCCTTCCTATTCCTCTTTTTTCTCACTGTCCATGCCTCCTTCAATCCCCATGCAAAATGAATTAGTAATGACACGGTTGCAAGTCCGCAGTGGTGACGGAATGGTAATTATGAAAATGTCAATCCCGGTTACACCGGGAGAATGAGAGAGTGCCCATTAATGTGGCCGACATTTGCACTTTGTTGGGCTGATGGGGAGGACGAGAGCTAATTGGGCTACTTTCACAAGAAAGGGGGGAAAATTTGTGACTTTCAGTAGACTTTGGGTCATTTTGCTTTGGACGATTTGGGTTTTCATCAGGTGAATTTGCAGCGGCCACCAGGATAACCGCTATGTGCCGTACTACTTGTTGCCGGTCTTCCTTTAGAGTATCAACAGCATTAGTAGGATGTTAAGAAAATAGTAGGGTGGTGATCAACACTTTATCAGGAACAGGAGTTCATATTAGCATGTAGCGACGCCCTTTTATCACACAAGTCACAGTCAAACATCCGTTCCAAATACTGTTGTTTACAGTGTACAGTGTACAGTTGTTTCGATCCAATTACATTTTCATTTTATCAGCATCAACTCTTGAAGGGAGATGTGGAAACATTTTTGCTTAAATGGAATGAAAGGTACTACAAACTGAGCCAAGTCCTTTCGCTTCTATTCTCAACGAAGGCAAACACTTTTTACTCTGCTCCCCTCCTTGCCCTGATCTTCCCTGCTTGCTGACTAAGTCTTTTGTAGTCAATCATTCCGGCCTCCTGCTGCACTTTTCTTCTGAAAATCAAAACAATGATGGAACTGGTTAGTTGGTCCTTCAACACAATCAACCAAAAAGAGTGGGAATGTTTGCGGCCGAGTATATTTTGGATTTGTGGCACAAGTGGAAGATTCTTTCTGTAGAGGATGTGGAAGAGCTTGGACTTGCATTTTTCCTTCCCCCCTCTTTATGTTTTTCTTTGTCATTTGAAACAATTGGGGCGCTGCTTAGCGAATCGTCAGGCTTCTCCATTTTGTCTCCCCCTGTTTGGTCATTGTTTTTATGGCTAAGTGAATTTCACTGTTCTGCACTCGTGTGCAATGACAATAAATTTGATTCCAAAGTCACAGAGACCACAAGAGGGGACAGTATGTGCCAAGCAGCTTACTGAGTCGTATCGTCACCGTTATTCTCCCACTTTGGTGAAAGACCTTCTAAATTCCAGTCAGCTTTATGTAAACGCTAATATGATCTCTTATAATCTCACATATCATTATGATATAAAAAGCTAGCATGAGGAGGTAGCAATAAGGTCTGTATCAAGAGTTTGTCTGCATCTATAGATTCAGGTAAACACGGAGCTGTCACACTGATGTACCAATCTGACCCGAGTAGGTCCAGCATGCTGAAACTCACATCAGCCTGATAAAGATGTTCATAAAGGGATTTATATTGGCTGTCACGGAGTGTATAGATTCCTATCTGAAACATACAGATGCGCACGTAAACACGTACAGGTGCCTGGTGTCATTCATCTTCACAATTTATGCTTCCAATCCCTCCAGACTTCCTCACTCGCTCATTCCTGTGATCTCGCAGACTGATTCTGGTTGTGATCTTTGGCATATTGGGTGACAAGAGGAAATCACGCCGATAGCATCAGATTCAGGAAGCTTCCCTCACAAACAAACCCCAATCGCCTGCACAGCCATCCATTACTGCGACGTATGACCGCCACCAAAATCCTGGATGCAGACCATCCCAACAGATCTAAAAACAATTTTTTTCCGACACTGTCAAATAGCAGATTTAATAATGCCAATCTATCATGCAGCTTTAGTCAGAGTCAACGGAATCAACACATTGCACAGATGGTTGAAATCCTGGATGCAGCATGTACTTAAAATGAGCTTGGATGAAGAATTTTGCAAAAGTAGAAGCTCCTGCGTCTTCTCCTTCACTGCATTACATAACGCACGTAGTAATAAAGTGGCTAATTAGAACAAATGCACGGCACTGGAGCAGCTTTTTACGACAGACCTCGCCTGAGTGTATATATAATAAAGTTTGATGCTAAATGGGGGTGGGAATGAAGAGGCACGGGACATATTCATTAACATGATCCATTACTGTAAAAACTGAATGGAAGATAAACAAATGGCAAAGGCTTGGCACTCACTTGAGTGTCAAAATGCTTGCTTACGGACACACACGAGTGTGTGTGTGTTTCAAAAGGCTTAAAAAAAGTTATCGCCGAGCGTTATCAGGCGCCACTCAAGGTCACCGTGCTTGGCTTTAATTAACGCGTGCCGCCAGAGGGAGGCTCCACTGATACACCAAATTCCGAGAGCACCGTTGCAGGCTGGCTGCACACAAACGCGCCGGCGATAAATCACACTAATCCGGGGCACTCTTTGCACTTCATGTGCTGCATAAATCAGCTGTAGCACAAATACACATTTTATGGAGAGGAACTCTATTTACACACATAAGTTACAGCATGTGTGCAAACGCAGACCAAGAAATTTGGGTGCAATTCCAGATCGACCAGTAGATGGCGGCAGACTATTCAGTTCTACACTATAAATTTCGAGAAGAAAAAATAAGATTAAAATAGGATGTACAGCATTTCAACTCAAATTAGATTTTGCTCTTAAGAGACTACTGAATGTCAGTCCACTTGAATCCTGCATTTTACGTGTGGGACTGCTGTAGGTTAATTTTATAATGTGTTTGGGCATGAATTGATTCATATTGTGAGATGATAGATTTACAAAAACAGATTTATTTACTGTAAAGAGAGGGGTTGGTACACTGTTTGTACAATAATTCAGTGTTATTCTTTGCTGTTGCTCTCTCTCAATATATTATGTTTAAATGTGTGTTTAAAGACTGGTCTACAACATAACCCTTGCACTGGTAGTGGGATTACTGTGTTTAATTTCAACTGCTGGCTTTCATTTTTTTTTTTGTCTGTACGTTTCACTTTTCAGAGTATTGAGCAATATTTTACACTGTGTGCCTCGCTGCTCAAAACACTGAAATTATTAATAATATCTTGAATAATTCCATTACAAATTTGCAGAAAAATCTCTACTTCTTCGCTTCACAGTCAGCATTTTTCCTGCAGACTCATGCACCACTCCATGTTGAAATAAGAGATCAATGTTACCCGATTTAATATAGCAAGATGTACCTAGGTAAAATAGTGTGGAAAGTGAAGATGGCGACCCCAATATCACTGCTTGTCAGTATGATATGAAACACGGGCGAATTGGGAATAGGAACGGCAGTACAACAGAATGTAAAGTAAATAATTCAAACATGCTGCTTTGTACACATTTGTCAACACGGCGACAGATCTTAGCATAATCTTCCCTTAACCCTCTTTAAATTTGCCTCTGACCGACACTGCTGCTCCCTCGCCTTCTCATCCTCCCTGTGCAAGGCAAAAGACTGAAGACATATGTACAAACACAACCAATTACAAGTAAACTCGGGTAAAAACTTGCAGCTTAAGCCTCTAGTTGACAAAATAATGAAGCAGGCGAAAGGAATGTAAACACGACAATGGTGAAAAAGTGAGACAAAAGGGAACTAAACAGAATAACAAAAAAGCTACCACAACTAAAAGGGGTCGTGGCGTGACTGCAATGCAGTTTTACCACGCAACTACACAGCACTAAATGAGACTAAAGGAATGAACGGAGGAGTGAGAGAGAAAGCGCGGGGAGCTACGATGCCTCCAGTGCCCGTGACAGTCCGCCGGATGATTTATGGCCAACATTGTCTTGTGGTGTAATTGGCCGCTGGCTCACTCGCTACTTCTTAGTCTACTTTGTCTTCTTCTTCTTGTTGGTGTGGGAATGGGAGCAAGAGGGAAGCAGAGGTGTTTGTGGATGGAGCCAGCCCAAATGTCTTGGCGGAAATAGAGGAGGGTGTTACGCTAGAAGCGCAAAGCTAAAAATATTGATCTAGCCTCTGTCGAGCCTCGTAAATCATGTTTTTGAGGCGTTATCATCTACATGTCTCATTTTCATGCAAATAGCTTGGCAGGCTTGTCATACATACTTGTACATAATTTTTTATTTTTGTATTTTAAAAAATATATATATATTTTTTAATTTAAAATTACATAAAATAAATAAAAAAATACTCGTACCACATACAGAGTGACTATAATCACACTACATGACATAAATGAGTATTTGGAAAATTATAACCATAGACCAAGACCAAAAGTGCATCAATCTCAGGTGTCAAATCTTGAGTAGCAGCCAATTTCAGAATGTCATCTCAGTGTTCATTCATGTAGTCATCAGTATGACAAAATGAGTGAGAATATTTATTTCTTCTCTTTCACCAAGCCGCAGACATTTGATGCTTCCCTTTTGAAGACAATATAGAACAAAGGTGATGTTGATGACGTGGCGCTGAGCAAACGTGAGTAACCGCCATCGGTGTCCAGTAATGTTTTCTGAATTTACTGCGATCGTGTGACATCACCGCTGTCGCATTGACATGAAGTCATTTGGGAATTTTCAATGAACCGCGCTGTAGAATAGGATCCAAACTCATTATGCTCCCAGGCTAACTGCCGTTTGGTGGCCACCACGGCGGAGGTCCTGAGTGAGATTTCCCTTTCGGGTCGTTAAGTGACGCGGGCTTCTGTGTGGGACGCACTTCAAACGGACACCGTGTGTCTTTTATCTTCCCATTCATGCGGCGCACACTCACGCGCACGAAAGAGATGGAAGGGGAAGATGACAGCAAATTGGGCCATCATCAGCCCATTAAAATGGCCGTTAGCAGGAGTCATTTGCTCTCAAAAGAGCGAGCCCGGCACTACCTGAAACAAGAGACGCATGCCCTCCAGTGGCCATGTTTACAATGACCCTGCCCTGTATACTTACCCTGTGAAAAGCAGGTGTTCCATTCAAGCACGCCGTTTCTGCTCTGTATGAGTAAAACAGGCTGGTGACTTCTCGTCTAAACACATTAAGGCCTCCGGGAAGTGGGCGGAGCATGTGTTAATGCATGCGAGCAAAACAAAGAAAGAAAAGAAGCAAAGCAGGGTTGCTGTAATAACTCTTTCCTAGAGTGACACATGCACTCCTGCCCTCAGGAGTTGCAAAAGACAGTGGGAGTGAAACATGTTAAGACACATTTGACCAACTGCAAACTAAAACAGTGAAACGCACACACATAAAAACTCACAAACAGCCTGAGGCTGCGATACCCTCAACCCAAAGTAGTGATTTCCAATCATTGCATCACTGCCGTTGTTTGATGACATCACAGGCTCTGCCGGAGATAAAGATTGACGTCGACAGCCGTATAATAGATTAGACCGTAAAAAACTAATCAGCCCTTCACTCTTGAAATTCAAAGTAGATAAAACCTGATTCTGGTGCTCCAAAACATTGCAGGAGATGAGAAATATCCACCAAGAAGCTCTTTAACTACTTTCTATAGAGTGTACAGGAAGAATATATTAGACAGTAACAGATGTGGAGGTCAATAAAGGCAGCCAATGAAAAGAAAACAGACACAAAGACAGAAGAAATCCCATCCAAACTTCTGTCTCAGTAACAATGAAAGTGGTGACAAAGTTTGCGCCGGGAAACAGGTGCGGATGAATATTCATGGACGGGGCCGAGCCACATTTGTGCGAGGGAGTGAGTGTTTTGTTGAGCATGTGTCTGGATATCTGTGTCCTTGCGTGGGTGGCCAAAAATGAAGAAGGAAAAAAAACATAATACGGCCATTGCTTAGTGAACAAGCAAAACAGAGTGACGGCAGGAGTGAATATTCATGACTCATAAATAACAGCAGGGAAGAAACAGCCATGGGATCAAGTCAATCAACAAGATGTACTGTACAGTGGGTAGTAGGAAAAATAACTTGATAAGTGGGCAAAATGATCACCTCACAACGCAGGAAAACACCAACAGAGAGACAACGATACATTATCGACGTACTCCTGCTTCTCCCCCAATCAGCTGTGATTGGGCTCGTTTTCCATCAAGTGGCAAGACGGAGACACATTACGCTGGAGAGCAGATCTGAGAAATGGAGTGCTGTCTTCGTTGTCATCGGCATTTCAATTCCATACACAGCAATCCAATAGCAAAGCTGCCATTTCAAGCTATGCTGACCAACGGTGTCACTCCCATGTTTGTTGCGCGACCTCAACATGACACACAGTGTCAGCGGGCCTCGTATGACAGCATTAAAGAGGAAGAAACCACAAGTCAGCAAACGTCCGCCGTGCATCGCAATCACGTTTAGAGCGGCTGCATTATGACAACGTGACCAGTTCAGATATTGGGGAGGAGGATGGTGAACAAAACAGGCTGTATAGAGTAGCGTGCGTCATAGTCTAGTAGAGTATACTGTTGGTATAGCTTAGCATAGCAAAGCAGGCAAGAGTATGGCTAGCATAGAGCATTGTACTCAAGTACTCAAGTGCAGTGTTGCCAAAAGTATGGTAAATTATGGTACAGTACAGTGCGCTATATTATACTATAGCCGAGCACATGCAATATTTTGCAGGATGCATTGTTTATATGCATACATATGTAGCATATTAGAATAAAAGTGTGGGGATTCCCTGAGTAATCAATGGAATAATTGATAGAATAATTGATTCCAAAAACATTTGAACGTGTCACCCCATATACACCTATTCGTTGCACTATATGTGTGTGTGTATATATATATATATTAGAACTGTCAAATGATTAAATGTTTTAATCATATTAATCACATTTTAGAATTTAGATTAATAATAATTAATCGCTTAATTAAAAAGGCTTTTTTATCAAAAAATTTTGCCCGTCAAATTTGAACATTTAATGTTATGAGGACGTCTTTAACATTTTTTGATCCACTGCACACGCTCATCCTTCAGTTAGTTACTTGCATAATTGAAAATGGGGAAAAAAAAATGACCCCGATAAGTTTGACATGAACAAATATTATGAATGTCATATGCAAACATTTATTAAAAGTTTGACTTCAATGCATGTAGTTTACCTTTAACGTAACCATCCGCTGTCAGTTTAAGATTCAGCTGCGGTCAAAATTAATAGTGTGATTAATCTGCGTTCATACATGATTAATGCGATAATTTTTTGTAATTAATTAATTAGTTAACGCTTTAACTTTGACAGCACTAATATATATATATATATATATATATATATATATATATATATATATATATGGAATAATGGCACACCCAGGCAAACAAATTTAATATTGCAGAGGTTCCTCTTTCCATCTCTACCTTCAATCACCCAACTTGTTTTCACACCATCACTCCCCATCCATCCATCTTTCTTTCCTTCCTTCCTGCAGCTGCCCAGCCTTCTGCTCCCTCAGGTGAGAGAGCAACGGTAACCGCCCGTGACGCCACGCTGGGACATGTGGCACTTGTGCCGCCACACATCTCATCTGCCTAAATTAGCATGCATCAGGCTCCCAGATTTGCAGTTAAATTGCGCGTGAGGCTGACAGAGTGCGCCATAGGTGGGAGACGGGGGAGGAACCTCAAGAAGTTTCCCGTCTTTTTTCACCAATTGGGTGTTCTCTTACTGGAAGCTATTAAAAAGCCACACAGATTTAATGCGACCACTGCTGCCTGAAGCCGTTGAAACCATTGTTGAGGTGTGTGTCTTGAGCAAGCATCGTGTTATCACTGGCCACCAGTCTCTTTGCAATCATCACTGAATAAACACTTAATAAAACATTGTCTCCACATTGGTCCTTAGTCACACTGCGAGAATGGATTTCATGCTTGGTTAAGGAAATCTGATTAGATTATTTTGCCAGTGGAAAACAAATAGTATGTAGTGAAAAGAAGACCTACCTGGTATTGAGCGAATCATTTCAATGGCGCCATCGACGAGAATATGGAAAGAAAGAGAAAATCGGAATTAGAAATAATCACAGAGCACAAAATGTACATCAGTGGGCACAACAAAACAGCCGTAAAATGTTCAATTGACATCGCCTAATAGCCACATGTGTCAAAGTCATTTAAGTCCATTCTGCAGGGAGTTGTTTGCGCAAAGCCAAAAACTAAACCCACAGGCTGAAATTATCACATTTGTCAGACCCGTACCGCAAATCGAATTCGCTTCTCCTCGCCCCAATCCTCATCCCGTGTTAGCGGTGACGGCGCAACCGCCCGTGCCGCATTCTGCCATCATTTATGCCAGCGCTAGTTAAGCCCGGGGTCAGAAACATGTGATTCATTAAGCAATGCTTCACGCTGGGGGGGATCGATGCTTCATGCTGGCACGGCCTTCACCCCCCCTTCCCTCGTGAGGATGCGCCGGACGAACTGCCACATGGTCGGTTGCATGCGAAAAGGAGCGTGTGTAACACTTGTAATTAAACACACATACAGCAACATAAATATTCAAGCTCCTTTTCCCTTCGGGTTTGTGTCCTAGGGTTTATCAGCAATAGAGTGGGCTTTGGTTGGGGACTTCTGAGATAATAAGATGTCACTTTCTGGGACCCCTTCATTGGGATAAAAGGTGACATTGTAATATTTCCAAAAATGAAACCACTTCCCATGTGTCTGAACCTGTCTGGACACTCTATAAACTGACCACGTTTAGCTAAAGCCATGTCACATGATTTAAGGGTGTCGATGTCTCCATTACTATACAGGCAAGAGGTACCTTTGGTCTTTGGCCTTTGTAAGTGGATTTGGGGCGATTTTTGGCAAAATGGTTTGACACTCGTGGTGGGTAAACCCTATGTTTTTATACTTTGGTCGCTCCTAGAAACAACACTGGAAGTCTAAGACCAAGAAGCTCCTCATTTTGAAAAAAAAAAAAGATTTCAAGGACTACAGCTAACAAGTAGCAGTGGAAACAAAAGGCAGATTACGTTCCAAATGAATGCAAAATATTGCTTAGCGCAGATAGTCACTGTGTGGCTGCATTGAAGTGTTACATCAGAAGGAAGCAGTGGCAACCAAAGAGTCCTCAGACAAACACGCTAAGTGCAAAGCTTTGTGGGGATTAGAGATAAAAGGTCACAACAGAGCCACAATGTTGCTCTTTACCGTCAGCTTGCAAACATTCAGAAAAGCTTGGCTTTAGCGAGACATGTCGTGGTGGAATTGCATCCATCGCCGTGAGTGTGATTGTGATGAGTCACCAAGGCAGCAAAAGGAAAACAGGACATAAAGCTGTTTCAAAGCAACCAAATTGTGCACATGGGTGATATATAAACACGGCTCTGTCCCAGTACAAACAACGTCTTTGTCTCCGGCTGATGGCAAGCGGTAACTCGTTGCCTATTGGTTCCAATCACGCTGATTAAGGCAGGCGGTTCTTTTTGATACCACTGACTTGTAGAGGAGTCACGGACACGGCAATATTATCGACTTTCCAGTCGACCATGACTAACCAAAGGAGCCAGACTAATTCGGATTAGACATTCACTGCAAGTATAGGTTGTTCCTATGGATGTGGATTGATCACCAAGACACACCCACTTAAGTCAGATCACTTTAGATGAAAGTGAAAATCCATATGGAATCCCCTGAAGGACCCACATACATCTGCGCGGACTTCTGTACCGTGCCAGGTCGAAACCAGGCCGCTTCCATGGGGAGCCACTTAGTGCATTATCATATTTCATATTTGCTCGCAGCATATGTAACCGCTCCAAGAGTATGCAGCCTTATTCAAATTAGCATTCATACCCTGAAAATGAGATAGGAGACGAAGGGAGTGCGGAAAAGCGCACGAAGAGAATTATGGAAATTGTGATTAAAGTTGAACAGATGGGTGTCATTTGGATAAGACGGCTGACATTTGGGCACGGAGAGAGAGACGGACGCGAAGTGGCGCCTTCAAAAAGTGAGCAAACACTCGGAAGGGATGGGCTTTGCTTCGAAACTAGGAACAAAAATCAATTACAATGCAGAACACACAACATTGTTTCATGCCGGCTAATAACCAGGCGTTATAGGAGTGCAATTACCTGGCAATGGGATCTAATTGGTAGTAATCAGAGCCGGTCTGAGCCTGGGTTGAAGGGGCCACAACGTGGAGGTTTTTGTACAACATTGCGATATTTTTGGCTGTGTCATCTCACCTGCACTTCGCCATGTACCCTTTCACACAGACTACCAAGCATTCTAATCATTTTACCACTTCCTCTTTTTTATTCCCCTTTCCTCCAGTGTCACTTCAAGTTCCCTTCAGGATCACTTCCCTCTACCTCACACCTTGTCTTTCTGCCAGTGACAGTTCCCAGCTTCGTTTAGATTGCTGCAAGCGCCGCCTCTCCACTGCTTCAGGCTGCACACGCTCCAGTCGAACCCCATTATTTATTGATTGGCATATGGGTTGGGGGCGCGGAATAAGGGCAGGGCATGGGGTCCACACAAGGGCGCCGAGCGGAATTTCCATAAAAGATATTTAAGACCAGTGGGTCTCTGTATCTCATCCAGCACGACTGAAAGACATACTGAAGTGTCATAGGGCATGATGAAAGCACAACCTAGACCTCATGAAATATGGACATCATATAAGAGTGGAAATAAGGGAGGAGGGGTTCAGGGCTTTTGTGTGGGTTTTTAGGGGCAAGATTGGGTGAACGTGTTATAAATCTAACATATGCATCAGGATTTATTCACAGCCAGGTAGCCTCCAGTCAAAGGGCCACTCACCGTTTCTCCAGATGGCGCACGGTAAAAGTGACACTGCACGTCATTAAATTCCGGCGCACTTCCTCCAGATCTGCTGATTCAAAGGCAATGTCACTGACAAGAATAGTGCGAGTGTTCTATAATAACCCAGTGAAAGGTCAACCATGGATTTTGCGCAGTCTCTTGTCAGCATTTTTTTGGGAGTGTGCTGCAAGAAAAAGACAATGCCGGTCATATATTTTCATTTGCGTTCTGGATGCCGACATAGGAACTCAAGAGGGAGCTCCCACAGCTTTCCGCCAGGTCCTCCTCTCTAGTTACTCTATAAATGATCTATTGGCCATCATTTAGCATGGCTGCATGTTAATCATTCATCACAGCGAACCGTCCGGAGCGCCGGAGAGCGTCAGCCAACCGTTGTAAAGATGGAGAGTAGAGGGTTCCCGGTGGGACCCGCCAGAGGAGAAGCGCCATGGATCATACCGTGAACATTAATCATGCTAGCCTAGTTTCCCATGCAAAGTGCAAACATGCGCGGATGTCTTGGAGAAGGGGGGCGGCGAATGTGGTACCTTACACAAAAGTGTGACGGATGAAAAGGAAACACAAGCTGCTGGTGTAACTTCATGGCTGTCAAGAGTTTACAGATTTCCGCTTCCCAAATATGGTTGGATATGTACAGCCAAGAGAGAAATGCTGTAAAAGAAGAGAATAAACTCTTGGGAAAATATGAAAATATCATGGAACAATTCAGATCAGTGTTATTGTATAGGCCAGCAGAGAAGGTCTAACCCTGACCGACCATCACTGAGGAATATTAAGTATGGTACGCGCTTATTACCATGTAATGTACCATTATCTAGCGCCATGCACAGAGGTGACAGCTGTGTTTACTTGCCACCACAGAAGCACCATTCCAACCTACTGCTGACATTCCCCAGGGAAGTCAACACAAACAAGTGGTTGACCCACACGTATGCCAGTTTACTTGCGGTTGTCTTCGAAATGTCTAGGTCATAAACAGCAACAGCTGCAGTCGCTTCTAATTAAATACCTGTGCATCTGTCTCAGGTCCCGAGCGGGGTGTCGTGCCGGGTAAGTGTGGCGGGCCTTGTGTGTATTCGTGTGACGAGCATGCCAAAGTCACAAAAAAGCCGTTCCTAGCCATTTCCTTCGCTCGGATTGCTCTATCAACGTGCAATTAGTTTCATCTCTGCGTGCACACTTTAATGTGGCGTCATAAAAGATATGGCCCACAATGGGTAGAACTAAAGTGGACCCCTTACTGTAATTATTAGGGTCTATAAAACATAAGGAAATAAGGCTGCACAGAAAACCATAGAGGGGGTGCGGGGGAAACTAAATCACATTTGGAAATACATAAAAGAAATCCTTGAGTAGACGCTTCTGTTGTGATGGTGACAAAGATGGTGAAAGAGCACTTTGTGGGTCATCAATGGCATCCAATGTCCAATTTCGGACGACATCAGTGCGGCGGGCTGCATTCAAGTCGTCACCTTGCCTCGGGCTACTTCTGCCTCTAAATTGAGGTCAGATGTCAGCGCGTACGGACGCCCCAAACGCTTGAGTCAATACGCCGTACACGCGTGTACGCACAAAGTCGTAAGGGGAGGGTGGCGGACACACATCCTTAGCTCATCCCGCCTCGAGGGGGAAGCGACAATACTTGACCCTCCATATTTACTGGTCGCTACCGGCATCAACAACGAGCTGTCTATACTCCGAAGTTTTGCTCAGTAATACGCTTAGATCCCTTCTATGTTAAGGCTTCATTACATGAAGACACAAGCATCCTTGTCCCCTCACCCAGTAGTCATATTTCGAGAGCTTCAATGGCATATTAAACAGCCATCACTGTAGCTCGCTGATGACTCACTCTTTTGTTTGACTGATTCAAACATGAGTCCAGATCCAGGACTTCTCACAACTTCATTCAGTCCATTAAAATCCAGCTCAGGCTAGTACTCGGCTTATGTAATAATTAGTGAAGGTCAAAAGTGTTTGCCCCCTCGAGGCTAAAGATAATCATTGGCTTCCCTGCATTGTGTTTAACCTGCACCCTTTAAGAGTGGTAATGTGTCCGAGTGCTGAATAGGTCTAGACGCCTCGCTAAACTGTCTGTGAAGAAAACTGTTGGCCTGAGTACATTAATGACTGAGATTGATGAAGAAATGGAAATTGAAGTAATAAAGTTGTAAGACCACAGGTCTCTGCTATCAAATAGTCAATTTTGTATATTTCTACAATTAGGTACAGCGTAACCAAGCCCTTCTCCAAATGTGGTCTTCTGGAGAGTCAAAACAAGCGTTGACATATATGACTGTTATTGATAGGATTCTGCTAATCAATGCACTCGATTGGCGTGGTGCTTGGGAGGCTGCTTGAAGAAACACAGGCAATGCTTTGGTATTTAAGATGATCCCCTTAGCGAGGTTAATGGGCACTTGTGAATGCTTTGAAAGGGTCTGAGACTATTTCAAACACACCAGCTGTTATCTGCTATCCAGGGAGGGCCCCATCCTCCCTTAAGATCCGGGGTCTCATGTATGGGGGGGGAGACGGGAAGAAGGAATCATGAAATACAGTGGCTACTAGTTGACCAGTTTGCCTTAGGGATGCTCTTTGCAGATCTTATTCCATCCTCCGCTCCATTGCGGGCAGTTGTGTATTCTAGACCAGTCAATCGCTCCAACCCCTCTCCCAAGAGGTAAGCCCTCCTAAAACATGTATGAGTTTAGGAGCTGGGAATTTGCCATCAGAAGCCTTCAGGGCTTTTCAAAGCTGGTGCAATATCTAAAAGCTAAGACCATCGTTCCACGATTTGATCTGAGGATGTTTTTTTTCATCCCTTCTGATACTCTTTTACTGTTCCTGTTCTTTGCTGCTTCTTAGACACTATGTCTCCTTGCATAAATCAGCCCCAAAACCTCCACCAATGGGCAAGGTTATTCTTACATCCCACCTGCTCATTGTAATGAATAAAATCCCTGTGCCGATATCTTGACTTCATCACTAGGAATTACCCAGGGAAGAAGCTCCAATCTAATCCTTCTAAAAGTCAACTTTTGTTCATTTTCAATTTTAATTTAAATTGTACGATAATCCAGGGACACCATTTGGAAAACGGCAGGACGAGGGAAATGAGGAGTGGGAAATTTCGGGCCTATGAATGTTTGATGAGGCCAAATGGGCTGTTGTGCGACCCAGCTGCTGAGAGCCAGGTGGGCTTTCAAGAGAGAGAAACTGAATTGGAGTGACAAGAAAGCACCTGACAAACGGACTTGGCCATTTTCTTGGCTGTAGTTTATAGAAATTTGCTTCAAATGATTTGTTTACTTCCCCAAGTGCAGTCAATCCTTCCCCCCTTCGTCTCAGTGTATAAAGTTGAGGATCAATGCACTGTCATGGCTAATGTGCACTGAGGGCAACCCTTCAGAGTGGAAACTGGGTCTCGGTATCAGAGCATGGCTGACACAAATCACCATTTGACAGTAAAAGCGGAACAACAAATGGGAAGAGCTGGTGGATGAAGAGAGGGAGGACAGACAGTTGATGGAGGAGAGGACTCCTTGCTTACTGCCACATTCATCATTGACACGCGGGAATGGGCGCAGACAGGACGAGCAGAAAAGGCGATGAAGACGACGAGAGGAGTTGAAGTCGTCTTCCAAACCACTTCTTTTTTTGTTTTGTTTCCGTCTGCATTCCTCTAATCACCTCATCCTCCTTCTTCCATTATGAACAATGACGCTTAGCGACTATTACAGCCATCCATCCTGAGTTTTAAGTGCCGCCTTTATGCTTACCAAATGCACTCATGGCGTTTTAGGCCCATTGATTGGCCCGATCAATACGCCATCTCGGGAAAAGTTTGGAGATGCTACATTAGCGCTCCCAGATGCTCTGAAAGCTCCGGGTGGTCGTTTGCGGAGATGGGTGCTAGTTCATTAGGTTAATGGGTGACAGCAGGTAGGCTTGCTTCCGGATTGTCTTTTCCTTCTCTTTTGAAAGGCCATTTTGGTTCATGTGCATTATTTTCCTGCTGACAAAGTTAAATGCAAACTTTTTTATAAAATCCAACACATTCTATTTGTGTTGCCAACGTCAAGCGTTGTGTCACGCACAACAGATAAGTGCCGATTGTTTCCATATCTCCATGCCGGCCGGCAATGAGCTAATCTGCCAAGTCGGATTCGCAATCGGTCCGTAGCAGGTGACTGAAACGGATGCACAATGGGATGCCGCTCGACCCGCAGATAAGAAAAATAATATTGATTGTGCATTTATATCAGTAACATTTTGTCCTTCAGTAGACGCATTACTGTGCTAGGCCTTGTAAACCGTGTTTCCTTGTTTCACACTGTCCCCATCTGATATATGTATTTCGAAGCAAGCTAATGGCAGCATAGCACATCCCAAGAATATCACATTGTTTGCCCTCAATCTTCCTCTTTTGTTGAGCAATACAACTTTGCAGGAAGCGAGTAAACCCGACACTTTTCAGAGATGAAAGCCCAATAAAACTGCACGCAGGGGTATGCGTCACCCAAATATAGATGGCAGCGTGTGCGCACGTGTGTCGCTAACAGGCAGAGCGCGTACTCAAGAACTGCGGGAGTGTTTTACAAGCTCAAAGTGCCTCTGGTACGGTACGCACTTTTTGAGTTGACTTGCATGCTCACTCTTCGGGATATCCCCCCACCCCCCCCACACACACACACATACTCACACAAACTCTCATACACACACATCCAGCAACATATAAGGCTGCAATCATCCTCATTTCATCCTGCCCTCACTCCTGTTCCACTTCTGGTACATACATGCTCTCCGACAACCTCTCCCTATTTTCTTTTCCATTGTTCCTTTTCTCTGAAGCCCTGAGCAATTACCTACCAGGACTCTTGAGAGCGAATGAGAGAGAGAAATAAAGGGCGGGAACTAGAGTGTAAAACTGGTATAGAAAGAATCCTTCTAAAGACAACCTAAAACATTTGTGCAAAGGTACCAAGGACTAGCACGTCATGGGTGTACTCTTAAACCAGTTGGGTCAAAAATAACCTAATATGGGTCAAAAAGGGGTCAACCCAACATTTTAAGTTATACATTTAACCCTAAAAGTTGGGTCAAGTGACTAATTCACAAAACAGTCTAATTTTGGTGGTTTTAAATGAACAACCCCAAAAAATTGGTCAATCCTTTTTTGACCCATAGTGAGTTATTTTTGCCCCAACAGTTGATAGTGTGTTGAGAGTAGTTGAGGGATGGGGGGAATCACGTTTATATTTCTAGAGAACATGCAGGACTGTTAATTTGTTGGCTTATAAAGTGAACCCAAACTAGAAAAACTAATGACAATAACTAGAGCTGCACGTAACAATTATTTTAGATTAATCTGTCGATTATTCCTTTGATTTGTTTTAATTCCTATCATTTTTTCCATCCAAATTGACAGTGCGGAAAATGCACAAACCTAAAATGGTTTCTGCATTTTACTGGTTTGTTCTAATGCTGCGCATTGTTTTCAAAAGTAAAAGCAGATGCTTGCAAGGGCCTTATTTTGATTAAAAACAAAGAGAATCCATCTGCTTTAATTAAAATATGAGGATGCCTGAAATCTGAGGATACTATTGAGAGGCTGACACATTTTTCAATTAACAAGGTCGCTAAACAATTTAATCGATGATCAAAATAGTCATTAAATTTGATAATCAATTAGTTGTTAAAAATCAAATCCAAACAAATCCAAAGTATGCTAAATGTGAATAAATTCACTGTATATGTGGAAGGTGCAGAGTCCGCCGCCTTCACTAAGCCCCCCAGGTTGATCCATTTAAAGCCACAATGGAGGATTACATTCTCATCTGGCCTACACTGCAAAACATTGTAGCTTTAAAGCAACCTTGGCACATGCCGGTGGGTCTGCAAGACTGCAAGAGCACTATGAAATTGTGGACGACTCAGGCCTGTCATGGGCAGCTTGGGTGGTGGTGGGATTGGTTGGAGGAGCGGGGTTGGGCTAAGACCCTCTCCAGCGTGGAGTGCTTGTGAATTGGTTTTGGCTTGGGGCTAAATCTCCTCACAGACACCTTTTCTTTTTTCTCCTGTCTTTTTTTTTCTTCTTTCACTGCAGCTCATCCAATTCGCACACATCTCAGCCAACTCCTTTGGCTGTGTGGCAGGTGTGAACGTGTGTCTCCCTCACTGTGGACGGCGAGTTGGGTTCTTAAACAATGGCGGACCCTCCTCCAATTCACTAAAGCGCTGCTCATTCTTCCTTCACTGTCACATGCTGACAGAAAAAATACCGACATATCCGCCCACCAGCCTCACACAGACAGTTGCAGTGTGTCTGCTCACTGCATTCAGCCGCCTGATTAAACCACTGCTTATTGGTAATTAAACACCGCGCTTTGTGGCAGCATGCAGCTCCCGCGCCCCTCCCCTCCCTCCGCTTGCCTTTCAGAGGGCCGCAGGTGGCACAATTGGCAGTAATGTGTTCTAATTGTTGGCAGCGCTGCCCGGGTGAATACGTAGCGGGGAACTGGAGCTTGGCAGGGCTACAAGAAGGAGGAGGAGGTGCTAGGATTCAAAAAACGAGGCGCACAAGCTAGCGCAGGATGTGAATGGAGCCATCGGCCAGAATGAACACGTCACCGGCGTATTCCTGAGAAGAAGTTGGCATGAAACCAACAATGCAAAGGAGGAGAAGCCTTCTCTCGTCATGTCCAAATGTTTCCCTCACTCTTGTTGTTATTTTTCCCAGTACAGAGACAGCGAGAGCCGGGCTCCCTAGGGTTGACACTCTAACAGAGTGAGAGAGTAAGCAGCACCAGATAGCTCCAGATCACATGACCACCCGCGAGGATTCCCTTTGTTAGATTAGTTACTGTAGTTCCCCCTCAACCTTCGTTTTGGACAATTCTGTGAATTGGGGGAACTTTCAATGCAGAAAGGGCAGCTACCTCTGAAGAAATAGTTTTCATGCTGCTACATTAGGTCTATTTGGCACACAAGTAGACAGGTGACTTGAGCTAGGCTAGGCCTTTGTGTCGCTGTCAACTTAAAGTGGAAGTCAACCTTAAACCGTGTTTGACAATAATATGTTATATGTGACCTCACTAGTCTAAACATGAAATTCTGATTAATATTACATTTGCGGAATATGATTTATGAAGCAAAATCCAGCCGTTTTTATCCATGTCAGGGGGCAGCCATTTTGCCACTTGCTGTCGACTGAAGATGACATCACAGTTGCTCAGGGCTTAGACAACAACCAATCACAGCTCACCTGTCTTCTGAAGCTGCGCTGTGATTGGTTGTTACCTAAGACCTGGTGAACATTTATGTCATCTTTAGTCGACAACAAGTGGCAAAATGGCCGCCCCCTGAGATGGATAAAAATGGCTGGATTTTGCTGCTTAAGTCATATTCCACTAATCCAATATTAACCAGAATACCTTATTTAGACTAGTGGGGCCGCATAGAACATATTACTGTTAAAAAAAATAAAAAAAGGGTTTGCTACTGCTGCACAGTATGAGTAGAAACCATTTTGGTCAGATTAGACCTTCTTCCGCATGAAGAGATAAAGGCTCCAAGCTGTATACTGCATATTTTTTGGCATTGACTAAAGAGCTCAACTAAGAATATTCTGTCTTCTGGTTGCTATTGATAATATTATGAACATTAAAATAGTGAGAGGATCTCCCAGAACTTTTCAATTGGTGCCGTGACACGTATTCTAGTAGTGTTCTTCCTTAGTCCTGACGTCTGGATTTTGGCCTGTTTTATTGCCACTTCTCTTCTCTCTTGCCCTAAGTTTCAGCTTTTTTTCTGAGTTTTTAGTCTAGATCAGGGAATGTTGTTGATTTTTGAGAACTGTAGACCCGTGTATCCCTTTGATAGGCGTTTGTGATTAAGAGCATTTGACTTGGCTTGAGAGGTGGATGAAGGCCCTCTTGGATGAGTCTCATGTGCAAAATGCTAAATTGGGAAGAAAAGGTTGAACAAATCTTCACTCTCTCTCTCACACACATATGCGGAATACACAGCGGGACTCATCACCGCATGTAGTTGCAGGCAATATGTCCATTTGAACGCACAACAGTGCACTAGTAGCTCTCCTGCAAGGCAAGGCAAAGATATACATCTGGTGGTTTCAATTGTGACTCGTATGTATGTAGGTGAACGTGTGTCGCTATCACCAAAGTCACACAGAGCACATGCGGCCATATTGCAGCCGCGCACCCAATCGCTCTTATCTGTCAGGCTGCATGCAAGCAGTCATGATGAAGGCGCGCGCACACACACACGCACGCACGCACACACACACTTGTACTTATATAATTGTGAGGACATCCATAGACATAATGCATTTCCTAGCCCCTCCCCCTAACCCCAAACATAAAAAATCATTGCCTATCCCCATTACTTACCCTAACCTCAACCATAACCCAATTCAAACCTAAACTCTAAAACCAAGTCTGGACCCTCAAAAAGAGTTGTGAGGACCGGCCAAAATGTCCTCACTTCACAAAAATGTCCTCAATCTGTTGGTTAAATACGTATTTTGGTCCTCACAATGTAGTATGTACAAGTACACACACACACACACACACACACACACACACACACACACACACACACACACACAATCTCATCGTGCTCTCTATGCACAAGATGCTAGGTCATCTCCTTGCAGGTCGCCACGGCAACAGCAAAGGGAGCGTAAAAGCGGTGGGGTGCCGGCAGCTCAAGGTTACTTAATCCATTCATGTTTTAAAAATGCCACACCCAGAAGAAAGAAAGTAGCAGAGCATCCCTTGTTGCGATGAAGAAAATAATCTGTCCTATCTGATCATGGCAAGGTGGAAGTTAGGAAATGAACTACATGCCGTGGGTTTTATAAAACAAGATGGGAGTTGCTCAGGCTTGATTTCAGACTCGTGCATCCATATGGTGGGAGGACACACACGTTAGAATTGTTGGCAGGTAGCAAGGTACGACCTTGAGGCAATCAATTTTGGATATGGAAAATGAATAAGGCCAAAATCCGCTCTCCAAAAACTTGCAGCAAAACTTTCCAGGAGGCTGAAAGTCATGATTACATTTATGATCCATCAGCACTTTTTGACTTCCTAATTTTGTGACGTTTAGAAGTCAAAAGTTCAACTTCCTGTCCACGTGTACGTCAGCTGAAAGGCGTCGCTTCCAACAACAACGAAAACAGGACACCAAAGCAGGACGGCAAGGGGCCTGTCAAAGGATGACTTTGGCGCTGTCATAAGAACTGTAATGTGACTTTGAGTGCATCTAATGATACTTTTATAGCCTGGCGAGAACATTATCTGATACATCCAATATAAAGAACAGTCCATGAGCAATAAACGGGGATTTCAAGAGTGTGCCTCTTCAACTATACAGTAACAATATTTTTGCTCTAATTAAACTAAAACTGGCGGTTAAGTACGCCGGCAACAGATGGCTTTGTCCACTTTAAACTATTAAATGACTTTTTGGAGTCTGTTTAAAGATGCAATACAAAGATTACAACACAAATTGTTAGCAAATGCTTGTGTGCTCTCAAATCTGTCGCTAATTTGTCCAACTTGTATTTGAAATTCCAAAGTCTTTCCTCTTATAAATGATAAATGAGCTCGGCGTGCTTATCATTAGTGTTGTGTGTTACATTATTAATGGCCGTACGCCATCTTTTAAGTGCAAGAACGTCTTGACTGCACACAATTTATCAGCATATAAGCTAAGGCGGAACAATTCATCGAATTCTAATCAATGGAGGGAAATGCAAGTTTCAGATCGCAAAGATTGCACGTTGGAAAAAAACGGCTTTAATTTGGTCGGTTGGGAAGCGTTATTTTTTTCATATATGTATATATAGATATTTTATAATTTATTTAGATAGTTTATTTAGGACATAGTAATAAGTTTAGTGCTTAAGAAGTGCAGCTCACGTTTACATATAATTGTGTTTAAACGTTTCAACCTCTCAACATGAATTATATTCTGATTTCTGTCGCCCTTCATGAAAACTGACTTGATTATCTTGGATCAAAATAAGACATTTACAAACATCTGCTTTTACTTTGGAAAACAATGGCTGAACCATTTACTGAATCAGTTTCAAAAAGTTGGGTAAGTACAACATCAATCCTTCTCGTATCATATTACTGAAATTATAATTACCAAATAAACAGCAAGAATTGTTTTGTAAACAGTAAGCAAGAAAAGCATGGTTTTGTAATACACTTTAATGCAAAATAACATTTTATCACATTATTGGATTAATCAATGGAGTAATGGTCAGAATATTTGAATATAAAAATATTCAATAGTGACAGCCTGAAATCTGAAATTGATTAAATCACAATATTGAGGGAAAAAAATGGAATTTGATTTTTATTTTTTAAAGTTCAGGACCAGTATAAGCTGCGGTTACATTGCAATTAAAATTTATTTTTTGGCACGAGGGATGACTCTCTCACTATTAGCGGCCCCTCTATGGGCTCGGGTCACTTTAATGGACTTGATTTGATTTTCTCCTGTTCCAGCCGTGAATTAGGACGGTGAAAAGGAGGCAGTAATGTTGATGGAGCGCTGGATGAGGGGGAGTGGAGAATAAAGCGAGAGCTCACTGGGGAGAAGGAGGCGAGACGGAGGGAGGATAAAAGGCCAATATAACCTCCTACACCCGATGATGCGTCACGCCGTCGCTCTGCCGAGAGTATTAACGCGGGCGGCTATGAGCCAGTGCATCCTCATCCTCGGCCCGAAACATCTTCAAGTGGGTGTTGCCTTTACCGGAAAAAAAAAGGTGGCTGATTCATCACAACACACACAAACTGATATGACGTCAAGAGTGGAAAGAGCGTCCCATGTGGATGGCAGAGGGGAATGTGGCCTCATGTGCACTTGACGTCATCACGGGCACGCGTCGCAACAAGCTGAATTATTCAAGGCGACAAAATAAGGGAACATCCTCGCACGCGCTAAAGAATAAATGGCCTTATAAATGATGAATGAGCAAATCGTGAGGGGGAAAAAATGTTTTTGTTTGAGTTAACATGCTAATGAATAGCAACAACTTGGCAAAGTTGTAACGCTTTATTTTTATACTGCCGCCCAGTGGCCAAGTTGCACAAAATGTGGAAATTCTTAAAATTCTCATTATGTTCGGACAATATGATTTTATAAACATCGGCGGGTTTTTGATGGCAGCCAACACTCGACTTTTTGCTGTGACAGGGAGTGGAAATGAGAAGACAAAAGGCAATAAGGCGAAAGCAAACACACACAGAGGCTTGCCGTGAGCGCCAAGTCTCGCACACACACACACACACACACACACACACAACATATGTCTCCAATAGTGCCAGTCAGGAGACATCTGGTGGCAAAACTCCACAGGTCAAAGTAAGTGACACGCTCCACGAAGCGTCTGTATGTGCATGTGTTTATTTGGGTGCCAAATAAGTCTGGCGGTTGCCATGGTTACCGTAGCCTCACTCCCATTAGACCGCGTCCTGTAAATACACATACGATAGAACAAACAAACTGAATTTAAAACACGTGTTAGGTGATTGGTTGGCGCCGTCCAGATTATTCCAAGATTCTTTTTTTTTTCCTTCAGGGAAATGTATCTTAAAACTGCAGTGCGACTAAAACATCATGAAATGACTCTTCACTGTTATTGTCTCAAATTCCACTTTATTACAGACTACAGTTTGTTTTTAAGTGCACTTGTTTGTTGTTTGCAACATGACAGGCAGACAGCAGAGATGGAACGCGATAGGAATGATTGACTGCAACACAACCGCAATTATTGTGCGGCCATTAGCAATCGGCTCTGGCAAAATTCACTTGAAGCCGTAAAAGTGTACGCGGCGCCGTCATCGGATCAGCACATCGATAAAAAGATAAAAAGCTAATCTTATGCGAGGGTCCAGTTTTATTTGGAGTTTGTTAAAATTTCAACGGTTTTCAGCTGCTTTCATGTCAGCTGGGGAAAAAAAAGTGGAACAGCATGTTTTTGAAAATTCCTTCCGCATGCTCAACAAAGATGTCGTCAAGATGTGACGATTGCGCAACACGCGGAGAAGAAAAATATTTCATCACAACAAGGGGATATTTTCTTATCTAATGACCGCCCGTGACCTCCGTGCGCGCAGATTTGTCTTTGTCTCGGCGCCGAGAGTTTAGCGAGAGTTTTTGCAAAAAGCACAGATGATATGATTGTTATATTGCCAGTGTTTGCTGCTCTGCCTGCTCATTAGGCTGAAAAGAGACGTATACAGTACGCTGGCAGGATGCTGGCATGGTCCACCAATCAAGCTGCGCGTGTGTGTGCGCACGTGTGTGTGTGTGTGTGTGTGTGTGTGTGTGTGTGTGTGAGGGTGTGAGAGTGTGCAGAAGGCTCATTAGAAGGCCTGCAGAGAGAACAAGAGCCAGTGGCTGCAATTACACACACAAACGCATACACAGAGCTGCGAGTGACCCTGTTAAACTGTTCTTAACATTTTCATCAACTTCAGTGGGGAAAAAATACAGATATTTGTTGCAAAGTGTGCGCTTGGACTAGACAATTAGTGATGCACAGATAGTGATACCGGTCGATACTGCACAATGGTGATAGTACTTGGTCTCGCAAAAAAAGCTCCGATACAACCACACCCAAGACCAGCCTGTCATATATGCAACTAACTAGTAACTATTCCAAAATAATGTATAGAAGTACAGTATCCTGTCACGCTTCATGGGTGATATGCTCCTTCATCTCCTGTTATAGGTGAATTTCCACAAAGTATAGGTTGACATGTTTTTTTTTTTTGGGGGGGGGAGGGTACGTGAAGTGAAGGAAGCCTCTTCTAAAGATGATGCATAAAAAAGCCTGAAAAATGTTTGCTGAAATCAAGAAGACAAGGACACAGGATGACTAAAGCCATGACGTGCGGTCTGATGAGACCAATATAAAGTGATTTGGTTCTGATGGTGTCAGTCAATATTATGGAACATCTCTGGGTCATTGTCAATCAAAAGGTGGAGGAGTGTAAGGTCTCTGTGATGTCATCATAGAGGAGCGGAAGAAGATTCCAGTTGCCAACTTCAGGCCTAAGAGAGTCAAGGCAGTGCAGGAAAATAATGGTGGTTGCACAAAATATTGTCATTTTCCTGTTGGGGTGTATTCACTTTTGTTGCCAAGATTTTGGCTATTAATGGCTATATTTTGAGGGAACACTAAATTTAAAAAGTTTATATAAGTGGTACACAGACTACAAAACGAATGTAATGGATCTGAAAAAAATAAGTAGTATCAGCACTTTTCATTAAGACAACTGGAACCCATCTAGCACTCTTCCATAGCGGACCCCATCGCTCACCACTTGGGAGTTTCAGTAAATAACCAGAGTTCCCAAGCAAAACAAGATGCTTTCCTTTTTGCACTGTGCAAGCTGGCCAAGTTTCGCAGTGGGATGCAAAGCAGACAATTGCAACAGAAAGTCCTGCAACAAAGCGAGAGGGTTGCGGAATGCCAGCTGCAGAGCAGAAGCGACCTAGTCCGGGAGAATTGATGCGCATATTCCACATCAAATGAGGACAGACTGCACATGCTGGATTTTCTTTTCTTAAAAAATAAATAAATAATCATTTTGAAAATAGAGAGGAATATTCAGAACATAAAAAGGTTGCAGGTATTGATACTAATGGAAGGTGCCGACACCAACCACCAATACTTTAGGCAAAAATAATAATAATAATCTGACAGGGCGTGAGTACGCTCTCCTCAACAGTAGTTGACACATCATCATCTGATTTACAAATAAAGGTCTTTTCATTGGGTTAAATACATTTTTATATATCAAAAATATTCGTGGTATCGGTACTTGGTATCGGTGAATACCCATACTGGCATCAGTCTGAAAAACATGGTATAGAACATCTGTAGTTTTTTTCAATATAGGGATTATGTTGTTTTGATTTTTGCTTTTTTTAATGTACTTGTTTTAATTAGTTTTTAAAGGTTTGTTATTTTGTACTAGCTTATATATTTTATAAAGTGATCCTTTTTAGTTCAGCTTTTATTAGTTTAATATTGTTTTTAGTTTTATATATATATCTATAGTGCAAGATAATAATAATATTAATATTTTTAATGAAATTAATTTCATACATATGAAATTAAATGACAGATGAAAATGGACATTTTCATCATAATTCTAGTTAATTTTAGTTTTATAAAATGTAGGTCTAGCTAGTTTTTTAAAGCACTCTTGTTTTTATTTTATTTCATTAACAAAAATGTTTCAGCAATCCCTTGTTATTTTGTTAATTTTCTTTTACTTTATAAACCTTAGTATGGTGTGTATGAAAATGTGCCCCCAACAATGTGGTAAATGATAAACTAGTTAACATTCAGTTAGCGCTATGTTGCTAGTGATGCCATTTTAGCTTTAATTCCTCGTTAATTAGCAAGCCAAGCAAGAGCGAGGCTGCGTCGAGCCAACACAAGGCGCCAAGGGGAGGAATGCACCCGCAACCCGAGGGGGGCCCTGTTTGCTCACGCCGGCATTAAATGTTGTCAGGGTTGAGATGCTGAGACAAAGCCCACGGGCCTTTCCCCCACATGGCACCCGGGGGAGGGGGCAGAGGCCTGGCGGGGGCGGGAGGGGGCGAGCATGTTTGATGAAAGTACTGTATCTTTGGTGAGGGGTGTGTGTCGGGTGTCAGTAGCATCATTAGTGCAGGAAACACACACGGCCCACGCTGAGAGGGTCCCTGGAGAGGGACGAGGTGGGGCGAGGGGGGTGGGGACATCTCAATCAGTAGGTAGCGAGCGGCTGTGTTTGTGCACAGGTGCACTTTTCACCTTTCACCTCCGACTCCATCCGTTGCCATTTGCTGTCCGCTTTGTGTGTTGAAGAGCACAAGTTCAAATTGGAAACGCAACTTCAAGCGTTTCCAGCACCTCGGAGTTGACCTATATGCAATATCAAAATGTGTACTCTACTTAGGATTGCGATGTCATGTGCAAATAATTTCATATGAATACTTCGACATTAATAATCATCAAATTCAGTTGCAATCGAATGATATTTGGGATTTTATTACATGTTCCTGTGCACTAAAAGCACAAAAAAAATATTGTGTTAATTAGTAGGATATCAATGCACTATTGACAAGTATTTGGTTTTATTTGTATTAATAAATATTTATACAATATAAATTAATAATGTATATTTTTTATTAAACATTATTCAAAAGTATTACAGTTTGATGACAGAATACATAATAAATGAAACTAAAAACACAAATTTGTTCTTATTTTTTAGTGGAATTATTGAATATAATCAATTATGCATGCTTGTATTTTAACTTATTCGCTGCCGTTAACGGCTTAAGATGTCAAAGATCCATCACTATGCGTTAATGGCAGTATTTGTTATGAAAGAATACAATCAAGATTGGTGCACGTAAGAATTCATGATTTGATCTTATTGACGTCCACAACAAGATTTAAAAAGCTTTATTGGGAAAGAAGCACTCTGCCTTGTTTTTTGTATTTAACACCAAGTTTGAAGTGAAAGTCAACCTCAAACATTTCTTGACAAAAATATTTTACATGTGACCTCACTAGCCTAAACATGACATTTAGATTAATATTACATTTGTGGAATAAGATATATATATATACGTATACATATATATATACATATATATATATATATATATATATATATATATATATATATATGAATAACAGGGAACAGAATAATAGCTTGATTTATGTATATATATATACGTATATATATACGTATATATATATATATATACGTATGTATATATGTATATATATATATATATATGTATGTAAAACAGGTAAACTGTGATTGGTCGTTGCCTGAGCCCTCAGCAACATTGATGTCATCTTTAGTCGACACCAAGTGGCAAAATGGCCGACCCCTGCGATGGATAAAAACGGCTCGATTTTGCTGTTTAACTTATATTCCACCAATGCGATATTAACCAAAATACCATATTTAGACTAGTGGGGCTGCATAGAACATATTGTCAAAAAAAAAAAGGGGGGTTGATTGTTTTGCTTAGCTGAGGCACCCTGCTGATTAATTTATGCACCGCAAAATTTTTGGATTCAATGCAAACATTTTGTTGCTCATTCCCTCATTATGCTGATGAGCCGAGCACGAGTCACAGATCCGATTTAACGCACTCCGCCGATGCAAATGAGTTTGCTGTGGAGACTGGATGTAAGAGATTCGCCGGTCGCTAAGAAGAAGGCTGCGGCACATCCGGTTGGGTAGGAGGGGGGAGGGGCTTAGCTGAACAGCAGCTGTCGGGATTACGGCTTTTAAGAAAAGCCGCGTAACCTCCCCTGGCGGACCCCATGCAGAGTACGAGCCAAAGGCCTTGCGGGCAGTAACCCCGACTTCCCCGTGCCCGGGGGAGCCGACGCCAGGCACCTTGTACCCCCCCGATGCCGGGGCCGGATGTCCCAGCAGGGTCGCCGTGTGGGCGTCGTGCTTACTGCGTGCATATATTTACACCCCTCTCAAACAATCTCGACTGATTTCATCTTTTGGCGCCGTGGTCAATTGTGTGCATGCATGCGTCTGTCTGAAGAATGACGGCGGGTCATTTATCAGATAAGCTTGCTCATTTGGGCTTCTTCAGGAGGAGTGAAAGGAGCTGTAGGGAGGCTTTCATCTCTCAGATGGCGGGGGGGGGGGGGGGGGGGTCAAGGAGTCAAGATGGAGAGAGTGCGGATGAGGAGGTCGACCATAAAAAAAAAAAAAAAGACGAGGTAAAGAATGAGAGGGATAATCCAAGAGGATGTTTACCTTGCCCGTGCTGACAGGGGACAAAAGAGGACGCTAATGCGTGCTGCCCCCTGTAGGGCCACGGGATATTGAATGCTGCGAGTTGGGCCAAGAAAAGCCACGTGGAGGTAGCAGACAAACAGCCTCATGAGTGTGTGCATGCGTGTGGAGACGGTGAATTCATCTCGCCTTCTTGGAAAGCTCAAAGAGGCCATTTGCAAGTCAAATGTGGCATATGATGACACTGTGAATCATCTGGATTTATTGGAAGCCACCGTAGAGAGGAGACAAGCTTGATTTTAAAAGAAAATGCATATATTTTGTTTCGTAACCGATAAAACGATGCCACTATGTGCCTAGCACTGCAATTGGTACGCAAAGGAAGGATCCCAAAAAGTGGTTACTAGGAATAGCTGATCTGGAAATATCTGCCTGGAAGGTTTATAGTAAGGCTGACTAATGTTTATTTTAATAATCGATCAATCTGTCAATTAATTTTTCGGTTAAATGGATGAAGGAAAACATTTCTTTATTTTCATCTCTATTTGAAAGCAGGACATTTTTTCAGTTCAGTTTCTGGTTTGGTCTGGAACATGTCAGAAAGTCAGCAAAAGTGTTGATCATGGTTTGCAAAAGTAAAAGCAGATGTTTGCAAATGTCTGAAAAAACACAAAGATAATCAGTCTGCTTTCATGGAGAACTACAGAAATCTGACTACATTTACTGTTGAGGCTGAAATTTTTATGATTTGGACCAATTTAAGGGATCATCCAAAATAATGATCAATTAATCTAATTATTTGTCAATTAATTGTTGCATCTCTAGTTCTCATTGATAACTTTTCCGCACGGCCTAATGCTGCCTTCAAGGATGATAGGAAGTCGGACTTATCCAAGTTGTTTTTTCCCCCAGTTCTGACCTGAAAGCTCTCGAGGCGAAAATAAAAAAACAAAATGTCGGACAGTGATAAATTGTTTTTCATTTTGGTCCTCAAAACTCATTTTGACCTCCAGCAAACTTGCCTTCTCGCAATTTTGCTTCATTTATTGTTTTTATCTTATTTCATGAGCATTCCATACAGTTCAGTAGTTCACCGTATAATTTCATGCAGGGATATAGCGGCATCCTGTCACGTACATTGTGTTACGTCAAGTTATGTCGAATATTTATGAATAAAGAAAGCTATCTAGTTTTATACTCGAGTAAATTGTGTTACACCATTCATGGTCTGTTTCCAAAGGGGTCGCCATTGTAGTCGGTCGGTGAAGTCGGGGTCTTTTTTTTTCCGACTTGGCAAATGGGATTTCCGAGTTAAAGGGGGCGTTCCCGTACACACTTCCTGGTTTGAAGTCGGAAAAGTCCATCCTCAAATGCAGCATTATATCACATACCACTCCATGTGATAATAAACTGGCGAATAAGTAAAATAAGAGTGAGAGATTTCACTTTTACCGAACAAATACAGTAATCTCTGGACTATAAGGCGCACTTGGCTATAAGCCGTGCTAGCTAAATTTGGGGAATGCTCGAGTTTGTTGCACATATAAGCCGCAGCCAACTGTAAGACGCAGGCGCTTTAATGTTACTGCACCGGGTTCCCGCTACTTACAATTCCATATTGAGGGTGCAAATTTCTCACTCTCGTTCTGTCTCTCCTACTGTATTTGGGCTCACTTGGTTTGTTTTGCTCTGCCTGACGCTCTTGCGCCCCCTCTGATGGATAAGCCGCACCTTGCACCTCGAATGCAAGTGAAAAAAGTAGCGGCTTATAGTCCAGAAATTACTGTACTAACGAAATAAAAACATAATAAGCACAGACAACATCCTAGACAGACTGGCTAACGTTTAGACAATTAACAGCAAACTCTCCATTTTCATTCACTGCCTCCCACATCACTCACAAGTCAAGGCTCCGTCTTTTAAAGCCACACACACGCAAAGTTACACATATTCTTCTGTGGAAAGTGAGGCTCGTGACTCAAAGGGGACAGTAACGATACCTGCATCTTACATGTGCATTTTGTTGTTTAGTAATTAAATAGTTGATTCTAAAAATACTTGACAGCTGCAGCATTTTTTAGTACAACTTGTTGATGCTTAAGCAAAATAGTGTTCCAAAGCGAGCTCTATAAAAAGGTATGTGTGTTTGTTATGGTCTGTATCCATCATGCTAATTGGGAATGGACATAAGGTGTTGTTTGCAGGGCATTAAATCAACCTCTCATCAAATCACCACAAAAAGGGAGCTGAGCTGCGGCTGCTGGGCACATTTCACACAGAAATATCTTTAATGGCTTGAAAAGAGAATTCCGGGGGAATAATTGCGATCCATCTCGGTGTCGAGTCGCCATCGCGCACACGGAAATCCGTTTGCTGACGGCCTGTGGCGCTCTGTGCGAAGGTGCCAATTAACAAAACACAAACAGAACAACAGAAAAGCAAGCGGTTGAGTTTGGATGCATTCATATTCATCAGGTTATCTCCTGCAATTATTCCTCACATTTATCACCTAATCATCATTTGCATAACATTTTCTATTTATGGCATTTCGACGATGAAGCAGCCGAGCATTAAAAGGGCGGCAAAAAACATCTGCTGGGAGTGAAAGACAGACGTGAAGGGAGGCAGGCGGCAAGATAGTGGCTGAAGGGAAGACGCAGAGCCTTGTTAATCTCATTAAGATGAATGTACTCCGACGGGAAAGTAAGCACAGGGAAGGATACAAAACACAAACAGGGAGGTGTAGCTTTAATGGGATCAATGGCCGGGGCACCGGCGCGGGGTCAGCGGCCATGGCCACGGCGACCCGTCTCCCTCACGGCTCTCTCCGTGACAGGATGACTCACATCCATTTCACACTCACTTTGTTTACACCATACCGCAGTTCGGAAAAAATTATCATCACCATTATTTTGACTGATACTGAAATCACATCAACTCATTAATTTAAGATATTTTCATTTATTCAAAACTCAAATTTCAAGACAGCTTAACAAAACAACCAGAAAATACAAATGAAAATATATTCAAATAATAGCAAAACAAACAAACAAAACATACAGTCAGTTCATGCTGTGCCTGCTTTGGCCTATTAGGGGCAGTGTGGTGCGTGCATGGAGAGTAGAAGAAGAACCTAACTTGTTTTGTCACAAACTTGAAAGAATGTAGTGTTCCCCCATTTATCGCTGGGCTTACATTAAAAAAAATATTTAAAAAATTGCAATAAGTGAAATCCGCAAAAGTAGTGATCTTTATTTTTGACATTATAAATGTTTAAGGCTGTAAAACCACCCACCACACACTTTATACACATTTTCTCACATTCCTCTTATTTAAACACTCTCAATGTTCAAACCTTTATAAAAAATAAATAAATAAATAACAAGAAAAATCATCAACATGTTGCAAATTTGAACATGTATTTTAACAAATATGCTTTATGGCATCTCAACAAGGTGAAGAGTTGGAGGTTTTTTTTTATGTCAATATTTGACCTTTTGCTGCAAATGAATATTGTCTACAAAATAACCAGTTATCAGCCTCCTTGAGTACTAATAATCGTCTGTATTGGTATTGGTAAACATACAAACAAAACATAGGAATCTGTCGCTCATTTTTATATTAGCTGTCTGCATATATTCCAACAGTGTTTGTGTGTGAAGTTTCATGATTTGAAGATAAATCCCTCAATGGTGTTTAATGCCAATTCTTGCTAGCCAGTCAATAAGAGTTTTTCATTGGGTGCTGGCATTAAGCTAGCATTGATATTAAAACGAACCATTACTTGTATATTCATATATAATTCTTGTTGCTGTGTGTTTAGTTTTTCATTAAAGTCCAACTTGTGGTGGTCATTGAAGATAAATGTGGAGTGGTTGCCCCATGTGGGCGTAATTCTACAACATGAATTACCGCATTGCTTGCCAAAATGTATCAAGCGCATAGAAGCGCATCAAACATGGAGTCCCTGCTGCCTCTTTCTCGCTAAGCCACCATGTGTCATTAATCTCTTGTCTCATAAAACTGCACCGTCACCAACATCGCACAAATTGGCCTCAATCGTCACTTCCCTTCTCAAAAATGTCCCAAAACGACAGCGCCACATCGAAAACACCACCTTCATGACCTGCAGTTTTGACAGGGATCAAATTGCACATGGACAGACTCAGAGCCATCAAATGGACAGTTATAAAGGCATCTTAGGAGAGTTTGTTTACCCTGAATAAAAGTGGGGAATAGCAGCTGGTAAATGATGCGAGGCAACAAACAAGAAGTCTCTCTCTGCCTTCATCTCCAATAACGGTGCCTTCAGTTTCTGTGCCGATGCTGCCAGTAACCCGTCCCTGAAACAAAGCCCCCCGAAATATCACTGCTAACACATGGCACATGCATTTACACAACAGTGAGCGTGTGCTTGTGCATGTGTGTGTGATAGAGCTCAGCATGAATAATTGAACACAGGGAAGGGAGAAGCGAAGGGGGGCAACTGCTAGACTTCGGCTCGCTGTCGGAAGATTCAAGAAGGCGAGCCAAAAGGTGTGAAAAAAGCAATAAAAGATGATTTTCAAAATGAATGGAATCAAACAAGCGGTGACAGCTGCATGCACTGCTGCATCAACGATGATTGCATAGATTGAGGGTCAAGAGTCACTCAGGTCAGAAGCATTTCAAAATCTACACAATGGACGGACACCATGCCACCTGGGCTGCATAAACAGACACTCAACATAATTGATCCCAACACAAAGGCAAATGAATAATGTTATTAAAGAACACAAGAGTCACCGCTCAGGCTTTTAAAAAAAAAAATCTCCATTCAGGATCAATTTGTTCCAGCTCAACCTAAGGATGACTTCATTTGGCTGCGTCGGAGGAAAACGTGCACGGCAACAAAGGCGAAGAGATGCTGGGAACTTCATGACAACATTTGACGCAATTTATCTTTTCTGGCTTGTTGTTCAAATGGTCAACGCCCCTAAAAGGCTTGCGGCCGAAAAGCCGCCCAGCGGCGGCTTTTGCGGCTTCTAAGCGATGTAATCGGGTCCCCATTTGGAATGAGTTTAGGGAGGCAAACAAAGTGATTTGCGGATTTCAATTGGATTGAGGCCTGTTTGACCATATCTGATGCTTGTAATCGGAGCTGGGTCTTTACAGGGTTCTTAGCGGTCTAACGTGATGCTGAGGGTATACGGCGAGTGTTGGTCAAGCTCATTAGTTTTTTTTTTCACTCCCATCCAAGTGCACTTATCGCATACATTGGCTTCTCTCTTTTTTTCCCAACACGGTAATCGTCCGTCCGTCCACTACAGACAAATGACGCCTTCCAGATTACATCCCAATTAAAGGCGCTGTCGGCGCTCTGATTGCGGACGTCTGATCGCCGACAGCAGCCCCCCTCCGTTAAATCCCGATTAATGATCCTATTTACACTTGTTGCCAGTTTGATCAAAGTTTAGCCGGCGTGTGATCGGCCTTTTCATCTCAGCTGCTTCAGCGACGGTTGTTGGCAGGAGGATGCTCACTGGCATCGGTACAAACGAGGAGAAAGAGTCATGGAGGGTGCTGGTGAAGGTGTCTGGAAGAACAAGCTCAACGGAAAATACTAAGAAAAACGAAGCATTTGAAGGCTGTCAACAGTAGTAGTTGTCATCGAGGAAAACAGGATTCAGCCATAAAATCAGTCAACATAAGAAAAACTAGACCTTTTGGCCTTTCAAGACCCGATACAGGAAAAAAGATCCTCTAAAAATAAACAACACAGCATACTTGCTCAGTTTTGGTGTGTATTTGTTTTTCGCCAGCTTCACCCTCTCAAACGAGTCCGTCCTCACTCCGTCCCCTCGGGGACTTTTTTTTGCCTTACTTTATTTAGAGAAACAAACTTTGAAGTTGCTGTCCCGTAAAATGATATTGCTCTCATTTGTTTGGAGGTTGTTGTTTTTTTTTTGTAGCCAGAAGTACAGAAGGAAAGAGAAAGGCGAGAAGAAATGGATGACATGAGCCAGTCGAGACAAAAAACAAGCAAGAGAGGTTTGCAAGTGATGAGAAACAGTAAAGATGAAAGGATAAACAATAAGCGAGAAAGTGGCTAAGGACATTTGAGGTGTTTTATGGACACTCTCCCATACTCAGCCCATTGGATCATACATCGTCTGGACAGATAACCTAACAACACACATACACAAATGCACTCACACACTCCCATTGTCTTTATGGGAGCTCATTTTGTGTAAAAGCTTTACTTGACATGATTCAAGTAGCCCTGCGAAAACCAACAAACGCGGCCACAGTTGGATGACACAATCCACGCTTTGATTGATGGCTTACACAAACTCATTTCTATTTTCAAATCCAGGAGAAAAAAAAGACTCTTAAATCTTAATCTTGTGTCCAGAAGAATCTTTGACCTCTCCTAACATGATTGTATTTCCACAAATCTGCTTCTATTTTAAAAGTTTTTCCGTCATTGTAAAACCAACAGATATCCGTGAAATCCTCCAAGTCACGCAATTCATCGGATTCAGAAATCAAGAAAATTGGCCTCTCTAGCCTTGGTGAGGAAATGACAAACTTTTCATGCCATCGCTGCCTATTCACACTCCAATTGGCATGCAAATTGGCCTCGTGATTGGCATCAATCGTCTGCCTTGCGTGTCCACCCGGATGACGTGTTTCTTCACCAGATTCTCGTCGAGTGTGACAGATTAGATTAAAACGCAATACTTTTAATGGAGGGGACCGGGAAGGTCGGGAGTCACCTTTGAAGGGGCCGAGAATGAGGGAAGCGATCGATATCAGGCGTTAGAGTAAGATTGTTTGTTTGTGTGTGTACGCATCCCATTGTGCCAACATCGAGAGCTCGGTCGTCGTCGTATAAATTGCCTGGCTCTCAACTGGCACTTCACCTTGACCTTAACTTGCCTCCGTACGTGCCTGAATAAAACATCCTTGACTCTTCCTGAGCACTGAATGCAGATGGCTTGGTTGTGAATATTTTGCTTTTGAGCGATAGTTCAACAGTACAGACATGGCAAGTTTGCAACGGGATCTGCTCGACCCTGAACAAAACAACGATAGCTGCTTTATTTTGTTCCCATTGGAAGTTACAGCATGTCCTTGGAGATGTGAAAGTAATGTCACATCTTATCTATGCAAACTGACCTCGCTTCAAATGACTGGCAAATCCTCCAACTTGATTTCTAAGTTGCAGCTGTTGTTGACAGCCCTTCAGTTACAACTGCAAATCGTGCGCAACATGACACCACATGCACGGCGTACAAACAGAAGGCCAGCTTGTCGGCGCTAAACTTCCCCATTGAGTCCGTTTGAATCCCATAATAGTAGATATTAGTTGCCTAGCAACGCAGCCTAGCAACTGCAGAGGGTCGAGATATGCTATCGCCGAGGAAGAAACCAGAGAGGAGAGAATGCCTCCACTCTCATGGAGGCTTTTATTAAATGAGGGAGGGGGGAAAAAAACAACTTCTGTGAAATGGATCTAATGTGATGTAGACAGAGTTTTTATTACTGTTTGCCAACAAAATATGACGCCGGTCTTTGGTTTGGGATCAGGTTTTCGGGATTATTTCCTTTACGAGCTTCTGCCAGAGATGTGGACACTCAAAGTAAACACAATGAAAAGAGTGATCACAACAGCGTATGTAAACGGAGGATATGTCATGTGTACGGTGTAATATAGCGTGTGCCAACAAAGCTTTTTGTTCCTTTAAATCTCACACAATGATTGCCTCAGGATACAGACTCTTGTATCACAGTTACAACAAACTGCTTTAAATGTAGCGTTTGTTAGCATTTTCTCCTTCAGCTCCCAAACAGAGCTTGCCACACTCAGGCCTGGAGACAAAATGTCCCTATTCTCCCTTAAAGGATGAGTAATTTCACTCCTCATCCATAAATCAATTATGCATAATCCCCCGATACAGAGAATTACAGGCCATTTAACATTAAGAAGCTTCAGTGCAGGCATATTGATGGAAAGATGTCGTCTTACTTCGTGATCTCTTCTATCACTACCAGAGAGGAAGAAAGAAGAAGGTAATGTATCTAAATTGCAGGATTAGACCCATGCTTTAAAGCAAACTAGCAGTGCAACAATAGAAACACAGTACAGAGTTCTCTGGGGGCTCTGGCATGTTTGTGGCACTCCTCGGAGACAGAGGAAGCCGACGCATAATCGTTTCCGAAAAGATGGGAGTAGACCCCCGCTTCCTCCTGCTCATTTGTTCATGTTGTACATCACGCTGCCTCATTTCTTCCTCAAACCACCAATCCCTCCACCCACGAAAACTACAGTGCACCCCAACTGTCACCACAAGCTCATTATTCAAACGCTGGTAGACATGTTGGCCCTATACACTAATCACAAACGAATGGCTTATCCAGCAGCTGCAAGCCGGCCTGCTGATCTCAAACAAGGTATTAAAAAAAGAGCTTCAAGAAGGATGGCGCCACACGAGCCCGCTGGGAGAGCGTTTTCCAATTAAAAAGCGTGACAAACAAATCAGTCAACGCGAAGAAGTCTGGAAGAGGGAAAAACAAGCTGGAGCCGGAGTTCCAATGTTTTGCTGTCAAGCCGGGATAGAGGTGAAGCGGAAGCTTCTATTTCGGAGCGCCGTCTACGCTGTCGTGTCTTTGGCCGCCAAGTCTTCAGCCCACGATGTGGTAGACGCCGCGCCTGCCAACGCGTTTTAGCACTCGCACTTGCATCTGTAGTGTGTTCAGACGCCAGAAAATCAGTCGAAACTAAAGTGTAGGCCATCGTAGCACAACGCCAGGTACTTGTGAGAGTAAATTGAATTGTGCCAGCAGCCTTTCAATGAAAATGGTATAATCTCAGAAGTGTGGTTGTAATGTAGCTACAAGGCGTGACCAGGACTGTGAATAATAGCCAGAATAGCAGAAGGGGTAGAGGGTTTTGGTGTGTCATTGCTGAAACTAAAATCCTATATGAGCCTCAACTAAGACACGTCAAACCAGATGGAACGTCCGCCGTCCCCTTCCCGTCTGACTTCCTCTACAGTTTTGCAATCCAAACACAGGCGAAACAATGCAAAAGCACTATTTCCCCCTGATAAATTTTAGCTTTCATATCGGAAGGCAAACCTTTTTTCTAAATGTTGCCGCTAAGCTTAGCTTTAATGAAAGGGTGGAATTTGATTACATGTGGGAGCAAAAACGAAGACTCCATCTCTAGAGGGAGGAGTTGTAGACAAGATGCTGTGTTGAGATTTCGTCAACACTGAAAGCAGACTGAGGGGGAAATGGGGATTGGTGTGGAGGGAAGGCGGGGGAGGGGGGTGCACATCACAGTATCCTTGGAAGTCCAATTTCCCAGGATGCCCGTATGTCAAGAATCAAGGACGTGAAGAAGTGGGATTAAAAATGTCAACGTTGCTCACTTTTTAGAGGATTGAGGCAGGGACGTATGATGGAGATTAAAAAAAAAAAAAAAAACATCTAAAAGACATATAAACAGCTCTCTCCATTTATGGAGAGGTACCTGGCTTGCCCAAACGCAAACAAGGTGAAAAAAACCTTTTGGATTTCATCACCTGTGTCTTTGTCACAGGGTCACAACGGCAGATGTTTACACTCGCATCTGCTCAGTTGAGAAATCTGAATGGCAACATCGCCGCCTTCGCACCACACAGTCTGCTAGTGTATGTGTTGTTATGAGATTATGTGCAAGGGAAGTGCTGCAATAAGAGCGGGTAAATAAAGCAAAGCAAACATAGAAAGGTGCTGGGAGATGCTGAATGTACACATTATTACTTTGATTGAGCGCAATCTACGGTATGGTTCTTCAGTGTCTTTTCATTGATCGTTGAACTGTGCAGATCAGGTGGCATTTCAGCAATATGTAAACTACTCTTCAGGCATGACCCATCAGACCTCGCTTAGACCAACTTGTGCAGTTGCTGCCAAAACCTAACCTGGGTCAAGGGTTTTCATTAAAAAAAAAAAACTGTTGTGCATCCTGCAAGCTTCATATCAGGATATGTAAAGATTGATCATATTGCTTGTGTTTACTTTAAAAAAAAAAACGGGATATCAGACAGTGGAAATGTCTGTCAACATTTTTCACTCCCTCGTCATCGTAATCGTAATCAACGGTAAAACCGAAACTAATCCGCACCAGAGACTTGAATGAAGTTTCAAATTCTTCTCCGCTATTGCTAGTGGTTTTACCTCGTCCGTGACCTGCACTTTGAAGTTGGGTACAGTTACAACTGTGAGTGGGTGAAATGCAGCAGGGACACACACACACACCCACAAGGAATTACAAAATCCCAAAACCGCATACTGACTATCCCGTCTATCGTTTAGTGTGCTACACCAAAATGATCTGCTCATCTCTAAGATTAACGGCTGATTAATGATATAATTATTGAGAATGCCCATCCCTGTAGTGGAAACCACTCTTCCGTCTGCAGTCCTCAATTAAGTTTATAGCCTTAAAGTGTAGTTGAATCCATCGTGCCTGCCTTTGACTGCAGGCAGAGAAGGAATGACCCAGTTGTGAGGCTGCAAAGTGAGAGGAAGGAAGATGGGAGCAGTGGAGGATGGAAAAAAGAAAGGTGAGCGAGGGCACCGGTCGCCCCAAGAGACCCTCGGCGAGCAAAGATTGGCCAGTGTGAGGGAGGGAGGTGAAGGCAGGAGGGGCTCACCTGCCGTGGTGTGTCCTCTATATAGCTGCACACACACAGCCTGTGAGTAATGCAGTGACACCAATTAAAAAGGCAGAAAAATGTATCTATCCTTACGTCAATTGTTGCTTTATTGGAGCTTAGTGTTATTTTTGTGTACTTGTTATAAAAAGAACAACACAATGGCCAAATGGCAGATCTTTCTTGAGTAAAAGAAAATGATGCCATATTGCGACTAATACAGAGAAATGTAATGGCTCACCTGTTCAAGTACCCAATAAAAGAATGCTGCTCCCAATTTCATCCTCCTGCAAAGTTCAGTAAATGCTTTTCTTAACCAAACACCTAAGCGACGCTACATTGACGGAAAATCGGCCGGCCATCTATCCATTCGGTGGGCAATGCACGAACACCCTGTGTGATTAGCTGTAGACATACTATTGATTTTTTTTTTTTTTCCCCATCGCCAGAGCACAAACAAATAGTCCCCATGCAATTATTTAGCGCCTCCTACGCCACAGTCATAATAAATAAATAAATAAATGGTTCATTTTCTTGAGGTGCTGCTACCGTAAACATTTTATATAGCATTTAATCAACAATGAAAAATAAATGACCTTTGAGAACAGTTAATTAAATGAGTGCCACATGAGGCTAGCTCATGCTTTGCTGTAGCCACTACCAAATCTGTTTGAACACTGTTGGAAATATTGTATTACATTTAGTGATATATAATTTGGCTCCAAAAAGTTAATGACTGATCACTTGCAAAAAACGGTGTATCGTTGATCGAGGTCAGCCATTGACAGTGTCTCGCAGAAGTAAACATCATCCACTGCAACTGTTTGTACAAAATGTACTTTAGACACTGGGAGCTCGTTTGTGCAAATATATGTCTTCCAGGCGGAGAACCAATCCAAACAATCATGGACCAGGAACAATTGACCAAGGTATCGATCGAACCTTTGGATCTGGTCAATGGGACTTGTTGGGATGATCAGTTAAAGTGACTTCCACAACCAGACTACATAAAAGAGAATCGAGAACTCAAGAAAGATGCTGGACTCTTTTCTGGGAGGACATGCCCAGGATCATCTTGAATTGTCCTGAATTGTATTCTTATAACATTTGGAAGATACCAAACAAAATGTTAAAAGCCATTGTGCGTCTTTCATTTATTAAATTATTATTATTTTTTTATTATTTTTTTTTTAAAGAAAATGAGCATGCAGAAAATGATTTTTGGGTAACTTTAAAATACCCTGAAATTAAAATAGGAACACCAACAACAACAAAAATTCCCTGAACAATGCATATATGGAATGGCGATGTGTGGATCGAAAAGCAAACACCAATACCTCAAACGCCTAGTTCTTCCTGCTTCAAAATTTTTCTCAAACAACAATGTCGGTACTTTTGATACTTCAGTTAGTCTAGAGCAGAGGTGGGCAATCTCGGTCCTCGAGGGCCGGAGTCCTGCAGGTTTTGGAAGTTTCTCGCTTCCAACACAAGCTGATTCCAATCAACAGGATCGTTATCAGGTTTATGCAGAGCTTCCTGATGAGCTGATCATATATCAGCTGTGTTGGAGAAGGGCAACATGCAAAACCTGCAGGACTTCGGCCCTCGATGCCCACCTCTGGTCTAGAGGTAATTTACAGTATGTTATTGCTTGGGAATATTCTCATTCATCCAGATCATTTCATTCTCAGAAAAAGTTTTGCCTCTCATCTTAGCAGGCTTCTGAAAAGCAGGGAGGAGACCCAGTAGGCCCACCTTGATCTTCACTGGATCCAAGATCGTAAACTGTGGCGATCTACCACGGTTCAAGGACAACACTCGATGTAGTCGCAGTAGTATCGTCGATGGCAGCTTGACTTTTTCTCAGTGTTGGATCGGAAAGTAAATCGGTGCGGGCTAGTATGAAAGTGTTGCCATGCAGAAAACACACATCCAAGTTCAGTGTCAACATACTCGGTGATCCGGCATCCGACGTGTGAAGGCGAGAGAAAAGCTGTGCATAATTATCTCTCCGTTTGCTGCCTTGACAATAACAGGCTATGGCTGAGGGCCGTTAATAGCGCGGCTAATTAACTGGCTGACTAGACGCAGGGCTTTTCAAGTGGGCTTAATAGGCGAGATGGAGGGTAAGAACTCAAACAAGCTCTTTGACGATGTCAAAGACTGGAGCATTGTGTCTCTCCTCGCTGTGTGATTAGATGACTTCCACGATAGGGAGAGAGTAGAAATCATAACATGCATTCAACGCACTCAATCTGCTGCGATGACGTGCTTGGAAATTCAGGAACAAAATTAGCAAATGAGCTACTTGAATGTTTTGATAAATGATCCGACAAGCTGCTGTGTGCCAGCCTTTGAATTGCTATTAGAAATACAGTGATGTTACACAACAGTGACAAGCATGTATGTTAAGCCAACACGAGAAAAAAAAGTTCAAGGATGCTTTGTAGTTTGTGTACAAAAGGCAGCCAATGGCAAAATCGTAAGATGATACGTTGGATCAAACAGTCCGTGACATGACAGACCTCACCACGTCCTTTTCTTAACCCCGAGCCGTCAACGCTCAACGAGTCAACTCCGGTTCAAACCGTCAGAAAGGGGGAAAAAAAAGGACTCAGACGAAAAGTGAGTCATTTTCCCTCTTCAGCGTCTCTCCGCCTGCTCGGGCGCTTCAGCCTCCACGCACGCACGGGAGGCAGGAATGGCCTCTCCAAATGTCTCGCCGCCGCTACACGTGGGTACTTGCCTTAATAGCTGCACAAAAATGAACATCAGAATTTCTTTTTTCCCCCCAGCACTCTTGCCCTCCGTCCCAACAGGCTGTCTCCATCGTTGCTCTCTCCATCTCCGCCAGCCTGGGCCCATTATTCTCGCTCGCCAATTCCGGCCTCTCCGGGCTGCCTCCCGCTTCCCATTTGGGGAATGCAGCACATTTTGCTCGGCTTCTTGTCGGTATACTAATTCAGCATTTTTGGGCTGAAGTTAACAGGAAGGCAAATGACTACATGGACCGTGATTCATGGCGGCAACATTGCCATTGTACGGCGTTGGCGCCAGTGCGTGCGCGCCTTGGAAAGCTTATCAATTGTGAAGACATGCTGACGAGCAGGGGAAAAGCCGGGCTATAAATACACATCGAAATTACACATGGAAGGTGACCGGCTATTTTTACAACACGCCGAGTCAGGCATCCATACGTGCTAACATGCTAATTGTTAGCGCGGGAGGAAGCAATACTGGATATCCTTCACACCGTGCACGTCAGCGTGTGAGAATGTTTTTATGCCGCTAACACCTCGTTACGTCTTCTCATGTGTCTCAAAATGGAAAACTCCAGCATGGTGTGTACATCCTGCGATCTACAAGACGTGTTCCATCAGTCCCCGGTGGCTTTTTGCTTCCTACGTCTGTTTTCCATGTCTCCGCCTATTTCTCCCCTCAACATGAGCCTACAAGCGCTACACGTCACTCCATTTGCTTTTCCTCCATTTTGTCAACCACGTCCTGACGTACAGTTGAGGAAATTGGAGATGATGTCCAACCTCGAGTAAAACCACTTCTGAAAGAGTAAATGATAAATAATATATAGTCAAAACGAATGCACCCAATTTACAAAGGGCTACCTGAAAAATCACCATGCCCAGAGAGCAGATGTTGATCCCTTTCCAGGCACCATAATGCTCCTCATCTTTCATTTTTGCTGTACTTTCTTCTTTCGAAATGATTGGCTCATCAGTCCACCCAGTGACTTTAGGCTCTCAGTGTGCTGGGTTGTTTTGGTGAAACCTGAACTATTTGCTCATCCTGGTTGTAGGCTGACTCTTCCGAGTTATAGAAGTTTCACTATGCTTAGTTTTCATTTCCTTTTGAATTTTTTTTGTTGACAGATTTTGAATTTGTTTTTAGAGCAGGTTTGTTAGTTTGTAATAATTAAATTTTCTTTCAAATATGTTTTATTTTAATTGAGTATTTATCAGTTTTAGTATTACTTATTTTTTTTAATATGCGGCGCTTTTGTCTGTTTGTATGTTTAATAAAGTAAACTACACTTCTCAAACAACTGCTCTGTACAGACATACAGGACAACACACTACCAAAATTAACACATTAAAAAGGAATGTATGATATTAATGGACAAAAATTTAATTAACAATATACAGGACTGGCTGCACGGCATAAGTATGTTGTTATAATAAAGAAATAAATACAAAAATATATACAACATATCTACACATATTAACGATAAAAGTTGCCCAGATGTGTGTTTAAGTTCATCCATGAGGATGAGGATGGTGGGCCGCCGGGAAAACAACAACAACCTCCGGTGCTCATTTGAGAACCATGCCAACATTTTTATGTGCACCCCTGATTATAATAACCTCGCAACTGGTTGAAAAAGTGCATGATTAGATATGCAGCACAGGCCGCATTTTAAATGTAAATAATTACCAAAGATCAAAATAATTTAATTGTGGCGGCCAATATCAATTAAAATGTGATTAATTGTGCAGGCTTATTACGACCTCGATCCTAGAACTTGTAAGTGGACTTTAAAGTGCAGCGGTCAGCCTTGTCACATGTTCAACATTCTGAGCCTAATGGTCTCTTGTGAAATGTGCATTTGTAACCTCGGAGCTAATGCCTTTTATATGTTCCGACCTATGCTGGTGATAGCTGCCTGCTTCCATGGCAACATGCTGCTGTATTAGCTGGTAAGGGAGCAGCAGCACACACACACACAGTGCTAAGTCAACTGGGAAGTACTACCGAGGAATACTTAACAGTGCGGGAACATTAGCATTCTCACGGTGCTAGCTGCGTGCAGCAGCAGTTTGGACCACGCCGCTTGGTCAGGTTGCGGTGCCTCGCCGTCGACGTGTTCTGATAGCGTAACGGGGGGGGGGGGGGTGGATTTCGGATCACAATGCCAACACATCCTCCGGCATATTTCATCATTAGCTCTAAGCAGTTAATCCTTTGCTCCACTGACCGCGCCAAGGCTCGGCCCGTTTCAACAATCTGCATCTGGAGCTAACCGACCCATCGAGCGCTAACGGAGACAAGCGCAGAAGACGAACAAAAACACCGGCAAAACAAGGGCGCAATCAACCCATGCAACATATGGGAGAAGTCCAGAGCAATAAACATCTCATGGAAGAGCTCCCGTCAAGGAGCTAGAGGAGGTGCCAGTGAGACAAACAATCACTTTTTTTTTTCTAATTCAGGTACTGCTTTTATGAAGGCAAATATCTGTTTTTGAAATTCAACAGGCTTGGATCTAATTTATTTAATGTTCCAGCATAATGAGTTGAAAAGTCACATATGTTAGAAGGTTGAAATACAGTAGTTTAATACAGGGTGACCAATCGTCTCCCTCTTTAATTGTGACAGTCCCAGATTTTTTTAGCCTTTTGTCTGAAGTCTGCAAGTCAAATGGGCTGACATGCAATCTGTTGCAAGGTTGAAATGGAGTGAACATGCCGCCCAATGCGCCACCAACGCTGGAAGGACTAAGGTGTAAGGTAAGGTATGAAGTCCCAGCGTCTTGGTTTTCTTTTTATTCCAGTCAGCAAGCCAATTGTTTGGGCCATATATATGTCAATCACAGAGTTGTCATAGCGATTCATGCGCTAAACCTATTAAAAAGGAATTAAACTGATAAATTCCTTCATATTTTCTGTCACATTTACAGTTATGTTTTCATTCTTGCCCGCACCGAATCGCTAGCAGGCGTGTTTTTGCAATTCCGTAACTAGAACTACCTCTTGCTTACGTATCTAAGAATCGTGGGAAATGTATTCCTATTGGCCTAATGCTTCAGTTGCTGGTCACAAGGCAAGCTGAGCTTTTCCTGGAGCATATTTGAAGAGTTACAATGCGGGACCGTAAGTTAAACGTCACAGCCAGTTTCCAATAGCTGCCGGAACTGAGCAAAGGAGGTTGGATAATGGTGAGTGCATTGACTTGATTAGCGCTGTCAACCAAGATAGCATTAAGTATTAGCTAAAGTAATAACACAACCACCAGTCACCAGATTGAAGAGCAATTTGATTATCAATAGTTTTTGGTAAGGATTTATTGAATAGTGTATTTGATTTGCAGCTAAATTGCGGTGTACTGGTTTTTAATTAGAAAAATCTGGTCACCCTTGTTGACCAAAAATGTGTTATCTACACTAAGGTAACATGGAGATTAACTTAACGTAGAATTGACTCCATTCCAAATACTATTTTTTGTGTTAGGATGTGATAGTGTTTCAAAGGACACAGGAGTGACACAACATGGCGAATCCAGTGAGCGGAATAATGAAATGGCGGATAAATGGCATGTTTGTGATGACGAGGGCAGCAGGAGCGCACAAAAACGACTCGTCGAGAGGGGGAGCGCCAAAGTGGGAAATTGACAGGAGGTTGAGGGAAGATGTTGACCTTTCCCTCCGCAACAGCAAACATTAACCATCCCGTGTCAGGATTGACCCGTTTGGTGCTGATGTCAACACCTGATATGACAGACTTGAAGACCGGAAAGCCTTCAATTCCCACTCTTTGTCTTTATGTCTGCGATTTTACTTCCTCTTTCACATTCGTCATGCGTCGTTGCCCCCTCGTCTTTGCTTCTTGTCTGTCTGATTGGTACAGACTGGTGAGGAGCAGCCGTGTTAAGAGGTGACCGAACTGTCACAACCTGACACTCGCCCCTCGGCGTAGGCGCAAATACTGACAAATGATCTGCCCAGCAAAAAAGAAAGAAAGAAGATTTGGCCTTCGCTTTTGCATGCGCAGCCTTTTTTTCCCCGTACGTTTCATTCCGAGCTTTTTCAAGCTGACATACTTTGCACGCCGTGCTGCAGTCGTGCCAAGTTCAAGGTTAGCTGCTGGTTGTGTCCGGCACCAATGCCGACCCCCGTTGGGAGAGGAGGAGTGAAGGTGCATTAGCACCTCTGCAGGCGGCCCTCGATCTCTGCTCTGGTTTTCATCAATGCTAATATGCAGCTTGAGCAAATGACCATACGCTAAACCAATGCCTGCAGGGGGGGTGTAGGATTTCCCCTTGACCAGTGACCTGTGAGCAATGACTTTAAACCTCAACCCCAGCAACGGTGCCTTTCATCTCCATCACATCTCCATCTGAGAGTGAACCCGACGGGCGCCATATGGCGGGATGTGGCCATCAAAGAACTCTCACGGAAACTCCACTCAGTCGTACACATAGCGAGGAAGACGGGTGGGAAATTCAAAGGGAAGCAAGGGCTGGAGTATGTCGGATAGTTTACCGTTTCTATCAGGAGACGCATGGAAAGACTCAGGTGAGACTATTTCTGAGGGTCCCTTTTGTATGCGGGCATCGGAATGAGTTTAGATCAAGTGTCTGCTTTTCGAGAGGGAACCAATTTAAAGTTGGTCGACCATGAAAGCAAAAAAAGCGAGGAAATGTTGCGCTCACTTCTTCAAAGCGCAACTCCAACTCTCGAGACCCCCTTTCAATTCAGGAACTGAGCTTTTCCAGAATTTTCTGCCACTTCTTCCTCTCCCACCGTCAACTAAACGGCAAATCATAAGTGAGTTCCAAGTTACTTGGAAAAGTGACTCATTCCTGCAATGACGCATTTTTTTGCATGAAGATGATCATAAAATCAACAATGGAATGAATCCAGGAGCGCATTTTCACATTCGCCGGCCCGCATCGATCCGACCTTGGCAAAGCCTCGTGTTTATTTATTAGTGCTATTTGGCTGTAAAGCATTCTTAGATATTTTTGTGTGAAGCCGACTGATTTATGGCTTGACTGAAAACACCATTAACACCTGACAAGGGTGAGACAATGTATCTTGATCTTGATATTCCCAATCAGGCGAAGAGGTTCGGATCTGGTTGACGTAAGACAACAGCCCTTATCTTCAGGATGAGCTTTTTATTCACCTTTGACCTGTAGCACAAGTGTTTGTCTATATTCAATGAAGATCCTCATCTAGCCATAGCTTACATTTGCAAACGATGCCTCTTTAATTAAGCCATCAATTGCCGTAATGGCCGTTAGATGTAGTCGAGTCCGCAGGCCAAACAAAATATTATTCCAAGCCGTCAAATAGAAACATTTCACGAGCACACAAAATTTCATTCGCTAACGCTTCCCGCCCCTCTTAAATTCATGATGTCATAAAAGGGAGCTGGCCCCCAACAGCGGTGCATTAAGGTCCATCCACTCTATTTTACCGTAACGCTCATTTTTATTCAGACGGATGTGTCGCTCACAGCACTATAAATAACGGTTTAAAAGCCAAAAAAGAATAAGGGAAGCTGGTGGGGGTGGGGTCGGGGGGTTGTTGTCTTATGGATGGAACAAGTTGAGGTGGGTGAGTGTATATAAATCAACATCCATTAGTCAGGAAGGGGGCTTATAAAGTCACTGATAAAGGAGGTGGACCGAGGCTTGGACCTTTTATTGTTGTGCTGTTGTCTTTTATTGCCCGTGATGTCATCTAATGGTATACACTTTAATGACCGGGGAGGAGCCTGGCGCGCATGGGAGGGGAGTATTGGCTTGTAATGGGGCTGTGTGTGCGTGAGCATGTACTTGTGATAGTGGGATATTGATCACCTTCTGTCCAACATGTTTGCCATATGGACACAAGCTGAAGAGACCAATTTCACATTAAATCTTCTAAACTAAACCTAGTGGGTATAATTATTGCTTTTTTTGTTTTGTAGTTTTACTGGTTACACAAGTAGTCTGAATTAAAGTAAAAAATATACTTATCATGATACAAATATACAGTATAAATAATGCTGTAAAATTACATTTAATAAACTTTATTAGACCTTTATTAGACCTCAATATTGTTTTAGGGTATCATAAAATGATGCAGTTTAGTGTGTAACCAGCGGCGCCCAACCCAGGGATGGAATCCACACTGCGAGCAAATCTCTGGTGTTTGAGAACAAAGCGCTTCTATTGAGCTCAAACTCCGGGCACCGTTACAGCTCAAGACACTATTTGAAGGACTATTTTCCTCGGCATGACCCACCCTTCTCTGCCTCCGTACTCATGCCTAATGTTAGCCAATATAATCAGCGAATGCAGCGAGTACCAGCCAATGGGTTCTTTGCACAAATCCACTACTTCCTGAACTCAGTACAACTCCTTCATTTCCTGTCTTTCATGATTGGACAAACCTGACCTCAGTAATTACGACGACAAGTTTGTCCAATCATGAAAGACAGGAAATGAAGGAGTGGTATTGAGTTCAGGAAGTAGTGGATTTGTGCAAAGAGCCCATTAGAGCCAGAAGAGGGTGTAAAATTAGCCCAGGGGCCGGACAGGTAAAATCATGGTATATAACTTAAAAACAATTGGTGTCAGTTATACACAGATCTTTGCTATTTGCAGGTCAGCCCTAAATTGTAATTATATTGTTCCAAAAAATAACACGAATGCAAATGGAACGCGGTAACACTTTGCTCGTATAAGTTCCAGGCGCGTTATATATACCTGTTTTGTATTTTTTTCCAGCATGCATTGCATGGCGCAGTTAACGAAGTTATAGGACGTTAATCCATATCATATATGTTTGTTTTACGAGTAGCTAAATGTGTTCGCGTTCAGTTTGATTTATGTTGGTCTATCTTTTTATTTATTTTTTTTTTTCAACAAACCGTAACTTTAGGTCGTGTGAAAAATAATGATATCCAGGTCAATTCCGTGTACAGGTTGAATTGCTACTCTGAGTATTGCTTGTGAAATTACGAATTTATATGTTTTGATTTTGGCCTCCAGAATAATTGGTCCGACATTACTCTTATTTTTTTTTTATTTTTTTTTACTTTACAGAAGCATCTGGTGGGCCGGATTACACCCCTTTGCAGGCCTGATCCGGCCCGCGGGCCGTTTATTTGACACCCCTGGGATATAGCTTCACCATTCAATGGGTAATCTGGTAAACAGATGTTACTGAACGGTGCGCATCAGGAATTATTTACACGTGGGTATACGCAATGATGACTGAAAAAGAAAAGTGGCTGTACGCCGTATACCCGCGTATAACCTGACTGTATTTGTAAGCATGCTTACGCAAAGACAACATTCACAAGCGCCGACACTTTTATTACCCACAGGCACTAAATTTGCTGCTCATTATCATACGTGAGCAGCAGGTATAAAATATGATTACATAGTTGCTGTGCGGCGCGATGGTTATTGCGAGAGAGAGTGCCGCCCGACCCACCCGGGGCCCCCGTGCGCAATAAAAGCAGCAAAACAAACACAGGAAGGGGCCGGCAATCAAGCATAACAAACAGTGTCAAAATCACTGTTTGCTTGTGTGTGTGGGCAGCGCTCGGCCATATTTCTCCGGTTCACTTCTCATCTCTGCAACTCGACATCTGTCCTCCAGCTCAACCTTCCCTCGCTTTCTCCAGACCCGTCAGGCTCACTGGTCCACAGTTAGTCACAGCCACGGCCTAACATCAAGAGCCAAAAAGAGGTGCACAAGATAGCGCCCGCCGATCACACCTCGCGGCAGAACGTCATCCCATTAGCCCGGAGAAGGGCCGAGGGGGCATGCCCATGGTACAAGCTCCCAACACGCTCAAGCCTGGCTTATCCCAGTGATGTTTCGCTTAACAAATCGTGTTTGCCCGCAGCCTCGCCGAATATCGTTCAGCGTGTGACGTGTTCCACTAGGGAGGTGATGATGTCCTCACATGCTACATGGTACAAAAAGAACCCGGTTTGCTTCAAAGACAGTCAAACTCCCTTCTTAGTCACAGGCGGCAAATTGCTATGAATACAAAGTCAAAAACTGCATTTGAACTTAAATGTGCCTGAAGAAACCGATAAGAAGTCCAATCAGTTCTGCAACATGCTGATGTGTGCCGTCTAGCAACTTCTGCAACATGCTGACGTGGGCTCTCATTTCCGCCCCCCAGGGGGGTCGGGATTTAAGTCCAAAGTGGAGAAAAAGTAGGTTTGTGATGCAGAGGATGCACAGGAAGCATATGTGTGTGTGTGTGTGTATGTGTGTGTAATGGACGAGGAGGATGTAGCGAGACACCAGATAGGTTTGGCTGCAGGAATCAAATCCCCCCTCAGGGGCTCTCTTGATCACACCTCCGCTTCCTCACAACACACTCAAATTCATCGCACGCATGCACACGCACACACCTCTCGCCGCTGCAAATACAGCCGACTCAGCGTGTTTGCCTGAAAGTCAATCCGCCTTACTACCACTATCCTTCCTGTCGTATGCTACGTACTCCCTTAGAACCTTACGCGGCATTTTGGAAAGGTGACTCCGCTTACCTTCTTGACACGTCCGCTCTTGGTGCCCACGAAGACCAGCGAGTGGTTCTTGTAGACGTAGGCCACGACGGAGGTCATCTTGTCGTTGGCGTCAGAGAAGAGGGGCCTGCCACGCACCATCTCCGACACGCCAAGCGGCGCGTTCATGTCCAGGCCACAGAAGTCGTCGTCGATTGTCAGGAGCTGCGTGGAAGTGACCAACAACAATGAAATTATTTACGTCCTTTAAATATTTACCACAACATGTGAATAGATCGGGGCTCAGCAACCTTTGCTGTCAAAAGAGCCATTTTAGGCCAAATAAATGGAAAAAAAATATCTGCCTGGAGCCACAAAACCTTTCAACATTATGATGAACAAAACAGTGTATTAGTGTTGTACCAAGGGCCCAAGAGCTAATTAGAGCTGAACCATAACAGGAAATATGGAGCATCTAATACTTTGACATTTATTTTCTTCTACCTTTCCCTTTTTTGATTTTTGTGTGTATATTTTTTCAGACCTACTTTTTCATACAGTTATAAAGTTATAGACTTTTCTGCCTTTCTGTCAAATTGCTGATATTTTGGGCAATTTTAAGAATATATTATGAGCACATGCCTCTCTTCTTTCTTTATTTGAACTTTTTTTTCCTGCATTTTTGGCAATTTAGTATTTTGCCTTTTATGGTAATTTTTGCGATTTCATTTGTTTTTTTTTTCAATATATTATAGTTACTTTTTGAACATTTTCTTTTCAGAAATAAAAAAAAAAAAATCTGATTTTTGGGGGTGGGTGGCGGGTACAAGTCCAAACACATTTTAAGGTTATTTTTCTTCTTTTTGTTTTTGTATATTTTATTGTATATTTTATTGTAAATTTTTGAACATTTTCTTTTCTGCCTTTTTAAAATACATTTTCTTACCTTTTTTTGTGGCAATTTTTATGTACATTATATGATAATTTTCTGCTTTTTGTCTTCCTTTTTTTATATTTTATGGTCACTTTTTAGACATATTTAGCTGATTTTTTAACTCTGAAGTTTAAAATCTAAACTAATTAATTCATTTAAATATGTAAATTTAAAAAATATATAATAATTTCTACAATTTTTGGGTGGGAAATCCACAGGTAGCCACAGGAGTGGGACTAAAGAGTCACATGTGGTTCCAGAGCCGCAGGTTGCAGACTCCTGGAATATATATAATAATGGCATGGTGAAGCAGCATGTGGCACATCACCCCAGGTAATTTGGAACGCTCTGTTCAAACGGCACCAGAGGTACAAGGTTTGCCAGAAAAGTTATATTTCACAAAAGATATATTTCAAAACAAACTACGACTAAGACCTTTCACAACTTCTTCTTGTTTCATTTCACTGACTCCATCTAACGGGCAAATTACTATGGTGTGTAGAGACACTGTTACAATTTCATGCACTTTGAATCGTAAAGGTGCAAAATTCCAAGCCCCCTAAGAACCCCGTGAGAAGACTTTTGTTGTTGTGAAGAGCGGAAACGAGTGCGAGAAAATGATGAAGATGGAAGAGGACCGCCGTCAGGCTGCAGCGCCAGAGGCTGAGCCGTCAGGCATGATTCCCCGCAGTCCGACCGACGCCAGCATGGCAAGATATTAAAATAGCGAATGATACAAAGCGTCATGATGCTTTAAAGCAAATCCCCGCAATGCATTGATGTACTCTCAGCAGCCATCTTTGTGAAGGAAAAACAAGTCTGAGGCCCATTTCTTGTTTGTATGCGGCATTCCACCCCGCTGCCAGACAATATTTATATCAGTCGTGACACTGGGTGGGGTAGAAAGACTTATGGGCTTCGATAAGAGAATAATGGCACTGGGGATTGGTCAATATTCCGCTTGTGTGTGTGGGGTTGGATTTGAAAACACATTTTTTTTAGGAGGCGAGCGGCAAGGTGTGATGAATGGCTTCAGCGTGTGATTGAATGTGAGGGAAGACTTGGCAGGTGATGACGCCTTTGCATTCATCCAAAAGCCGTCAGTCCTGATAGAAGACTTGACTTATGGTGCGGTGATCACATGAAGTCCATTATTCCGAATATAATGTGACGTCTTGGCACACTCAGGATAGACATTAATTCATGCCAAATGAGGGGGGGGGCATTGTTCATTTGCTTGAAACTCAAAGTGGGAAGCGGTCAAAGGTGAAATGCTATGGATTAAGTGGCTCCTTGAGTCCTATTTCTATTTTCCGAGCTGGAGTAGCGCTTCTTCGTAACCTTTCACGAGAGGCCATCATCACGACAGAAGAAATATAGGCCTTGGTTTTCATTAGACAAATGGAATGTGGCTTATCTTGACCACAGTCAGCTTTTGGGTTTCAAGTTTAAGAGGTTTGAATGATCAATTAAGATGAGTCGGATTCGGACCTGGATGGTGTCATGGGGTCACAGTGTAAAAGGTACAAGGACAAATGGAGATGGTAAACAAAGTCAAATGAACGGGAGCATTTATCAAAATGGAGTGCATGCTAGCGTGATTCCGTACAAACCAGCTATTCCAGAAAGTTGCCTCGTCTTAATATTGCCTGTGTTTGTGACGTGCTTCATCTTCCCAGAGATTAAAAGGCTAACAGGCTCGAGCAGATCAGAAAACGTTGTAGTATCCCGCTGCCTTCATTATTAAATGCTTCCTCAGAGAATAACAAAAACGCAAAGACGGTCCTGTCAAGAGCAATTACCTGATTCTGAGCCTGCAAAAGTGGTTTTGATAATCCAAAATAAATCACTTGACATTATCTGTGTGTGTGCATATTTGTGTGTGCATGTGCAAAATGTGTTTTCATCACTTCCCGCAGCCCCGCGCCGTGTTATTCGCCGTATTACTCAAGCCGCTTGCCAATCACATCTGCCATCTCGCCGAGTGTGTTTCGTGCTGCAATCGTGCTGCAATCTGGTGAAATATACTTTCTGTCTGTCAGGAAGCAGACCATGACATTGGTACTCGCGGCGCTACAGACGTCCTGGTTCAGAATGGCAAATAATATCAATGCAGCGCTCGATGTGCTGTGCTAATAAGAAGCCGGCGCCGTGAGGTTTGTGTTTGAAAAACACTGATATGTTGTGGAAATGACAAAATAACATTTCTTGCCCGCCAATTATAGATCACTCTGTTCGAGTCCCTGAAGATGAATGCATTGTGTCAACAAATACCTCAAACTCTTTCGTGCACTGATTGTTTGATCACCTGTTGTGTCAATCTTTAGTTCCTATGGCCCAACCCTGTTTTTGGTAGCCAATCTTCTTGCTCAGCCCAGAGTGCCTTCTCTACGCAATTAGTCAGTGACTATGTTTACATGCAGGCAATAACCCTTTTAAAACGCAAATATTGGCAATATTCGGGTTTTGTAAGGCCATGTAAACACGCGCAATAACTCAAATATGCTCTTAATGGGGTTTTTAAAAACCTCCTTTACTCCTTTCATAACCGGAATTCATGCTCATATAAACGCATTCGGAATACCTCAATCGACCGGGGCAATGTTTTGTTTTGTGCATGCTCGCTATTGTCTTCTTCGTCTTCTTTTCTTCTTCTTTGCTTATTTGATTCACAAGGAGTCTTGATCTATGTAGTCACGACTTGTATGCGCAGCTCTGTCCTACTTGCTAAAGGAGCCTCCCTTAAATACATTGATTTCTCCGCTGCGTTTTCACAATATTTTGTGTCTCTACAACGAAAATGCGTAAATACACATACAGTAAATACAAGTATATAAGTCTGTGCTTCTGGCGTGTAACCCACCGGAAATACTCAAGCCGTTGTCAAGAAACATGACGCTCGCAGCAAAGAACCACACTTCTGAAGCGGGGAGTAAACAGACTACTTTATTTAGCGTGGCACGCGACATAAATATAATGTTTTTTATTGAACGTATAGTAAGTTAAAAGCGGAAATGACGTTATTTATGTAATTACGTTGTCCGCGCGTTGCGGTCCGAACAGGTTATTCCAATCCTAACCCTAAACACAAATGAGCATGTAAACGGGAGTAACTCTTTCCACCACTCATGTAAACGTGTTACCTCAACTGTTTCAGAAACTGGAATTCTGACCATAACCCGATTATTGACTGCATGTAAATGTAGTCACTTAACCAGTTTGATTCAAGTATTCTTAAAGCAAGTCAACCCTAAAAAAAATTTTTAAATAATATGTTCTATGTCCTCACTAGTGTAAATATTGTATTCTGGTTTATATTGTGTTAGTGGAATGCGAGTTAAGCAGCAGAAACCAGTTTTTAATCCATCTCAGGGCGCAGCCATTTTGCCACTTGCTGTCGACTGAAGATGACATCAATGTCGCTCAGGTCTCAGGTAACAACTAATCAAAGTTCAGCTTCTGAAAACAGGTGGGCTGTGATTGGTCGTTGCCTGAGCTCCAAGCAACTGTGATGTCATCATCAGTCGACAGCAAGCGGCAAAATATCCGCCCCCTGAGATGGATAAAAAGGGCTGGATTTTGTTTCATAATTTATTCCACAAATGTAATATTATTCAGAGTGTCATGTTTAGACCAGTGAGGTCACATATAACATATTTTTGTCAAAAAATAATTAAGATTGACTTCCACTTTAAGGCCTTGGTGTTTGTTCTTTTGACAGGCTGGTATACTTTATGGGTAGATTATGGATAGATGGCAAAAAAAAAAGATAGATCAGACCAGGGATTGTAGCCGAATTCCAACAACAATATTGGTAGGTTGATATACTTTATGGACAGATGGGTGGATGGATAAAACGATAGATAAATCAGATCAGAGATTAAACCTGAATCCCAACAAATAGGTTGGTAGCTTGTAGTTTAATGGACGGAGGGATGGACGGATGGAACGATAGCTGGATTTGACTAGGCTACGGACTGAACCCGAAACCCAAAAATTACTTTTGGCATCTTAATATATTTTATGAACAGATAGATGAATGGCTGAACTGAACTGCAGACTGAACTCGAACCCCAACAACTAAGTTTGTAATTTATGTACTTTAAGGACGGACAGACCAAGAACTGAACCAGAATCCAAGCCAGACTACCAGTGAGAACTATTATCAATCTAACTATACACGTTGTCATTGATAATTGAAAAGGAAAGTGTTAAGTGTTTCCTTGAGTATCCTGCAGCACAGCCGAAAAACAAACACAGACGAAGCCGAGTCAGTCCCAGCACACGCGGCAGGCAACACAAGAGCGTACTTCCTATATTTGGACCGTGGCCAGAAGCTGAGGCAGAATCAGGTCACTCTCGGCCGTATCCATCTTTCTGCTTGTGTGCGCCTGCCAGCGCCACATACAAAGCGAGCGCGCTCCAGGACCGCATGCGCGAGGAAGTGGGGATCAGCAGATATATATACGGCGAGCAGCGAGAAAGAGAAAGGGCCACGCGAAAAAGCGATTAGCGGCGACTGAAAGAGATCCGCTCTCCAACGCTCTCTGATGTATGGCCTAATCTGGGCTGGCGCAGCGCAGCGACGAGGGCCCGTTCCGTTGGCTGCCGGTTCACAGAGTTAATGACACATATTCAACCACAGAGAAATTTCATTTCATGTCGCTGCTTCGCTCTTACAGGCTCCAAAGAGTCTATTTTCTTGCAATGGCCTCATCCCTTTCACCGACAATTAGTCCACACAAATTTGGCCGACTACCACGCTCTAATGTGATGATTCCACATTAATACCAAGCCGAGCTGGTTGCGCTTTCATGCATTATCAGTCATTGAAGGGGAAGGTTTTCCCTTGATAGAAAAAAGTAGCGCCTGTTAAACTTTATAATGACATAATACAGCATTGGCTGATGCCAAATTGCTGACCTGTCAGGCTCTACGATATAAAAATGGCCTTTTACTAGATTGCGATGTCAATTTGAATTCAATGAATTTTCCAGCCCGAGTATGAACGTATCATATAATTACAATGAGCTCAACTAATCCTTTTAGTCAGGACAGTTCTGCCGATCATCCTGCTGCAATTTTTTTTTTTTGGGGGGGGGGGGGGGGATTCCCAGCTTCATTTCAGTTGGTTAGTAAGCTTTATTTTTAATTTATAAAATTAAGCATATATATTTATTAGATAGTGTCTAGATAGGAAGCATAGTTCACATGGTTAAATTAATTAAATTAAGGCTGGTATTGGCACCGATACCTGGTATCGGTAGTCACCCAGCATAGTCAGGATGATACCACCTCTGCCTCATTTTGTTAACTCGAAGTAAAGTAGATTTAAAAAAAAAAAAAAAGTCTTTCTGATCAATTCATGGTTCATTTTCATTTTTCATTTTCATTTCATAAATGTTTTATTTTAGCGTAAGCCTAACTTATAAGACCAAAACATTGATGTATAATAAATTGTAATAATAATTGTAATACTGAATAATTTATTGTTTGCGTTTGTTCAAAGTACACGGGAAAAGGACATTGAAAAAAATAACCCCATATTAAATCACAATAAAGGATATGTTTGAATATTTTTATTTTTAGCCTGATTTTGAATCGCATGCTTGCTCGGTTAGCATGAAATTCCTTCATTGCGGCATCTTGAGTTGTAAAAAAAGGAATATATTTTTGTAATGAGACACTGTTATTCTTCAAATGAAATATGCATTTAATTGAATAAATCTGCTTCTGATGCCTTGTGATCCAGGGTCCTTTTTGATACTTCATGGAGGCATCTTGAGAGTTTCCTTTTCACTCTTTTAACCAACACGGACAAAGTAGAGCAAAAATTCAGTTTGAGTCGTCGCTGTCATTGCGTAGAGTAGATTTAACTTCCCTTTTGTGTGCCACTGCGGAGACCACCCGGTGATTACAACACCAGCGAACAAAGGAAGATATATACACGGCTTGATTTTAGTACTTGCAAATGATGGAGAACGCTAAAAGGGCAGCAACAGGGAGGTAATTCAGAAGAAACAGAGCTGAGAATTGGGGCGGAGGCACAAGAAAATGTGTGATTTCCTCATATTTTGCGCATTCAAATCTTTAAATAAGCATCTCGTGCCAGCGAGCAGATAATGTTGCCTAATCACAGAATAACGATATTATGATGGATACTGACCTTTAGCAAGTGGTATCATGTATGTAGATTTAATTAGCAGGCCGGCCAGCCAGCCGGATAGCGGATATGTGGATGGATGGAGTAGGATGAAGTAGACTGAGGTGGGGGGGGTTCAGTCTGGGTAGGCTTAATGAATGAACTCGCCTTTCACTTCCTGTGGATGAGGCCGAGACTCACTCATCGGACTGAAAGACAACTGATTAAGCCTACCATTTAGCCCCCCCACCACACGCACACACACACACACGTTTTAAATGTACAATAAAATAATTTTTCTAAGTTTTTACAATCTTTTTGACATTAAGGTGGAAAAATGTTAAACTAATAGAAATATGGCTGCACCTTTTAGTCATTGATAGTCATTTCATAATAATCCATGAAATTAAAAAGATGTACTGTACTGTAAAAATCGAGTTTGGTATTGATTTGTGTTGAGGTAATTTTTTACTGCCACTAGATGGCATAATTTCATTTGTAAGACATTGGTGACAGCTCAGTGCATTTTTGTTTTCATATTAAGAGTGATCTAATCTTTAATATGAAGTAACATAAAATTCTGCACATTTTTAAAATTGTAAAATACAACTTGACCCCAGTCTCCACAAATATATATATTATTATGACATAATAAGGGACGGTCATTAATTGCGCGTTCAAAAAAATTATGCCGTAAAAGGAACATTAAGTTAATATAAATAAATAAATATTATAAATAATTAATATTTTTAAAAAGAGCGATGATGATGACATGTTGACTCGGGAAGATTAATACTGAGGTGCCAAAAAAAAAAGGAACTTTAACTCAAAATGAACGCACTAATTTTGACACCCCTAAAAAAATGTTTTTTCAAAGCTCCATTTTCATATCCAGAATCAGCAAATGTATTATTTAACATGAAAAAATTTAATTGTAAAATACAACTTGACCCACAAATATACAAATATGTGCATTATTATTAGATTTATTACAGTTAAATTTTGACGTTGACGTGTCTGCTTCCGTTGCGACTCCATTACAGGTATTCCAAGTAAGGGATGGTCACCAATTGCGCGCTAAAAAAAATTAGGGGCGTAAAAAAATTTACTCAAAATTAACTCACTAATTTTGACACCCCTAGTTTGCATTAATGTTGTAATCCAATCTATGATTCAGCGAGTGTGTTTATACAATTATGCGAAGTTGTTGTCGTTAACCTAAATGTAACCCCGTGCGTGCGTGGACTTTTTGATAGAAGAGGGTGTTTTGCTCCGTTGTGCACCATTGTGGGTTTGGGATGGAATGAAGCCCACTGCAGACTTCCTGCGCCTCGATCAAAACCCCCAAAATCGCATTACACCACCTACACCTCAAGTTAGACCGTCTTTTCCCGAGTCAAAATGGAAAAAGCGTTCGCATTAAAGCAGAATGTCACGTCGCACACGAGGGACGACAAGGGACGCCGTGACTCAAAGACACAGCCGTGTAGAACAATTCAATTAATCGGAGCGAATCCACAATGTGAAGCCGAGAGGCACATGACGAATGTGTGAGAAGGACCCGTGGCATGTCGGTTAATGACATGTAATTAATGATCATTAGGCGAGGAGATGAGCGGACGGCCACGGCCTGCTCGGGACTTGCACGCGACCTTGTCATTTTCTCATCAGAGTTAAAGGGGTGTGAAAGTCGCTGGAAAAAGCTTTGTGAGAGGAAAGGGGGAGAATAAGAAGACGACAGAAATGAATCACGTGTGGAAGTCAATTTATTTATACCCCGCAGTTTTGTTGTTTTTTTCTGCTGAGCGAGCGAACATGTAAAGTGCAGGCGGCCGGTTTTATAGGTCACATGCCACTTGACAATGATCTATGGACGCGGGCCCTTCTGCAGACTTATACTGTTGAGCATGCATTATGTGGCTCGGCCAAGCGTGGTGCCCATTTGGGGCGGGGGGGAAAGGAAGCATCCTCGCCATCCTCTCCATCATATCCCGCTTCCTCTCTCTCAGAGCAGATTATGTAAAGCAAGCGAGGATGAACTGATTTATTCCCATGCCCAAAACAGTCACAAAGTCAGTCAAAGCGCTTCTTTTTCATTATCTGATCTAAAGCTCAGGACTGCTTTAAAAAAATATGAATAATCACGAGGGGGAAGAATGGCTTCATTGTTAATCTGATCGAGGATTACGTCATACTGTGAACATTATCCAATCACTGAAATCCAGCTCTAAAAAACAATCTGGCAGTTAGTACGAGATCACATCGTTTATGATGGATTAAAATCGCTTGATCGGATCGTGATCATTATATGATGATGTCATATAAGGGCATTTATGACAACTTTGATCATGTATAACTGATTTTAGGGTGATTTTGTACCTTTAATAGTGAATTGTCTGCTCAAGAACAATGAGAGGTGGAAGTTCAAAATAATTTAATGAATTGCACAAGTAGTTTGTCATTCCCAAAACAACACTGTGCTTATGCTAAATAGCCACATGGATAGTGACAAGGGTGGGTGTTGCCTTGGTTACATTAAAAAACAGAGCGAGAAACATGAAATTGGTCAAAAAGAGGCTCATGACTCATGGAGACAAATAGCGCTCCCCATCTGTGCGTTGGGGAGATTCGGTAATGAGGTTGAGGGGTTTCATACGTCCTCTAATTGGACCAAAAAAAAAAATAAAGCATAGCGAGTTTAAAATGCTGGAAAAAAACAACAAACATTATTATGTAATTAGTTGCAATATAGGATGTGATGGATGATGTAAGTGTATGTTAAGTAGCATGCTTGGATGTGGAATTTTACAGCGATCAAACAAGCTAGCTATGAAAAATGGTGGCTGCCTTGAGGTCATCAGATTACCGCTGTATTAATATCATCAAACTACATCATCATTTCATTCCAGAATGCTCTCATCTCCTGATTAATAGAATTTAGAGTCCGTGCCACATTTTTTTAACGACACACGTCACCTCCCAGTGCCGGGATTTAATCAATGTAAATATGGCGGACAGTGGAACGGAATAGCGCCGCAATCTGGCGGGCAACTTGCGCCAACTAATCACGAGGCGGCGGATGAATGAAAACATATCCCGCTGCCGTCAGATGGTCGGCATGGGACGATTTATCCACGAGTCGTCCGTCTTGCTTTATGATAAACATTTCGATGCAGATTGCTTTTAATGTTGAGGGCGTTTATGTTTACAAGTCGTTTTGCATTCCCAGGCTGGTTTCAAGCAATCATTTGCCAAGTGGGAGTTTGATGTCATTAAAAAGTCTTTGATCAAAGGTGGTCTTGTAACACTGCTCGCCTTCAGCTAACCTTAGCTTCAAACTGGGCTTGCTACGAAAAGCAGTAAGCAGACCTGAGTTAAATTGCTGCTGGACAAAGACAACAGGGCACATTGGTCTTGTTTTGAGTTATAACTAGGTCCTAGTTACTAGGAATTGATGCTATTACTATCAGTATCATTCATTCATTCATTCATTTATTTATTTATTCATTCATTTATTTCATTTTATTTTTTATTTAATTTTATGAAATATTTCATAAAAAAATTCCCTGAGCCTCTTATTTATTTATTTATTTATTAATGTATTTATTTATTTAATTTTATGAAATATTTCATAAAAAAATTCCCTGAGCCTCTTATTTATCTATTTATTTATTAATGTATTTATTTATTTAATTTTATGAAATATTTCATAAAAAAATCCTGGAGCCTCTTATTTATTTATTTTTTATTTTATGAAATATTTCATTAAAAAATCCCGGAGCCTCTTAATTATTTATTTATTTATTTATCTATTCATTTGTTTATTTTATTTTCTAAAATATTGCATAAAAAATTCCCGGGGCCGCTTTATTTTATTTTATTTGAATTGAATTGAATTTAATTTAATTTTATGAAATATTTAATTTAAAACAAATCCCGGAGCCTCTTTTTATTTATTTTTCTTTTTATTTATGTATTTATTTAATTTGATGAAATATTGCATGAAATTTTCCTGAAGCCTCTTATTTATCTAATTTTTTTGCAGCGTCCTGGCGTCACGTGAGAGCGCGTGTGTGTGTGTGATTTATCTCCCGTTGTGTCCACCGCCACCACCACTTCTTCGGCAGGGTCTAATTCACGCGGTGGCAGCGATGATACCGTGGCGCATGGTGGAATGGCAGCATTCCACGCTAGCGCTAACCCCAGCGTGGGCCCTCGCACACACGCACACACATACACTTCCTTTGCCTGCTGACAGCTCCGCCGGCTGTGGGCGTAATTTATCCTGCCCTGCAGCGGGCAGACAACGGCGGTCCGGCGCGTGCGCCAGAGTCAAAGATGTATTCCCAGATTTACGTTGTGATTCCAGAAGCCGACACGCGAAAGGGTCAAATCCTGAGATAGTCTACGGCAAAGGTCACAAGTGCATAGCGGACTGGTTGGATCCTGAAATACGACCTTGAGCATACAAGATACATTTATTGTCTATTGTAGCATGTGTGGGAATTGCTGTTGGTCCGCCTACTCAATAAAGAACTGCGCAAAATTGATACTTTTTCTAGCGTTGCTTTTATGTTATGTTATGTTATTATACAGCTTGTAAAGGTTAAGGGCAATTACTTCCTGTCTCTTTGTTGAACATTGTCATGAAACCATAATTTTCTTCTTTTTATAAATCACAGGCGTATGCTTTCACAGCAATTTTGCACTGTATATAGTAAGAAGATTGTCAGAAGCAATCTGAAGCACCTTTACTGATATCTTTATCCACTTAGCATGGCCTGCTACAAAAGCAAACAAATGCAATAGGACAAAAAGGTAATTTTCTCCTTCTTCGGGTTGGCCGCTTTTATTAAGCAAGAAGAAATAAGATAGTTTGGGCTTTTGAAAGCAGTCTAAACACTCAGCATCCAATTTAACCCTGCTTTCTTTTCTGTGTGTGTGCATGTGATGAACTGAATCACTGAATCTGTAATGTTGTTACAGGGCGAATGGAATTATGGTAATTTGGCCCAGCATTGGGCTGCATTGTTTCAAAAGGCTGAGTGAATAGTGAACATCGCATCATAATGAGACAGAGCACGAACCCACCCAAGAAAACATCGCTCATCAAGCCGCCCCCACGCCACAACACCCTTCCGTAATTCATCTCAGCCATAATGAGATGCATCACGCTTACCTGTGCTTGCCTCAAATAAACAGCAAGAAATCAACAAAGCGTGTAGTAGAGTTGTCAAAATTCATTGATTAATGGACAAGTAATCGACTATTAAATTACCGGACAACTATTTTAATAATCGAGTCTTCGTTTGGAGCCATTTTCATTTAAAATTCTAAGGCTGGGTATCGATTATAATTTCCTCAATCGATTTCATTTTGATTCACAAGAGTTCAGTTCAATTTCTTTCTCTCTTTTTTTCGATTCGATTCGCATCAATCCAATATCAATTAATTATGGCTCATCAATGATTCATAAACTTCAAGGATATGATAAAAACTTAATACATTTTGCGGAGGCAGTAACACAAACATTGACATCAGTTAAGGATGAGATGAAAATATTTTCATAATCTAATTCAATAATTGTAAATATAAATTAAAAAGATTCTGAGTTGTCTTAAAGTGCAATAAGTCAGGTCTTTCATAAATGTAAAAAAAAAACAATTTTACATTCATGTGAACAGTAAATTTCAAGAAAACAGTAAGATACAAAAAACTTTGGCCTTTAAAATTCAAATTTCTTAAGAATTTATGGGAAAAAGAGATATATAAAATAATCAAATCATGGTTTTATGAATAATATCAGGCTTGAAAAGGAAAATCAATTTGATATCGATTATTACATTTTTTAAACCCAGCCCTACCAGATTCTGTGATTTCAGCATATCAACAGTAATTGTTCACTGATTTCTTTATTGCTTCATGAGAGAAAACTGATTATCTTCTGTGTTTAATCGAAATAAGACATTTGCAAACTGTTTTTACTTTGGAAAACATTGATCGAACCAGTAACATGGTACAACATCAACCCACCCCCCCCCCCTTTCTTTTTTTTTTTCATCACTATACAAATACGAAGTACAAAATAAACACCAATCATCGGTTAATAAACAGTAATCAGGGGGAAAGAACTTTTGTGATACATTTGAATGCAAAATGAAAATGAATCTGATTTGTCAATTAATCGATTGAATAATCAATATATGAATCGATTCTAAAAACATTTGATAGTGACAGCACTAGCGTGTAGTACGTCCAAGCAAGTACTCACCGCGCTGCTGCAGGGGATATCTTTGACCTTGAGCCAGGCCAGGTCCAGCGTGCCCTCGCCCTTGTAGCACGACTGCAGCCTGTCCTTGATCCTCTCGTTGATTTTGCGCAGCGAGAAGACACACAGGGCCGAGTCCTGCGACTCCTGCTGCGGCCGCCTCTTCTGGCCCTTGGAGAAGACGGCGAACAGGACGTCGTCGTCCGGCGCAACGTCCAGCGAGCGCGCCAAGTTGGCGCCCGCTTTGGACAGATAGGCCGCCTCCAGCAGTCGATACTCCACGTTGCCGCTGACACATCCGATCGGTACCTCCACGTACGAGTTGAAAGCGGTGTCTGCTTTACACAGGCGGACTATCTTGGAGGTGTAAACCTGTTCTCGGCCCGCCGAGGAGGATCCAGTGGTCGGGCCGCCCCCCATTTCCGGCTGCAACGTAAGGAAGTAGACAAAGCTGCCACTGGCGAAGCCGTAAATGTAATAAATGTCAAAGTCCGGGATGACAGTGAAGGTGTCTGAGGGGATCTTAATCATGGAGGCCACAAATTCATCGTGGAAGACGTAAGCGAACATCCCATCCTCCTCGGAATTCCTGGCCAACTTGCGACTGGAGATGGTGGGGAAGTACTCCGGTTTACCGTCCACCGCCGTGGCCACAAACAGCATGTCCGGGGAGGCGTTGCCGTAGGAAACGATGACGCCAAACACAGAGCCGCTCTCGTTGACGCCAGAGAGGTAGTGTTCCTTTTTGTGGAAAGGTTCTCCCAGTTTGAAGAGGTCGTCCAGGCGCAGCAGTTTACAGATGCCCTGGTAGAGGCTGCCGCACGCCAGCAGCCGGTTTTCCCGGTAGTCCATCAGCAGCATCTTGTTGACGTTGTTGGTGAGCGTCAGCGGCTCGCTGCAAGGCTGCACGATCCGCGGCGGGTAGCACTTGCGGTTGTCCTCGTCCGGGCCGGTCTCGTGAGACACCTGCACCTCCAAGCCCGGCGACAGTTTATAGATGCGATTGACGGCTCCCAAGTAAACGTTGCCGTTGCGATAGTCCACCGCCAAATGGTTGAATGTCCATTCGGGGTTCTCGGCGCGAAACGACGCATACTCTTCCTCCTCCTCAAGGGACGCCGTGATCACTTGGGAACCAGACTGCGGCGGCGCCCGTATCGCCGTCTTTGACGTGGCGAGCGGCGCAAACGTGTAAAGGAAGCAGCATAGAAAAAAGCAGGTCCGTGTCCTGGCGTGGGACGTCATGACGGTGCCGAGGGGGGCTGCGAGAAGCGGGATGGATCGGGATCAAGCCTCTTTCAAGATGGAGAGCATCATGCACCTAGAAGGCAACGAGAACACAGTGAGAAGCGGCACACATTCAAGCAAAAGAATCAATGTATGGATCAAGCGGAGAAGATAAGGAGTCGTCTCAGAGGAGGTCATCAACATGCACCACCTTCTCGCACCTAATTGATTCTGCTGCCTCCCAACAGGGCAAATCACCTGCTGACTCTGCACACTGCACAGCACCTTCACTTTGTCTTTTACAAACTAGCAAAAAGACGAGCAATAAATTAGGAGGGGAAAATGCTCGCTTGCAGAAATAAGCCTGCCGATGTGTCACGAGGTCACTACAAACAATCACGTTCCGCATGCAATGCGGAGACTAAGCAAGAAAAGAGCAACACTTCCTGTAAACACGGCGCTCCCTCGCGAATGTCACCTGCTCGTTAGCTCTCCCTGCTGGGAAGTTGGCAATCATCTGTGTGAAATCCAGGCAAGCGTTATAATCAACCTGAGCAGCCTACGTTTCGCACGACAGATCAAAAGATGACCGAGCGACGGGCTTCATCGCAGTTATTGATCCCAAATCTCTTGGGAGGCGACGAGAGGACAGTTAGACAATAATCAGTAGCGCTTTTCTGGTATGTGCATTATGTGTGGCCCCACAGGATGCCATTTTGCTTTCCACTCCTGAAACAAAGTGATTCCAATGATATCAAGCGATTCCAAGACACAGTAGCACCTTGGCTTACGAGTGTGCCAATTTCCGATGATAATCCAGAGCGTGGAACCGCAACGCTGCTCCCTCTCCATCCTCAAGAGGCCATAACAAAGCGCCCCCTCACTCGCTATCTCAAAGCAGTGGCTATGAATAGAAAACTGAACAAAGGGAGAGATTAAAGTGCAAGACGTCGTGGCCGCACTTTCACCTATCCCCATCTTGAACTCAACTGCACTCCCAAGGTCAAGGTTAACTGTAGAAGCACACCCGTCGCCATAGGTGGGCCATAGGGGTCTGTGCCTGCCCACCAAGATGATTGTGCCCCCCCATTTGGAGCATGGATCTCTAAAAATAAACTTTCGTTATTATTATATTTTTCATAGTAGCCAATTTTGTGAAGAAAGGAAAAAAAAAAAAAGTAGCTAATTTTGTGTTTTCAAATACTAATGTCCGAGTGTCAGTAAACGCAACTCAGGTCTCGCGGTCCAGTGGCTGCTTGTGTTCATTGCTGCTACCGCTCGCCGCTCGCGTATTGGTCTTGTTTTCGTGTCGGCTACGGCCAACAATAGCCGTTTGTTCATAACAAATAAAAAGGGTGACATTCCCAAACAACGTAAGGAGTTCCGAAGACGCTGGCGCACAAGATCAGCGTACGGCAATTGAGGAGGGACATGCTACAAACTACATTCGTGTCGGCAACTAAAGAGCCACTTGAAAAAATAAATCACAATAACCACATATTGTTTGGGCATCTAAAATGAGGTTGGATTTTGCTTTCCTTTTTCTTTTCTTTTTTTTATCTTGCTGCAGACAGCGTTCAAACAGGTGGCATGTTCGGAGAGACATGTCAGCGCATCCGCCATATTGGATGTGGTAATTGTATTTGCCATTAAATTGGCAAATAATTAGTAAGATTGAGTTAGAATGGGATAATATAATCAAAGGTAATGGTTCCTTATTCATCCGATGAGTTGTGGCTTGATGATACATTTCCAAGGAGAAACTGAACGAGGCATCTTTACAAATAGCTTCACTTTGCCTCATCCAAAATGGCTGCAGCATCAACGTGTGTGTATGTACTGTAAATGCTGTCTGTGATAATACTGGTCAGCGGGCGCCATTCACTGGTTGGATGCACGGCAGTGCTATGTGAATTTATCGAAATACACATAGTAACGAGATAACGAGAGACACCTGGGCAATACACACGTTGGTTGGGGAGCTGATTGGGTGACACCAGGGGCTGGGATGACAAGAAGAGGTGGACATGGTAAAACTTGACGAGACACTGACAAAGGGAGATGCACAAGGAAAACATGACCAATAAACCAAACCAAAACACAGACCATGACACTTCTTGCCTGTAAAAAGTCATTAGCAACCATTTGGAAAAATCAAAGATCAACTTGCTTCAAATTGGCCCATTTGCGAGAGCATTTAGACAATTTTTATGGATCTGTCAGGAGCCCCTTTTAGCTTTAGCGATGATGATGGCGTAAGTGGAGGGTCGGGCGAGACATGACAATTAGAAGGCGACGGCGTTCAAAAGCAAGAGCCTGACAAAATAATCTATTTCCATTCAAAGAATAAAGCATTCAAGTGCAAAAAAATGATGACATACTAATGAAGATAGCATCTTCGGTTAAAAAAAAAAAAAAGAAAGAAAAAAAACTTAAAAGTTAGAACACAAGAAGCAAATGGGATTAAGAGAGTGTGAGTGAGTGACAATGATCATAATTATGAATAGAGAGGATTAAGAGTCAAGAAAAAAATAATTTTGCATCATTATATCAGTAATCTGATCTGTGTGCTTTTGCCACGATCGTCCAATTACAATGTGTGTTCCTTGCATACACAAAACGCAAATTATTCCTATAACCACTTCTCGGGATAGATGTAAGGATGCGGCATGGCTTAATGGTGGCGTGGTCGTCTTCCCACCGGAAGGTTGTGGGTTCCATCCTCAGCCCTTGTGACCATGACCCCGTGTCTTTGAGCAAGATAGTGAACCCCTAGTTGCTCCCGATGCTGCATCAAGTTCCCATTTCAGACGCCACTAAGGCCACAAGAAAACTCTCATGCCAAACTCCAACCTGGACATTAACACAAAACTTCCTCTGATGATTAATAGTCACCATCAACAATGAAATGAAGCTGCACCCTTGAACTAATCCCGCTAGATACCTTTCCATCCGCACGGGGAAATAAATAAAGATTGAGCGATCAGGCCTGACATGGGGCTAAACTAACACCCTGAGCAGATGGCACACTCATTCCTCTCAGGGAGACAGTAGCGGCGGAGGAGGAGGCGGCGAGGATGGAGCCGCAACGTCCTTGGGTGTTTACATCAAGACGCGGATTAGCGGCGTGGATTACTGTCACCGGATACCCGCTCTGGATCGGGAAGGTCTAATCCAACACAGATATCATGAAGACCAGCAGAAGAAATGTACGACAGATGTTGGAATATATCAAACATGAAGAACGGGACGGGTATTTGACTGTTTCTTGATCAACTTTCTACGTTTCTTCCTAGGCGAGGTCATGAATCGGCAGTTAACTGAGACTAAATTATCAGAGAGAGACAGAAACAAGCTGTACTGAGATTGTCTGAGCAAAATGAATTCTTATTTCTGCATGATATATTTCCTTGCGAAAAGCCCTCCAATTTCCATTCCTGGAATGTTTAAGAAAAAAGGAAGCGCAGGCAGGCAACGATTAAACAGTCGGACCCTCTGAGTTTTAGCCGACATCTGCCCATCTTCTCACCATCTGTGTAATATTTGCCCCTCCTTCGCTTATTAAAACCAATTCGAGAACGGAAACTAAACCTCAGCTTCTCGGAATGGCTGCTCCAAAATGACGATGTATTGTCGCAACAAAGGCTGAAAATGAGTGTTTTCCAAAAGATCCTCTTTCATAATTCCCTGTAATCTATATCTAACGCTCTCATTGGTGTAAAGACCGCCTCTCATTCGTCCCTCCAAGTGCCACACATGCTCGCTCCCAATCAACAAGGCGCAGATACTTTGCCGTATTTAAGACCACGGCAGCCAAGAATCGCTCTTAAATGTTTAAAAGGCCGCGCCGCTTTTTCTCCTTTTTTGTTCCGGGAGCTAATTCAAAGCCTTAAGCGGTCGTTCCTCCGTTTCCCCCACTCGTCTAATTTCCAGGCGCCCCACGCTAGCGAGCAGACGAGGGGGAAGCGAGTGATGCGGGGCCGTGCAGACAAATCAGCTCTGGCCTCCATCAGCTGCACGCTGGCATCATCTCCAGTCCTGACACGTCTTCCCTGCGATCCTCCATTGCGACACTCATCCCCGGCCGTCTAACTTTCAGCTCCTAACATCTGCACCCGCACTGAAAATCTGGTTTCGATGTTGTGGCTAATGAGTTGTGGTTTAGAGTACAACCATAAAGTAACAATATCCAAAAGTATGTAAATGCATCCTAGTACTGTACAATAAACCTTAAATATTTCTTGACAATAATATGTCATATGTGACTTCACTAGTCTAAACATGACATTCTGATTAATATTACACTTGAGGAATTTGAGTTATGAAGCAAAATCCAGCCGTTTTGCCACTTGCTGTCGACTGAAGATGACATCAATGTTGCTCAGGGCTTAAACGATGACAAATCAGAGCTCACCGGTTTTCTGAAGCTGAGCTGTGATTGGTTGTTACCTGAGACCTGAGCAACTGTGATGTCGTCTTCAGTCAACCGCAAGTGGCAAAATGGCCTCCTTCTTAGATGGATAAAAACAGCTGGAATTTGCTGCTTAACTTCTATATTCTACTAACGCAATATTAACCAGAATATCATATTTCGACTAGTGGGGCTGCATAGAAAATGTTATTGTAAAAAAAAAAGGCGGTGGGGATGGTGGTGGGAGGGGGGGGGGGTTGTTTGACTTCCTCTTTAAAATCAGTGTATTTATTATTTCTATTGAGGCAAACCATTGGTTAGCCAGGTGGGCATGTATTCCTGCCAATTGGCCTGTTCTCGTGTATTTATCGACGATGTGGCTGCTAATAAAAGCAGCACAATAAATTCTAAAGTGTTTCGGACAATTTTATCTGCTCATATTCAGCTAAATGCTTCACAAAAAATTCAAGTAAAATTAAAACGTTGCCTTCAAACTACTCTGTCAAGTAGCGTACTGTGGATTCCCACAGCCTACAAACAAGTTTTTCCTATTTAACTAAATTGCCCCAAGCACTCTAACGACTCATTGTTGCTAGTTCCTACTGGACAACTTTTATTTGTTTAATAACCATTACCTTAACAATCAGATAGGGAAACAGGCCAAAATACTAGGACCTCAACTCAGTACCATGTATTGCAGTTCTACTATAAGAAATATAGTTCCTTTCTACAGGCACAATTATTGATGCTGCTCTTGTATTGGATCTTATCAAACTAATAAAATGTCCCATGAGTGTATTTTAGTTGAAAAATGAACAAAATTACATTGAACCCATATAAAGGGGAGACGATTCAGTGTTGAGGGTGCAATCATAGTATAAAAGATGCAGGAGAGTGTCACAGCCAAAAATGAGTCCCTGTGTAAATAATAACAGTAATCAGAGCTCCGTGTTAGCAGGCCGTGCCCTGAGAGTGTGCGTGGGAAACGCCTGATGATTATTGGCATCGTGAATCACAGCTTCTGCGGCCGGCTTGCTGTAACATGCCAGTGTGTCCAACAGGAGGATGCGCAGATGTGCTGACACACAAGCAGGAAGCCCGAGGGAAACTGTGCGCAGGATTGTATGACCGTAATCCAAGTGCAGACAAGTTTTGAGGGGTGAACTATCATCAGAACTTCATGATAGTTTTGAGGGCTACTTTGAAACAAATGTTTTTCGCTTAACCTCCTAAGGCCCAAGCTGTTTTTTACATGCAAAGTGCTGTCCACGTATGTGGCTACTAAGCCTTAGGAGGTTAAAACAAAACACAGCTAGTATGAAACTAGTCTCATCGAGATTTTTGCCTGTTTTACTGCCGCTTCACGCCCGCCCCCCACTCTTACAGAGGAGGCTGTATGGTATTTATAAATGAACTAGAATTGACTTTCAACATTTCAATAGAAATGCGACAAATTCCAAATAATTGCAGTCAACGTTTTCATCTTTTTTTCCACGTTTACCTCAATATCAATCTGCATGTGTGCCACTGATTTATCTGATTCCCAATCTCTTGAATTGACCTCCGGGATTAAGCGCTTAGTCGTCAAACGCTTGATAATTTACAAGGCTTTGTGTTGGTGATTAGAATGACACATTTAATTTGTCCGGCCAGCTCACCAAAATTTGGTTTAGTGGCAGAGTCTGTTGCCAACTGTTGGACAAAAAACACATCTGGGTGGATGGCAGCCTCTGGATTACAGCGCCTGCCTTTATAATCCAGATTGGCGATAAGGAAGTCTTAAAAGATGCACAGCTGGAAGCAAGGAGGAGGAGTTGTTTTCAGTGACATTAAATTGAACCCAACAAGGGTCACTCAACAAATTCATGTTCACATTTTGCCACATTTTTTACATCAACTCAATGGACATTATGCTGCTCCTTCTGGTGTAAGTGCCATGACCACCAGGGGGCACCACAATACAGGCATGTCTATAAACACGAAGAAGACAGTCACAACTGCCGGCAAGGTAGTTAGTTGTTCTTCGCACAGGATAAATAAAATATGTCTATGATTATTATGTTATCTATTAGAGTTAAATGTTTAATCGTAAGTAATTACATGACTTCAATAATTAACTGATTAATCGCAAATTAGTGGCACATTTTACATCTCTTCTAAATGTGCAATAAAATAAAATGTACAAAAAAATAGACAACCACCACCCGCCCAGTTTTTCATACTCTTATTAACATGAAGGTGGAAAAATATATTAACCTAATACAAATATTGTATATTTTAGTTCATTGATACAGTAATTTCACAGTAATTCATAAAGTTATTTGAAGTTAAAGTTAAAAAGATGTACTGTACAAAAAAAGAGTGTGAGACATTGATTTATGTCAAGGTCATTTTTTTTCTGCCAGTAGATGGCATAAGTGTTTAATGTTGGGCATTGATGACACAAAGTGCAAGAGCAGGCATTAATCTAGCGTTAAAAAAAAAGTAGTTGCGTTAAAGGAACGTTAAAATAACTCGAAATTAAAGCACTAATTTTGACACCCCTATTATAAATACAACTTTGTTTTCAATAGCTATTCCAGCATGTTTTTCATATGGAATTACTTTTCTGCTTGTGTTTACAAGCCTGAGGGCGTCCAATAAACAGAAGAGCAGGAAACTGACAACCAGGCTTGATTTGTATAGGCCCCGTTTTAATTGCATGGACTTATTAGGCAAGAGTTTTGATTTATACATTTCCTCTAAAGTGCTTTCCCTGCTCTGGGAGGTGTTTAAAGTGAGCGGAGGTAGGTTTACACTCCATTACTGGGCCTTTTGCCTCGCCTCCCCGCTTGTTTGTCTCCCTTCAGATGTTCTCGCCGTGTGTGCAACCGCAGCCCTCAAAAGCCCGTGGCATAAACACATCAGACAAGCTTTCTCCCAGCCAGCCAGCCAGCCAGCCAGCCTGTCGTCCTTCACAGCTACAAGCGAGAGGATGCAAATTGTTCTCCCTCAACACCCCCCGACTGTCGTCGCTTCACACGCGGTCACGGCTCGTGTTTTTACGCCCCGATTTTCCACCGAGCTCTACCGCCTCGCTGTTGCTTTTGCCGCACAGAGTTGTACAAACATATAGTACGTAAGTAAGCATGGTTGCCAGATTTGCCGGCAGGGCCCCCGCAACGGCACAAGCAAAGCTCCGCTGGATCAACTGCGGCGTGACAATGCAAAACAGATGGACACAAAGGAAGGGGAGGAAAGGCTGAAATGCTCATTCACAAGTTCAGAGTTAAACTTGACAGGAGGGGGGAAAAAAGTCACTTGGATGCTTGATGGAATACAGCAACTCACATTGTGTATGCTCAGTACTGAAAAGCGCATGCAAACTTGGCTAAAAGTGACTATTGCAGCTTTTTTTTTTTAATTGCACAAGACTGCAACTGGGTTCACATTCTGTTGCACTTTGCCAGAACTTCACTGAAAACTTTTTAAAACCACCAAAATAGAAGGAAATAAATATTAAGTGTAGTACTACAAGAATGCAGTCAGGAAAAAAACTGCGGAAAAAGTTTGCTAGTTTTCTTATCTTGTACAACTTTTTTCAGTTCCTTTTTTCTTGTAAAATTTCAAGTTTGATGCTTATTTTTTGGTAAAATTTCATATTTTAAAATATGTTTTAATAAAATTAAAACTTTTTAAATGTTTTTTTTCCTGTAAAACTTTTCCCTTAATTTATTATTAAATTAATTAACAAATAACTTTTGGGGAAAAAAATCAGCAAATTACTTTTTTTGTTACAATTTTTCTTGTAAAATTGTAAAATAAAAAAAATTTAAAATAAATAAAAAAATGATATATATACAGTATATATATATATATATATATATATATATATATATATATATATATATATATATATAGTACATAATATTAATTTAATATTTTCTATCCAAAAATATCCATTTACTCATTTGTGTATTCATTTTTGTAATTGGCTATTAAAAAAAAAAAAAGTTTTATGGTCAATCTTACGTACACCTTTAGCTGAGCATTTTTTTGCCTGTAAAATTTAAACTTTATTCTAAAACAACAGCTATTTTTACTATGAATTACTTTAATGACTTTTCTTATAGCTTTACAACTTTTGTAAAAACAAAGAATGACTTTTTCTCCTTTTAGTGTGTCACTAATCCTCCCATGATAATAACAAAATGGAGCTTGACAAGTTACAGTACGTGAAAAAGTTTTTTTTTTTTTTTGTCACACTCATCATTGGTGCATTTCCAGTTTCTGCCATCCAACATTAACACATCCACTCATCATTTCTCTTTTTCTGGCCAAGGACAATTTCCGAGAAGTTTGGAGTTGGCAACGTGGGTTGCTGTGGGGACACGTAAAGAATGTTGTGTGTCACAATTCAAGGGTGAGTAAATTACTCTCTGAACAAACAAAATGGTGACACGCAGTCACCACTAATGTATAAATGTATACATTGATTAGTCTGTGCAGCAGATGATTTTACATTTAAACAAACAAGCGGCTTCAAGTGCTGAAAATGTGGGGAAATGCATCAGTGAGCTGCAGCGCAGCAATCAAACAGTCGCAGCCTGGGCCAGAACACAACAAGCAATGAAAACATTTCATTCCAGGAACACTACTAACTTCTCCCCGGCACTTGGCGGGGGAGTACTGGGGCCTGGCTGGGAGTCAATCGCTGCATTCACACACATTTCCAAATCCCATCAAGAAAAGCGAGAGAGAGAGAGAGAGAAAAAAACAAAAATCACAAAAGTCTTCAAAAGGGGGTATCACTGTGAAAAGCATGCAAAACCCCATCGTAAGCCTCACTAAACCCCTCATGTAACATCCCCAAAACAAAATGCTGCTGTGCTATCCTTTCTCCTGTCCATGTTTCTGTTTGTACACAAACTACTAAAGAGATCCTTCCTGGTGCTGATAAATTAAGGAAGGTGTGCATGGAGGGAGCACTACTGATCTCCACTATTGTTTGGAGATCCTCAAGGATCAATACGCAGTCACAGCCACATTAGCATTGACTTGCTTGTAAGCAATTATTCGCATCCTTTGAATGAAGTTCCTGTCGATCAATCGAAAGGTGAAGGACAACGAGTGTGAGACAATGCACCTAAAAGGTCACAGACAAACCAACTGAAACTGCTTTTGCTTGAAGCCAAATGAACTACTAATTGACAGCACAGAGAAAAACATATCGAAAGTTGAATAGCACAATTGCCACCTAAAAAATGCTTGATTAAATACAAATGTATTGTACTACAAAGTGAAACACAACTGAACTATCGTCAGTGATCCCCCCCCCCCCCCCCCACAGGCCGCTAGATGGAGCCTGTGTACCACCAATGGCACCCAAACTGTATTTTGACAATCACTGGCCTTGGTCTTTATTTATATTGTCATTTACAATAATCATAAAACAATACCAATGTGCTTATCAACCATTAGATTTGTTCTGGTTTTCCGCAACCTTTGGCAACTATGCTAGTGGGGTAACAATATGATGAGTTATCATGACATTTTTTCATATTTAAAAACAGATTACAAATTTTTACACATGTTACTTTTTTCCTCACTGAAAGTCAAAATAAAAAAGATCTACTACATGATAAAAATTTATTAAATAAATAAATAAAGGTAAGAGTATATAATCGTATTGTATTTTTTTCTACGTGTAAAAAAAACAAAACATTTTATTTTACGATTTTTATAAATTACTGTCATCTATGTTCTCCCCCAATCAGATTATTTATCCCTTAAATGTTCCCGCTAATGTCAAATTGGTCCTTATTTTCGTCAATATTATATTTATTTTGCCCACTAAAGACTCAAAATAACTGCATTAATGGTTCTTATCCTCATAAAAAGTATGCCAAAGCAACAGTTTGCACTCTAACCCTAAACCCTAGGTGCGTTTTAGCCAATCAGAAGCCCAAAGAATACCACGTCTGGAAAAGCCAGAGAAGGCAAAACCTTATTTAAAAAGGCCCTAATCGGAGCCGCAGAACAAACAGAGAGCACCATTCATGTCTGCCACACAGCCTCATCATTCACCGGCATGCTCATCTCGCTTCATTCACACACACTCACACACTTCCGCCACTTCTCCCCAACGCCACCAAACATCATCCAGCAAGGTTGCCGAGCGAGATGAAGCATCAGCGAGGAACGATATTGACAAGGCCGCGCTCCCTTGTAACCATAACACCACGCCTGACGGACGGGGGGGGGGGGAGGTCATATGTCAAAGTGACTCGCTTACAAAAGGCTACTGCCTGGCCCGGCTCGGGACCAGATAGGATTATCAAATTCCCCCTCTGGGACTCAATGTTTACCCTCTTCCCCTCATCGGGGACCTTGACGGTGGTAACGCACACTAATGGGCCACTTCTGACAACAAAAAGTGCACAAAAGGTGTTCCTAAAATGTTGCATGATTACAATCATTTGCATCTGTGGAACTGAATGAAGTGGCCATCTCCATATGTGCCCAATTTTCCACAATATTCTTGTCTATAGTAAACAATTCATGTACATGCAGCGTTCGAGCGACAAATATCCCTCCAGGGCTCAAATGCGGCAACCCCTCCGGCCATACTTTGAACACAGACTTGGCACGCTAAACTGAATTGCAAACTAAATGTGGCTTTACATGACGAGACGAAATCAAGAAGGCCAATGAAAGCACAAACCCACAATAAACCCACTACAACTGCTTGCAGACACACAAAAAAATGCAAAAGCCAATGTGGTTTTACGCGATGATAGTTGGCAACAGAAGCACGTTTTGAGATTGATGATGAGACTAACAACCCCTCGAATGAAACTTGCAAAGTCACACTACGGGTCAAATTTGCCCCAAAAGGCATTTCATTTTAAGACGTGCGCCTCGCAGCCAACTTTGCATGATTAAACACCTTATTAAGAGCACCCAAATGCTTAAAAAGAGCTGCCGGATGGCAAACACAGAGAGAATAATTCATTCACAAAGGTTTGTTTGGAAAAGCTTCCTCTATCGTAGCTGAGCCTATAAAATATGCAGCATGCTTTAAAAAGCATGCGTGTTTATCAGCAAAGTGGGTGAAGCAGGTGCATCCCTCCGCAACCCCAAGACGTGCACGTCTGCCTGCTTACCTGTACTCTCTGCAGATGTCACTTCGCAGCCGCACTGCGGATGCAAGAGGCACGTCCAAAAAACAACACAGCTCCTCTTTCCTATCTCCCAAAAGACACCAAAATGAGAGAAGCTTCTATTAAATCCTGCGCTGGAGGCGAGTCCACTTTAAATCCACGCATCCAAAAAAAAAAAAAAAAACACAAGACTTCCACGAGCTTGCAGTGGCGGACCTCCAGCAGCAGCAGCAGCCTCCGGTCAGCCGGAGCTCAACACGCCGCTCAGCGCGCACTCACAGTCGGCCGCCGCACCTGCCATGCCCCAGCGAGGAAGCGCTTCTTGGCCGCGGGGGAAGAGGAGGGAGACGAGGAGGTGGAGGCTTTCAGCACGCGTGCACGGAGTGTTTGGGATGTGACTCGGTGCGGCGCTCCTGCTCAAGTGACGCTCAGGGGGAGGCTGCAGCAGAGTGGGAGTGAGAGCAAGACGAGGGGGAGGAGGAGGAGGAGGAGGAGGAAAGAGGGATGCCTTGGAGTTGGGCGCTTTTGCCCTTCACATTGAAAGAGGAGGACGTTCCGTGCACAAGTCAAGCAAAGAAAATAAACCGTCGTCACCTTTGCATGCACTTTTTGGGGGAGCAATAGTGGTGGGATTTGGGGCTGTCATTTCCATAAAAAGACAGCATCCTTGTTGAAGGGAGTGATTAAAATCTGCATTATTTTGCTCTTTGATGAGCTTTTAAATGCTTCAGGGCTGGATCCAATTAGCTCAATTAGTATTCAAGCAGCCTCATTATGGCATGTGGTTTGAAAGAGGTGGAGGTGGAGGAGTAAAAGCACCTTTCAATTGCTGCAAATCGGGTTTTAATGTCGCTTTCTGGGGGTCTGCAGCATCCTCCCTCCTTTCCCAGTGGGCTTCTGCCGGCAGATAGCACCAAGAAGGACTTCTGCTGGTTCAAACTCGGCATCAGAGTGCCACCTAAAGGCCAAAGGCACAGTGCAGGCAGCTCAGCAGCACTGCCTGTGGTCAGAATGTGCAGGACACCTGGAAATAAAATCAAAAGATAGGACATTTATTGTGAGTCACTTGATTTTGATTCAGTCATTTATTTGGATTTATGTATGCATTTATTTTTTTTAAATTAGTTTTATTTCATTTTTGTTGTAGTATTTTACTATATATTTTCTATTTGTCTGAATTTATTTGTAATATATTGTATTTTTGTCAGTATTTAGTTTTAATAAAATGTTTTTAGAAATGCATTTTTTAAAAATAGATTTCATTTGGAATTTTGGCTTTAAATGTATATTTATTTGCATTAGTTTATTGTCAATATATTGTATCCACTACATATTTATTTAAGATATTTTTACGTTTTGATTGTTATTATGTACACTGTAGGATGCCATTATACATTAGATCATCACATAGGACCTTATTAGATCAACAATAACCACTATTTAATGTACTTTAAAGGTCAATGTCACCTTGACAGAGACAACAGAGCCCTAAATCAATGCACACAATAAATCACAATTGTTTTGAGGGCGGGGTTGTCTTATTTCCGCCAAATCTCCTTGACAATGCATTGATTTAAAGGGTCACATCACATTTGCGTGGCGGTCTCCTTTGCGGGCATTGCACCACTCATTTTGAAGGCCATAAATGCATCGATATGGACAACGCTATTAGCTTCAAGCGGGCTAAATCAACAGTCTTGCAGATGTTCATATCAGATAGCTCAGCAAATCAATAACGCCGCCATCCACTGTCACAATAGACGTGTCACCATCACATGACCTTATGAAATTAATGTTTGTGTACGGCAAACACCAAATCATAAAAGGCAGACAGTGAGGCTACCCGTACTGTTTCAGCTCAAATCTTACAAAGTCGTGAGGATACAAGTCTTTTTCAGACATTTCATATTTTTACCTAAAAAAGAAAACATCACTTTTCTACAAAATTGGTGCATTTATTTTGTATAATTGTTGATGCTGTCAAAAGGTAAAAGAAAACTCAGGCAACCAAAAATTCTACTAAATAAGTTCATCAAGCAATCGTTTTCATAAAATGTAATTATACACGACAAACCTGGAAAATCTCATATTTACTACTAAATAATTGCATGAATTTGATAAAATATGACAGAAATGATTGGGTGCAAGGACACCATTTATTTTTAAAGCAGCAAAATGTTCAATTTCCTACTAAATAAGTGTATCAACTTTTGTATAACAGCTTAAAAAAATCATTGTGAGATTTCAGGGCGCAAAAAAAGTAAACAAAATATGTTTTCTGCTAAATATTTGCATGAACCTTTGATTAAATCCAACAAAATTGTGAGGTTGTGAAGGCACCAATGGAGTGAAAAGGAAAAAAACACTTAAAAAGTGCATCAACTGTACTATAACATCCTACATCCTAAAAGAAAAAAGTAAACAAGAAATGTCATCTTTTGATAAAATCCTACAAAAATATTGAGGTGTAAGCGCACAATAAAGTCAAAAGTGACAAAATGCTCAGTTTTCTACTAAATTGGTGTATCGACTTTTCCATAACAAACCAGAACTTTTTTTATGTATCACTTTTTATCCTACCAAATTCTAAGATTGAAGATGCACAAAAATAAAAATATTAATTTTTCTACTAAACATCTATATTAATTTTTGAAGCATAAACTTCCTAATCCCCCCCAAAAAAAGATTGTATGCGCACAAAAAAAGGTCAAAAAGCAACAAAACATTAGAACTTTCTACTAAATAAGTGCATTGAAAATCCAATTTAAGCATTTGGAGATTGAAGGGGTGCAAAAGAACACCAAATTTAATTAGCACATTTTTGTATTGTGTGCGCAAAAACCTACTAAATTCTAGTGAGAAGGAATGCAAAGTTAAAAAGGTAAACCCCCTTCATAAAGTTTTCCATGTTTTCTTTTGTCTTAACAATACATTTTATAGAAAATTCCTCCAAAAACCCTGTCTGCCCTGTTAATGGGAATCAGGAGGAGGACGTTAGCTTGCCGCTAGCTTTTTCATTGGCACGCACTGACCAATGTGATTGGCACATTTGTCTTGCAAATGAGACGATGACTTATGAATGGCGTTGATGAAGCCGCAACCTAAAATTCAGTGGAGTGTACGTTTGAGGGGGGAGGCTGGGGGGGTCATTCTGCTGCCAGCTGGCATGGTGTTGTCTCAGCAGTTCTAGCAATGTTGCCCCAAGTGTGCGGGGGTCCCTATTTGAATGAAGCCACTGAAGCCCTTTAAGCACAGCTGCATGCTTCATCTAAACCCTGAAATCAGCGGTGCACACATCCCAGGGGTCTTCCCCTTCTATCCCCCTTTTGCAAGCGTCAACACACAAACACAGATGTCCTTCAAACATCTGTTACAGTAGCTATTCTGTCCCCTTGACAATTAGGACAAAATCAGACTAACTGGATCACAACACAAATGTCATATGTGTTGAATTTGAATTGAGTTGGTAGACAAGCCAAAAGTTGATTCTAATTATGAACACAATCCTACTCAACTTTAGGAGGACATTAGGGCACATAATGGAGCATTTAAAAAAAATGCTTCCAAACAAAATCATATCACATTATGTGGGGGGAGTAGAAAGTTGTAAAGGATTTTTACTTTTTGTACAAAATACAGCAAATGCTAACTTAAAAAACACATCCAGAACATTCATAATGAATTTGAACGCAAAATGCATGCCTAACTAAACAGTTTGGAACAAAATCTAACTAAATTCTTGAGCCTATTGTCGATGGCACTGAGCAATCACATACTTAGTTTGCTCGTCTCCCTCCACTTGTATTTAAAAAATAATATGAAAAGATGTGGTGTAAAGTATAAACAAAGTGAGCAGCATTACAAAAGAAAAAAAATGCAGTGTATGGTTGACATATTGTGATGTCATTTTTTTTTTGGGGGGGGGGGGGGGTCAAGGCCATAGAACAGAAGATATGACATTTTCTTTTTAAATGAATTGAGTATGTAAATTTTCCTCCTCATTAAAAAAAATTATGTTGTGTACAAAAACCAAGTAAAGGCCACAAATTTTGATAATTTTTTAGCTGAAATATGCCGATCATTGTTTTTTTTGTCAGAAATCCTACTACATTCCCACTCACTTAATTGAAATATTAATTATTCAATTCTATGAATCCCTCATGAGAATGCGTTGCAATGAACACAGCTACTCATGACAATCAAACACTTTAAGTATGAAATCCGGCAAAATTTCTATTAGAGCAGGCAGCTCAATTCAGCCCTAAAAATTGTGTTTGTATTTCTGTTGACATTTACAAAGCTGTCAATGATGCTGCGTGGTGTCCATCTCAATAGAAATGTTTTTCCAATCCTATTCTGGACTTTGAAAAGCAACAAGACGGCATGTGTCAGCCTCGTGCGTGATGTCTCATTTTTCTAATGAGCTCTCATGCGCCGTGAATGACACATTCAAATTCCATTGATTTGGATAGTAAATAGCTTTTCGATACGCAGTCAGATGGTAAATAGTATTGAGGCTGACATTTGTGTTGATATATCAGCGAGGCTGCAATGGATGGCTGTGTTGGCCGTGTCACCTAATTAGTTAGTTTGCATATTGATGACTTGATACTTTTTTTGGTGAGTGCGTGGGCGTGTGTTTACCCATCCGTGGATCATCTCTGTCAGCCTCCCTATCAGGACAGCAGCTGCCCGCCTATCTGTCTGTCTGTCTGTCCATGTGCGCCAGTGTGTGCACCAGGTGAGGTGAGTTTCGCCCGCCATGTCTCCGGAGATCCGTTCCAAGCCGTCCCCCTAAAGAGTTGAAGCAGTGGGTGCTGCAGATGGTCGGGAGCTTGGAAACAGGGGACACCAATTATAAATGCCAAGAGACAAACAAACAAACAGTCGAATGACTGCACAGACCTCCGCTAACTGCGTGCCAAGGGATGCTTTTCCCCTCCAGTCCTTGAGGTGGCGGTCCAGCTTGTTAAAGATAAGTTCTAAACAGGGCTGCAAAGATTGCAAGGATCATTTCGCTGACACCCATGTCACTCACCAGGCCAGGCCCTGCATTTAAAAGCAATATTACACTCAACGACACAGATACTACAGTAGAACATAAGGGTGGTAAAAAAAATAATAGCCTACCTGCACCTCACATGCATGTTTTTGTCAATTAAAGTGATTCATTGATGGAATAATCTGTAGAATATGTGATTGTAAAATGTTTCATAGCTTCAAGTTTGAGTTGTGTCTCTTGGATTTGGGTGCTCTACTAAGACTTGTGCAAGGAAAATGTAAAACGGAAACATTTAGCCGGATCTTTGTGCATGACTACCCCTTTACAAAATGTTGTGCAAACCAGTATGGCAGTTTTATGGGTTAGGGGAAACTAGTAAGGTGCACAGCAAATTATATATTTTGTGGCGTACTTGTTAGTGTTGTTGCCCCCCAAGTGCTCGGTACAAGGTTCAAGTCCCACTGTCTCCATTTGGGTTGGAAAATAAAAACTTGTCAAGAAGTAACACTAAAATTGTTAACACCAAAAGGAATGAAAATAACACTTTGTGGTTAAAAGTGAAAACAAAACTGTGAGAAATTAATACCAAAAAAAAAATAAAGTAAATAACACTTTTAAGAGTTAAAAAATAACACTGATAGGTGAAAGTATATAACACTTTAAAGTGTAAAATGTTCACTTTTATGTGTCAAATAATAACACTAAGGGTGGTGTAATTTCACTCTACCAATGAGTTAAACTTATGGAAGTGTAAATTAAACTTGGAAATGGTGAGAACTATATAAACTCAGGGAAAGTGCTAAATTTAACACTATGGGAGTTAAATTTGCACTTGCAATGTTACTGTGTAGTGTTGGTGTAATTCTAATAACGAACCAAACAAATGACCATTAAAACATAATGTTTTGATCTTCAAGTTCTAGTGCATTTATCTGCATCACACAAAGCATCCTACTATTGTATCTGCACCAGAAATGAATTATTTTAACTTTATCCCAGGCAGTCCGCCTCTCAACAAAATTGGATGGAAACCAGTCCTGCAATGTTGGTGCAATCCCAATAAAAAAACAAGAACAACTGGCTATCATAACATAATATACAATAATTTGCACTTCCAACTCAATTGACTGTAAATGTAATGCTAAGAAGTCGATCGAAAGAGGATCGAAATTTTCCTTAATACTGTATATGTTTTCTATCTAATCTTTTCTATTTCGTGATAGACTTCAACAAGTTTTTACGTAAATGTGTTTTAGTGTTTTGGCAAAATCCTGCTAACTACACCAACAAACGGCAAATTCACGCTTCTTTCTGATACAGTTATTCGTAAGTGTTGCTAAGAAGCCTCAATAAAAAATATTTTCATTTGCCAAACTTAGTGTGAATGACTTCACTGAACGACTGACAGATCTTTTAATGTATGTGCTAACACACAACAGGAAGTGTGTAAATTATGCATGATGGCTGCTGTTGATATTCGTGAAGCGTGTAAACACATTCGTTACGGTGCAACACAATTCAAGCGAGTGTAAGAAAACACAAATTCAAACTTTAATCTACGCGTTACAATCTTCCATTTTGTTATTTTAGATTCCAGTGCAATAACAACAACCATAACTGAGAAACATGCAAATCATACTGAATGTGAAGCTTTATATTTGGGCGTGTAATTTACAATAGATCATCAATCATGGCCATAATGTGGAATTTTCATATCATCAATATTGCTTTTATAGCAGGTCAGCAAGCCAGCCTCATTGTTTTCAATAAACTGTCAAGACGGGAGATGTTCAAATCACATTTGCGACTTGGGATGTCGGATTTTCATGCAGTCACTGTCCAATTTGACTGCCTTAATGGGATGGATTTTATCAAGGGGGTCTCTTCCCACTAATAAATAAATAAATATATATATCAGACACAAGCACCTTCACAAGCGATTTTTTTGTGCAAATTTGACTATATATATATATATATATATATATATGTATGAAGTGAAAATTACAATATTTTTTAAGATAATTTTTTAATACAGTATATACTGTATACAATATAATACATGACATTACTGTATAAAAAAAAAAAAAAAATGTTTTAAATTATTTTAAGGTTCTTTCAACTGAACCTTATTGGGAAAAAAGATCAACGTGACAGCCTTGTTGCGTCCTCACATGTAAAGAGAACAAATGTAGGCATGGATGTGCGAGTGTGTCAAGTCCCAGGACAACTCATTAGGTCCGCAGTCCTGTCCGCCAACGAACAAGAGAGCGAGAGAAGGACATTGTGCTGTATGCACTCTGCATGCCAGTGACACAATGCTCGTGCACGCACGCAAGTCATGTGTGTTTGAGCCGTCCGAATCGCTGCTACACACCATGCACAAAGTCTGACGTGGATTTATGTGGCTTCCTGCTGAAGGAGACAAGCTGAGGGAAAAGGGACAAATGAAAGCAAAGGCTAGGAATAGCCACTCTTCCAAACTAACTCAGGAGACGGCTTATTGAGTGCGCTGTGTTTAAAGCAAGTGTGTTGTTTTTTCTTCCATCCCAGCATGCATCTGTGCACTGTGTCCTTCATGGACTTTTATTGATGTGCAAACAAACAACAACAAGTCTGATTTGCACACTGATAAACGTTGATGACTGCACACTACATTGGCTGTGATCGCGGATAAGAATCCCTTGGATTTTGTCTTATTTGGATGCAAATGAAGCAGAGGATTACATCTCGGGCCTGAGATGTGTGCGCTTGGGCGAAATGCAATTGGAGAGATGACGACGAACACGACGGCGGTGGCGAGCCTTTTAATGAGCGCTTGTTTGATTTGGGGAATTGGAAACTGCAAGGTATTTTCTTTTCCACACTGATTTGACTACTTTAGGACTAAAGCAAACACTGCTGATGCGCATTCGAGTTTGTTTTGCGTCTGACCTTTTTCCATCTTCCCTTCTGCCTTATTGATGCCAGCATTAATTCAATATTTTAAGCACAAGATACAGCGAGAGAGAGAGAGAGGGGGGGGGGGGGGGGGTTGGGGTTAACAGAAAGTAAGCTAAAAAAGGACGTAAGGAGAATTTAAAAAAAGTTTTCTTCCACTTTCTCTTGTTTTATTCTGCATACTTTCCAACACTGCGAGACAAACAAATCCGCAAATATGTCTACAGAGGAGGAGGAAGTTTGCCAGATTTCAGTTCAAAAGGGAGAACATTAGTGCATCAAAGAGCCGCGTTATTGTCAGTTGAGGAATTTAGCAGGAAATTGCACAAAAAGTTCTACAAAAAGCAAAACATTTTGGGGCAGGACTGTTTTCCAACAATTGACAACGATGACAGATATGTGAGTTAAAATCGCAACATGGTTACTATGGCCTCAAATTGAAATTTAGTAGGAAATGACAAAAATCGTTTTTTTTTTGCTAGAAAAGCAATTGTTGGCCATTATAGCATCTGAATAGCAACAAACACAATGTATTGCAGCACACTGGGCAAATACAAACTCTAAAATGACCGTTTTTTTTTCCTTTTATACGACTCTAAAAATGAAATTACCCAACATGCACGCTAGATAATAAATTCTGCAATTAAGCCCCAAAATATCATCCACTCTCTCCACAACAAGCAGCAGTTTGGCAGAGTGTGAGCAATTCCTCACTGTCACACTAGGCCTAAAACAAAGAGAATGAAAGATTGAAAACATCCACAAAGCTCGCCACGGTTTTGCGAGATACTTCGAAATCTCGGCGTTGATTTCAAATGCAAAACGTGAAATCTTTTATTCAGTTGTGTGATTGTGCATGCGCACACGTGGGCGCTTGTGGTCACTTCTTGACCTGCTTGCGTTGATTACAGCCCGCCCACACTTTCTCGCTCGTCCACCCTTATGTGCACGTGCACACACATGCGCGCACGCGCACACACACACACACCTCAGTGACACATGACAAATGAGTGCAGCTCCCACACAAACAGAAAAATATTCTTCTTATTGTTGTTGGGTAAGGTTAAAATTTGCTGCTGCAGGTCTATTGTGGAGTCACATATGATGATGCTGTCATTCTGCATTACGTCATGATTGAACAGAGGAACATTTAGTAGTAGGAAGTGACACAAAAAGTGAAACCACTACAGCAATGCCTTGAAAGAAAACAACGAACTCCATGTTGTGGATTTCAAAAAACTTTGTTGGAATCCCTGCTAGCTTAACGCTACCACACAATGCAAAAATGCTATGGGTGTTATTTTCTTATTAAAAACACGTTACAAATGTTTTTGTTGTTGTTTTATGACTGGCTAGATAGATTACTACCATTTCAATTCCTTTCATTTAGGAAAGACGATTTGAGTGATGTGAGCATCGTCTCACATCATTTTAAACTTGGAAGTCAAGGTATGGCTGTATATTATTTTCAATATTGTATATATATATATATATATATATATATATATATATATATAATGAAAATAATAAAATAAATAAAGTGACTTCATTTACGCACAAAAATGGCAATGCTTGAAAACAAACTTAAAAAATACAATTAATATAATTACATTTAAAAACAAAAATATTTTGCACATATTTTTAAACACATGAGAAAATACTTTACAAATAAAAATCAAATAAACAATAAATAAAGACAACTTCTCAGAAATGGCAGACACCAATGGTACATTTTTATTCTTTTGTGTGCCATAATTATGCCTGCTACACTGCACTTAGTTTTGTTTCCAAATAATTATTTAGTAGCTAATTTCACTGAAGTGTTTTTTTTGTGTGTACAAAATCCTCCTAAATTCCATTAGGCGCATCATTAACTTGCAAGGAGGCAGCAAAACTCTAACCTGAGGGGTTAACAGAAAGTCTACGCACAAACTCTTTTGAGCAAAAGAAGTTTTAGAAACCAGGAAAAAAAAACAATAAATGATTAATGGCTTTCATTAAAGGGCCACACCGGGATAATTTCGCCTGAGTGCTGAGGAATGTTTATCACCCTGAAGCCAATGTCATTAGCGGCAAACTTCTGCTATCTTTAACACACAAATTCATTTTGCGCTGCGTAACACAATGGATAACAAGCTGGATAAGCGTGTGTGCGCGATAGTGAATCTAACATGGTTCTTATTGTCTACAGTTAGTCCGCTAGTGCTACATGTGCACAGGCCGTCAGTGTATAATATCCAAAGTCATAACGAAAGGCAAGCAAATGGATGATGCTGATGTTCAGTCAAACGCCCGCCAAACGAGACATTCCCAAACATCACTGATATTGCCATCGGGCCCTCAGGTGTTTCCAACACGCATGTACACAAGCAGACACACACGACCGAGTGCTGACTCGTACAAAGCGCCATGTCCGCTTTATCAAAATCAATAACGGCCCCCGGCGGGCGAGCGATGGTGCGGCGGCGTTCAAGAGCAATAACAACAACAACATATTAATGAGCGCGACGGGGAGAAAGGTCAAGGCGAAACAAAAGAATTCCTCTTGATAAATATTTAAGTGTGATTAACATGAGCAGGTCTAATTAAGACATCAGTCCTTTGCCCATGAAAGGTCCTTTGTTGAGGCCACAGAACAGCGCCATCACCGCCGCAGGGTCTACTGGATAAAGCTACCAAAGTGTCCACCAGACAAAAGACTCAACAATATAGGAACTGCTATCTATATGTATACACACATACTGTACATACAATTGATTAAAACAAGGTCAAAATATAATTTTAAAAATCACAAAATAAATAAAATAATTTGGTAGACCCAAAAAAAGATTGGATTTAAAATACAAAAAAAATAATCACAACAATGTTACTATGATTTCCACAATGACGCACCTGATACAGCAGGGAATGTATCATATATACATTATACCGTCTCTTTTGACCACTTTTAAAATTGCAATGAAAAACAATATAAAGCAATGCTGCGATACAAGTGACCCGACTTAGGAGCAGTAGTTCGGCAGATTTTTTGCTTTAACTTGCAAGCACTGTATAGTAGTTGTGACAATCTTCTTCATTTGTGCATGGCTGTATTTTTACTGCCCCCTGGTGGCCAAGTTGCGCACACCAGAAGGATTTTTCAGGAATTAAATAAAAAAAATAAAATAAATTATGTTACGTAATTACATAATTTCTATACATGTTTCATAAAATAAAAGATCATTAGATTTTTTGTACATTAACAATGGATAGCACATTTTTGTGTGCATTGCTGATCCCGGGTGTCTCTGTATGTAATGTCCCTGCACGACCCCTTTAGTACGACATGATCACATGTGGAGACATGCACGCCCCGAGGCTTTGTGTCAAGACTGGGACCTTGAACACGACGCACCACAGTGTGTTTTTATCGTGCAATATCTCCTGTTTGCCCTGCGGCCTTCTGTCCACAACATGCACTAAAGCCTGTTGTACTGTAAATAATAAATTACTCTTCTCTCTGTCTTGCGTGTCTGCATGTATAGAAGTACTGCAAGCATGTGAGGCCAAACAAGCGCTTTGCATTTGTACAAATCATTTAAATCCCCCAGTAAAGGGCGAGAAAACGTATTTTACAGTACTGAGGGATTAGTCTAAAATGGCCCCTCAGAGTTGACGGCTGGATGGGCTCCGGTGCGGCCGTCTAACAGGTTTAGCGCAGCGTGAAAATGCCATCAAACGCTTCAAAATGTTTGTTTTCTCCCTGAGAATTAACTTAGGACATGCATCTTTGTTGGACATATGCACTGCAACCTATCTACCTTGAGGATCCATTGCGTGTTGACCCATTGCGAAATCAAAGCCACACCCGTGGTTCCACACCCATCGATTCAGCCATTCGCCCAGTTGCTTTCGGTATTTGTTTTTGTTATGGAGCTTTTGTTTTTTGTTTTTGTTTTTTTAAAACAAACACTTATTGGATATACAGACACTCCCCTACTTACGAACATTTGAGTTACGAACAACGGTACATACTGTACGAACATGCGCGCATGCACGCATGCTGTTCGGAAAGAGATGCTGTAAGTTAGATTTTTTATTGCGCACCTTTTTCCGAGTACTGTAGTGCTTCTTTCCGCCGCTAATACCAACACTTGGCGCTGTGAGAGCTCACCCAGCATTGGAGGCTCAGCAACGTGTCGAGGAGGAGGAAGAAGAAGAAACGCCTGTCGCTCATAGATAAAGCCATCGCACTCTTCGAGCAGCAAGACCCAAACATTGAACGTTGCACAAAAGTTGCAAATCAATTGAATGATGCCATACAGTGCTACCGCATCATTTATGATGAAAAAAGAAGAAAACTGTGCAATCGTAGTTAGATCGCTTCTTTCGGCCAGTTTCTAGTAAATCCTCCAAGGAAGATACTCATCAACCCTCATCTTCTTCTCCTCGACCCTCAACTTCTTCCTACATTGAAGTTACGGAGGAGGAAGTAACTTTTGAAGCCCATTCCAGCGACGACGAAGAACCTCTCATGATATAAAATCCTCCTCTCCTCTTTGAGCCTGATATCAATTTATAAAACCATCAATCGATTATCTTTTTTCCCCCATAAATTCATAAAAAATACAATTTTAAAGGCTATTTTTAATTGTATCTTACTGTTTTCTTGAAATTTATTGTTCACATGAATTTAAAAGTATTTTCTTAAATTAATGAAAGACCTGACTTATTGCACTTTAAGACCATTCAAAATTTTCATTTACAATTATTGAATTATTTAACTAGGTAATGCCTCCACAAAATTCAATTTGGAATTTTTGTTTGTGAAGTTTTTAATCATGCCCTTGATGTTTAAGAAGAATTGATGTTCCATAATTAATCAATATCGACTGAATTGAAGCGGATCGAATCGGGACTGAACCCTTGTGAATCGAAATCGAATCAATTGAGGAAATTAGAATCGATACCCAGCCCTAGTTTATTGCCACTCATACTTGACGTATACTGTCTAACTAAACTTCATGTTTCCAATATCCTCACAGATTTGCCTTGATAAAGTCAGATTAGCTTAATGCTAACACTAACAATGCTAACAATGCAGAAGAAAAAGAGAAAATAAGAAGGAAGTGCGTGAATAGGAAAGAGATGTGAAGTTGTAAATTGTAAGGGGAGCCGTAGCATGTTGATGAATGGACCCATCAGGTTGGGCAGAAGCATCAGTGCAGCCTGCCATCTGCCTGCCCATCACTACAATGGAGGGTTTGCCTCTTGCTCGCAATGCTGACATCCGAGGAAACATTGCTGTGTTTCACCACTGTCCTCAATGAACAAGGGCTCCTTACCAAAATCAATTTGAGTGGACAGTCGTCTTGATGGGCTGGAGACGCGCCGAAAGATGGAAGCGAGTCGCCTTGGGAACATCGAGGGAACGTGCAGAGGCAGAGTGGAGCTACACCAACGAACAAAAATGAAACAAAAATCAATGGATGGATGTGGACAGACAGATGGGAAGACGAATGATGAGTGATTTTTCTTCTGCGAAGGTCATTAATTCAAAATGAGTTGTCATGACAATAGATAAGCCTGTAGAAATGAAAAGAATACAAACATGTATCACAAAAAAAATCCATCACTTCCAAATGCTTTAAAACAAAGATATTTTAATAGCTACACTTGTCTTCAGTCAATTCCAGTGATTTATCATAGAATAGCACAGTGGATTTTTATCACTAGAGAAAGTTGTTCATCTAAAAGAAGATCAGGCCGCAGCAATGTTGTATCCAGAAGTTAACAAAAAAAATGACTGTAAACATGACATAGCATCGTTGTCAAGTTGAAACCTCGTATAAACAAATATGAGCATTTTCATATCATTTAACAAATCTTGACTTTTGATCTGTGCCCACGTAATTTTTACACATTATTAAAAAAATTTAAGAGTTGAAAATTGCTCAAGAGGTTATCGATTAACTCTTGGAATGCTCAGCTGTAAGGCAAGTGTGTTGAAAATGTGCTTCTTCCTCACTACGTGGGAGCCGTGCAGCAATCTCGCCTCAAGATTAAAAGTCGGTAGACTTTTACCAAATAAGTACAATTAGAGAATTCTGAAACATTTGAGTAAGCTCATTTTGTTATTCGGTGCACAAGGAACTGAACGGACACATTTAATCATTCATGGCTCTAAGACCTTTGAAAAAGAGTTTTGGGAAGACAGCATAACCACAGTCACCGGCTTTTGTCAAGTATGGGGTAGATCCCACGGACATCCGATTTCCGGGTTTCACACATCAGCGTCGTTTCCGGCCACTCATGGCCGCATTCCAACACTCGCACCCCCAACACTGCTCTCCCCAACGGCGGATGGGCGGGAGCGCGCAGAGCGTCTCAACACTCTGAAATGCTTCTGACACAGAGACAGACACACTAGTGCACTACACACTCGCACCCGTTGATGGAAACGCGCAACCGAGGGTCACGAAGGCGGAAGCACAAGAACTGGGACGCGGCCCACATGTTGCAAACAGGAAACTAAGCTGATGTGTGAAAACCAGGAAGTCCCGCCTCCTCCGTGGCGTACACCCCATTAAAGGTGTTTTGCTTTGTCTGAGGTTTTTAATGAAGTAATTTGTGTTGATGTTTCTGTGTAATGCTATATGATAGCAATATGAGGTGCAATAGCAACTTGAAGCCGTGTTTTTTGATTTCCTGATTTTGGAAATATGAGTATTCTGCCTGACAGCGACGATATTCATGGCTGCATAGATCCAAATTTCAGTTGGCATTATCGCAGCCCAATCTTCTTTGTTTACACATGCAAGTCACCATTGGGACTCAATTTCAACTCACCTTCAGCCCAGGTAGGCTTTCCTGTACTTGATCACGTCCATCACCGCGCTGCTGCTGCTGGCCCCCCTGATCTGAATTTTAACTCTGCACTTCAACTTCAGCAGCTCCAAGTCAAGGACATATGGGCAATGCTTGTTGAAACTGTTGCTTTGTTTGATTCTAACTGCCACAATATGTTTCCATCCAAATTGGAACAACAAAAAAATAGCTGTGCATGCAATTCCAATCAAGCCAGACCAGCGTTGCATCTGGCTGGCCCTATCATGTTAATATATCAAACTAAAGCGGCTTGATGCTGTAAAATCAGTTTGCGGAGGCGAACTCCAAGCCATTGTTGAGACTTTCCAGAGACGATTTCTGAATTAATAACACAGTTGAGATTGTGCAGGCGTTCATAAATCCCCCGTGTTTAGATGGCATGATTCACCGCCGCCATCTCTTAATTTGATTCCAGGGCATCTAACCTCATTGCAGGCTTAGCTTGGCCTAAGAAGGCAGCGGGTCACTGGGAGACACGCCACAGAAATTGGCACCTTTCGTGAACTCCGAGAGTCATTATCGCCGACCTTTAGAAAAGCCCTCCAACACACACAATATAATACAAGTCAACCCTTAACCTCGGGGAGAGACCAGAAGTCAGGCCAGCTGACTGACAGACGGAGGGGGATTAATCACAAAGAATCTCATGCTTGCATGCACACAGTCTTCCTCTCTCCTTCCTCTGTCCATCACCCATGCTCACTTTCTCCTCATGATTCGGAATTAAGATTGTATCCTCTCAGCTATCACCTGCCTGCACGTCAAACTCCAGCATAAAAAGACTGAGTCGAAGAGTTGCGAAAGCATGGAGAAGCTGCTGTCTCTTCCGTGAAAACATTAGCCCGGGAGACTGAACAGGGACAAGGGGAGGAAAAAGGAGGAGAAAAAACAAAACACATTATGGAGCCGAAGAGCCGGTTCCCCAGCGCAGCCGCCTCCCGGGCTCATCTTGGCAAAATGTCGCTGCAACAAACACGACGCGGTCGCGCATCCATCAAAGACGCCTGCCGTTATTAGCATAAAACATGCGAGGCACAAGGCGGGCGCCTGCTGAATATTAAAAAAGGGGGAAAAAGTTCAACAACAGTTGCAGCGTCTTTTATTTTCCTCTGATCACATGTTGGTCTGGAGAGTTACATTAATAAGACGGAGTATAACACTAATGTGACCGAACGTGTGTAATTGTGTACAAGGTAGTGCATAGAATTATGATGATCAAAACAGGACTGTTTGCAAAAATATTTTCCTATGGGCACTGGATTACGAGAGAGGTACGTGGGAGGAGTTCAGGTATGGCTTGTAGCTGTCTTCCACTCGGTGCTTCTCGTGTATTGTCAGTGTCCTTTCAAGGCCTCAAACAGGGAAAAGTGTCACTGCCTCCATGCTACTTCTGTGGGAGAGATGCATGACAGGGCTTCAGATCTGATTTAGGGTTCGGTGCTGACTCAATCTTCTCCTCTTGGTGTTTTTGCGGCTTTCCAGTCGGTCGATAAACAGTAATCCCACACAATAAACTCTTGATTGCGCCACCATTCTTATTCCCTTTCTTCCTTAACCACCGGTCCTCAACTTGGTCTGGAGAAAAACAACAAAGCTCAAAATGAAAATAAGCAAAGACAAGGAGATTATGTCACACGGGGCAGACAAGACAAAGAGGAAGGCATGCAAGTACAATAGGGATGGCGGGTGGGGGGCGGGGGCGGATAGAGCCGTCGAGAGAGCACCCAAGGGCAGTGGATTCCGTGTTCGCGATAAGTGCGACCACAAATCCCCGGCACTGGCTGTCAATAACCCTTTGAACTCGGCTGCTGTGGCTAAAGACGGCGGATGAACACCGCCTTAGACGAAAGATGACGGCGGGGAAATGAAGAAGGAGCCCGCCAGGGAGAGAGCTTCAGAGAGAGTCATGCGGTATGGCTTGTGGATTAAACAAGTCCAGATCCTCTAAAAAAATAAAAAGCCCTATTATTATTGATCAACCTGTAAAAGTGCCACCTGCTTTGTCCAGTCTACACTTGGAAGGTGATTCCAGTTTATTGCAAATTGGTACTTTCTGTAGTAACATTGTAGGGCTAATGACAAAGTCGTCAGAAGTATTTAAGGGAGAATCAACAGCTATTGTGACTGGCAACTATCATTTCAAGGTCAAAAACCGTACTGGTTGAAGCAGAACAATTTGTTGGTCAGCTTTGTCTTTTTTTTTTTTTTTTTTATGGTCCGGAAGAACCCAAAAAATCAACAACATCGACGAGACAAGAGCCGGCTTAAAGGTGCCAATTTCCTGTGACCAATTGGGACTCTGCTGTCTTTTCATTGCACCAATTAGAATCGACTCTCCGGATGCTGGGAACCTTGGTCAAGGTCATACAGAAGAAGCATTTATCAAAACTAGAAGAATAGTGGATGGCCATAAAATTGGAAGCCTGTAAAATGTCTGAAAAATCACCATCTGTGAGGGTTTCAAGTGGTCTATCCTAACTCCTGAGTGATTAATTAATCCAAACTATAGAGGAACAGCGACCGAGCTGCCTGCTCTGGAGTTGTTATTCGTTCTCGCAGCTTTTTCTTCATTGTCACACTTGCAAAGCTCTGAAAGCACAAACGCAGCTCGAGGATGCGAGGCAGAGCGAGGGAAGGGTCAGGGGAAGAAATGAAGTGGACAAGGGAAAGATAGGGAGCAGGGGCCACTCATGCGGCGGGAATACGCAATGAGGGAGAGCAGCCGTGAACGTGGCGGAGATCAGGCCGGCTGATAAACTCGCTGAAAGGGAACGAGAGGGAGGAGAGGGAAAGAGAAGGAGACAGGCTTTATCCTGCTTGCCCTTCGGCTGCCTCAGACTTACTGTTTGCTATCTGGACGTGTTAAGCACTGAATGCATTAGAAATAGGACTAAGGACGCTGGGAGAAGGGATGGCGACGAGGGAATTAAAGGCAGTGGAAGTGGGTCGAAATGTCATCAATGACTGCTGTGATAAGAGTAATTATCAGTGACAAAAGCCTCCTGTTGTCCTGTCTGGGTCAAGTTGAAGAGTCAATCTTAGAAAAGTGAGATTTGGGGATTCGCTGTTGCTGTTTTTAATCTGGATTTAAGATGAAGGGCAAAGAAGGGTGAATAGATCGGAGGCGTCTTTGGTTGAAAGACCACTTGGATCGTCTAGCGGGTCAAAATTGCAGCCTTTGACATTTGTAAGCCTGCGCGGCTTCCTGCTACGCAGTGTAAACATCCTAATCGTGGTCATCACTATCAGCATCATTTTTCTTTCTTTTTTCTTCTTGGCTGCGTCACTCTGCATATTATTGCTTTGGAGCCTTATCACAAAAAGTGTCTCTTTGGCACCTAATGACTTTAAAAAACAAGTCAGATAAAGCCCAGACGAGCAAGAGTGTGCTGCGATTGCCGTGGGCCGATAAACACGGGTTGGGATAACCATATCGTCGGCAGGGTGGCTTCAAAACAATTTACAAGATCATATAACAGCAGCCTGACGGGGCTACAGGTAACGCAAGCGCACCCACGCCATGAATAAAACATCCTTGCAATTTACATGACTCAAAGCTTAAAAATATGCCCGCATGTGACTTTCATATAAGCGAGAGCAGTTTACCTCATTTGCCGTAAAAACTATGAAATTGTAAAAGAAAAAAAAATCTAATAAAAAAAGCTCCATGAATGTAAATAAGTCTTTTTGGGAGGCTAGCGGTGGTTATAGATCGCATAGTGAGTGCCCGGAAATCAAGTTAGCATCCACTTGAGTGGCTTTAGTGCTACTGCATTTTCGCTTGGCACTTGGGGAAGAGATGTGTGAGTGCAGAGATGAATGCTGGCCAAGTGTATTGACATTAAAGCACAAACACAGAAGTACGCAGGTATTAGGGAAATAAGGCATGATGTTAAAACTGGTGATCTAGGCACTAGGAAGCACATGGAAATTCTTCTATAAATCTATCATTCTACTATAGAGCATCGTGTGCATTTTCTATATTCGTTAAGAGGGGATAACACGTTTATGTCAGGAAATGAGCTGAGGGAGCCTATTGTGAGAATTTGGCAGGATTTCATACAATCTGAATCTTTGGATTTTTCAAAGTAAAGCATTGTAATGTTGGCCACATTTGAGGAGGTGTTGCTGATTATTATTATTATTATTATTATTATTATTGAAATAGTTTATCTCTATTGTAATACAGTGGATCCTCAGCTTCAGTTCCATAAAGTGACTACAACTGAATTGTAATAAATCCAAAGAAAGGAATGCAAATAAAGAAATAAAGCAAAAGCAAGAAATGAAAACCTCCTGGTTGGCTCAGCAATACTCCGACAGGTTGAAGCAATTTTGAAGCGACATCCAGCCAAAAGTCAAGCCTTCAAAATAGCAGCACACCAGTATTGTAACAGTTTTAGGACACTTTATTTGACAGTCGCACTCAAACTGTTTGTGCTTGTTAATGAGTGTGATGAATAAATAAGCCACATTACGGCTCAAGAAAGTTTGGTGAAACTGATTTTACTACGTGCTTTTATTTTGAAGGTCTGACTCTTAACAGGATGTGTTTGACAAAAGTTTCCCCGAGGTCATTACTTTGAGTTGGTAAAAAAAAAAAAAAAAAAAATGCCATTGTGGACAATGCCTTGATGTGTGCTGAATACCGACCAAGATGCATTATTTGTACAAAAAACAAACAAACTAAAAACTGAGGTTCCACTGCACTCTTGACTTATTGTTTGATTCCTTACTAAATTCTCACATATAATGAAGCGGAAGACAACTTACATGTCATCTGTCCGTGAGGCTGCATGCTTATTTTTCTTCACAGAAAAAACAAGCGAGTTATTTAAGCAGCATTCCAACATTTTTCTGACTGCATTAACACATGCAAAAGAAGCCCTATGAATTTCAACAAGCAGGCCTGAAGTCAAATATGCAGTAATTAATGATATGTGATGTTAATCCACGCACCTGTTTGGCATTGTTGACACACAGTAGGTACATGGCTGCTATGTTGGAGCAGTGAAGGGTTTTGCCGGCGTTTTCTTTGTAGCACGCAAGGATCTGGCCCTGCAGGTCGGCGCACACCGGATTTGTGTCGTAGCGCCTGTGAAAAGGAAAGAAAGAAGGGTAGGGTAAAATACAGGCAAAAGGGATGAACATCTGTGGTCCTTAAGGAAGACAATGCGGCCCATTGAGCAATACTGCAGTCTATGGTGAGAAGACCCCCTTTATTGCCATTCTAGTTCAAATCACCTGAAGAAAAAAATCAGCATTATAGGAATCGCTGAGGGATGAAAAAAAGCCAATCAAGCCAATGTCCAACCTGTTAAAAATGGCCAAAGCAAGACTTGAAATAAGGAAGGGAGAACCATCGGTACCAGTAGTGTGCAAATCAATGTAGCAGATTACGCAATCGAGTCGACTGGTAATGCAGACACAAAATTACAAGAGCGATAATGCTTTGGTAAAATTACCCCAAAGCTTGCTTTATCTTCCATGTATTACGTAGAATATCCTCCAAAAAGGCACTGCAGAGCAAAATATTGATCCGTCCTCTGGGTATCTTTATCGATCAGTAATTGCTCCCTGACAGTGCCAGCCGATCATAAAGCGTTTTTGCTTCTTCTTTTTTTTTGTCGTCTTTTAGCATCCCAAGAAAGGTGTTGTAAAGCTTGAGTGCCAAGCGTCTGTTTGCAGGCAACCCATCACTCGCTTGGTGCACTCAGTGTGTCCCCAAGGCCTACTGCAACTTTAGCGTCGCAGTCCAAACCGGTATTTTCCAGATGCTACGGCTCCATGTTCCGCTCGACTTCGGCGCGAAAAGGCGAGCGGTGCTGGCATCCATGGCAGCATGCCTTGCCCAATGTTTAACTGCTTTTGTCTGACGCTATAAAGATCCATAATGACGACATGTGCGCACGTGAGGGCTATTATGCTAATGGGAGTGTCATCATTTTGTTCACGCCAGTGCCCAGGAAATTCCGCTGGTCGCACTAAAACGTCCATGAAAACCTTTTTTTTGTGGCCTGTCAGCAATTTGAAGCCAGGTCCCCCGTTGTCACAATCAGATGTTTGAGTCCACCCCCTCCGGCGTGAGAAATGATCCCCCTGTTAGATGCAAAGCTGGGGATTGAGAAACTATGGGTCATTACCCAGAGTGCAATGCAGCAGGAAACTAGTGCTGATCACATGCACATGGTTTTGGAATTGTCCTTGCTTGTGCAGGTCACAGATCACAGTGTTACAGGGTCAAATCGGTGTAATACCTAACATTTTGACATAATTAATTGTGACCCAACTGCAGTCCTTAAAACCTTTTCATTACAGTACATAAATAATCTTTCTTTCAAGTTTTAGCGTTATTGACAGATCGACTGAAAAAATTCCGAATCCGGATGCATGTATCGTTGCACCCCTAGAGGCTAACACTTTTAATTCTACGTTGGTGTGCTAAACAAGAGAAACCTTTGCCACCCTCCTCGTATGGATCCTGGCACTCATCCATTATACCACCCGTGGGCATCACCGCAACTAGATGGGCCGCTAATTGCTTTCTTAGGCAACGGTGGTAATGCCAGGTGCATCCCGCTGATACAAAGCACAGTGTTTATCACCGGTAATGGACTCTTGCGAGAGAGAAAAGGGTCAGAGCAAGAGGATTTTTGCTTTTTACAATTTTGCTCTGCTCTGCATTACAAGTCTGAGACGGTGCTTAGCTTATTCTCGGTAACAAGAGCACCGCTACGCACACAATCCAATATCATCTGTCATGAAAATGAACATAAAAATTCCAGCTCTGACCACAAAAGCTCTTTTTATTTGTAGTTTCACATCAGGTCCCCTCGTAATGACAATGAGCTGACTGAGAGACCAACATTTTATATCATGACCTCCACCAAGGCATAACGATGCTGCATTGCTGCCATATGCATGAAATTGGTCATTAAGATTCATGAACTCGTCACTAATGAAATGATGACAAAAATCCAGGAATGTTTAAAAATAAAATAAAAAGAGGAGGAACTCTTACCAGTAACTAACAAGCAACTTCTTGGCGGAGGTAATTTAAACTGTAGTGGCAATTTTATGGCTTGATGAAAAAGTTACAACATAGAAGATACATAAAAATAATTTAGACATCTATAATTTGGGCTTTTTTATTAATTTAATGTTCAGCCTTCTGGACTAATATAGTTTTATGACATAGCTTAATAATGAATGAAAAGAAAGGGAAACCAACTGCTATTTTAATACAAATGATGTTACTGGAAATAAAGCGCACCATGACATTTCTTCACATCCCTCCAAATTAGACCAAAATGTCAAACTGATACTTTTCTCTCTTCCATTTTTCACCTCTCTGCCCCCGTCTCTCCTTCTACTCCATCCCCCATGGGATTCATGGGACGTTTCATAAAATTACATGAGGTGGGACACACAAATGGAGACATCAAGCTGGATGCAGTTGCCTTTTATTGGAAGGCTGTCAATGGAAGTGTTTAGATGTTACTTACCCACAGATAGTAAATTTAAAGCGTCTCGCATAGTGCCATCACTTGCAGTAAAGGTAAAGGCCTCTATAACCTCGCACGCACATGCACGGACACACACGCGCACACACACACACACACACAGTAAGTCTTTCTTGCTGTGATACACTGATAGAGGGAGCCAAAGAAAGAGAGGAGGAGGCTGGTTTACTGTAGATATCCACATTACAGATTCTTAGCACTGTGCCATAAATCAAAAAGCAGGGAGAGCACAGGGGCCAGTGTGAGATGCTGGAGTAGCCAAAAAAGGATACGAGGACACAATGTACGCTGGGGGAAAAAAAGGGAATACCGAATGAAAAAAGAAAACACTGTGCTCAAATGGGAAGGAAAAGCAAAGGAGGTCGAAAGGAGAAGCAGAGTGAAATCGTGTCTCACTTAACATGTAATTAGCTACAAGAGATTACCTGCTCGCTTCCCTTTCAAAATGTCTTCTTCCTCAAGGTGTCCCCGGCATCATTAAACCAACGTCAGCACATTCGCATGGAGGGAAAGTATGCACGTGTGCTCGCATGGCTACATGACTTATTGACGGAGAGCTGAGGACATATTGCGATCAATATGCATGACTTGGAGCTTACAGTGATTGACTTCTATAACCTTGCAAACGTATAGAAAGTGTACAACTACATGACTGTGCAGTAATTGCGTTCCAAGTTTAATTGATAACCAGAAAAATAAGGGGAAGCCAAAAAAAACATTTTCCCTTCCAACATATGTCAATGTTCTATTAATTCATAGATTTTGTAGCTATCCTACTAAATTCACAATGCAGTGCAGAGTTGCATTGTTGTAACGGGAGTTGACTCAATTAATTCTCAGAATTGGACTTAACCTAATGATTTGTCTTGCGCCAAATGCTACTAAATTTATAATTGAATTTACAATCCAAAAGGCAGGCTTATGATATCGGCAGGTTTTCTATAGATGCAAAACACATATTTATTATTTTTATTAATTTAAAAACATTTTAAGAATAAAAGATTTATGACATCAATAAAATATGCAATTTTTCTAATAATTATGACATTTGGTACCAAGTCCTACTAATCTCAAAACATGTTTTTATTCCAATTCAGAAACACATATTGTTGAGGTAACAATGTATATGGATTAATGTTCAAAACAGTAAATGTCTAACATTTTGGACCAAATCCTACTAAATTAAATTGTTTCAGCATAGTGATTTTTGTAATCACACACTAATAAAGATGCACACAAATCAATCAAGCACAAAACTGGCCCACTGGATATAGTATGGATCTTTTTGGCCCGCCGCCAGATTGAGTTCCCAATCAGCACGTTCTCTATTTATCATCATTTGGGTCCACTTAGGGGTTAACAGGGTTAAGGGGAACGTGCCGGTCGCCCCTTAAATAGCTCTCATGTTCTCTCCAGTTAAGACAAGTGTCACTACTGCATGGGGGTAGATAAATCTAAATCGTCCAGCTAGACAGAAAAATGACACACAGTGCTTTTCTTTTTTTTTTCTTTTTTTTAAATGGACCTGAGTGACCCCCTGCAGAGAATCCATCAGTGAATGGAGGGGGGGTTAAAGAAAGGCAAAAGGTGTGAGGAGTGTATATGAATGAACGTGTGAGCTTTTGGCAGACCCGAGAAGAGCTTTTAAAGCCGTTATTGACTTCTGGCGCCTCCGCTGACCACCATCTCCTTGGTTGCCATGGTGACAAAATTAGGCTCAGACCTCACCTGACAGTGAGGTTGCCACTGCGCGACATCGGCTTGCTACTTTACTGCTCCAAATGAACTCCTGTCATCTTGACTAATTAAATCGGCGAGTGAAAGTTTTTGCTTCATAATCAACAACTAATTGCTTTGCTCATTTTGGAGGCATGGCTATTTGTCATTTTGACTAATAGGAGCACTGCCAAGGAAGTAAAAGCCCTGGCTCAACACCTTATTTACATTTTGCAGGCTACTTTTTGACAAATTTAAACATTTTAGCCTTAGGATTTCTTCTATCTAATTCGGTAACTCACAAACAAAACAAGTTGAAAAGGAGGCCACATTGGAATGGAGATGAATGCTGAGTGGACATATTGATTAAAATGTGTCAGCTGTTAATTTTGGAAGAACATCCAAATCATTTCTTGCAATGGATCAGTATGGCTCATGTTGTTTTTCCTCAATTAATCGACAATCATGTTGACATAATTGACCGAATTCCTAATGATCAATCAGTCTGTTTTTTTTTTCCCCTGTGGTAACTACCAAGTTTATACCACCAGTAAGTTTTAAAAAAGTTCTACAAGGAATGAGCATTTCTCAGTAGTCTTATGGAGGCGCAACGGGTACTTTATATTCACCTTGTGATAAAGCGAGGACAGTGGCTACTGCTGTTGTCAACAGGATTAAATTAAAAAAGAAAAAGGAATGGTGGAAAAAAGAGCTTTTCAAAGGAAGTATTAAATCAACAATAGACACAGTAACTTTTGTAGCTTACAGGGAGGGGATGAGCGACAGTGAAGTGACAGACTAAAATGAGCTCCTATTCTCCGCGGCCAACCTGGAAATGTTGCACACATACGTAATCAGTTGCAAACACAAAGACCTAACAATGCGGTCTGATCTCCACACAAATGCATACATCAAGGTAAGACGTGGCGGAGGCGTGTGTCTGGAGGAGTTTATACAAAATGCTACCGCCACTATTCATTCCCCACCATTCGCCACGTCAATTCTGCAGGGAGTCGGGTTAAAGTGAGCAAAGAAGGCCCGTCGAAAGGTTAGCACTGACAGGAAGCTTAGGACCCGGTTTTCTTTCAGCGCTTTGCATAATCTCACATCTTTCACTTTCCTACATGGCTGCCAGTTCGCCCCATCGGGACACCGAGTCCAACACATGTGCCGTAAGCGCACTTTTCCATACGTGCCGTGTGGGAAAGGTCACCCATTGAAACGCCGGACAGTGTGATAAAGCGTCAACTGTAAAAAAAAAAAAACAAAGAGCGGCGAATGTGGCAGTGTATATAAATCAGACGCAAGGGGTTAAGACGGCTTCTTTTTTCCGCAGGGAACTGGTGGTGCTTATCTGTCGTCTGAAAGCACGTAAAAGTAAAAATGGTGTGACGAACGTACCGTGTTGTTACATTATCTCTCATGTATTGTGTGTGTATATGTAAGAAGTGTGCGGAGTGCACATGTACAAGAGCAAAATCATGTATGCGGCATCCTGGGGGCTCATTTGGCTAACATTTATTTTAACTGAAAAATTAGGGCCGTCGGGCATTTAAATTTTTTAATCGTAATTAATCACATGACTTTACTAGTTAACTCACGATTAATCACAAATTTTATATCTGTTCTAAATGTACAATTAAAAAAATCTAGGTTTTGATACTCTTGTTAACAAAAGTGGGGAAAAATGTTAAACTAATATAAATAGCTAAAATGAATTTTTGACGTGTATAACCGTCAATGGCAGTGAATGAGTTAGTAACTTGGTTCATAAACCTTTTCCAAGGCCAAATTTAACATCCATTTTCAAACTCTACATAGACAGATATCACATACTGTATAACATGTATGTAGAGTACATATATACAAATACATGTATATAACTAGACTGTATGTGTGTATTTATGTATGGATATATACTGTATACTGTACATACATATAAATATACACACACACAAACACATATATATTTAAGTACACCGTATACACATACTGTACATGTGCGTTATTTACGTTTGTAACCTGGAAATGCTCCCCCCCCCCCCCCCATTTATAAACTGAGTACCCCATGTACAACTATAATCAATGTCAATTAGGATTGTTCAGCCTTGTTAGAGGTGCAGTTTTACTGGACTGTTGCAATACAAGAGATGGAATTATGCTATGAAGCAGAAAAAAGCTATACAAAGAGGTTTTATTTCTCCATCAAAGCAAGCAAATGCGAGGGGAATATACAGCCTTTTGGAGACGTTGGAGCACCTATATTCCCTATGCTCCAATCATGTCATTGTATAAAGTTTTTTTTAAATGACAAAAGTCTTATTGAAAGCTAGAGGATATAATGAGGTCAGAGTGACGCAGGTCTGGTTTCAGTTGGGAGCGCTCCATCATACTCTGGCGGGAATAGAAAATGGCAAGGAACAGCTGCAGTGGACACCGAAGCAAACAACTACATAGGCGCATATATACACGAACCCTTGATTCCCAGGAGGCCCTACCTCTCACACTTTCATTTATTTTTCCCAACATCACCGATGAAAATGACCGCACGGTGCCTCGGGAATGAAAGCTTCCTTTTGAACGCTGCGGGGGCGGAAACCCATAACACCTTTTGTACATTGCATACGATGAGCTGTGTTATGGATTGCTTATTGACACATGAGATGCATATACATTTCTCCCTTCTTTGAGATAGACTTTATTCAATTACGTTTCCACAGTGTTTCTGTGGGCAATGTAACAGTTGCTACAGGGATGGAGCTGAGTAACTTTCGCACAATTGTACCTTTTTGGCACTGGAGTGCCATAATTTACGCTACATTGAATATACATACATATGCACATTCATGTACATTAGAGTCAATTACAAAGCTGTACCAAGTAACTACTTGGAGAAGTTGCATTCTAGCAATCTGTACTGACCCTTGGTATCTGGCATGCTGTTAACCCCGACTGTTTTCATGAACACTCACCAAACCTTTGACACTATCATATTAACCAACGCTAATCAATCCGAAACCCTCTTGCTGCTGCGTCTCTCCACAGATAGAATCTAATCTCTCAATGGGAGACCCAACAACCAACGTCAGATTCAGTGCTCACAACTCCATCGCTCAAGCTAAAGCCAAAGATGCCTTCGTTATATCCAATTAACCCTCCGCTCTGATCCTCATGCTGCATCCCATGTTCCACCAGACCCTTCCGACATTTAATTAGCACACGCACATGCACACAGAGACCCCCCCCCACTCACCCCCCCAATTGCCATTGTAATCCAGTCACAACTGTCCTAATGCACCCGCTTTAATCCAATCAGCCAATCGAAAGTCTTTGTACACATGCCTGTGTCACATGACTAGCCACCCTGTTAGGGCCAACATTTGCTCGGAGTCTGCACCATCATTTGGCACAAATGTTATTCCAGTGAGTGATCCCACCATACCCCCCCCCCCCCTTCTCGCTTTAATGCGATTTGGGAAGTCTCAGTTCCAGCCTGCGCAAGTCCAGCACTACACCCCTGGTGGGCTACGCTAATCAGTTTCCAGCATTTCTCAGGGAGACAATGATCCTTGTGTTAGCACTGGCTAATGACAAGCTAACACAATAAACTCAGCCTCCTGAGAGCCGGGGCCCAATTTGGCCCCACCGCTCGCGGCCTCCTCATCCACTTTCCCTACATTACTATGGAGTCTAATGGCCTCTTATTAAGAAGATGAATGGAACGAGGATGGGGAGGGATTCTTCAAGTACTTGGGTAACATGTGTGTGTTGGATACATGCAACACACAAGACTACTTGGATGCTAGTTTGTTATTACCTTCTTAGCTAATGGCCTCAATACAGTAATCAATCTTTACACATCAGAGTTACTGGTATACCGAATACAGTACACATGCATGGAGCGAACAGTCTGTTCAATCCCTCTGCAATTAGTGTCAGATACATTTCCAATGAAAGTTTGACCATCAGCCAAGGCTGGGCTTTGTCACTGATTATTAATAACCTTGTGATGACAATCAGCACCTCCAAATCTAAAGCCAAATCTAAAGCCATGGTCCTCCGTCGGAAAAGGGTGCAATGCCCTCTTGGTGAAGAAGGCACTGAGTTGAAAGGCAAAGCTTTTGATTTACATTCCCACCTTCACCGAAGGTCACGAGCAGTGGGTCATGACCAACAGATGGCCGATACAAGCAACCGAAATAAGTTTCTTATGTAGGACATCCAGGCTCTCCCTAAGAGATAGGTTGAGAAGCTCGGTCATCTGGGAGGGGCTCAGAGTAGAGCGAGGTGGTTTGGGAATCTATTTAGAATGTCAACTGGACGCCTCCCTGGTGAAATATTTTGGGCATGACCCACTGCAAGTTCCAGTACACACCAAAGATACGGTCTCTCAGGTGATCTGGGAACATCTTGGGATCCCTCAGAAGAGTTGAACAAAATGGCTGGGGAGTTTCAAGATTGTGCTACCTTCAATTAACGACAGCCCAATAAGCCTTCGTACACCGCCACTTTATAAACGAGCACAAGAAAAGCCCTGTCAGCTACCATCAACATGCCATCAGGCTTATCACTCAGCTGCATCATCAACATGAGCTAATGGGCTGTACTAATGCTGCCTTTGATTGAATGCCATGGGTTAGAATGTGGCTTGCATAATTCAATTCAATATCAGGCATAGAATTGTGATCAATGTGTTCTTTTGGGATAGTGGCGGACTGACAGGCTCGTGTTGGAATTGGAATAAGTGAGTAGGGACTTACTTGAACTTGGCATTGACTTGGTCAGCGGCTTTATGGTAGTTCTCTGTGGTGACCTTGTAGAACTGAGCACTCTGTAAACAAAAACAAAACAGGCTCAAGGTCCAAATTACTCTTCCTGAAAATGTGCATTAGACAAAAGCATGCAAGGCAACTTTTCAGATAAAAGCAATCAGGGTAAAATGAAACACTTGAGCAAAGTGGTACCCGCATCTGTGTAAGGACAAGCCTATTACCAGCTGGAACAAAAACAAGCTGCAGTCATGGAAGGTCAGAGGGTTGCTAGTAAACAATGTACAGACGCCCACCGGGTCACAATCTCCCCCGGTGGGCCTGTCGTAAATGAAGTCGTTGTGTGGCCACTCCATCTGAATTACTTCTTCAAACATTGCCATATAACCTCACTGCGACAACATTTATACTACTCAAGGAAGGTCTGCATCTCTTGCCCTGGCTGGCTGTTGTGCACATTAATGACAGAGCAGTAGAGAGATTGTAAAATGCAAGAGACACCTTGATGGCATGGACACAGAAAGAGACTTGAGATCTTTTACACAAATAATCCAGAATGAATCTTTTGATCTGCTGAGCTACACGGCCAGTTCGAGGTACACTTTGTGGCGGGCATATAAATGGATGGATGAATGGATGAGTTGTATCCGTACGGGCTCAACCTTCTCATAAAGGAAGGCATTTATCATCATTCAGGAAAAGATCAATAGGAATGAGCTGCACTGCTAAAAAAGATCAATAGTCGTGTTGGAGAGCCGACGCGAGATGGGACATGACAATTGTGAAAAACGGTCCGACACAAATGGGACACCTGTACCTAATAATTCAAAAAGATGACGCACATTTTGTGACATCGATATGTAAATTGTATTTCACATAACCTTTGTATGTGCTTGAGATGGAAGATTTGAACTGGGCTATTGTTTTCAATTAGGTCAAATGGATGACTGCTTGTTCATTAATTAGTCAAAACCGTAAGGCTAATTGATTGCATTTTATCCAATCACTTTAGTAGCTATAGTTGCCCCACAGCCAAGCGTTAAAGCTTACAAGAAATATCACATTAGCTGCTGTATGCGTATAAATGTAAATACAAGTCAATGTAAACGGTTCTCTCGTTTTGTCTTTGACAGATGAAAACTAAAACTAAGAAAAGTTAGAAAAAGATAACTTGTAAGCTCATGCCAAATCTGTGCCCTCTTGGCCTTAAGCAGAGTGCTTTTCATTTTATACAAAGAAACTGTCAAGAGCGCGGGAAAAGGGATTTAGAGGTACCCCTTTTTTGTGTTTGCAGATAAAAAGCTGATTTTGGAGCGCTCCCTTAAGTGGACAGAAAAAAGTATTCTCCGGTATGTTAGAGTTGAACCATTGGATAGGGAGAGGCCTAGAATAATAAATTTAAAGTAGTAATGCCTGTCTAAATGGCAGAGTTGGCACTAATCATCGCCACTAATCCATCTAGGAAGACAAAAAGCCTCCACAGACAGTGATTGGCACTTTCAATACAGAATTAATGTATGCACTGTCATGTGCACACCTTGACAGATGCAACTGCCATACACTGGTGGCTGGAACTTGACGCTGATGCACAAAATTAGAAAAGCTCAATTTAAGTCTCAAAAATTATTTGGCAACTGATTTATGAGACAAGAGGGACCATTCTCATTTTGGATCACAAAGCACAATTAGTACTTTTGCTTGAAATAAACTCATGAAAATTTTCTAGTAAAATCATATAAAACTTTAAAGACATCACAAATGCTAAAGTTGATTTTTTTTTCTTTTTTTACATGCATTCAAATCAGTCAGTGGGTAATTGGGACCGTTATTTGCAAAATAATTGACTGAAAAGTATCTTTTTCAAATGAATGTCTTTACAAATACCGGCAACATTATGGTGCAAAAAGGCTCTTTTTAAAAGGCACTGTCAAGGAATTTAGACTCCACATAAACAAAATCCTGGCTGCGTTTACCCTGCAAACAAATCAATTGCTATCAACATTGGATTAAATGACATTTTTGGTTTGGCTGCGGTGGACAGTGCGTCGCAAGACAAATTAAGTCATTACCACTAATGCACTGCGGCGATATGGAAACGATAGAAGCTGCATTACAGGAAAAAAAAAACAATGAAAAAACATCCTTTAGCTTAATTGGACATTTTTAATGAATGGGCCAAATAACTGTAGGTACTAATGGCTTCTTCTTGGTGCTTATCTGCAGCTAAGCAGGAACCACACCATGCACCACAATGCATTTCTGCAAAGGGAAGTGAGGGATACAACTTCCTTTTGTAAGAAGGATTTTCAGATGTGATTCATAAGGGCAATATCACCTGAGAAATCGGAAGATAACCATTATTTTTCGAAACACTTTTCCTTTCAGTAGTGACTAATGCCACTGACGTGCCTCTGTGGGAGGGCAGAAATAAATCCAATTTCATCAATATACCAGGTGAAAAAGAAAGCTAGAAAAGATGAAAAATTGCTTGTGGGAAAAAAATAGAATTAGCGTGCGGTGGAGGGAAAATGCTGATAAGAGAAAGACCAGAGAGAGACAGATGTGCCGGAAAAGAAAGAAAACACAGGTCGGTTGATTGTTAAATATGAGATTGTTTTACAGCAGGCAGGTATCGAGTGAAGATGTAATAAATATATAGATATTGTTTTCAGAGGCTATTTGCTCACTGTGGACCCAATGAGAAGCAGCAGCAGAGGCATCAGGCTGAGCTGCCTGCGAGCGCGCTGATGGCCTGTCACTGGGAGCCTCTCTGATGAATGGCCATGTTGGATTGGAACAGACGTGCAATATATATCAGGCTTATATTCTCTCTCTCTGTTTCTCTGTGTTCCTCTGCTACTTTTCCACCAGAGTGAAATATGTTTGGAGCAGCCTGAGGTAAAATGACGTAGGGCAAAGAATGGCGAGGGGAGATACTGTGAAGAAGTTTCAAAAATCCCATTTGCTGCATTCTTGCTCGAAAAAGAACCGCTTCTAAGCAAAACTGGACTTTTGAGAGACGCAGTGGGTGCATCAGACACTAACTTTATTCCAAACTTATCACTGGATTCTCACATTTTTTCCCCCGCTTATGATTCCCCCTTTCCAGCCTTGTTCTAGCGTGTGAAGGTGATTTTTTGACACTTTGATCCACACGTTATTGATCAAAGGACAAGGTGGCTGATGAATGGTCCCTACCTGGAGTCGATAAAACCTCTCTGTTATTTGAAACTTATCTTTTCAACCATCTTCAAACTAGTGCTGCTTTCTATATGGTGCGTTTTTTAAATCATATTTTTTAAGAAGATAAGAAGGAGCTCCAGGGTCAATATCGCTATAAGTGCCTTTGGTGTCATCATCACAATTCAAAATAAATGTGGCAATGAAAATGAAACTCATTTCAAAAATTTGCAGATAACAACACACACTACCCTGCTAACTACAGTGTGTAATAATTGGTTAAATTATACTAAATATATATATTTTTTAATCCATGATTGTATTGCCCATGACCAGGATGCCTTTCTAACATCTACTAAACACGATGAATAAGAAGTTCAATGGGAAATCTCAACTTTTTGGGGGTAAAAGTTTAATTTCACATTTTGAGGTTAACTTGCTGAGACTATGTGCCCGTGCAATGTTTTTTTTCACCTTCTTTCATGGAAGGAACATTTCAACAACATATCAACAGGGCATCTGATAACAGGATATGAAAGCAGCACGAGTGCTTGGGCATCTCACTTACTATTGACCCTGCACCTTGACTTGCAGGTACTGTATCTTATAGTGGCCCGGCATGAAGCGGCCATGTGCACAACGTGATATAACCTTGTACCCATTCACACAGGATTTAGTTTGGAGCTATGAGTGGGGGTTAGAGTGTCAATTTCCACAGACAGGAGAAAAACATCAACAAGCGAAGGAAGACATTTCACCCTTTGTCCTTGAGAAAGATGCGTTAAGATTTACAGTTTAAATGTGGTGAAAATATGACTTTTGCTAAACCTTTAGTGAGCCCAACTACTGTATGTGGACGGTAGCCTGTAAATGCGTCTACTGTAGGAAGTGCATATGAAACAATGCCATTTGAATATTGGCGTGAATACCATTATTGCTTCCCAATGCAGTCAAGTCATTTTCAGGCTAACGTTGATGTTGCAAACTCACCCTCTCCTCCAGCCGAGCCACCTGCTCCCTGTAGAAAGCATCCTGCTTGTTTAGGTCAGCCTCTTTAGCCTCCAGCTGCTTAGCCTGCACACACACACACCAAGATGTGATAGGTGAAGTGTCATAAACATAGTCAGTTTCAGACAGAAGAATAATGACAGCATATTTTTGATAGTGTACAAATTGTGATAAATCTTATCAAGTAATAAATCTTGCAAAACAAGTCAGACAGTAGAACGCAAAAAATACTTTGCACAATATTTACATGTCCCCTCAACGCCAGTGTCCTATAATCCCAAAAGGATAACATCAGTCATTGGTTTGAACAGGCACAACAGCCATATACATTTACTATGCTGACCTATCTTTTGTGACCTTCACTACTTAACGTACGGTTAATAGTGTGGAGCACCAAAAATAAAACTGAATGTCTTGAACTGCAAAGAGGAAAAAAATGTCATTTAAGAGAAGGTCAAAGACTTGAATCTGAAGTGGCGTTTTTAACAACAAGTAAAGGAAGGTAAGCGGCGCGCCTAGAGTCTGAAAAGGGGTTCGGAATGTTGCTGTCTGATTGATTGAACGGCGGATGAACTTATTTTCAACCTTTAGTTCACTTGCAGTTTCTATGGTACTCTAAGCAAAAAACATGACATTAGGAATTTCAATTAATATCCAAAAAGATCAAGAGGAGAATGTGTGGTATTCTGAGATACACGTTTAGTTTTAACAGAACGAACAAGGTACTTGAAGCATCTTTGAAGTTGCAGCAGTGCAATGAGCTTCAAGGTCTCAGTTGAAATGTGTATGCAATGGCTGACAAAACTCAAGTGGAAAAAGAAATCCTTGGCTCGACCATGAAAAGAAAAACACTTTGATTGGAAATTGTCAAATACTTACCCAAAGTCCAATCTCCTGATTAGCAAGCAAAGAAAGCAAGGGAGCAAAGAAGAATATTAACGTTGAATTAGTACTTTATTTAATTAACCATGAACTTCCTTAACATGACTTCTGGGGAGGTTTACTATTCACACTTGAGCCTTTAAAATCTCCAACAAAGACTTTTCACTCACAAGCTATACATAGTGTACTTTATAGAAGCTACACCGTTCTTCATGTATATGCATTCATGGCATATACCTACACACTGCGAAGGACTGTTGGGGAGGATAACAGCAATGCAAATGAGGCCTTGAAGCCAGCGCTTTTGTTTGAAGGAGACAGAGATAATGACGCAAGTACACCTAATGAAAAAAATGCATTAGCCCATCCAATTTCACCGTACACCGATAAGCATCTGTGTTCAAATACTCCATTCACTTGCGGGTGGAGCTGCATGCGTTATGACTGATGATGTCACTGAGGGCCTGGAGAAGTGCCACACAAGCACCGACAATGTACTTGTTAGTGCAGTTGCATTTGGAACATTTCGGTCTTCATTGTGAGCACTCACACACATGATTAAGCTCAATGTTGGGGCCTGAAGAAGTCAGATTTCACAGACATAAGATGCACTCAGACGACGGGACGCAAACAGACCCTCAGACAATGATCCGAAACACATACACACACAGCAGCTGTACCCACAGAGGCCGAGTGGGCAGGCGGAGATAAATGTGTGCTGAAGGCGAGACTTAAGGTGCCATTAAAGGAGGACAGGTTGTGATAGAAAATGAGTACCCTGGGGTTTTACTTTTGCGTGCGCACTAAATCTGCTGGCGGGCAAGTTGGCCCGCCTCCTGGACGACACATTCAGGCACCGATGTGCACACTATGTCAGGATTACTTCCAATTGATCGCCCCCTTTCAGTGGACTTTAAAAGATAATCTAATCACGCTTAAGGCCAAACAATAGTGCCAAGCTCACCACTGCCCATACACCTTTTGTCCCTGTAATGGAGAGGCGGCTGTGGCTTGAGGACGAGAGGATTGCAGGTTTGAGGGAAGACAAATGAGAGGAGGGAAAAGATGAGACGAGCAGAAGCCACAGAAGTAAATTTGAGGGGGGTAAAGAGGCGACAGATTTAGGACAATAAAAAGTGATTCATCCGGGAATGACAAAGCGCTCGTTGTATGGCACTTTGAGCCCGGACAAAGCACGTCTCTACAACCACAAACACAATTTGGATGAAAGGTTTGGAGAGGGAGAGAGAAATCACCTCTGCAAAGACGGAATTTACACATGAGTGGCATTTACAGAGATATTTAAACTCATAAAGCGGCTCACCACCAAGACGAAACTTTTATACCTCCCTGAACTTGTGGCCATCCTCTCCTGAGTTCCTATTAGGTATAGTAGCACAATGGCTCAGGGTGACAAGGCAATAGAACTGCAACCGCGGTGGTCAGATTAAATGGATCATTTAGGCGAGGTGAATGCCTCTGTGAATATCAATTAGCCAGCCGTTGAATAATTAAGGACAATCGTGTTTTTTAATTAGCCGAGTGCCGCAGTTTGAGCTGTGAAGCAAGGTAGTGGAGGATGGCAGAATGATGAACACGGCTGAATTGTGCGGTGTCAGGCACCTGCTGTTCCCCTGTAAGGATTTGTTCCCATTCTTGCCCAACTACTTGGTGTTCTGTAACACAAAAAATAAAGCCAAACGGAAGAAAAATAGTCTGACTACAATGGTCATTTGTATGTAAACAAAAACAATTCAAGACCGGCTTTTCTGAATGTGATCCTCATTTCACACCTCAGTGATGAAGCCGTCAGCACCGAAATACGAAGACATGACTTAAAGTTACACTGAGCGGCCACTCGATGAAAATAATCTTACAGGGTGCCAAGATCGATAGGACACAAATCAAATCTCATCGCATTAACTAACAACACCTCATCCATAACATTGGTGTATTTCGACCCTCACCCCCACTCCCCCTGTCTGTCTCAAGCCTGTCAGGAGTAACATCACAATCAATGCAACCTCACGGCATCCGCGCGAGTGCTGCAGAACGGTGAGGTCATGGCGGCTCCCATCTATCACAGAGCTTTGCGACGCAGTGATAGCGAAGCAGCCGGCCTGGAGTGGCCTGGGGTGCTCCAACAAGCAGGAGAGGGGGTGAGGGTGGGGTCAAAGTGCAGCACAATGTGACCGTGCTTTGGTGTTAATTGGCATGGTTGAGATGGAGGTGGCACGGGAGATGTGGGAGATAGAAGTAAGAGGGATGTGGTCAGCATGTGGATAGAATAAGAATGTGTGTGTATTTCCCCTTTAGCCACCAATGAAAGGCATCAATGAAGAAGGGACACATTCCAGACTTTGGAAATTGCTAACATTTCCACAAATAAGGCAAAAGTGCTTGCCTGCGTACGGTACATGGTAAGAGTCAGGAGAGAACAGAACTACAGATGCTGCTTTAAAGTTGCATATTTCCAATTACGATCCAATCATTGCAAGTAAAGATCAGCTCGGTCTTCATTCAGATATAGTCCAAAGCCTGTATCAAATGTTTCCATGTCAATATGGCGTACATTTACAAACTCCTGAAACAAGCCAGGTAGGAGGACTGAGGTAGATGAAGCCATCACCTCTGACCAGACAGATTGACTCCCCCTCGGGATCTCTTTGCATAGTAACGATCCAACAACCGGACGTGTCAGAATGGTGACTCGACCAAGACAGGGACCAAAAGTCCAGTGCAAAGGTCATGGGGCAAAAGATGTAGGTGGTCTCAATGAATGTTCGTAGATGCATTCAAATGAAGTGTCCTTACAGAGTTTGGACCTCATTGATTTTGACCATGGGTCAAACCAACACTTAATGATCCTGAAAGCTTTTACTCGCCTCCAAATACGTTGAAGTTTCCAAAATATGCTCACTTATTTGTGGAACGCATGAACAGCAGAATTTATGGTAATGAATAATCACATCAGAGATAACTCGGGTTGCTTCCTCTAAAGATCTTTTCAGGAAGAGCATCTGGGGAAATGATCCTCCGGTGAAAATAAATGGCTTGTGAGCGCACAAAGCTTAAAATCCTGGTAGAAACATGAAAAATCAATTTTCTTTTTACTCCCTGACACTTCAAGCCCCCCAGGTCTTTGTTGAAGATGCCGACTGCGCCGCTGCTCTACTGAGGAACGACGACAACATCTGCTGGGCGCACGAATTGATTAATTGGCCGATCAGGCGCCTGCAGCCTAAACTGATTGATAGATCGTCTCGAAGTTGAAGTCTTTGCCTTTGTCGCGAGCCCAGGAGAGCGCAACCTCTGGAGGTCCCTGCTCATCTGTCACGTCCAACATGCACCAATGAGATAACAATGGTTGAACCTTTATTACCAAGACACGGGGGGCATATGTAAGAGGGAAACAGAAAAATGTCAGGAGATGATACTTTGGTGGAAAGAGACTGAAAAGGAAATATGCTGTAGCTAAAGAAGCACAGCAGTTCTGCAAAACTCCATGAAAAATTCAAATTTAGATCAGTACCAAATTATACACAATCACAAACATCTCTCCTTGACAAAAAACACACCAAATATGAATAAAAATGTGAATTTTGTTGAAATTGGATGGGTATGTTTTGCCTAACCTTGTTAACTAATGAACAGGCAAGCTTGTTTGATGTATGCAACGTCAAGTACATAGTAACAGGATACAGGTACAACAAAGTGGCAGATGTGTCCAGAAAGTGTGCCTGCGTTCAGTCAGACATGGAAAATTCCACCACATAGCTTCGGCAGAGGACACGGTGAACAGCCTGAAAATGGAGGGACGTCTACTTGGTTTTAGACAACAAAGCTAACCCTGGGGGGAGCAGAGTGAATGCTGGAGAGAAGAGGACAACCTTTGTCAGGTAGGAGGTGAGAAGAATGTCGACGGAAAGACAGAGGGCGAGGACATGAATGCGGGGAACATACAGTGTCAGGGTGTGTTGATGCACGTATGTGCCTTGCCTGTCTTGTACATGAGAATCCTTACACACCTCCATATGGTTGTAGGATGCAGTGGACATTTTTGCAGTCTTTTCATGCATATTCATTGCCCGCAGCAGCAGGTGGTCCTTGAGTTTTGATGAAGCTAGGCTGGGGGCTCGCAGTGCAGCCCAGCATCTGTCCATCAAGTCTATGTCAACAGATTCAGGGTCACCTCTAACCTACCTGCCGTTAAATTCCCTGCTACTTCCCAGAAACACTGCTTGTTGAGGCGTCGCTGTACTTTATTTATTCTTGTTTCATGTTTGTTTAAAGTTTAAGATTGCTTTGTTTCCTAATTGAAGGTTGCTTTTGAAATGGCTTCTTAAATCAATATCCTTATTTTGTCTGCTTTTTCTAAGCACCTCTATTTATTCCACATCTTCACTTCCTGCCTTCTGCACATAGAGCACCCAGAATTTTCAGCTCTTCACAGACTTCGACGCTACACCGTCTTTGTTCTCTCCATGTCAAAGTTTTCCCCACCGTTCAATCAAAATGTGTGCCGCAAGTGCCATTAGCTGCGCCAAACATTCACTTCCCACTAACTGATACAGCTCTTCTGTCAGAGCCGAGACGGGGAAGGCAGTGAACTACTCAGAAATTAAAGAGCCAGGAAGCACAAATACACACACAAAGTTCAACTGTTCATTTTTTCAAGTGTTCATGATGCAGATTCCAGACATAATAATGAAGTGAGCTCGTTATCATTTTCAGTTTTTGTGTTCGCAGGATGGTGAAAAGATGTCCTCTCAAACATTACGACTCGTCATCAACCTTTGAGACTGATTGTTCATCCATTAATCAATCAATCAATCCCTACCGTTTCACAGCTTTGCTGATGCCCACTCATGGTGTCAATTAGCTGACAGGGTGAGGGCCTGTTGCCGGCGGAGTGCCAGTAAAGAGCTTGCCAATTAGGGTATTACGTCTAACTGCAATACAGGCACTGCATGTGGGCACCACACCCAGGGCAGGGTGAAGGCTGGCTCCGCCAACATGAAAGCTAAGGTTGAGTGGACTCCCTCCAAGAGAGAGCGTGGGAGAGAAAAAGGAGTGTAAAAAAATGGCCATACAAAAGATAACACACAAGAAGTTTTTTTTACACCCTTAATGTTCCCATCATCTGTTATATGGAGAGAGAGAGAAAAAGATTATAAAGGATTTTTTTTTTTATACCACCAAGGGGCATCAATTCAAAACCCAGCAAGTCTCCTTTAATACCGAGGAAATTAAATTGTCAGCATGTTATCAGCCCGGTCCAGTCGTCTGTATCTGAAATGCGACAGCAAAAAAACATGGAGATGCAGAGGGGGGGGATAGAGAAAGTGCATCTACTGCAGACTACAATTTATGTCGGTTAGGGTGGGATTTTGTGCGACGACCAAAGGTAAAATGAGTTTTAACTGGCAGGAAATTCACATTAGCAACTAGTGTGTGCATTTACATCAATAATGTACTAAAGAGTTGCCAAGTAGTGATTTATCAGCCCTTTCAATTATTCATCCTCAGTACATTCCCTTTTATAGTTCTTACCCTGTGATACAAGCCTGACCTCATTGTGAAAAGTGTGCCTATTTTACAGGATTCTCTTTTTCAAGTTCATGTGAAATGTAGGATACGACATTATTTGACAATTGCAAGCGTTAAGAGCAGACATTTCCAACTAGCACAGGTAGACACCAAGCCCATGTTTGAAGTGAGGAAAGATTGATGACTTTGGGTTTGATTGAAAATCCCGCCTTAAGGTTAGAGCCTGTGTGTGACCAGTGATGGATTGGCCACTGGACCAGTTTGGCTCCACAAGGGCCTGGTAGGTTGGGCATGATAGAGCGTTCCTGATTTAATTAATACTTGAAGAGCAGAGTACATTAACAGTCCATGCTAATGTACAGGCATAGTAATATTCATGATTTTGAAACAATACCTGCCATTATTGACCTCCTTAGGCTTGGGGTTTATTTTTGTATCCGCCAATTAATGTCTGTGCATGAGTGGCAGAACACGTGTGAACCCTGATACTGAACTGGCTAAAACAACAGTACAGCGGGAAGCCGACATCAGTGACTGACAAGCCGCAACCCTGCCTGCGCTCCTGTGAAGTTTCAATTACGAGGAGCTGCACTTGCTGGATGGAAGGAGTCGGCTTGTCAGGGAGGAAGGCGAGTGACTGGTGACTGTTGGTGGCAGAAAAGCCTGGCGGACGTGCACAACCACCGAGCCCCGGTTACGCTACACTATACTGAATAAAACGAGTTTATCATTGGCAACAATGGTCCAACTTTGTAAGAATAGTTTAAGACAGCTTCATAGGGCAAGCCAATTCCATATTGTTCTTCATTTTCAGTCCCTTTGAGTGGAATGGTCTCCATTATCGTGTTTTTAGCCACCTAACAGGCATGGTACAAATCAGGTGCAATGAGCTCCTGAATCAATGAGCTGAATTTAAATCCGACACGCCGTTTGAACTCTTGCCGACACAGCAACGCTCCAGCATGCCTACAATTGTAATTGGCTCGGGCCACGGCTGCAGAGGTTATGGCTATTATAGGTGAGCGTGGGGAGGCATAACTGTTCACATCATGGCTCTTATTGTGCGTGAAGAAGAGGAGAGAATGCATGTGGTTGCAGGGCTCGTCGTGACCTGTATCTTAATGATTTTGGTGGTGAGGGGGAGTAATCAATAGCACAGTCAACAACAACTAGTGCCAATGACAAATGTTTTCTGCGGCAATGAATGTGGAGAACAGGTTTCGGGTCAATTCACATTCAATTAAAAAACACGCGAAAATACAGTCACACGTGCAATAAAAACACCTGATTAAATATTGAACCACCCTTAAAAGTAACAAGATTTACACATCTTTCCTGAGGGACACAGAAATGCTTTCTCATCAAAAAAAAAGGGAAAATCCTTCAAACAAAACACTAAATGTGCATCAGATGATGTTTATAGGGGCAAATAAGAAATAAAAAAACAGACCACCCAAAAATTAAGGTGTAATACTGTTAGGCGGAGAGATGAAGAGGCGACGATAGGGAATATTAGCTTACACCGTAGAGATATTTACTTACTGTGAGCTACAGTCTTCAGTTTGCTTTCTGGCTCTACAGCTAATGCAAAATGTGTGTGTGAGAGAGGGGTGAGGATCAATGAACTCTTGCTCGGAGTGATGCTCACACGCCAACGGACCTGACATTTGTCAGCGAGCCAGGCATGACTTGTCGATTTCCACACGCAAGATTCACCTTGGTGGGCTTGAATGGTAGCGCACGCGCATGAGTAGGAGCTCGACTTATGGAAAAAGTTCTCAAAGGTTGAAGTCTGTGTACTCACATAGAGCTGAGTGCGGAGCTTCTCATCTTCCGCAACAATGCGCTCCCTGATGACGGCCTGCTGGATGCTCTCCTGGGCCACGGCGCGTTCCGCCGACAGAATGCGAGACACCTTGTCCTCCACGTGACGCTTGGCCTCGGCCTGAGCTTGGGCCGAAGCGCGGGACTTCTCGGCCTCCAGCCTGTGGACGAGTGATGACAAATTTGTTTTTACCTTCCTCAAGGGATGTTTCTGCAAGCAAAATCTTCAAGTGTCATGCAACGGTCGCAGGATGTCCCCACAATGATTTCAAAAAGGTTATAAATGAGCTAATGAAGCCCAGATAAAAACTGATACACTCTGATATTGATTTTTAAGATGTCTGAGAAGAACCCACTGTACACATGCCCTTGCGACTCAATAGTCAGTGAGCACGTCTGAGATTTGAAATGAATTTGTAGTTTCCAAATCATTTGCACTCAAGTGTGATTGTCAATATTTAACAGCGCTGTTACCTCCACAGCAGGAGTAAGTTCCATGCAGACACAAGACCACCATTTGAACCCCCATCACTGAGCTCTTGTAGTTACCTAGCAACGCGCTCCCTGTGCAGCGACAGTGCGCTTGATTAGAGAATAGGAGGAACGTCCCTGAAAACCCCTGAACAGCCTCCTCTGCTAGGAATCAAGTGGCAAGGTAAAATAAACACACAACAGACAAAGCGAGTGCCAGGGCGAATTATGACAGACTGAAAGAAAAGACGGCGAGGATCCCAATAAACTTCCAGTCAAATCCTGAAAGATTGCAGACATGCAAAAATAATTCAGCGACAATTTCCCCCATACATCCCACAATCAACAGTTTCTAGAGGACTCATTTTTTACTCATTGTAGACTATCTACTTGGGGCTTATGTTTTAGTTGAGAACACAAATAAAAACTGGAAATGTACGCTCTGACTCGACCACACTATGCCAAGGGGGACCCACCAATTGTTTTGATGCTGTGTATGTACCAAAAAAGTTGTTTAACTCAACAGCAGATGGATGAAATTTGTTGAAGATGAATATGATGAACACTGAAACTGAATCGGATGGGCCTCTGTTCATCTGCTGGCTAAGGAGCTCCGGAAATCTGTTCGCTTGTGCGCTAGTTAGCCGTTAGCTAGAGCCTCTTGCAGCACAAACATGTTGGGTTGCATTGGCATAAGAAAGTTGCTAGATGAGGTACAGTAACATCAGTTTGTCTTCTATAGTAATTCAAAAACCAAAATGTAATTAATACGCAAAGCGTGGAAGGATCCAGATGGACAGAGAAGGCTAAGTGATGTTCAAACCAATGTAGGTCAAGTCAGATGCCTCCATGCCACCGTGTGTCCATCAACCCGACAAAACGTCAAAGCGCGGTGGCCAACAGGAGGTCATAGGAGCTTCCAAAAATGGCGACGAGGGTACGGGAAGAAGAGAATAGCGGGTGACTTGACATGTTTGGCCCTGGAGGAAGTCAAGCAAAAATGGAGTGAGAAGTTGGAGAGAGAGATGGAGGGAGGCCATCCATGTCCACTCCTACAGTCCGCTGGGCCGCACACGTCAGCACACACCATCCATCATAGGGCTTGGACTCCCACTCACTCAAAAACACCAACACACACACGCGCGCGCACACACAGGGGACAGTTCCTAATAGCTTTTTACATTCACCATTTCCCCACAAACTGCACCTCAAAGCTTTACTTGGAAAGTTGAAAAAAATGGAGGCAAATGGAGCATAAGTTCCATGCGCCCCTGCAATCATTGATAAATGTTTGGCATAAATAGACCAAACCATGTTAGAAATAAACACATATGGAATAAAGAAAGCTTGGCTAAAGAAAAGTGTATTTCCGTCGACTTCCTCACAAGTGCTAAGCCAAGCAAAGACCGCTATCACTAGCTGGATGCTATCTGTCTGCCTCGCCTCTATTGCTTTCCAGCCATTATTGCACTCTCCCGGGGATATTGGACACATTTTTCATTTGGCTGTGCAGGATTGATACCAGGTGGGGAAGAGAGTGGTGAGAAAGACGATGCCTCATTCCAAAAAAAGGGGGTTTAAAAAAAAAAACATCCTCTGTGTAATGGAATGATTTTGGAGGACATGGATGGTGTTTGCCCTTGGACTGGAAGTGTGCAAAATGGAGTGGTGACACTTTATTCGCCATGAGTATCCAGGAATTCAATCAGGAATGTACGTTCCAAGTCAACAGCTTGGTTGGCAGTGGCACGGTGTGTTCTGATGGGTTGAATGCAGGCACTCAAGAGGGGGCAATACCTAACAGGAAGTCATGCAGTTTGGTGATGGGAACTGTGCTTAGTGAGATAGTTGGCACCAAGTGAGGCTTCTAGTGGTTTGCACCGATTTGTGTCCAAGCTCAGGTTGTCAAACGTGGATGATGGAATACTTAAATGCTCATTGTTGTCACAGACAAGGGAGCAATGTCCAAGGGATGAAGAAGTACATGACTTGGAATTGGCTTCAAGGGAGTTGAACAGAAAACAAGGAGGTTTAGAGGGGAGCAGCCTACTGGCATTTCATTACTACTCAACCACTTTCATTGGACTTTTGTCTGTTTTACTGCCGCTTCTCCAGTGGATGTCGTTGATTTTTGGGAACTGCAGGCTTGTTAAACCCTTTTGAGAGTCTTTTGTGACTGAGGTCTATACTTGACTTGACTTCCCGGTTTGATGCTTGAAAATGGAAAGTGAATGGACATAATGACCATTTTTTTCACACTACTATTCAACATGACACTGGATGAAATTTAATAGTGACTCAAAACATCTTTACTCTCACCCAAATTGGATTAGCTTCTCTTGCCAATCCTCCACAAAAAATAGTGTTAGACACTTGGATGTTATTTTCAGACAGCAAGTGTCAAACCACGGTAAACTGGCATCCCCCTAAGAATGATAGAAAGAGGTAGACTTTTTTGCTCAATTCATATTCCACAAACGTGATATTAATCGGACTACTTTTTTAGACTAGTGGGAGCACACAGAACATACAGTATTATTGTAAAGAACATGTTTTACTTGCCTTCCTCTTGAATGTAATCCTGCTGAACAACAAACAATACTTCTTTGCTTTGAATTGTCACTTTCTACTTTCCATCACGCACCTTCTGTCCTCCCGAACATGAACGCTTACAGTCATCTACCGGTGTTCTACAAAAGATTTATCTCCAAACAGTGCACCAACCAGGCAGGATGGAGTCCGACGAAACCCAGAAACAAAGGCATTTAGAGGCCTATGCAATATTGATGTTGGGAATAATGTCGCTGAATGCTGGCCATGAATATTTGATGGCCCGATGCGCTCTCTCCAACACATATGCGCTGGTACATCAACACGGCACACCTGACTATGAAAGGGAGTTTAAAATGAAGCGAGGACAATGACCGAAGCTGATTAATTTAGAAATGCTGCAACATAAAAGCTGTTTTGTATTCTTCCCGCTATACGATCAAGCCACAACTATAAAAAAAATAACAGCAGTGGTCTTAGAAAGTACAACTGTAGCTAATCAGAAGCACATGGTCTTCTTATCTGGCCTGTTTGAATATGCAAAGTGGTATGTAAACCTCACAAGAGGCAAAAAGTATCACAGCATAATGTAATAAAGACGCAGATTCAACCACTGGGTCTGATTGCTTTGTTTGAAAACTCATTTAATAATGTTCACATGGACAACCAAGCATGTCCAGATGAACTGTTGACAAAAGGACAGTTTGATGTTTGGTCTCTGTCCGTCTCATCCTATTTCTTTGGAAACGTTCTGCTCCGATGCATCGCAGGCAAATCTGCAGCCTGCAGCTGCAGCTCTTTGCAAATAAATGAGTTAAGGGCCACGTCCAAATTGACTTCTGGCTGAGCCCTAAACTTCACCTCTTCGCTCGAGCACGCCACGCAAAATGCAGATCTCGGGAGTTCATTTATGGCTTGAAAGCGCCACAGAACAAATAAAGACTTCAAATTCACTTTATCCCAATAGGACGCAAAGTGGTGCAAAGGGGAGTGGAGCTAACTTTTTACTATTCTGTTTCCACCTTATTTAAAACTTTTGGATTGCTTTTATAACTCACTGATTTGGATTTCATTGGGTCTGCTGTAGCCGCACACAAAAAACATTTGAGGCTCCCATTGACCTGAATGTGGTGGTCAAGATATGGAAGTATAGAGCACACGGTCCCTTTATCAAATATGGGCCATGTTGTTGTTGTTTGATCTTCTTTTCCTGCAAATGCCCAATGGAAACACACTAAACCTTATTGAGTCCAACGGCTTGCTTTCATAAATGTTTACTTGTGGTGCAACAATAAATGCTAAGGCTTTTTTGGTATGGTACAGAGGTGTACCGAGTTCCCAAGAAACCTACAAGAAATTCAACTGCTTTGTGCTCTAGCCACAGGCTACTTACACCGGAAACAGTGTACAGTAGCTCACCCTCTGTACTTTTGGCAGTATGTCAAATTTGTTACCTCATAACCAGCACCAAATTACGACCTTAAAACTGAAATACGTAGAGGACCATGGTTTTTGGTGTACTATTACACCTTAATGTTCAAGTGCTAAAAAGTGTGGTCATTCAAAACATCAGCGGACTTGTACAGCGCTTTTTATTTTTTGTTATTTTTTGAGAACTGCAGTGTAATTTCTGTTCAGAGCCTTAGTGGATTAAAGTCAATTGAGAGACAAAAAAACAACACACAGATAAATCCAAGTGCAGCTGATGATTGCTTGTTTACAGCTGAATTTTCCACTTCCCTCACACCAGAAAGGAGGGCTTGAAAGGCGCCATGATGTCCGTTAATTGCAAGGAGGGAGCAATTGTGAGGCACTTACTCCTTTCAACAGACATCAATAAATAAGCTGCAGGAAGCAGTTACATGGAAAATAAAAAGAAAACTACAAAAAATAATATTAACCACCACCTGTCCCATTCACTTTTTTCTTGAAGGAGTCTATAGATGGAGGTTAATCAATAATCTAACACTACCTCGTACTCAATCAACAGAGCTTGTGTTTTTGTGTGTGTTTAGCCACTAATCACAGGAGTCTATTCACCAGGGTCCACTGGACAGTATCCAGGTCGATTAAAGAAGGGTCTTGGGGTGGGGGCACCACCATTATTGAGCATCCTGGCCACACCGCAGTGCACCTGCTTGTTCCTCTACCAATGTACTGAATACGTTCTGTGCAACTCCGTCTTTAGCGGGGCTAATGGATCGATCGCCCGACTCTACATCCAGGAAATTACCTCAGGTTTAGCACCCTCCTTTCGCAGGTATGATTAATTGATCCGGAGAAGACGGCAAGAAGTAAAGTGCTGATGCGTTTCGGAAGAGGAGGCAGATTGGAAAAGCGGTGGGGATTGGAGGAGACGGATGCTGACTTTTATGACTATTAATGAAAGCGGGCAAACTGTGGAAAATGTTTCAATGAAATCTTTCAACAGGTACGGGTTGATACCGGTGCAGGACTGTGTCATGATCTGATCACACAGAGGGTGTTCCTAACATTTTGGTGAACAACCAAAGTCACAAACTGAACGTATCAGACTGGCCATCTGGCATACAGGAAAGACGCCCGGTTTTGGTCTTTTGGAGCTATATAATAAAAATTTCCTCCATTTCCACCTAGAGACCGATCTATATTCCGACGTCTATATTTACAATATAGACAGCAAACGGAACCAGCATAAGTGGCAAAGCTACATGGTAGCCAGGGGTGGTCGAGAGTCGGGCCGGGCCAGCAGGCCAATTTTTTGTGCCTGTTCAGCGCTGGATCCCATTAAATTATAAATCTGCCTAATGCTTTTTTTGTTTTTTTTGCTTCTCACCAAGCCTGCAGGTCTTCCTCCGCCTTGACTCTCTGCTTCTCCAACTCATCAGCGATCCTTTTCTTCAGGGCTTCTTCATCAACTGAGCAGAAAAGAGAAAAAAAAAAGTTTGCAGCATAAGCAATAATACAACTTAGACCTTGTACATTTCAGGATGCCTGCAAACACGCAGGTAAGGACGTCTTTTGCGTTCCCATCCCTGCAACCTTATCACGCTATATTCATGTCAGGGACATCACTCGCTGACGCCTCGTGTCCTCGCTGCTATATCTTGGCAGGTAATTAAGCATGAAAGTAAAGACGGCAGCCAGCGACCAGGCCAAAACGTGCTCGGAAGACACAAGTGCCACACTGCCCGCTCCACAACGTGTGTGTGTGCGTGCGCGTGTGTGTGGAGATTACACTCACACTGCATTAGTTAAATAGGATAATCCCTATTGTCAGAGGCTATTATTACCTGGTAAAATGTAATAAGAGCAGGACAGTCACAAGACACACACTCATACAAGCTTGCATAAAGACAATTTCCTTCGAGATGGAAAATGTTAATAGAGGTTTGCTTTTTTTAACGTCATGTGAAGGTAAGTAAATTGAATAGCAATAATAGAATCATGCATGCAAATTTTTGGTCTTTAAAATGCAATATTTAATTTGAACTTGAGGACATTTACGCCACAAAATATCCATGAATAAAGAGAACATGTGGTCTGCCACTATGCTCTAACATTAGTCAGAAACTGGAAAATTAGGCTTCCCTAGCCCATTAACAAAAATTTATTTCGTATTGAATTCATTCAAAATTGTCACTAGTTTTCTAATTTCAGAGCTATTTTGTAGGAAACGTAATAAATTCTCACAAGAACAGAAATTATATTAGGCTTAAGAAAGAATTAACTCTAGAATCTGCCCTCTTCTTTAGCATAGATACCTATGGCTATGAAGAAGGCCAATGGCGGTAATGCATGACTTCATGTTCTTTGTTATCGCGGTTGGCAGGTACTTTTGGTGCATTACCGCCACGTTATTAAACGGAGTGCATGCATGTGGCAATAATTAAACTGTACATTAAATGAAAGAAAAAGCGAAAGACTAAACACAAACACCCCCCAAAAGAAGTAAGGTAAGAAATTGGACATAAAAACACAAAATGCGGTGGCATAATTATGCACTATGACTATGTCTCTTAAGTCAATTTGTTTTTATTTATTTATTAACCACTGGAAGCTTAGCAACAACAAAAAAGACACAGGAATGTGAATGTTGTGATTTGCCAGAGTGTTTTGGCCACTTTATTTACATAGCGCTGTAATTGTAATTGATTTCAATTATTATTTATTGTTTTGATCAGGTCATGTTCAATAAAATATACATGATTAATGTAACTGCATTGGATTCAATTATAAATGTAAATATTAACATTTTTTTTACTAATGCTCCATGTAAGAGAAATAAGTTTCTACTATTTGCAACGTTGGTACTTCTGAGAATGTCTTCCAAATAAAAGTAAAAATTGTACTGCATGAAATACTTAACTGAATTGAAAATCAATGTGAGTCGTAAATCGTATCAAGCCCTTCTGAATCGAATCGATTTTGAAAATCTGAATCCATACCCAGCCCTATCTGCTTGTTTACCACTTTTTGAAGAACTTAATTTACGGTTTTGGGGCCAAATGCAAAAGTAGTGCTGACAAACACGTTTTTTTTTCAATACACTAACTGTTGCAACGAATACATAAAATCGCATCTCATTAGCGTTTATCTGTCCCACCACCTTCATATAAATATCTCGCACACCTTTGCCAGCAGCTTTAACACCCCCATGTGCTTAATCATTCAACTTACCCGCTTAAGCACGACAAAGCGTCAACAGTAAACTTTCTTCCGCAGCGTAAAGGGACGGCTAACAAGAGCGGAAAATATTATCCGCTCAGTACAATAAAGAGGTGGTGCGGATCAGGCAGAGACGCCAGCGGAAACATCCGTCATGCCTCAGCCGTCGTGTTTGACAGCAGCAAGAAGCATCATTGATCAACAGCATTACAACTTTATAACCATCAGCTACGGACCATTTACAGGGTAAATCTTAGAAATAGGAGTCTCCCAGCAATGTAAGGTCCTTAATGTCATAAGTCAATAAATAAAATGGAGAAATTAAATATTACATCAAACACATACTTATTAATTAAAATATTGATTTCCATTTAAATTATATTTAATAAATTACATTGGACTTCATGTTCATTTGATAATAATAATAATAATACAAATTAAAAAAAAACTGAATGAGTGAGTCTTACATTCCAAACCTTCAGAAACTTCTCTTAGCCTCCAGTATTAGGGGACTGTTTCTTATATTGATTAAGTCGGCTTCAATTACCAATAAAAACTAAACCCAATATTGTAGACAAATTGGATATTATCAAGACATCATTAAAATATTGCACTAAATGAATCGGCCCTCCGGGATTGTGGCACTTTTAGAAAAAGACTCTCTATTAGACAACTTTGCAATCGTTGCCAACAAAATGACCTGGTAAAGACTCGTTTGTTTTCTCTATATGTCCTCACTCCTCGCAGGTAAAAAACCTCACATTAATTGAAAGAAGCATGCGATCATCAACCTTTATGACTGAGAGCTACTTTTTGAGTTGTAATTTTTTGCAAACTTCTGAAATGACACATTTGCTCAATTCACCTTTCAACAATGATTAATGCAGTTTATCTACTGCATGTGAAGACACTGATCATGAGAATGATTTCTCACAATAATAATTGGGACACACGCAACCCAGCATCCGCAGAGCCCTGTGTCAATTCCAGAGTAGCGCATGTAAATGTTTAAAAAAAAAAAATCCTCATCATTGCTCAACACCAATCGTAGAGCCCTGTGGAAAAGCTGGTGTGAGGGAAAAAGAAAAAAGAAAAAAATGGGCCACTATTGGCGGTGGAGATAATGGACGAAGGCAAATTGCATTTCTCATCAGGGCTTTCATTAACCCAGAGACCCGCGTGGAGGGCCTAATCTGTAACATTAACACTTCTTCACGATTCCTCGGTGGAGTCGCCTCGCACCTTTTGCCATGCTCAGATCACAGCAAAAATTTTAAAAAGTAATAATAATAATTCCAGCCTGGAGCATTTTTTTTTTCAGTCATCATTCCAAATCGTCATAACTGACAATTCAGGCTTCTTCGAGATAACAAGGAATGTCAAAAGGAAAACACGCCACACTTCACAAGTTGCACACGTTCTGCACTTCATCTCAATGCATTTGAGAAAGGCAGAACAGTGTCCGAGTAGGCTATTAGATGAATGTGGTGTGTGGGTGTGTGTGTGTGCGTGCATGTGTGTGTGTGTCTCAGATGAATTTTTACAGCACAGTGGACAGGTGTCCAGAGGTTCTTCACCTTGACGGAGGTAGAATTTGTGCACGTTTCAACACCAGTGTTATTTAAGTTGGAGCCTAAAAGCACTTTTTTGAGTTCATTTTGTCTGTTTTTGCCTCTTCAAACTATTGTTATTGAGGGTCTGGCTTTTACTTTTCATTGTTGGTGTTTAATGGGTGGAGCCTTGCAACATTCACAAAATTTTAACTTTTCCGAACCGATTTGCCTCTTAAACCTATTGGGTTGGAGAGTGTCAGCGAGTTGACAATGGGGCCAAGACTTTAATTTCAAAATAAAATAAAAAAAGTTTCATCTATGTGGGTCAATGTGTGTGCTTCAATAACACACGTGGTACATGGGCATCCCCTAGTGGTAAGCAAAAGTATCACTGAATGAAATGTTCCAATTGTGCATAATCTTGACAAATGTATCTTTCTTTTTCTTTTTTTTATTCAGTGCAGTACATCTGTTGTGTTTAACCTTAAAGGGACAGTGTGTATTATTTAGTGCTATCTCAGTGTTTCCCACAGATTTAAAATCTACTTGGGTCAGAGGACTGGGCTGGGTGGACTCTCAGTCCTGCTACTTGCGTCTCCTCTGACCTCATGAGTGAGTGACAGCGAACTAATATTACATGCAGTATATCTGGTTGTGACACTTTTTTTAAAATGTATTTTTATACAAATTTCTTGAAATCTAATTGGGTGGTGGCCAGTTAACTTGGGTGCCCCGCCCACAAATTAACATGGTGTGGGAAACACTGCCATCTAGTAGAACTAATAATTTGAAAAAATAAATAAAAAATGTCAACTAGCCATCGCTAATTATATTCGCGCCACGGGTTACAGGAGGCTGACATGCTTCGCCACACCATCTTTTTTCTATGAATCCCCGAAGGAGAAGAACTTCACAAACGTAGTTAGCCTCTGGTGGTGCTTGCAGCTAGTGTCTGACCCAAAGATCGGTCGATCAGACGACCTGCAGGTGGTTGTCACTCCCGCCGCTTGTCGTCCTCTGTTGTGCTCTCGCTAGCTTTTGCTAGCTTCTCCCACTAGCTCCTCCAGAGCGTTCTTGCTAGCCACTCTTGCTCGCCGCCCACTAGCTTCTGCTCGCTCATTAGGCTTGTGAAGTGTGGTCTCTCTGAGGCACCGTAGTACTTGTTTTGAGCTTAGGTCGTTGTATTCTTTTTTTCTTCTATTAGTTATCCACAAGAAGGCACTAAATTCTACAGACTGTCCCTTTAAAGTAAAATACAGCTGTGTTCAACTTTTTTTAGAAATGTCTGTATTCAAACAGTTATTTGGACAGTTGTTTTATTTAACGTGTGCTTCAAGTAATACTTGTAATTTAAATAGGCAGTTTTTATTTTCCTATTTTTAAGTTCAGTGAGAATGTTAAGCATGTTAGTGTCACTGCATGATGTTACAATAGCTTACAAAAATATTACGTCTACGGTGTTGGTCATGATGGCGGCACTTGGAGAGCAAAGTTTATTTTGAGGCGGTAATTGGTGTTAAATGTTTGGGAACCACTGATCTATGGGGTCAAGGTGTGTGGATCAATACAGATTATTTTGATTTAATTTCTTTCTAAATCATCTACGATGTCAAAGGGTGCCTCAAACCTTAGTCATTTTATTTTCAAAAATGTGCAACCCTGCATCTTTAAATCCATGGCAAACAGTGTCAACCTTTTATTAAAATCCACTGTTGTGCTGTGAAATGAACATGGCCTCCTCGCCTCACTAAATGCACTCAGCGCGTTTCAAAAACACAACGCGCTATTGTTGCATTTATCTTTGTGAATCTGAAAAGCAATTAGTGCAAACAATGGAGGGACGCTTTAACTGGATAGTCGCCGGGAGAAACAGCAAAAGGAGCTTTTGTTGGATATAAGTGAGTAAATTAAATTGTCTGATTGTGATTATTCCACGTTCAACAAACAGTCGAGTGGCGCGGATGAAATTTGGTGTCAAAGAAGGGCAAATCTAAAATGTAGTCCACATTTCCCTTCAACGCAGCCCGCTGCCTTATTGTGCCAAATTTACAGAGGTGTCGTTTTCATCACTGGAGTCACTGTGGCGTGGCACAAGTTGGCCTTTTTTAATTAGCATGCTGATTGAGCACAGTAAAGGACGGGGGATGCCTGCCTGCCCACGGCCCGGGCGCCCGCTCTGCACCCACACGCCTGTCTGTGCGACGTGCGTAATGAGCAACATTCAAATGTCCTCGGCACAACTACTCAGGAGAGGGAGAGGAGGGAGCAACTATACTTTTTGTTATTAAAGCAGTCAGATTACACCTTGTTAGCATCATTATTAGTCATATTCCGTCTACCTATGCAGGTAATGACAGCAAAAACGGCCACCGTGAACAGCAGTAATGTGCTACTAATTTATTAACTTGACTAGGGGAAAGAATTTATCATTTTATTAGCAATCAGAGGCTGACAATGAATCAGAAGAATGAAGACTAATTACGAAGAGTTGAAGACAAAAAGCGTGAGGTGGCTTAAAGTAAACACCCACACAATAAACATGATTAAAATTCAAAACGTAGCCACACATAAAATTAATCCCCGGACACTTCATCCTCGTAGAACCTCTAATTAACTTTGACGAGGAGGCACGCCGTCCCCCATATAACTCATAATGAAATGAGTCATTACCGAGAATGATTCTACTTTTATAATGTATGTATTAACTTACACGTACAATGCGCTTCAAAAGTGACACCTAGAGCCGTCGAAATTAATTGATTAATCGACAAGTAATCGATCAACAACTAAATCGACAACTAATGCAATAATTGAGTAATCATTTGGAGCCATTTTTTTATTCAAAATTGTCCAAATACTCTGATTTCAGCATATCAACAGTAATTGCTCACTGATTTCTGTAGTCTTTTACGAACAAAGACGGATTATCTTTTGTGTTTAATCAAAATGAGACATTTGCAAACATCAATTTTTACTTTGTAAAACAATGACCAAACCGGTAACATAGTACAACATCAATTCCCCCCCCCCCTTTTTTTTTTAATCCCTTTACGAATGCAAAGTTTGAAATAAACACTACCGGTAATCACTGGTTAATAAAACAGTAATCAGGGGGGAAAATGTTTTTATAATACACTTTACTGCAAAATTAAAATTAATCAGATTAGTCGATTGAATAATCAATAGAATTACCCATTCTAAAAATATTCGATAGTTACAGCACTAGTGACACCACTTTAAAAGGGGGCGCTATAACCCCCGCCATCTGGCAGACACGACGAGCATCACAACCCTACAGATTTAAAACCAGCTTCCGCTCACATAACATCACACTCCTGAAAAAATGGCCTCACAATCGGTCAACCACACTGTGCAATATTTTCCTTTTGTAGTCATGATGATGATTTGGATGTTTACACTGTGCAATAAATGTGCAACCTGCAATGCATTCATACAAAACCCTCTTTACATGGTACAAGATTGTTTTTCTTTTTGTACTAACTAGACAACTACCGGTACCACCGTTAAACTCAAATGCACTGTCCTTTTTGTTTTTTAAATTGTGATTGTTTTTAAATTGTTCTTATGTACATTTGTGCCTTCAGCACACCTATTTATTATTTAAAATTGCTCTCATTATTATAATTTTATTTTCTTTGTATAGGAGACTAGTAAAGTAAGAAAGTATTAATGCTCAATGAATCCGTTGTGTTTTCATTGAAACTTGAATTTTAGCCAATGAGAAGCATGAAGAAAGCTTAATAGTTTTATTTTTCAGCAACAGTTTGTCTTCTTTTTAGGAAAGTGCAATATCAATAGTTTGTTTTCATCTTGGGAACACACCCTATTAATAGTTTGTTTTCATTTTGGGCCAGTGCAAAGTGCACTGTATTTGTTTATGAAGTAGTAGTAGTAGCTTGAATACTGTAAAACCGAAAAATAGATTTACATGTGCTACACGCAATGTTATGAAACTTACTTGTTGGTGCAACAGGAGGAGGTGCTGATGGTGCTACAGTACTGCGCTCTGGGACAGGAGCAGAAGATTCTGACTCCACCGCCTGTTGAGGAGGAGGAGGAGGAGGAGGAGGAGGAGGAGAAGGAGGAGTGGTCACTTGAGACTGTGGAGAAGGTGCTGGCAGGAGAGTGACAGGCTCAGAAACAGGAAGGGAGGAGAGGAGGTCGGAATCAGGAGGCAGGAAAGCAGGAGGAGACAGGGGTTCGCTTAGCGGAGTTATAGCATCTACTGCTGCAGGGAAAGGAGCTGAAGCAGGGGGATCAGAAGGAGAAGGGAAAGGTGTAGTTACCGGTTCAACAGCGGGAGAAGGAGCAGGGGTAGGCTCAAAAGCAGGAGGCACAACTGTAGGCAAGGAGGAGGAAGGCAGCACCGTGTCAATGACGGTGGGTGCTTCTACCTGCTTGGGTTGAAGAGGAGGAGGTGGAGGTGCTACGGATTCTGTGGCAGGTGGAGCGATTGGAGGAGGAAAGGAGGGGATGGGGTCAAATGGAGGAGGAGGAGCAACTGGCTGTGGATGAGGGGCCATAGAATGTTCTCGCATTCGATTGATGACGTTCTCCGAGAGCTGCAAAGAAATGTTCAAAATAATTATTAAACAGATTTTCTAACAAGTAAAAAGGCTCAAGGATCTTATTTTATGTAGCAAAGCAATTACAAGAATGGGATTATGCCTTTGTAAGTGATTCCTACCAAGTCCTGAAGTCTTATCTAATTGACTTAAAGCGGCTCTGTCTAAATTTAACCGTCCATGCTCACTTTTGAAGCCTCAGATTTAATTGAGCAACTCTTGTTAAGTGTCCATTACATTTACATGGTTGGTGTAAAAGTATGTGTTGCTATGACTTCACTTTTCTATAACAATGTTGCGCGTTAAAAATGACGTAACGGTGCTCTGCGTTTTTCATTCATTCATTCATTCAGCGCACGTGGTTTGTGACGTCAATGTCAACGCGCCAATGACATTTAAATTGCCCTACAATTTACCTCTTGTAAACCCACATTCACAAGCAAAAAGAGGAAACTTAATGCTTGCGCACTTGCTTTTTAGAAACTTAACGTGGCTGGGTATGTTTGTATCAAAAATAGTGACCGATTTGACAACATCATTCAATCTTGTATAATAAAAGCAAAATATTAAGACTCCATGATTGTATTACAGTAGCATTAAAATGACATTTCTTGCCATCGTGCAACAGTTATACAGTACACGCAAGTGAGCCGTCAACTCACCCTGATGCCCTTCACCACTGTTACATTCTCGTTCTCGTCCGACTCAAATGACACGCGGCGGGTACTGTTGTTGGCTCCCATTGTCACACCGCAGGTCTAAAATATATTAAATGTCTACATGTATTAGTAAACACTAATGTCGAGATGAGTTTCAACAGAGTTTTGGAGCTTTCGGAGTTGTCAGAGGCCCACACGCTGTTGTTCCGGCTTCTCTGGGTAGACGTGAGCAAGAAAAACAGATGTGATTGGTTCAGATCGCAGCATTGTGAATTTGTATTGGTTGCTCTGTCAAGAATGGGGCGGAAGTCTTAAAGATCCAGGACCTCGCATGAAGATATGATGTTATTCATATTTTTAACTGGTTTTGATATTTGACATCTATATTTTTTAATTATCACAGCTAAACGTTTTATATTATTTGTTTATCATTAATGTACTGTATGCATTGGTATGAATCATTCCATTAAAAATAGTTTTCTAATACTCAAGCTCAAGTACATTGACTATTTTATAGGATAGACTTGCCATATATGTCATATGGTGAATAACAAGACTTTTTCGATCTGACAACAAGTGATAATAATAATTAAAAAAAAAAAAAAAAAACATATTGCAGGCAAGTGTGAGGTAATTATGGAACAGGGCAGACAGAAGGTGAGGAGGAGGAAGCAGGCGTACTATTGGCACATTTGACCTATTGTAATTCACATCCAACACAACATATTGCTTGCGGCTTTGGAAAAATGCCCAGATTGTTGTCAGCTTCACTTTCCACCAAGGAACATATCTTTGTCCAGTCGCTGCACATGCACATCTGTTGTTTACATTGTATTATGACTCATTTAGGAGGTTTATTTCTTTGCCTTTGTCTACCAGCAACACAAAACAAAATGCTTGAAAAATAATATTAAACATTCTACTCTTGTTTCTAAAATCTTCTTTTTTTTTTAAGAAAAAAAAAACATCTTGAGTATAAGCATGGGAGGCACTTTTACAATTTGATCATGTTAGGCACAATAATTTCAGCTCCAAAATGAAAAAGTACAGCTTTTGTTTATTCCAGAAAGTCGTTCTGCCTTGCAAGATTTCAAAGTATTGGACAGAATTTGATTTTACTGGAGTACAGAGGCTATCATTATGGATGACAGCTCATAAGTCTTGCCCTCTAAACTCAATCTATTATGAACAAAGAGTTGTTTCTTGAAGTTTTAATGTTACACATTCATAAATTGGATGATACATTTTCAAATATTTATGGTTGTAGGGTACACATTATGTGGTTTTAACTTTACCACATCCTGTATGTAAAATGCTTTATAGCTTTGTTAGTGTTTATACTGAAGTGACTGCTTCTTTGCAGCAATTGGCAGTTTTAGATGTATTTTCCTCCTGTCTGTGTCATATTTGCATGATTAAATCAGTAAAACAAAGGAACACATTGAGTTTCATATGTCATAATTTGCTATTTTGACATTACCTCTGAAAAGCAAATTTTCCTGCTGTATTACTTTCCCATGTGTCATTTGTCTTTGTTGTACGAACACGCTCAATTTAATTGTGCTTGCCATTCTTCTGTTTGTCTGTTATCAATGAAAAATTGGGTTCTCCAAGCGCATTCCCCAGGGGACGACCCTCATCTCTGAATCTATTATGATCACAGATTACATAATGAGTAACTGGAATAGGCAGCGTCGCTCCAGGGTGCTCTTTGAAAAGCCTTAGGCTGTACTAAATGCAGATCTTAAATAATGGATACACAACTAAATTATAACCTAATAAATACAATCTTGCTTGTGGATCACAAAGGTTCTTCGGTGATCTCTTATTTAATGTTATGTAGAAGCAGACATTTTTCCAGTCAGTAAAAACACATTATTTGTGTTCAAACACACATCAACCTGAACAGCATGACCTTGGCCCACTGTTATTGGGGACGAGAAGGCCAAGAGATTAGGTGGACTGATTGACAGAAGGCTTCAGTGATAAGAACTTCAAAATTAAGCCTGGACCAGAAGAATTTTACTTCCTTCTTTTTCAAAAGAAATACGTTTGCGTCTTCTCTTTTTCCCCCCCAGCTAGGTGAGAAGAGACATAAAGATGGGCGACAATGTTATCTCATCATTCCACCGGCACATCAATCGCAGTCTAGACTAGTAAGAATTGACCACTTCCACCCCCACAATCGATGTCCTCTACCATTGTCACTGGTACAGCAAAGATGGTCAGAGATAAGACCATGAAAAGCCCTGCCAAATCTACCACTATGGATGCTCTAAATGAAAGAGGCTATTAACTAACTGACAAACACTTGCTCCTCTGCTGGCTTTCTTTTTTTTCCTAGTGAGTGAGATATAGATCTAACTTTCCAATAAAGGTGGTTTCTTGCTGTGATGTGTAGATTCCTGCGGAAATCAATAGTGCATTAAAACACATCTCTGAGTGAAGGATTCAACACACAACCAATACATTTTCTCATCAATAATAACATAAACTTAAATTTTAATGCCCCCGCCCCCCCAAAAAAGTTTATATTTATTATTGTTACTATTTTGTATTTACAACATTTTAAAAATATTTGTTCTTAATTTTTAAATGCTACATGCGTATTTTTTTCAAACAGTGAAGCAACAAAACTGAAATGTGTATTTGAACTACAACTCCCACAATCCCTCTGTATAAACACGCGCATCCGGCTTCCGGTTTGGTTCCAGTTGCAGCTGGAAAAGATGGCTGCAGACACAGGGCGATACAGGGGAGCTGTCAACAAAAACAAAGACCCCTCCGGTCTTCTAATCTCCGTCATAAGGTATTGCTTGTATTTTTCCTGGGGGTAAAATTGAGGCGATGTACTTGGAGGCTACGCGCACCGACGGAAGACCCTTTTGCTGAAGCTCCCTTCCTGTCTTTTTGCTTGGCTCGGACAGATTTCTCGTTTTAATTCGCATGTAATTTTATTTTCGAAAGAATAAACCATGTCTACGCTGTGTCCCTTCACTATGAATATACAGTACACATTTAGTCAATTTTCTTGTCTTTGTCATCTGCTAAATCCCGTTTGAAAGGTTGAACTAGTATCTGTGTGTCATTGTCATATTCTGTGTTCTATTATATTGCAAGGTTTGTTTGGAGTAGTATTGCGTTTGAGACTTTTGAGACAGCTTTAAAGTTGTAAACTGCTAATATGGTGATCATCAAGTCTGAATGTGTGCAAATATCACGTTCATTAATTCCATCCATATAGGACTTTGTCCAGAAGTGATGACGTCCAGGACAGGGAGACGGAGAAGGGGCGTCTTGAGGAGGCTTTTGAGACGTGTGATCGCGACCTGGACGAGCTCATTGTGCAGCACTATGCCGAACTCACCACCGCCATCCGGACCTACCAGAGTATCACAGAGCGCATCACCACTTCCCGCAACAAGATCAAGCATGTAAGAAATCCAAAATACGTCCTGTTGAGTGCCGTGGCGCTGCTGACGTCCCTGTCGCATGCGCAGGTGAAGGAGAACCTACTGTCCTGCAAGATGCTGCTCCACTGCAAGCGGGACGAGCTGAGGAAGCTTTGGATCGAGGGTATTGAGCACAAGCATGTCCTGCAGCTCCTGGATGAGATTGAGAGCATCAAGCAGGTGCCTCAACGCCTCGAGGCTTACATGGCCAGTAAGCACTACCTCCACGCCACAGACATGCTGGTGAGTAGTGGGGAATTCCTTGGAAATAATGATCAGTAGCATTAAGTGGATCATAAGCCTCTGAATCACTGAGACATTAAATAATAATCATCAAATAATCCTGGATAGCTTTCTTGGACACGCCGTCACAAATTTGAATAAAAATCACTTGCTTAAATGTGAAAAATAGCCCATTTTAGCATGACATTAAAATGTAAATACGGTTTGGCTGCTTGCGCAGATGTAAACAAGTTGTTTTTTTAACGACTGTTGGCTCTTGGGACTGTTTGCACTCGTTTGCACGCAAACATGTTTTATTCCCATGCCTTAAAAGTTTTTTTCCCTGCATCCTCTCATGGCACCAAAGGACCAATTTGTGGTGCTGTTCAGGTGTGCCCGCCTTTGTTTGATGCACATAGTGACACAGTAGACTCTGTGATGTCTCTTTCCCTCTGCCGCTCTCCCACACATCTTTCCCTTCCACTTTGGAAATAATTAGTCTGCCCGAATAGAGTTATCTACAGGGGGTGGGGGGAGTGGGACGTTGGCGTGCACAAAAGGAGCATGAAAATCCTCTTTAGCGCAGGTGGAACGAAGCGGAACTTCCTTCCAACCTGCCCTCACTCTCCCGCTTTGACACGTTTTGAAAAGGAGTCAAGCGTTCAAAGTCAGTCGAACTTTGATTTCATTGATCTGGGCTGCTAGAAAAGGTTGGTGCCAAGGTAAAAAGCAGCCTTTTTGAAGACCTCTATACTTGCAAATATTCATGAGTCACAGATATAAATTCCTTCCTTGGTCTTACCTCGAAAGAGGTGGATTAGCTGCAAATAAAATTGTGTGTGTGTGTTTGAGTGAGGCTTATCTCCAAGGGTTGACAATTAGAATTCAGACTGTGTTCTCTGCTCTACTGAACGGCAGTCCTAAGCTCCCTTAGTGTCGGATGAAAAACCTCTCATCCTTTTGCTTCTTTTTATTTCTTTTTTTAAAACCGGAATTTCATTTTTGTAAACTTTTATTAAAGGTCAAAACTATGCTGCTCCCCCCCATCCCAATTTTGCACCGTGCCATACAACTAAAGCTATGCAGGTCCTCCCAAAGGTCTCCAACTTTTGTATATTTTCACTGTTGGGCGGAAACCTCATGTGTCCACAGTCCAAATATGGTTGTTTTCATGTTTTTCACAAACTGATACAATTGGGATATTAACCAATGTGAAGTGTTGAAAATATCTTGAGAACAAATCTAAAAACTCTTGAATGCTCAACAGTCTGATAAGTGTTGTCTAACTTTGTCTCATCCCTCTGCGGAAGCCGTACAACATTATGTCGCCTCATGATTGAAAGTATGGATGTTTTTTAGACAATCATAACAAATAAAAAAATTTAGGCATGGTACATTCGGTGCAGAAAGAACTAGTTAGCCACAAAGGTATGTGCTTGTAAATTGCTTTGCGCCTGTTTAGCTGCACTGTCCAATAGGAGATGTTGCTGCATGATTATTTTTTTCTCATCTTTGTTCCAGAACATGCTACGTTTGGTCATTTTGAGATGAGTCGAATATGATTTTGCACACAATTAAAGCAATGTATCCCCAGGTGTCGGCTGTGGAGTCGCTGGAAGGCCCTCTGCTGCAGGTGGAAGGCCTGGGCGACCTGCGCCTGGAGCTCCACAGTAAGAAGCTCAACATCCACCTGGTGCTCATCGACGAGCTTCACCGTCACCTCTACATCAAGTCCACCAGTCGCCTTGGACTCAAGAACAAGGACAAGAACACGGCGCGCATTCCAGGGTATTTGTCCAAAAGACATTGTTCGTAGTTTAGTTCTACTTTTAATCATTGGTGCAGAGACTTATTAGTACACCAGACAATGTTTCTCCAATTATTGTGCATTCATTGAAATACATCTTCCTTCCTACATTTCTTTCATTTGGACTGGTGTTCAAACCCTTCTTTTGTGCCCATTGTATCAGAAAGTAACCTTCATTATAAGTTCAAACAACTGCCAGTTGCCAGTTATTTTCTGTATGGACACCAGCCCAATTACAGACACCAACAAGTCTTTCTATATATTTTCCAGAGAGTGTCCGCTGGCTCCAAAGGCTCAGTGTTCGCTGTGCAACGGTGCAGATGTGCAATCATTTTGTCAAACTAGTGCTACAATTCCATATTCGGTGGTAAAATATAAATTAGGGCTAATGCAGCACAGCGACTTTGTTTACGCTTTTGTGTTGCGGCATGGCATGTGTGGGCGCTGTAATTATGGTGGCGGTGGGTCAGCGAGATACAGTGATTTATTACGGAGGGTCAACCGGTGACAGGCGCCCGCCTCCCTAACAAAAAACCCAGACTTCAGACAGCTTCGCTCACTTAGCCAGCCAACGCTGCGTTAACACCGCATGGACTAAATTGCTCCCACCTCCAGCTTAAGGTGTGATAATCAGCTCATTGGGAGGCAGTCGCCAGGCCCCACGCACATGCAAGGCGTCGGGGTTAAACAGTAAATTGATACTGTTAGCGAAGTGCGGCCGGGTGGGTTTGTTTTTGCTGCTAATGTGCCACATCCTGTTTGAGACATTTGATGTTTTTTGCTCTTCAGCAGCGCGGGCAAGGATACGTCTCCCATGCCGGCGTTGGACGTCAGCGGCCTTTCCACCCCGCGCAAACTTCTGGATTCCTCCCAATTCAGCACACCAGGATCAAGCAGTGGTAGAAAATATTAGTTTAAATACACATCTCACTCGCTGTACCATTGTAAAAAACATTCTAATTGCATTTTTTTCTCTCCCCTCAATAATGTGATTGTGATTTAATATATGAAATATATATATATTTTAACAAACAAAAATAATCAATTATTCTGTATTTAAATACATAATATCAGATTTATTATGCATAAATGTTTTGGTCTTATGGGCTATGTTAAAATAAAAGAAAACATATTAATTTGAAAGATGAAGAGTTGTTAACTTACAGTCTTTCACTTTCACAAGCGTTCATTACGACCACTTCACAAAATTTTAACAAGCAAGTGTGCCGTAAAAAAGTCAGATAATAATGTCAGATAATAATGTGGCTTTATCACTTCGCAGACTGACTAGCGGAAATGAAGCATTTTCCCCCCAAATTGCAGCCTTTGCGATTTGAAAGTTGCATTCAAAGTTGCACTATTTTGCGATGTTGATTTGAATTTGATGCATTTCCCCCCCAACCACTTGTACAATGCAAAGTGTGATATATTGAGTGCGGTTTGTGACCAGGCTTATGTTAATGATAATGGAGTCACTAGCATCAGCATTTGCATATCATTATGTACACTATTAGGTACATGCGAAGCATCGGAAGTTTGCCTCATTTCTTGCACTGCATTTGTCACAACACCCTCAGCCGTCGCCATCGTAGTGTGCGTTTCCCTCGCCGACATTATAATCATCTTGTCCGCCTTTATCTGCATCGTTTGTCATGCGCTGTCGCTGTCATCGCAGCAGGGGGTAGCGGCGGCGGTAGCATTGGTGGGCGGCGAGCATTTGTAACGCTTAAAATGGCAACCGGTGCTGATAATGTACAAAAACAAAAATGAGAATTTGATGAAAAAACATTGAGCGCAATACGTTTGTGTCATGCATACTTGGATTTTTATGAGTTTCTTTGTGCATAGTTTTTTAGTTACAAACATTTGGTGCACTATTAGCAGGTTGTTCAACTTCAAGAAGCACATTATGCTTTTTTCATATTTTAAAACGGGTGTTTTAATACCTTTCATAAAAAATACCTCAAAGATGAAGAATGCATTCTATTTCTTGTCGTGATAAAATTAGCCCGTTTTGTTTAAGTTAATAGCAAGTATAGCTTTCATCACCATGTCAGCCGGCAGGTGTGACTAGGTTGTTGCAAGTAGGCTTGCGCAGGGCTGGACTGGCCATCTGGCATATAGGGCAGATGCCTGGTGGGCCGGCCTCTTTTGGGGCAGATGCAGTGCTTTTTAATTATCATTTTCTTACATTTTACCCCTAGAGACTGGCCCACAATTTAGAGGGACCAGTCCATTAATCCAGTTTGAATAGAGATTGCAAATTGAAACATCAACAAACATCAGCGGCAGAACTACATGTTAGGCAGGATTTGGGCTGGGCCGGGCCGGGCCGGGCCAGTGGGCCTAAGTGAATATGCTAGGGCCGATTTTTTTTATTTTTTGTAATTATAGATACACGTCATATGTGGCACGACAGTTAATGATTACCAGCTACCGATGAATTGATTAGTGACAATAGTTATCAACAGCGTTTAAACAAACTAGGAAATGGATAAATATCATAATGCACCCTCTAAATTGCCCGTCGGTGTGAATGTGAGTGTGAATTGTTGGTTCTCTATTTGTTCCCTGCAATTGGCTGGTGACCAGTTCCTCTCGTCTCGGCCAATGACAGCTAGACTAGGCTCCAGCATGCCCACGACCCTAGTGAGGATAAGCAGAGGACAATGGGACAACAGCAGCCTTATCAACAGCAGTAATAGTCAGTGATCATTTTGACAACATCTGTAGGAAATCACAGTGTCCCATCATTTGAGAATTATTTTGAGACCATGCTTGTGGGCTCCTCATGTGGGCCTTGTTGTGGTAAACAGTCACTTGAAAGAAGCTTTGGCTCTTCCTCCAGCCAAGCTGCTAACTCATGAGTGGAGGGGGAAATAAAAGGCAAAAGTTATGATTGACTCATCCTTGTAAGAAAAAGGCATTTGACTAAAGAATGACTTGGTTATTTAATTTGATACTTGATGTATAGACAGGCACTCCAGAGACCCAACAATTTTATACAAGCCATTCAAGTCTTTCTAGCTCATTCTGGGCCACACGTCGTCATGTTTGTGCAGCTCATGAGCTCACATACGCACAATTGTCCACTAATGGATAATACATTTTCATTTGGCACGGCCGCCCTGCAGGCCCAAGTGGTAAAAGCTACACCGCAGATTTGTCCAAATTTATTCAAAGAAAGCGGCAATTAGCAGGCCCGCAGGCGATAAAGTGCCTGTGCGCTGGCACGCTAACAGCTGCGGTCCATGGTGCAGCAGCCCACCTCCGTCAGTGGCTTAAGCGTGCCATTTTGCCTAATAGCATTAGAGCACCTCATTTGTAGCTAGTAATTGTCATAATTATTACACAAACTACAGCTGAAACGGGGAGTAGAAGCAAAGGCGACCCAAAGTCCATTAACTTGCCATAAACATTAACTCCCCTAACGTGCTCTGACAGGAAATTGGGACGCCTCAACCCGTGAAAATTTGAGCCTTGCGTGCTCGCAATTGAACCACTAATTTGGTGAAGTCATATTATGTTTTTTTGTATCGGCTTTGGTGTGTTGCGTTATTAAGAAGCTCCTCCTGTGTTTTGCTGAATCTCTCTTATTGTAGCATTCCTTATAAAAGGGCCTGGAGATCAACTTTCTTGTGATTTAACATATTGGGTATGAATGGTATTACGTCTCAGAGGCCTGTATCTTTTATGCATTCGTTGTAGAGGTGCAAATAAAGAGAGATGAAAGGCAGCACAGGGATTATTTTTTTCATCTCATTTCTTTTCTTGCTGTATAAAAATAATCATGTTTTAAGATACCGGTGTTTCCCCTCTAGTGCGTGAGCTTCAACAAGACATGCGGGAGTCAAACCAATTAGACCTCCCCGAGGTGGACCCGGAGGAGAACAGCGCCGAGTTCATGGGCATCCTGATAAAGGTATACGCAAGGAATATGACAAGACTGACCTGTTTGATTGCTCTGTATCTTCAAATAAACATCCTCCCTCCATTGTTCTCTTAGGCTCTGGCCAAGCTGAAAAAGATCCCAGAGACCATCAAAGCCATCATGGAACGGCTGGAGCCGGAGCTCAAGCAGATAGTGAAAAGGTCCACCACTCAGATCGCAGACCATGCCTACCAGAGAGGAGAGAACCTTGCACAGGAGAGTCAACCAAGGTACACTCAAGAGACAAACTCAAAATCACAATTTCTTTCATTTAAAAAATACGAGATGCAGTGTGATAGAAGAGTTTCAGCTCAAATTAAAGGAAAAGTTTATAAAACTGTGGTGAGACCAGCAATGTTGTTTGGTCTGGAGACAGTGTCACTGAGGAAAAGACAGGTGGTAGAGATGAAGATGCTGAGGTTCTATTTGGGAGTGACCAGGATGGATAGAATCAGCAATGAGTGCATCAGAGGGACAGCACATGTTAGAGGCTTTGGAGATAAAGTCAGAGAGGCCAGACTGAGATGGTTTGGACATGTCCAGAGGAGAGATAGTGAGTATATTGGCAGAAGGATGCTGAGTTTCCAAACGCCAGGCAGGAGGTCTGGAGGAAGACCAAAGAGGAGGTTTATGGATGTAGTTAAAGAGGACATAAAGGTAGTTGGTGTGAGAGCAGAGGATGCAGAGGACAGGGTTAGATGGAGGCAACTGATTTGCTGTGGCGACCCCTGAAGGGAAAAGCTGAAAAGAAAAGACGAAGATATAATATAATACATGTATAAATGTTTTACTATACTACCCAACTTTATTTATATTTTTATATATTCCTGAGTCCAGAAAGCAAAGTCTCTGTCATTGCCAATAGCCTCTCAAAATAACCACACTCTCCCCTTCATGATCACCCATTACCTCTCGTGTGGCAAACTGCTTTGTCTTTGACAATCACACCATGTTTTTGTGGTTCAATAAAAATCACTGAGACAGTACAGTATACTGTACTTTGAGCCTCAAAACCGATACAGGGTTGTAGTTTTTCCATTGCAGTGCATCTGTAGATGTGCGGTGCTTAATTGAAAATCAAAAAGTCGCCAAGTGTATTTTTACTCAGCTGCATCGCTCGGTGGACAGCTTAGACTTCATTAGAAAAAATTCCTAGTGTTATAAGTGTCATAAGAATTACTTCAATGTCATTGCAGCCAATAAAAAAAAAACTTCTTTACCAGAAATTAACTAAACATTATTCATGAGATTTATGTTTTGATTTTAAATTTCCCCTCCAGAAAATCATGTTAGGTTAATATAGGTGTGTACAAGTGTGAACGTTAAAGTAAATGGTCCTCCGTCCTGTGATTGACTGACGACTAGAAAATAAAAGATCAATGTTTTTTTTTCGTGGCACTGTGTAGCATAGGGACGACAATTGATTGTTTTTTTTGGCATCATTGCTGCATGATTAACTTTGTGTAGGATATTTCTGAAGCAGTCAGACGCTCACCCAGGTATGAAACTACGCTAAAGGCCTGCAAAAAAGGCCTAGCTGCCATGAAGCTTGAAAACAGCTAGTTCAAACCTTGACAAGTCACAATTTAACACACCCCATCCAATCTCCCACCTGCACACACGGACGACACCTTAAAAGCGCTCACGTCTCTCCTCGCTCGGCCAAGCGCAGGTCTCAGTCCAGTGATACCGGACCGCTTAAGAGTAGCGTCTCCCCTCCTGTCAGGGTTGCTCTCCGGCGTCCTCGCCTGCCTCCTGCTTTCCTTGTTTTCCGTTAAATCCCATCTGACCTCACAATGCATTAGGCCGCCACATTGCTCGGCTCCCGTAGTGTGTGAGTGCTTAACAACGCATTTGCACGTGTGCCGCTTTGTTGCCTGCGTCGGGTGCAAACACATCCAGTTTCTCCACACGCTCACTTCCATTTAAAGTCAAGACGGGTTGCCATGGAAACTCCATCCAATGTACCACTCGTCGTGGGAAACAATAGTGTTGTTATTGCACACTGTGTTTTACAGCTATTACAAAGATACTCTGTTTAGAATAGATCCCAAGGTATAAGCAGAAACAGACAATTAGACCACTGAGTTTGCAATGATCCCATAAAGAATTATTTAATTTGTTGATGCAGTGACACACAACACTTGAGCAGAAAAAGAGTGCTAATCATACATAATAGTTTCTTGGTTATAAGGCCCCAAGCACCAAAGGTCCTTAGCGTTGTTGTTGATTCTTCTTGGTCAGCCGTCTTCCAATATCATTGATAAAGTCACGTCATTCTGTCACATTGCTCGCCTGTTGCCTCATCAGCACCATTTTCCCAAATATAACTAAAATCAAGTGGGCTGGTGCATGTAAGCTGTGTTCCTCTCGGCTCCTCTTTGAAGGCCTTGCATTGAAAGTGAGACTGTTTGTTTGAAAATTGATACTTCCTGTTCGTAAGTAAGCCAGTGATAATTTCATTGGCGAAAAATTTGGGTCATATTTTTTGTCACAATTTTTTTTTTTCTGATGAAAATTTATCAAAAACTAAAATAGAAGCCATTCATTGGGACGATAACTACAATTGACTGACAATCTATCAATGGCTAAAATGAAATTAATGAAAACAACACAGTGATGAAAATTCACTCATCCAATCAGAAGGAATGAAACGCGGGTGGGAGAAAAGAAACACTCAGAAACTGTTCAGTGTTCACTGCACTTTATTTAATGTTCAAACATGTTTACATTCATTTTTTAGCTGTAAGATTAATCTCAAGCAATTATGCACTTTTTTTATTTAGGTGAAAACTTTTATTTATTTATTTTTACCAAGAGAGCTTAGTATTGTTCATTCGGTAATTTTACCGATTTGACATGTCATCATCATTGCTCTCTCAATTTTTTTTCTTTCTTTTTTTTTGTAAGTGAGTGAGATGTGCATGTGTGAGTGTGTACTCATTAGTTCACCTAAATCCTATTAAAAATCCCATAACGTTCACCTAAGCCGAATACTTCAGAATCCAACTAGAGGCGTGAGGTTGTCAGGAGACCCGAGGAAGGATCAAAGAAAGAAAGGAAAGTGAAATCCAGCACCGACCAGATATTACCTATTACCCACCGGGTTACCAACCAGAGTCTTTCACCAACCCCAGAAACATCTTAATTCCAAAAAATTAGGGAGACCTCAAGAGACCAAAGGAGAGACTGAGGAAAGGAAGAAAGGATAGATGAAGCAGAGTGAGATCCACAGACATCAGCCTCCACTGATTCAACGACCAGAGGAAGAAGCAGATTGCGTTTGAATTTTGATAGATGCTGGTGTGGTGGATCTGGCATGCATGAAAACCACCAAAGAGGGGAGCCGTCGACCCCGGCCAGGACAGAGCAAGCACAACCCCCCAGGCCACGGCAGCGCCAAGGGACAACCCCCGGGCCCCGCAGGGGCCACCGGCCGGAGAGCAAACCCAGGAGCGCCCCCACCCTAACACGGGCCGCGCCCCCAACCCAGCGCAGCAGAACGGGGCACGGCAGGCCCGTCAGGCACCCCATGCACCCCACCGGCCCACAGCCCCCTGTCCCCCCACACCCCCCATCCACCCCCCGCCATCCACCACAACCGAGCCCCAGCCACCCCAGGCCCCTCAAACCCCCAGACACCCCCCACCCGTAATCGCTGCAAAACTGAAGCAGATAGAAATATACATTTTTTCCTGATGAAAGAAGAGACTCTAGTCTTTCTTTTGGTAGGTTTCGTGTTTTCATAGCAATAGAACGCAATATTCTGTGGGCCTTGCAAAATCAGACAAAATCCAGTAAAACAGCCGGCAGTGAAGGGGATTGCTTCAGTGAAAATGGCTGCGAGTGAATGAGTTAATAAAGAACAATAGCACTATATTGTATAAAAAATAACTGGAGAAATAACTGTACTATATAAACTGTTGTATTCCTGTTGGATGTGTGCACTTAGCATCTGAAGTCGGTTTGGCTGTCTGATTAGTGAGGCTTCATAACGAGTCCTGCAGGTTTTGGATGTTTCTCTTCTCCAACACATCTGAAGCTCATCAGGAAGCGCTGCATAAGCCTGATAATGATCATGTTCATTGGAACAGGTGTATCTGGAATAGGGAAACATCCAAAACCTGCAGGACTCCGGCCTTCGAGGGTTGAGTTTGGACACCACTGCCGTACATACGAGTTGACTAACTTGTTTGCGGCGCTCTCTGGCGCCCCTCCACAGACTTCTGCTGGAGCTGCTGGAGCTCCTCTTTGACAAGTTCAAGGCGGTGGCGCAGGCGCACAGCGTGGTGCTGGCCCACCTGCAGCGCATCGCCGTGCAGTGCCCAGGCGGCGCCCACGAAGAGGGCATCAAGCTGTACGAGCAGGCCGACGTCTCTGCCAAGATCCAGACTGTGCTGCAGGTCAGACTCAACTCGGGAATATTGAAAAGTTCGCAATCAGAATACAATATTAAATCGTAATGGTGGAGCACTACACTTTTATGAATGTGTCATTAAGGTACATGTGTTATACTTACTAAGAAAATAAAGAAAAATGTAAAAAAAAAAAAAAAAAGGTGGAACGTTCTAGTCAAGGTCCTTAGCTTTATCCATGAGCTCTTGTGTGCTTTTTTTTTTTTTAAATTACATACCTAAAAAATTGCGGGTAGCACCAGTTTTGTCAGCAAGCGAAAAAAATAAATAAATCATAATTTAAGTTATAAATTGGTGGATATTTATTAAGTCTAAGCAGGTGGGAGGTTGGCGTATTGTGAGTGTGGGAAGACATTCTTACATCTTTATAATCTTCATTCCAATACCTGTTGGATTATTATTATTCTCAAAGGCAAATTTTCCTCCACTGGGGACAATAACACAGCTACAAATATAAAAGCCTGTGTCAATCTCTCCACTTGCTGTTGATTATTTCATTCCTTCCTTGTTTGCATATCCCGCATTGTCACAGGAGTATCTCAATTTCCCAACACCTCGAGCGCACCTTTGTAATTTCCTCTTTAATCTCATTACTGCCGACGAGCGGCGAACAGCACGAAGCGGGAATTAAAATGGCTTTGGGTTTTTTAGTGTAGATATTGATTGGACGCCAAGATGGATCTTATCTCACTACGTGTGCAGTTATTGTGATTGTGAATTGTGATTCTTGTGAGTCTTAACAACTAAGACAGTTGGAATACATGTGACACATTTGACATTTTTCACCAATTGGGTTTTTTCTTCTGCTGCAGCCAGGGCCTTAGTCAGGGTGGAAGGAATTACTAGGCCTAGGCTTAAAAAAATTGAATGTAACTTCTTAATTCTGAACAACACCAATAATAAATGCAACTTCATTATCTCAGTTTATTTTTGCTTTTCCTCAAAGATTTTTTTCAATTGAGTTGTAAAGGTTGTTATTGTTTTTTACTTTAGTAAAACACTGGCATTTGAACAAGGGTGTGTAGACTTTTTATATCCAATGCATACTAGTCATGGTGATGCTTTTTTTTGGGGGGGGGGGTCAGATGCCATTTAATGTGGACATCATCACGGTTTGATCGGCATTTTGAGGATTTGCAGTGAAAACTGTTGCACCTGGTTCATCGTCTGTTCCGTTTATCTCTACTTGCAGTTTGAATTCATTTACATTCAGTCCTTTCTGCGCTTTTGCTGTTCTTCAAAGTTGTCTGCGGTTTTGGAGATCACGCAGCAGCATCAAGAGCCAGTCTCTTAGATGTGGACTCCACTTTAATAAGTCCTCTCTTTCTCCGCTGCTGTGATTTTCCTTGTCTTCCATGATATCTTTTTTTTTATATCTCGTTTCCTCGTCACGTTTGATTTTGTTCCTATTTATATCTCTCGCTGCAAAATGATGATTGAATAGCTGTGAATTAAATCAACAGTAGATACTTTGTTTTTATGTGTAGGGAACAATGAATACAAGTGCGCCTGGTCCAAATATGCACATCAGCCGAATGAAAAGGAGGCAAATTGAACTGCCAGCAAGTGCGTGTAGAAGACAATGATCTTTTTTAATTAGATATGAAGAGCAACGTCGCTACCTTGTTCACGTCCAACATTTTAATCAATGTGTCACATTTCTTCTCCTCGTATTTACATGTTGCCTGAGCGCGTTGACAACTGGCATCTCCTCTTCGTCACATCCAAACAACACCCCACCGACATCTGCTACAACAAACCCACCAGAGACTTCATCAAAAAAAAAATCCATGTTTTAGCACACGATAGTGAATCATACAATCTTGGCTGGCATCCGCTGCCATGTGATTGACCATGTTGTAGCATTAATACATTAATAAATGGGATTGATAATCTAAGAGCATAATTGCCAAAGTCATTCGCGAAAGTTAAATTGCGGCTATTGGACTTTTTTAAAAATTATTATTCATTATTATTAGTTGAATGTGCGGTGTTACATTCAAAGTAATTGATAATCTGCCTTCTGTCTTCCTTCCTCTTGGTCCTTCATTGACCTTTCTTCAGGTTCTCTCATCAGCAACCTGTTAATCGTTCATTTCCTGCCTTGTAATCACCCGCTCCTTCTCAACTTTATCTGCGGCCGTTGTCTTTTTCGTCAGAGCCGTCCGTGTGTCTCTTTCTGGTTGCCGTCCGGTTAATTGCCTCCAAAGTTCACGCTGTCAACGGGCTAATGCAATTTAAGTAGGGTTGCAAACCTCTCTTCTTCAGCGCAAGTGTTGGCATTTCATTAGTTTCTCTTTGGGGGTTGCAGGCAAACTGGGGGTGCCACACCAGCTCATCATTACTAATTAATAGTGGAATTGGATTAACAGCAACAGCAGCGTGAGATCAGTAGCAAACTTACAGCGACCGCTATGACACCTATAGAGGTTTATTTTCAAACAAAATCACCATGTTTCCATTATGTGTGCACACTTGAATGGATGCTATCATGTAGTGGCTTTCCCATGCATGGCGACAGGGTTGCTCTCTTGCTGCGTTAATTACATCATTATGGGCGGGATGGATCTCCATCTGCCCGGCCATTAGTCCTGTGCCATTCCTGGTCCAACCCGCACTGCACCACTGAATTAGACACACGCCAGCGCTAAATGGGCCCCACTAAATTATGGAGCCATTTGATACGTTGGCGGCACTATTTCGGAGCATATGTATCGTGCGCGGGGCCGAAGACGTGGACGAGGGAGCGAGAAAATAGAACGATTTTGAAAAATGAGAGGTGACGACAGCCAGCCAGGATCGAATGATGGAGTAGAGGAAGTTAACTTTTCTATGTCGGACCAGATTTGCAGTGGGCTCGTCCTATTGTTAGAAGTTGATAAGATTTTTATGAAGCGTGATAGGACGTTGACGAATTTGGCCATGGATCATTGGCTAAAAGGAGGACAAGGCTCTCCACAGTGGTCATCACAGACGCTCAGTTAGTGGTCTTTTTCTGTGGAAACGTTTGCTTGATTCCCACTGATTGTGATAGATTCGGGTGATATTAAAACAGACATTGTATTCAATCCATTATTTCTCTCAGAATTTTAATTTTTCTTACCAATACATTTTGGGCTATCTTATGCATCTAACTTTGTTGTAGGGCTGGGCGATATGGGCAAAAAAATTTAATCTCAATTTTTGCAGTCATTCAAGGACGATTGCGATTTTAATCTAATAAACCTAAGAAACATTTATTTAAAGGTTTCATTTATTAAAAAATAACCCCTGTGCAAAATGTTCAGACAACAATAATGTATACTGATTCTAAATTTGTTTTAACATAAACTTAACCTTCATAGTTTGTACTTAAATGCCACAAGTAAGTAGTTGGTAGCTACTGTAAACATGTCTTGCAAACCACCCATCCAGCATTGGGCAAAATTACAACTCACAAAAACATTTGGCTGTAACAGAACATAAGAGCATCTTTTAATAATCCAGAAGACAAAACTCGATTTAGCAAATTTTTGATTTTTAAAATGACGATGTATCGAATTAATTTAATTTATTGCCCAGCCCTACTTTGTAGGAAGTAAAAGTACCACTGATTGTCACACCCAACTAAGTGGGGTGAAATTCGTTGTCAGCATTTGACCCATCCCCTGAGGGAGCGGTGAGCAGCAGGGATTGCGCTCGGGAATCATTTGGTGATCTAATCCCCCAATTCCAATTTTTATGGGATGAACTTGTGTAGACAGTGTTAAGAATTCATTATCTCTGTGGACCAGGTGCTGCTGATGGAGTACCTGGACGTGAAAAACAGCCGCAGCTCTACGGAGCCGTCGGCCCAGCTCGCCTACGCCAGCACCGGCAGCGAGTTTGCCGCCTTCTTTGCCAAGAAGAAACCGCAGCGCGCCAAGCAGTCCCTCTTCAAGTAAGTTCATAATGGGCATACGCCTGAGCCTACCTGACACCTAAAGCCCAGTTATGCCATTAATATGATGAAATTCCCAAGACTTTTCAAGATGTTCAAAGCTACAATATGTGCTTCAGGCCTTGTCTACACGTAGCCGGGTATTTTAAAAACGAATATTTCACTCCTCCCTGTGTAGAAAAAAAAGTCTGTCCAAATTGCCTTGTTTAAAAAACAACAACACACAGCCACTAAAATGCATACAAACAGAGAAGTGCGTTTATAAGATCATTTACATGCATGCCAAGCCTCTAGGCGGCAGTAGTTAGACAAATACTACTCGTCTCTTGACGTCACTTACACATTTCGTCACACAAGCACGGACTGTAAGAGCAAACGACTTCAAAAAAATTAATAAACCAAACATGTAAACACACAAAGAGTGAAAGGATAAAAACAAAATAAATAGAAATACAATACAAAATAATAAAAAAACAAAAAAAAGCTTAACTTGTCTTTTAACAACTTTATTCATGCAACTTAACAAAACACATTGTGGAAGCTTTTAGGACCTGGGGGGAGATCTTGGGGTTTACTGTCCTGACACGTTCTCCTTCCACTAAACGTAAAAAGAAAAAAGGTTTGGTGTCTTGGAGCCAACGCCACAGAAACAAAGGTTTTAAGAAGCTAAAATCACCTGGCAGTGGATAAGCAGAACCCAGGCTTTGTTGCAGCCAGCACGAGGAGGTGCTCTGTGCCCGGCATGCTCATAAGCATTTCTCCCGCTGTCACGGACTCCGTGTCGTCTGGAGCATTCTCCGGCCCGCGGAGCGAGCCCCAAGCGCGTCGAGGCCCTGCAAAGCGGGGCCGAGAGCACCACCACCCGCATCTCAGGGTCGCTGGAGTGTTCACCGGGTAAAAATTTAGCACTTTCCCGCTTCCATGGATGACTTCCAGGAGCACTTACAACCACCAAGAGCGGCCAGTTGCTTCCCCAGGATCCCTGGTACGCCGCCAGGGTACGAGGAAGCTGCCCTCTCGGCCTCCTGGAACCATCCAGGAGGACCTCCAGCAGACTTCCAAGTTTTCCAAGAATTTAGCCGGTCGGCGGTGGTTGCTCTTCTGGTTAAATTGTGGGACCATGTCGGCCTTTTATCTCCGAAGCGGAATGTCGTGGAGCAACGGGACCGACATAAAATAGAATAGATAGAAACAAATGACTTGGACAACTCTGCTCACTCCCCCAGTACTTCGATCTCGTCCAACGTGGAACCGTGTGATTTTGCGTCAGACGAGCAGGTGTGCAATGCACCCGATATAAACAATGGCTAGAGTTGCTTGACGTAGTGTGTGTGTGTGTGTGAGTGATGTGTGTAAAGCGATGACGCAAAACTCCGTTTACGACTGTTATACGTGAACGCGGATCACAAATCTTCACTTTGGCTGGAGTTTTTAAAATTTTTGTTTTTAATGGAAAGCAGGGCAAAACGCATAAAATATCTCCTGTTTGCAAAAAAAAACCATGCTACGTGTAGACAAGACCTCAATTTCATGTAGCTTTCATGTCATTCTTTGCATACTTCTTTTAGATTTGAATCGTCATCCCATGCCATTAGCATGAGTGCCTACTTGAGAGAGCAGAGACGAGAACTCTACAGCAAGAGCGGAGAGTTGCAAGGTGAGGAGGCTGAATAGGAGCGAGAGTATTGATGAACATCTGGAGCGGGGAAGTCGGGGTGGGGGCCGAGGGATTGGAGTTGACAGGACGAAGTGTGAAATTGACGGAATACAAAATGGGGCGCGTGAGGCTGTCGAGAAAATGTAGATCCAGCAGATGAACACAAGCTGGTTCAATGAACAGACCAGTGCTATTAAAGTTTAGGAGTTTTCATTCTAGTTGTTTTTTTGTTTTTGTTTTTCAATTTGATTTAGTCTTACTTAGTTAGCTCTTAGAGCAAGATTGTTATAGTATTCATTATTTTTCCCCAAATAATTAATTTTAATTAATTTTTTATGATTTTTTTAAGTATGTTTTTAAATCATATTTGTTGAGTGTGAGAAGTCATAAAACATAATTAATAATATCCCAACAAAAAATTAAAATTTGAAAATTTTGTTTTAATTTTGAAAACGTAGAATGTAGTTTGTTAGTTATTGATTTTTTTTAAACAATTGTTTTTATTCCATTTCTAAAAATATTTGTGTTAAATTGTTTTCCGTAACTATAATAACCTTGTAACAGATCGAACGAGATGTGGGATTTACAGTGACACCTCAAGTTACAAACTTCGTTGGTCATGTGAGCCCGTTTATAACCTGAATTGTTCATCAATCGAAGTAATATTTCTCGTTCAAATGAATGGGTTCAGCCCCAAAACTAAACTAGTGCTACCATTTTTTTCTAGAGAGTGGTAAATATAATGCAATATAAAAATAAGTGGAAACTTTCATTTTAATTATTTGTTGCTCATTAACTTTAAGCAGCGGAAAAAGGAGACGACTACACCGCTGAAAAAGAGTTTTCTTCCATAATCACATAGGGAAATTCAAGTATTTATTTTTTCTTGTTTAATTGATTATTTGATTTGGCATACCGATCCAGGGAAACTTGTCATTTTTGGAAGAAGCAAACATAGATCTGTCCGCTCGTCCCTGCCAAGACTGCTCATATATTGAAAATCGTACATAAATACTGTAGAGGTCATTTTTAAAGTTTTGTGCGTAGCCCAAATTGTTTGTAAAAAAACAAAAAAGTTACTTGAATTTTCACTGTATGACTTAAGCCTGTTTATCAGTCAAAATCAGACTCCTAATAAAGTAATAATAACACTCTTCGGAATGGGCCAGATTGACGGGAGAGTGCAGATAGCACCTGGACAAAACGGGTCGAGATGTAACACTGAAAAAGAAAGGGATAGCAGGGTGACTTTGCAGAATACACCCACAGGGACAGACCTTCAAAACCCTCCTCTCACAACACACGCACACACAAACACACACAAACACACACACACACACACACACACACACACACACACACACACACACACACACACACACTCAGGAGTGAGTGAGCGAGCTGCACAGTCAGACCCTGGAGAATCAAAGCTGCTCTATTGCTCCTACATCTTCTCTTCCGGACTAGCCGTCTCTTTGCCCGTGACCTTGTAGTTTCACTCTGCGGCGCTGTTTGCCTGCAGTCACTCCCACCTTCACACCCAAGCCCCCATGGACAATGAAACACATCAAAAAAGCAAAGTAACAGACAGGAAAGCTCTTTTTATTTGAACACCAAAAATGCCCCCAAATTAATGGGACACTTTCTGAATAGTAATCAATTAGTTAGTAAACAATGTATAATCAAGTTTCATCCCGATTTAAATGTGTTTCTGGTAAAATGCTAAAATTAGGGCTGCAACTATTAATTGAATAATGCGACACCCATGTCACTCACCAGACCACGCCCCGCTTTTTAAAACCATTCACACTCAAAGTCACAGATAGTACAGCAGAATGTGAGGTTGGCGACCCCAGCTGGACAAAAATAGTACCTGCGCCTCACATACATGTCGTGTTTAATAATTCAAAACAAATTTTTGGACAATTACTAAATTATTTGATTGGTAGAATACTCGTTTGTAATAGCTGCAATTGTAACTAATGCAGCATGAAGCACATGACAACCTGATTTGACATTGATACGAGTGTCTGCTCTCACTTGCTTGGATGTAAACGGCTTTGAAAGTTGATCCGATTAAACCTGTTTTGTAATTTTAGCTTCCCCCCTGCATTCATAGATGTTGAATAAAATGTTTTCTCATCTAGATGAGAGGGATTTGGGGAAATGTAGTCCATTTAGTGTGTATTTTTGCCTAAATTCAATAGGAATGTGCTCTGATGAAAATCAGATGCTTAAAACATAATACAGAAAGATAATAATTCACAAATCTTGTCATTATTTAAGAAAAGATGATGAAAAACTCAGGTTGACAAGCAAGTTTCCATGATCCAAATCCAGGAATATTAAATACTATGAGTCACAAACAAGCATTCCTTAAGCACAACACAAAGAAGATGTTAGTGTACTAAATAACATTCATTAATCCAGTTGCTTTTTGTTAGTTACTTGCTACTGTACTGAGTGAATGCAGAAAGGAGCAGCACTGTGGAGAAAGGACCCCCCCACCCCTCCCCCACAAATAGGCTTGAAATAACAGCTTACTTTTTTTTTTACCATCTTCCATCTGTCTGTACCTCAGAAAAGAACAGGCAGAATTTGTCTCTCTTTTTTTTTTGAGTGGCTGAATGCCTCAGAGCGTTCATAAGAAGATGAGATTTCTCTGGGCTTTCATTTCACCTGTCACAATGCGCCGCAGCGTCCGCAAAGAGCCCGGGCCCCCAGCCTTTTGAACGGCCGCAATGGGATTGAAGCAGTAAGAAATCATTTAGAAAGTGAAATAAGTCCACTGCCATGGGTGGGGGGAGTGGAGGTGGGGGCTTGATGTAGGAGGGAAGGTTAAAAGTCATTGTTTTCATCAGGGTCTGGAAAAGAAGCCATTAAGAGATTTCTGAGGTGGAGAAATTAGAAAAAAACACGCATTGAAGACTTCATCCTGCATCAAATGAAATTGGGAGGAAAAGGCGCCTGCAATGAGAGATGGAGTTGATGAGCTCTTGTGGCTGCGGGATTTACTTGACGCTTGAAGCTAGTCAAGCTTATCTCGACGCTTATTTGAAGTCAATAGTCAACATTTGGAAGTGTGGGCTTGATTGCAGGGAAGTTTGGCTATTTCATTGAAAATTACAGTCCTTGGCCACAACATTCTGTACACCGACCGTAATTACATCTAAAACAAGAGAAAGAGATTCTTTTTAAATCAGCCTTTGCAAGCCCAATGATTTTTTAAATTATTATTCAGAGCTTTTAGTCACATTTGGCTTTGTTTGTTAAAAATTAAAAATATTACTGCAGTGCTATTTACCACCACTTTGAACTGCAACGACAATAGTAAACGTTGTATGGATACTTGGTCTCAAGTATTCATTTTTAAAGGCAGGACAGATTGGTTAGCAACTTGCCATTATGCTACATTGGTCTCCAAAGGCAAAAGGGTTGATTTAGGGCTGGGGAAAAAAGTCAACTAAGTCGGATAAATCAAAGACGCAAAGTTTGAGGTTGATCACAATTTGCGCCCGAAGTGTCGCTGGCACCATGTTTTGGTATCTAACCAGAGCAGCACAATGCCCATTGCACTGAACTTTTTTTTTTTTTTTGCCAAACGCAAAGGACATTCTCTGATTGGCTAAGTGCATGGTCAGCCTCCCCAAACATCTCATCAGGACCAATTATGGGTTTCGCTTTCTCACTCAAGGAAGGGCGGTCCCTCAGGAGGATGAAACGTCAAGTTTTTAATCAACATGTGTGACTGTGCAGTAAAAGGGAACCAGCAGAAGAGCCGTGTTTGTTTTAATATTACTATTGCCTTGAAAATGAATGTGTAATATATGTAATTTATCTGTTGAGCGCCGACCGTATATCAATGTAATGCATGCCAACACATGCACGGGAAGACATAATTGCCTCTTGCACACTCCGCCACGCCTCATACGCTTCAATTAACCCACAAGTCTTTATTACAGCTCCATATGTAGCCATATGTACTGCATTGTGTGTGTGAGTCTGGATGTCACTGTGTGGGTGTTTACTTCACACCACACCACCTCATCCACTTTCAATCACACTTTCGATGAATAAATGATGAAAGTTACAATTTTCCAGCTGTAGATATGTTACCATGCTGTTGTCTGTTCAGTCAGCTGATGACACAGTGTTGGTGAAGCGAGAATATATATTTTATCCTCCCACCCATTCACCCCGCTAAGCCAGTAATATATTTTAAAAATGCTATTTCTGCATTGTGACACGGCCGGTCATTGTGTTGCGTGTAATATTGTCTTGCCCCGGGGAATGTTTGAAGTGACAATCATCCCACAGCAGCGCCATAAACACAACCGTGCCCGCCATATGCATACAAATAAACACACACGCTTGTGACCTCCCGCCTCCGAGATGTTCACATCTCCCACTCTGAATGCATTTGACGCATTTCTCCTTTTGATATTTAAAAACATTTGCACAAGCAATCAAATTACAAGCCGTTTTACCCGCCCCCAGCCCTCGGAGATGAGAAAATAAGAAAAGTTGTGTGTTGTTTATGTATAAAAACGCAGAAATCCCTCGAGAAGCGGCAGAACCGGGGGTGGGGGATGGGGGCGGGAGGCCGAAGTGGTGTTCCATGTCATGGCGAGGGTGGGACAGGAGGTGCAAATGGAAAAAAGGTCTGGCTGGCAAGAGATGTGGTGATGCGTGATATACTACACATACACTGAGACACTTTGACGCTTTGTATTCTGATGGTGAAGATGACTACTTTCATGCCACAACATTAGGTATAATATTGGACTGCAACGATTAATTGAATAACTTGAAGAATTCCGTTTCAGCTTCGCACCATAATTTTTCCATACAGACAAATGTTACTGCAGTTGTATGCACTCCATTTAGAAATAAATTGGTGTGATGGCGGACAGCCAGGAGGAAAGAGTCCTTAAAAGTCAGAAAATATCCAAATTTTAGATAATTTCATGCTTCACCAATAGAAGATAAAGTACTACGTGTACCAGAGCACAACACAAGGTAATGTGCTGATGTTAGCTAATTTAGCATAGCCTACCATTGCAAATTAGAAGGCATTTTAATACCATCACATGGTCAAGAATATACGCAGCCACTCACTTTTAATCATTTTACCGAATAATCGCTAATAAAACAAACACATAATAAACACCTCTCTACACAAGCTGCCAATGGCCAAAACTCAACATGCAGACCAACTAACATGTTTGCCAGTTATCAGACAGCCAACTTTAGCCTCTCATTCACTGACACCCACATCACTCACAAGGCCTGGCCCTGCCTTTTAAAACCATACACGCGCAAAAGTAACAAATGCTACCATAAATCCTGCAGATCGTGACCCCAAGTGGACAAAAATAACACATGAATGATTGAATTTTATTTTTCAAACACACACACACACACACATATATATATATATATATATATATATATATATATATATATATATATATATAAAAACAAGAGAAAGAGAAAAATCTACTCAAATATACTAAAAATCATATAAAAGAAAAACATAACCTATACACATGTTCGAAAAAAAGGAGTAGAAAGAAGTAAACACTTTTTAACTCCTACCCCTATATAACTTAATGACACATTCTCAAACAATAAGACTCAAACATAATTAAAAACACGGTCCTGTACATTCACACAGTACACACAAAGTCACATGAAAATACAACAAAACAAAGCAAATAATCCCTTAATATTTTACATTTTGTCTGTGGCAATATAGGCATTAATGATTTTATATTTTATTTATTTCTTAAACCCCGATAAGGAAGTACATAGTTCCAGATCATCATCAAGACTATTCCACAATTTCACACGCAAAACTGAGACACATCAGTATTTTACATTAGTCTTCACTTTACGTATTTCAAACATAATTAAACCCCTTAAATTGTAGATTCCTTTTCTTAGTTTAAAAATGTTTTGAATACAAAGAGGTATGCTGTTATTTACTACACGAAAAAGTGTTTCTAGTGTTTTTAAGCACACAATATCCATAAATCTCAAGATAACCGATCCTATAAACAACTGATTAGTTATTTCCCTGTAACCAACCTTATTTATTATTCTAATTGCTTTTTTCTATAATTTAACAATTGGGTCTATATTTGTTTTATACACATTGCCCCAAATTTCAGCACAATATGACATGTGAGGTTAAAAAAAGTGAAAAATACAATATGTGGAGGCCTTTCTTATATAGAAAATCCTTGACTTTATAATAAACAGCCACTGATTTTTGCCAATTTCCGTTTCGTATATTCTATCTGTGATTTCCAACACAGTTTATTATCATTAATCGCACCCAAAAACTTTGCTTCAGTGACTTGCTCAATTTCTTTACCATTTAAATTTAGTTTTATTTCACTACTGAGTTGCATAATACTAAACACCATGAATTTAATGATAACTTATTATAATCAAACCATTTTTAAACACTATCAATTCCCTTTCTACATGCGCCTCACATGCACGATTTTTGTGTTTAATAATGCAAAATCTTTTTTCCCCCAATAAAGCAATAGGCTAATACATAGATTACTTGATTCCAAAAAATATTTGCAAGCTGCAGTCCAAATACATCGCGCAGGTTTTATAACATTCATATTTGCCTTTCATTTCAGTTATTCAGCCCCTTGAGTCCTTTTCCTCTGCTCCCCTCACGCCGATCAATATACTCGACTTCCCCTGACCTCGCCATTATGTTTTAACATATTCATAAAGCAAACCTCAGATGAGATTTGAACTTTGCCGGCCGAAAAAGTCAATTTATTATTATTGTTATGGGATTTTCATGCCGAGGGCGCTCGCCTTTGCCTTGCTCTTTTGCACGTATCTAATGTTGAGACTTAATAGAAATAAATCTAGCCAGTCCTTTCCCAGCATTGTCGTGCTTGTGTCACAGAGATGACGGATGAGGGTTTACGTAGGCAGCCAGAGTGCATGTACGCATACCTGTTATGTCATACGCAAGACATGCTGTAATCCAACCACACATCGTGTGTATTTCTCAACATGACAATGACACGGGAAAACCTCCCGGCTCGCTTTGCAGCCCACCTCACATGATGTCATACATTTGTAGACCTGCTTAAATGTGGATGTTTTTGCATAATTTACTCTACATAGATGTCACCCAAATGTTGTCTTAACTTAGTCTATTTAGTCTGCAGTAGGTTTTAAAAATGTACATTGCGCACTGCACCATGAGGCAACAGAAACACTATGTATCCAATTAATGTGTGAAATAATAGGGAAAAAAATATATATTTTAAAAATATATATAAACAATAGTATATGACATTGATAATTAAGATAAAATAATAATAATAATAAAATACATTTGATCAAAGTTGGACAAATACAAATTAGATAATTAAATGAAATAAGATTTAGTTTCAAAAATGATGTACTTAAAATCTATCTAGGTATGTATATATATAAATGTATATGTATATGTATGTATGTATGTATATATATATATATATATATATATATATATATATATATATATATATATATATATATATATTTATATATGTGTATATTTATATATGTGTATATATATATACTGTATATATATATATATATATATATATATATATATATATATATATATATACATGTATGTATGTATGTATATAGGTCTGATATGATATATGATATGATATGATAGCAATTCTGTCTTTATTACGACAAGCCCTAATCATTGATTCTACCTGTGTGTTATACTAGTGGACCACCCAGGACACCCCATGTGTGAAGTTAGCACTAGCACCCGTTACTTGTCTTTCGTGACACACAAAAAAGTTGAGTTTGACAACATATTGTGTGTAAGTCACCAGAAGGCAAAGTGGGACCAAAGTCTTTTCCAAGTTACTTGTTTGACAGCAGATGGAGATTACAACAAGGTCGACTTAGTTTGCACAGCGACAAAAAGTAATCATAGAGAATGAGCCGGTGTATTCTCCCTCCAAGCCCAAGCTAATTTCAATTAGCGCGGGAGATCCCGTCGTCATTGGCAGCTTTGAGTGTCACCCCTGTGTTTACTTTTCATCTCGGAGCCGCCGATCGGAGGGAGGAAAGAAAGTTGGAAACGTTGCCATCCACGTTTAAGCCGCGGTAGGTGTTGGCAGAGCTGATTAACCGTCAAAATTTGCTTGTGGCAGCATGTGACGGGTTCCTCAAATGAGAACGCTAAAGTTTCGTTGTTGTTTCTTTCCATTTTGTAGTGTTAATTAAAAGTGCGATGCCAGGCATCATTCAAACACACACTTATATTGAGGCTTACTTTTTGGCGCACTATTGACATTAAAAGAACCATTAAAGCAGTTCAGAGTACTTAAGTAAAATGTAAAGTTCAAGTTTTTCGAGCTCAACTGTAGCACATTTAAGACGCCCCTAATATTCATTGTGAGCCATACAAGCCTGTACATTGTTGTCACAGCATCACTGACAGCCGCTCACTCAGTAAAATCCATGCGAAAACACACGCTCAATAATTAATCCCATTCATTTCACGCCTGGATATATTTATGCTATTATTTATTTATGCAATTAATTCTCATCAGAGAGTTGGGTTCCCCCGGCTGGCGGAGCACGGCCTTCAAATTAATTTTAATAATGGAAAGCTCTCATTAAGATCCAATCAGACATGAAGGCTGTCTGGGTGTAATAGAATGCCCCCACACTTGACCAAAAGATTCATGTATTATTGAGATTTGCAGATTTTATGACATAGTGCAATTCCCTCAGAAAGTACCGGTACCTAAACACTGATGACAAATGGAACTCGAAAAGACAAAAATCACATTTAGTAACGTCGGGGAACAAAATGCAAAACATGAAAGAGCTTATCTGTTTAGTATACGATTCAATGACATTTGAAATGAAATCTTAAAACTGGCAACTGCTAGCAGGAAATCAAAAGATTCTTCAGTAAACACAATAAAACATTAATTAATAATTCATACCAAGCGTAAATCTTTTGGGGAAATTGACTGGAGCACGAAAGAGGGAGCACATGATTCCTGTCTGTGAACTTTGGAGTTCTTATTAATTAAGATTCTGCTTTTTGTTTTCACACGTCAAGCGGTCTTGCCCTGCACCTGCCTGGTGCATCGGGTTCACTGACCAGCTGTTCCTTCGAGGTAGCAAAGTCAAAACGGAAGCTCAGAGGGCTTTTTCTGTCACTGGTGCCAAATTTTGGGATGAACACCTGGTCAATTTTTAAAAACCTGCCTTTTCATTCTTTGGCATTTAACAAACATCATTCACTTCATCTTCTTTTGGAAGAATTCCAATATTTTGATAACTGTTAAGAATGATGATGTTTTAACTCGCCCTGTGACAGATGTAGATGAATGCAGCAATGGCATTAATATGACTGCTGAGAGACATACTCTGCAAACAAAGTATAAAATAATGATGCAGAGCAGAGTGACACACTTGTAAATGAGGGATTATTCCCTATCTTGACTCTCTTTCCTCCTCGCCGTCTTTAACACACGCTTGTATGTGCATACTCAAAAACGGCTACGTCTCAGGAGACGTAGACGTGCCGTTTGGTATTACACATACATTTTCTCTGGCCGCCTAAATCTGGTCAGGGGCCACAATTCATCGCAGGATCATACCGACTTTTTCTCATCAAACCCAGGAAAGTGTGGCTAATGCAATTTCACTAAGTCACTGACTGACTTGATTACATGTGGGCCGGGGGAGTGGATGCCAAGGCACCAACGGGGGTGGGTAGCTGGCTGGCTGGCTGGAGGCTTGCGTGTGGTGTAGGTGAGGACGTACTGAAAAGAGTACTCCTCAATATTCAGCTGCATTAAGATTCATTAGGATTCCTCCTGTTTCCCGCTCTAAGCCGTCCCTTCTTCCACACACCGCTAATCCCGGATGCTCACCAAAGTCCAGACCAACAACAACATTTTTTCCCCAATTATGTGGCGACGGCTGGTAGCAGTCGGTGCCATCCTGACCCTGTCACGTCCAGACGAGTCTGAAGGAGCTCCATGCATATTAATGTCTCCTGCTATTTAATATTCATCGGTGTTATGCCCTGTTGGCAGCTGCTCCCAGACCCTCATGGATCAGTGAGGCTTCCTCTTTGCCTCCCTCGTCTGACATGGGTGTAGATGTTTAGAGCGTGAAATTAAATTGGTCATTGTCATCGGGGTCCACACGCAGGGGAGTTGCTTGTTTGTGCACGCACGAACGCTTTACGCTTGGACAGGTAAAGAAAACTTCCCAGAAGTCTCGCAAGTTGGGCAAAGGATGGAAGATGAGCGCTCAGGTGGCAGTTTTGTTTGCATTCCGCTAATTGAGTCCTAATTGAATTGGCAGCAAAGGAAGAAGTCACGCAACGCAGGCTGCGCCGTTTGATGACAGCAGATCAAAGTCAGGAATTCTCCATTTGAAAGTTGGCGAAGGAATAAAGGCGACCTCGTTACTCTTCATGAAAATTCACACAGAGTTGTCTCCCGTACGTTTCAAATCAAACTTGTTCGATAAGAAATGCATTATTGAGCGCAGCCTGGGGAACAATAGCTTGATATGCATTTGAATGCACGCCGCTGAGGTAATACGGAACGCGCTTCGGCGCAGCGCGGTGGTGTCTTTGTGTTCTATCACACGAGCTCGGCAAGGCCATATTGGAAATGGAAATGGAAAAGGAAGAACACACAAGGCTCAGGCTTTGTTCCAAAAACTCACTTTGCCCATCACCTATCTTACACCTCTTCAAGTTTCTCATTTGCTCGTTTAAAGTCTCACAGGACCTCACATATTATAAATCACAATTTGCTTGCGAACAGCATATGCACCTTCATGCGGGGATTGTGTTCCTCCAAGACGCGCATACCTGAACACGCCATCATTATTTCCGCTGCGCAGTTTGCCGTATCGACGGAAAGACACAATTCCGTCTCCCGTCAATTATATCGATTACTTCAGCATGAGCGGAGGTAATGGGCTTCAGTGATCTTTCTTTCCCCTGCGATATTCGCCTCATCCCCTTTTATGTATGAATCCCCAAGCCCGATATCCCGCCCCATTGCCCCAATGTCGTTCTGTGCCACCAATGTCGGAGCTTGTTTCCATCATTTCCTGATTAGTCCCTGTTAGCTGAGTTGAAGCATGGGCATGCGTTTGTATTTGGGACTTCGCTTCTTTATTTTTACTGTGTCACCCAGCAGGCTGCTAGCACGGTGTTATAGTTAGCATAGCACATGTGGTTCACATTCAGGAATCAGTCATAAAGACTTGAAATTGTCCTGAAATTTATTTGGTCTTGAATGGACTAGGATAGGCTGAGGTTAACAATTCAAACTTCAATTTTAGTTGTAGTTACGTTAGAGACTGATAGCGGCATGGCCGCCAACAAGTACGTCCCTTCTTAGACTTGTAAAAACAGTCCAATACTATGACACCCGGTAACAGGTTATCATATGAATGCAATGCTATTCTGTCTACCTTTGACAACCAAATTAAAGACAATCTCACTTTGTCTACTTAAAGGTGAGGTCTTTAGTTTTCAATCAGAAATAAACACTTCTTAAACACTGGATGTATACACATGTAATCTGTCTCAATCAACACCTCTGGGCTTCTGTTAATGTGTGGTGGTTATTTTGTCATCATCCACCACCACACCAGCCTGTATTTTGCCATTTTGTTGTGTTTTGCCATGAGAGGGATGTTTGTGGGCGGAAAGTCCATGTTTACCCCTCCAGCCAATCACAGAGTGTGTGTGTGTGTGTGTGTGTGGGGGGGGGTGTCGCTGAAGGCAGGCGCAATGTTTACAAGAAGAGTGGGGGTTGAGCCATGGGAGAAGTCAGTTTTGAATTGGTTGTTAACAAATACAAAAGGACAAAACTAAAGACCCCACCTTTTAGCAAACCTAAATTGTGTCTTGCAAATGTCCACTACCTTAAAGTTAAGTGTTTGTCTCTGTAGGTGGCGCTGATGACAACCTGATGGAAGGTGGAGAAATGAAGTTTGTGTGTAAGCCAGGAGCGAGGAACATCACTGTCATCTTCCAGCCTCTTCTCAGGTACTCCACTTTCCACCATTTGTCTAAAAATCTAAATCAATTAGTAGAAAATAGAACTTACTTAGCAGCAAAAAAACGCCAACACTCTCAAGACATCCGAGATCCGGCACGTGAGTCGATAGCAGTAAAAATCAAACTAATTCTATTACGAAGCCTCTTAGTGACCATCCATTGATTTGTGACTTTTTCATGTTGATCGACTTACCATAAATCGGACCCTATGTAATGCACTGGACCTCCGGTTGGAAATGTTTTGTTGATACCCACCAGCAATTGGAATCGACAGCCGTCCTGGCTTTTACTTCACATTAGATTGAAGTCTTTGGAAGGCCTGCTACATTTCTGCAGAACTCCCAGGAGATGTTGCAAATCTAATAACGAAGACGCCTAATTGAATTGTGATGCTGTGATACATTACCTTCAAGGCTCCATTAAAGCAAGATGGCTCTTATTTCCTCGCCGCACAGTTTGACGCCACACAATGTCTATTTGTAATGCAGTGGGGTGGGATGATTGTAGCGCTTTGGCACAAGCGGCGACTTTAGCAAATGCTTTGACGTTAAAAGCGTCTCAAATGCGCCGCCTGTGCAGAGCTGCGGCGACAATGCGGCCATCTGGATGGCGGCTCTACAGTATTAGCAGATCCAGAATAACTGCTAAACGCCACATCTGAAAAACTTTGATGACCCATCGTTTTGATCCATCCAAGCAATGCAGAAACAAACTACAGAAAAAAAACCCTCCTTGCTATGCCATGTTGCCGATAATGGTGTGTATCAATCACAACTGCAGTTGCTTGGCACTCCCCTCTTTGCGACGAGACGGTGAGCGCCGCTGGCACGCCGTGACTTACAGATGGTTTTCTAATGGCGTAGCTCTGCTGATGCATCGCTAAACCTCCCGCAGCCAGCCGCGCAACTCGTGGCAGCAAAATGAACAAAAAGCATTCGCGTTGTGCACAAGCTGGCTAAATGCAACCTAAACAACTCATGCCAACTCTTGGTTAAGATGCTGGCCCTTTCGTTAGCTTTCTGAACTCAATCACTGCCAGGTTTCAAAGCAGAGTTTCAAATGTTGCCAACCCTTTTAAATGTATTTTGTCTCAGAATATTGTGTTCTTTGACAATTGAAGCACCACAGCTACCAAAATGAAGAGTAGACTTTCATCTTTTACCAGAAAAGGTACGTTTCTAGCTTTTCGTATTCTTACAAAACATAAATGTGTCAAGCAGAACAGTGACTTTGAAGCTATAATTTTTTCGTTTTGTTTTTGTGACATCTCAAACTATAAAGTAACAAAAAGAAGACAGAGAAAGGAATCTTGTTGGCAAAATAATCATTTATTTACAGGTATAAAACCTTAAGGGGCACTTTGTAATGCGTTCAAACTTGATGGACTTTGCTTATCTCAAATCAAAAGCAACATCACCATCTACAAGCAATTTGTTAGTCATTGCAGTGGTTTACAAAGTTGAATTTCACAGGAAAGTTGGGCAAGACCCTCTTCCACTGCTCCTTGTTGAAAACATACTTGACCAATGTATAAGTTGGTGGCAGTAAACATTTGGACAAAAATAAACGGCAGTAAATGAATTAATGCGCGCTAGACCTACAAATGCGCTCTTTTCATTACTGGCTGTCATTGTCATCTTCCCTAAGCCGTTCGTTCCCTGTGTCTCTGCAGCAAATCAGCTTGCACATTAGGCAGCGCCAAGGCCACCGTTTGTTTCCCATTCCGTCTTGGACCGTCTAGCAGCAGAAAAGTTGCGAAGGTACGCTCTGGCGCCTTCAAGGTTCTGCGTGTCTGACAGTGAATATGCTTAGGAGGATTATTTATTCCGCTGGGCCCTGGACGGGCTCTGAATCCCTGCTGCTTAGAAGCCCGAGCAGTGAGGGAAATCTTAGTCAGACATGGCTAATCACCATAGATAAAATGATGGGAATGACAAAGATGCAAGTAGGAAAACGCTTTCTGCTGTTGTTTTTTGCATCTACAATGTCCATCTGCTGCAATTAATATGCATGAATGGTAATAATAATAAAGGCCAGATCTGTGTCGAATCAATGCTAAGAATATGAGTTGTCGTCAAAGGTGACTGCAGGTAGTGAATATATGGCTTTGAGGGAGTGTTTGTGCATGAGGTAGCCAATTTAGTTGACTTGAGGTCTCCATTTGACATTTCGCTGGTATTTCCACCTCTTGCACCGGACAGGCTTGGCATTTTGAAAAGAGTCCGCAAGGGCTGCTAATCTCTCCCTGTCCACCCTTCGCACGGGGCTGAGTTGGGGCGACGCTTATGGATGTAAATGAGACCAAAAGACATACATTAACGCCGTGTTAAACCAGGGACCCGACGATATTCGGTCTCATGCTCATTAGAAGCATGGCGGATGCGTATGCAGGCCTCGCAAAGTTGGAGTGAGGAACAACTGCCCACAAGGTCAGCACGTGACAAAGAGCGCTGGGAGGGAGCGGTGAGGGGAAGGACGATGGAGTGAAAGTGGATGAAAGTAATGAGGAGCAGACAAAGAGCTTGATGACAGAAAAAAGACAGAAGGTCCTGGCCACCCGCTGCACTTGCCTGTGGTGAAAACGGAACACACCATGACTTGCCACTAATTTTGCACTCTCATTAAACTTCCTCCTCGAGAGCAGACAGTCCAAGTTGAGTTGAGCAGAATCAGAATGTTTGGAAATCATGGTTCGTTCTGTATGTCTGCACGTTTTGCAACCTTGAATGAACAGTGACGAAAATCAACAACACAACACTCGCGAGCCGCGGCGTTTACCCTTGCAAGCCGGCGCCGTTTAGTGAGACACGGGCTTTAAAGGCAAACTGGCGCTAATATAGTTACCACCAGTACCTGAACGTTTGCATTGCTGGCAGCCGTTGCTGCTGTGTTGATCCCTCCGGACTCCGGAGCGCTCACTAACACGACAGACAGTTATCGCATGCTGTGTGTGCAGATGCTCTTGCATCGTGGTAGTATTTCCTCCATTAGACGAAATATCCAATTTGCAAATATTGCAAGTTACCCTGTGGATAGCTTTTCTTAGAAGATGTCAACAAACTTTAGAGCGAGGCACCATGTTTGTTGCTCGTCGTGCACAGAAATGTTGCGTGTGTGGTGACGTCATCGTCCCCACACGGAACTGATAAGGGAATCGTTAGCAAAAATGGCAAACAATGCCAAGGAATTGAAACACTATCAGCCGGTTCTCTATAAGAACCGGTTTTCGATTCCCATCCCTACATCTACTGTACTGTACATCCTTTCCGCCACACGAAATGCTCACTTTGCACACAGTCCCAAGTCGCACCGTCTCCGCTTTCCACATTAAAGAGGATAACTTATTAACATCTACTTCCAAATACATAAATAATAAATAGTGTCACTGTAGCGATGTGATGCCATGGTGCACGCTAAGCTGTGTGGGAAGTCTCACTCTGTGCCACCGCGCAACTCCAGATTTAATAAAAAGTTATAAAAATAACCTCATATATTTATTTGAGTCCTGATCGGGAGACAATGTCCAATTCCGATCGAGTCAGCAACCACGTGATCGGGCCTGATTTCCGATCACGTGATCGGATCGGGACATCCCTAGTCTTAATAACCTCGATTAATTGAGTGGTATATTCGTCGTCGATTCCGTTACAAAGTCGTTGAAATTTTCAACATCATATTTGTCTACAAACATATTTCTGAACAATTTGCCACTGTTGACTCGTTACACTGGAATTTCTCCCGCGCCATCATCAATCGCGCCATTTATTTCATAACTCCCGCGAATCAGCGTAAGCTATAAATGCTCGAATAAAATTTCCGAACATTCTACAAGGCCTACGTCACCCTCACGTGTATATTCTGATGCATTTCATCGGCTAAGAGGCCAAGAATTGGTCAAAACAAAACACATTGACTTATCCGCTTTCCCGGATTTAAATGCAGTAGAGCTAGAACGCTCCCAGCTTTAACAGTAGAAACACGTTCGCGCGCTCCCGGCCTTAATGGGTTAAGATGACCAAGGTGAGGAGGAGTTTAGTGTCTCATCCCAGACGAACACTTAATGGAGAAATTATTCTTATTAAAATGCTGAATGACGAAAAATGACATGGCTGAGTATGCCTTCCATTACCCTGACGACCATGTGACACATACAAACAGTGGCAACCCCCAGTTTTCCCTCAAAACGACAATTTGTAGCATTGTTGTCAATATTGGTTCCTAGACTGTATGTCGGTAGTTTTACTCGGACTTGAAGTCTCGTACTCCAACCCTAATGTAAGCACGAATGACAACACTTTGTTAGCAGACTGCAAATTGTGCCTTGCACATTGTGCAGCATGCCAAGTAAACGGACTTAAGTGATGGCACGATAAAGTATCACTTGAACTGTCCTGTCACAATTTTAGTTGAAAATATGTGATTAGGACTGTCACAAACAAATCTTATTAAAATCCTTTATCCTATTGATTATTCAATCAATTTCTCGAGTAATTTTAATGTTTCTAGTTTTCAGACTGAGAAACCAAATAACTGCATTTGATTGACTGGACTGTTGGAAAAACATGCAGGATTTTTTTTTTTTAAGACTAATTCCGATATTTGACAGATTTGATTCTGATAACTGATCAGTCAGTTGATTGATTAAAAAAATGTAATAATTATTACAATAACTTAATGCTGAGATGTCAATTACAGGCAGAATGTTGACTGTTTTACAATATTTTGTCCTTTAGTTTTTCTTAATTAACAGAGAAAAATTGGCAAAAATTAGTTGATTGGTTGCTGAATTAATCATACCCCCCCCCACGACCCCACCACACCCCACCTCTGATTTTAAAAGAACTAATCAAATGTACTTACTAAAAAGTCATATATTTGAGTGCATTTTTTGCCATGTTCGAGAAGTACTTAAGTGTACTTGTTGTGGGGTAAAAAAAAAAGTAGTATTGGTGCTCCAGCAGCTCTTAATGTAATTCTCCTTCCCATCTTTTCTGCCATGATGAGGGGGCTTTTCCTTCAGTCTCTTTCTCATCCTCACCCATTAAATACCAGAGCATCGTCAAGAAGGAATTTACACTAGAGAAGGTCATGAGCTTGCGCGAGCTGAATGTAGTCGACAAAAGAAAGCAACAACATAGAGGCGGGAGCAGATGGCGGCGACGGCAGAAAAAGCACAATGGAAAAGATGATTAAACAAAAGGAACAAACGGACAGGTGGGTTGTGAGAGTAGAACAAGATAAGAGCCAAGAAGAAAGAAAGTAAGAAAGCCTCTTAAATTGCGTGTGTGTTGAATGGCTTGTTAGTCTGCTTTGAATTGCTAGTTTTGTATGAGCACGCTGTAGAACAATGTTCTGGCTGGCCATGGGGAGAGCATGAAAAAAACCCAGAACAAGACAAGAGTGCTTAACTGTTAGTGTTTAACATTAAACATTGCAATATACCCCACTGATGCAATTGCATTCAGTTCAATAAATTGCATTACACATTCAACAATTCATCCAACGGACTCATAAAAATGGTCTAAAACCCTAAACAGCCGCTCATGTACTATGTGTGCTATACTGTCCTGTCTTCAGTTCTTCAGAAACACTCAACGTGATCTTGCCCACAAGCTATTTATTCACACTCACAGTTAAAGTTTCCAGTAAATCAAACATAATATAAAGAGAATTGGATGCAAGGGCAAACAAAAGTCCGCTAGCGTTTGCTCAATTAAAACACATTATGCACAACGTCATAGACGGGCTAACAGATAGCATCAATATCAGAATTCAACCTTTAAAAGATGAATATTCGAACACAAGCGCGCGCATGATTTTTTAATCTACAAAAATTGATATATTACTGCAGCATTGTGCAATGTTCTTTTTTATATCTTTTCATCAAATGCGCATAACAGTACATATACAGTACCTCCTGGGCCATTATTATCACACGTTTATCATTTTCCAGAAGTGTTGCTTTAGCCTCGAGCAAACACGAGTACAACACGCATGGTTGGCATGGACACACACACACACCTCCTATATGAAATCCGACATTGCGGAGGTCTTTTCACCAGCTATAGAAGGCCGGATAAATGCTTTGATTTTGTTTATCCACCCCTTAATGGAATCACACCGGGTACCCAGGGCAACATATGAAGCCGGCAGTCGCCATCTCTGCCGGGAGTGGCGGGTGGGGTGGGGGGAGGCTGGGGGGTTTAAAGGGGTCCGGCTTGCCTCAGCAGTAGATGTCTTGTGAAGTTGGCTTTGATGTCCTCCGAGCGAAATAGTGGACACTGAGAATTGTTGGCTTGTCCGATTAGAGGCTGAAATTGTGCTTGGAAACAAGGATTTGTCGAAATGTATGCTGTAGCGCAAACACCACACAGGAAGATCTCATAATCTTCTTCCAATCGGCTGTTCCCGTTTAGGTTTTGTCCTCTGCATTTTCTCTGACTCCTCACATTTGGAAAAAGATTGCACTGAATTATCATAATTTTTCCCTCGCCCTCTATTAAAGCTGAACAATTAATCGTAATGCAGTAGAATGCATTTTTCAACTGCTGCATTTGGGCAAAACATTTTGTACTGTTTTTCAAATCACATATTCCGCAATTTGATTGTCTTCAAACTTGTTCAGCCCTCGACTGTATGGTCAACAATCTGTGCATATTGTATTACCCACAACCATTTAATGAGGCCAACCCTTCCTTATTTTCAGCACACAATAATTCAATTAAGCCCTTATATGGCCGGAACACCTCTCGATGCTTGTGAAACCGCAAATTCACAACAAGGATGCATTATTGACACAAAATCCAGCCAATTTACGGATGATTTCCACATTTTCCATTTCCTGTTTCTTACCTCCTTAAATCCTTCAATCCCCTGACAACATGAGCTGCCACTCCGCGTTAGCGTCACATCAGTGAGCCGGCCTTTGATTGGGGGCCGGGCCTTTCCAGGTGGGCGAGCCGCTCGCTCCCTGATAATAACCTTGTTTGATTGCTGGAGCGGCGATGTAATTGATTGATCGGCAAAGGCTTTTGAAGGAGCCCGTGCAGATGCCAGGGTGCGGATGCGTGTATGACAGACTGTGTAAAACTCAAGTGAAGACATGCTGCAAGGGTTTGCTTCAACCAAGCCGTCCACTTCAGGTTGGCAGGTTTGCAATAGTTGGTCCTGACAAAGTAACCAAGTATTAATGATGGGCATTTTTTCTTATTGAAACCACTCACCTCAGTGTGTCAAGCTCCTTATTTTGGCTTCCGTGTAGAAAAAGTTGACAGTATACGTACAGTATTTAACTGGACCATATTTTTCAGTTAATATTTTTTGGGTGACGTCTCATAGTTTTTTCTGAATATTTAATATTTTTTCTTTATTTTTCTATACTTTTTAATATTTTAATTTATCATTAGTATTTGTTTTTATATTTTTTATGTATTTTCTATATTTTCTACATTTTTATCTATTATTTTATATATATATATATATATATATAATTTTGTATATGTATATATATATAATTTTGTATATGTATATATATATAATTTTATATATATGTATGTATGTATGTATGTATGTATATATATATATATATATATAATTTTATATATATGTATGTATATATATATATATATATATATATATATATATATAATTTTATATATATGTATGTATATATAATTTTATATATATGTATGTACAGACACTCCCCTACTTACGAACATTCGAGTTACGAACAGTTGCGGTTTATATAAGTATGTTTAAGGCTTGTACAAGTAACCTGCATTAGTTTGTACTGAAAAAAACTTTTAATAAAATGGAGAGAATACGTACAGTACTGTACTGTACTACGTATGTTAGAGAGAGAGAGCGAGAGACACACACAGTATGTACATGTACGTAATAAGATAAATAAAATGAAGTTTAACTTACTTTTGGAAGATGTACTCGATGCTTAAGGAGATGATGGAGGAGGAGGAAGAGGAGGATTTTATATCATGAGAGATTCTTCGTCGTCGCTGGAATCGGCTTCAAAAGTTATTTCCTGCTTCATGGGGACCGGCGTTTCTTCCTCCTCCTCCTCGCCACGTTGCTCAGCCTCCAATGAGCTCTCACAGCGCCAATCGTCGGTATTAGCGGCGGAAAGAAGCACTACGCGCAATACAAAATCTAACTTACAGCATTTCTTTCCGAACATTTTTCGACATACTGTACGCGCAGAAATGTTCGTATGTACCGTTGTTTGTAACTCGAATGTTCGTAAGTAGGGGAGCGTCTGTATTGCAGTTTTTGTCCGTATTTTCCCTGTGGATTTTTCTTGGATAATATTTTATATTTTCTAATATATTGTTCTAATGTAGATTTTTGCTATTTATTTTTTTCTTAATTGTTCTGTAGTTTAAATCTTTATTCCATTATGTGTGTATTTTTCTGGTAATATTTGGGGATTTTTTTGTGTGTGGCTAATCTTATTTGTATTGCCCAACTGTGTCATTTTTAAATATTTTTGATCACATTTCCTTTCTGTGTTGTGCCCCTAGATTATTTTATTTGTCAGTTATTGATTTTTTTGTTATTCTGAATATTTTTGTATGTCCCACCTAGATTTTTTTTCTAACAGTCTTTTTTGATATTATTCTTAGATATTTTAGCTGAGCTAATATTTTTTTGTATTGTTCAGCAAATATTTTCATTCATATTTTCAAAATCTTCATCTGATATCCTTGATTCTATTGTGTATATTTCTTACTTTATATACTATATATTACTTTACATCTTATACTTTATTATTTTTTCAATATTATTTCCTTAGTTATGTAAGCATTTTTTTTCCCAATTAGGAAATATATATTTTGCAATGTTTGAATTTCCTGCCCTAGACCTTATGTCTAATGTAATCGTCTACTATTTTGTTATGATATTTTAGGGTCTTGTTTAATAGTTTTTTATTTTGAACCTTATATGTGTTGTCTCTCTTCAGATTGCGCAAGTGTACTTAATAGTTTGTCTTGTGGCACTCCCATTGAAAAGTGCTTGTTGGCAACTGAGTTCTACTTTTATGGGATTTGTTTTTTTTTAAACACTTTTCCACCTAAGGAATTGTTTGTGATCTCCTAATTGCTCCTTCTATAAGTTAGTCCATGTTTCTGGATAGTTCATTATTCTCCAAGATGAATGCTTCGCCGTTTCATGGGATGGCAGACTTACAAGAGACGACTTTCAGCACTTTGTAATTGCGCCGGTTTCAAACAATTAGCTGACTTTGATTTGCTATTAGCTTTCCAATGATGTCACACTTAATCATGGTACGACAAAGCAAAGTTAAGGCATGACTTTGAGTGTGTGTGTTTATATGCCGTGTCTCTTAAACCTCCCACCAACTCCTGGATAGAGCGCAAGATACATTTGTCAAAGAGATGGATGTTCCTCCCGATTCGTCCTTCCTCTCCCATGCCCAAACCGCCGGTGCCCCACTGAGTGTGCGAGGCAAGTGGTGGAAAAATCTAACTGGCACCTCCTTTTAAAGTTCTCCCTAACTGACTTCAAGTCCAGAAACAGTTCAGCAATAAAGCCCAACATAGAACTTTGCACAAGTGGAGTGTGATCGGTTGGGAATTTGAGACACATAACATAGTGGAAAAAAATCCATTATGTTTGATGTGAGCGTCTCACAGCGAAAACCCAGCGAAACAACATTAGCGCATGCTGTAATGCTATTGCGGCTTTGCGAATATGAGATTCCAAATGGATTTGAGCGCATTACAACATTCTTTATTTGTAACATTTATTCCCCCCGGTTTCAAATGCTGTTTTGCTAAGTATGACACCTCCCCTCTGCGTGTTCTCCAGCTGGGAGCGATGTTTCTTTTTATGGACGGAACACCATAGAAAAGAAGGATCATTTGTACATGGGGAAAGAATATATACAGGTGTGTATCCACCACATTCTGCTGAAATGGTACTAAATCAGTCAAGTGGTGCAAGCATGAGCAGACCTAATGAGTTTGATTAAGGAGAATGCAGAGGAGATTGACACATGCGCGCACACACACTCACACTCACTCCCCGCCGCTTGACGAGATAGGAGATGGAGTGAGGCCATTATGCAAATGTCAGGTGTCAAGTGTAAATGAAATCGGAAGGACGGGAAGCAGAAGTATTGGATATCATCATACTGGCAAAGTGGTGAGAACGTCCCGACGCGAAGGGACGGCACAAGGATGAGTCATATGTGAAGAAATAGACAGATATTGACAGTCAGTTGATTGGAGGAGGCACATGAACACCTTTGCCTGAAATGCAACAATTTCATCTGATATTGTCATTTACTCGTCGATTGTTTTTGCCAAACTCACAGCGTGTATAGGATAAAAATATCTGAATTAAGTAAAATCCTGCACAAAATAAATGCTCCATCAATGTGTGGATTAGTATGAACTGACAGAATGAAATCCCAAAATAAATATACTATAATATTAAAAATAAAATAATATCAACATAAAATAGTCAATAAAAAGTGATACATTAAATAAAATGCTTAAGAATAAAAAAATATTTTAAATAAGTTACCGGTTTAATAAAATCAAGTAAAATTCTTAAAAATAATTAAATAATAAAGTACAAAATATTGTGACAAAAATAAAAGTAAGTAAAATAAAAAATACATAATTTTATACAAAAATGAGAATACATTATGTACAATATATAAGGCTCTTAAATTCCTACTATTCAAAATAATGGGAATTTTTATTAAATAAATGAATACAATAATAAAGCTTTGAGCGACCTTTATCATAAGTATGTGAAAAGGGCATTGTTTGTCATGTTTTCATTTGAAGCAATTATACTTTATTGGTAAGCTTTGAATCTTTATCTTCATGGGAAATTACGGTAAATGAAATAAATAAAATACGATCATCTTAACAGTAATTTCCTGGCATCAGTTTTTTAGTTTCCTTGCTTTTGGGTGCCTATCAACCTCACCTTTAGTCACCCTTGTAGGCGATACGCTTGATTGTCACTCGGACAAATGCAATATTCCACATGAACATGAAAGGCGTCACATCAGAGCCCAAGTGAAAGGTAACAAAAAAGGTCAAGGTTGTCATCGCTCTTGCCGGGCAAAACATAACAAAAGCCTGAGATTCGATGAATAATTTAACCCCTTGCAACATATTCCCCCTTCCCGCTGCGACATATACGAAGAGTGTCTGTCACTTTGAGCGGCCTCTGCCAATATTATGTGCTCGTCCTCGATCATGACTCAACAATTCATCACTTTCAAATCGACATCACAATGTAGTAGATTGCAAAGCTTTTGTCTATAGTAAATCTAATTTTGGTTATTGTGATACACATTAATGCATTGCTTATGCTTTTTGAAGCATGCATGGGAAGAGAAGTTGAAAAAAGAATCGCATATTGAAACGCAATTGCAAAATGGGGGGGGGGGGGCACAATTAAATGACTTCTCCAAATAGTTCTGCCCAAGCCTCTATCCGTGGTGACATGTGGCGCTATTTTCACAGTTCCCCAAATTGCATTTTGTGGCAAAATGAGAGCTGTCACCCGACCCCCCTTGGGGGCCTTGCAATCCCTGATTGAGATGCCACCAGCATGGCGTCGATCTTGCCACAGTTTTTCTACATTTCAAATGCTGCCTTTTCACTTTAGCACGCTTACCTCTTCCTCACACCTCGGTGCGCACGTCCCATCGCTTGGGGAGCCCTTCTGTGTGTTCCACTAGTTATCTTTATTGCACGTTTCTTTTCAAATTCAATCAGGCCTTCACCACAGCCTTGAGAACTATTTCAATGTACTACAGCGGGATGGAAAGCATTTAACATAAAGAGGCCCAGCATTTGGATGGATAACTGCCATGGAGTGCTAAAAATCGAGCGAGTGGTGATGAAATGGGGAGAGGAGATGTTGTGCCATGAGTGACGAGGCCCTAACGTAAGGTGTGATATCGCTCGCTATGGGCTTTTTTCATTGCTATTAATTTGAGATTATGAGATTCATCTCATTTATTTCAAGAATTTAAAACATTTAGTTTATCTTATAGTATAGTTTAATTGACTTCCTGTGGCGACCTATGACTTCTGCTCATGTGTGCAGCCAAGCTTAGAGTCACTGTGCCAAGATGGACAAAGACGGAGTGTACATTAAGTTTTACTAGCTTGACGCTTGTTAGACAAATCTCAAGTAATGTGAGCCCGTTGCAAAGCCAAATTCAATTAGCATACTAGTTGTGCGTCTTAGGAGTGTCATTTCAGAGCAAAATAAAATGGCTTGCTCAAGTTTCCTGCACACGGTCTCACAAATTTTCTATTTGATTTTACATTAATTACAAGAAAATAGTAGTTTGGAAAAATAATATGGGGAGAATAGTAAACATGAGATTAATCGTGATTAGTTACAGAAAGTAACTTGTTTTCTGAGTTTGGTCATGTCACATTCACGAGCTCAGCCATGATTGGTTTACCTGAGCCCAGAGCAACTGTGATATCATTTTCCGTCGACAGCAAGTCCCCAAAAAACGGGCCACCTTTGCGGCTTAATTTTCCACAAATGCAATATTCATTAGAATGCCATCTTTTGACTAGCGGGGCTATATTGAACATTATACTGTAAAGACATTTTGGACTTAAGCTCATTGCAGCATTATATAGTAGGGATGTAACGATAACGGCAATATCGTGATATCACAATATTAAAACTGCCACAATATCGCCATTGTCATGTCATGATATCAAAAGCAGCACATCTGTTAAAAAGTCAGGTTGATTTCCATTTGTGCAGTTCTAGCACCCTCTGTTGGCTAGTTTCTTTAGGGCCCGACCGATTAATCAACCACCGATTATAATCGGCCGATTATTGCCCTTCAAACATCTGCCAAAACAATTGGCCAAATGACCGATTATTTTCCCGTTAAAGCGTTATAAACATTATCGAAGAAAGCCGAAGTTTCAGATGCTATGAAAGTATCCTGAATGTGCCATTTTGCCTGCGTATCATGATCGGCAAATAGCAAGTGTGTAGCGTATGTTATTCTGGTTATTCTGTTGTCCCCTGAGCGTCCTTTAAGCGGTTTATTGTCATCCCAGTTGGAATTAACTGTAAAACTAAACACACAACAATAAAAATAACACCCACTGTATATTTAATTACCAAACATGCTTCATTTCTAAAACATCGCTAGCCTAGCGCTAATGCTAAAGGCGGAGGGAGGATCCCATTCAAATGCTAACCAGAAATTAGCATCAACTTCGGGAGTGTTTTTCCTTCAAATAATGTATCTTCACACACAAATGGTGTGAGAACACATACCCACGGGTAAGATAACGCGACACAAAGGCACAAATTCTTCCTAATGTGTGAAAAATGAGTTATTTTAATAGAATTAAATCGTAACTTCAATCGTAAGTGTATACACCATGGATGCAAGGCACCATACTGCTCCCAAGAGGCCAAAACGCACATGAACAGTCAGTATTTGCTGTTACTGTTTTTTCAGTTGCTATTATTGGATTATATTCTATTCTTATTTCACATTCTTATTTTTATTTTGTCATTGTCCTTTCAAATTATATTTAAAGTAGAGCTGTCAAACGATTAATTTTTTTAATCAGATTAATCACATTTTAGAATTTTGATTAGTCACGATTAATTGCTTAACAAAAAAGGCTTTTTTAATCAGCATTTTTTCTTGCCAAATTTGAAGAACACGAGGTTATGTGTTAATTCTTTTGACATTTAATGTTATGAGGACGTCTTCAACATTTTTTGATCACTGCACACACTCATCCTCCTTTTTTTCCTAATCAGTTAATTACTTGCATAATTTAAGATGGGAAAAAAATGACCCCAATATTTTGACATGAACAAATATTCTAAATGTGATACGCAAACATTTATTAAATGCTTTACTTAAATGCATGTAATTATGTTTATTGCTCAAACACAACCTGTTGCTACCTTAAATTTAGCCATCCACTGTCACGCTAATGGATAATCTCGGGTCAAAGTTAATAGTGTGATGCGTTAAAACATGATTAATGCGATATTTTTTTGTGATTAATTAATCAGTTAAAGCTTTAACTTTGACAGCACTAATTTAAAGTTTATATTTCAAGGATTCAAAGCATTTATTTTCTCAAAATTCAAGGATGCAAAATTCCAAGGATTTATTTTTTTATCACACATTTCCATATGACATGACACAAAATAAATCCCCAAGGTGTACCAGGTCAGCCCAGTAAATCCGAAGACTTGTGAAAATAACACAAGCTAAAAATATATAAAAGAAAAGGTTGAATCTCAAAATAAAAATGAATAATAAAAATGCAAGAGGCTTGAATTTCACATATTTACAACATGATTCGTGCATAACAAAAACAAAGTGCAGGGATGAATGGGCATGATGCTACCATGACATTTTTAAGTACCGTAGTTGAGTAGCCTTAATAGTTAAATAAATACTAAGTTTTGAAATCACAAATTGTTTTAATCATGATTTCAATCTCAATCAAATAATTGCTATTTTTCCAGCTCAATTATGTACTCTAACCATATACAGTACAGCAGTTGTAAACAAGTCAGAAGGGTTTTATTATTAACACATAAATCTATACAATAACCTTCTATACTTCATGAAATTTGTTGATAAGGTCAGACTATGGACTTGTCATTCAAAGCAGAGTAAATCTTAATAGCGAAATTAAGGAAATTGCGGGATAGTTTTATGCATTATATATAAACATTTTAAAATAATCGGCCGATTAATCAGTAATCTGCATTTTTTTCCTGCCAAAAATCGGTAATCGGCCTCAAAAAATGCATATCGGTCGGGCCCTAGTTTTTAGTATCAGGTAATTTTTTTACAATATTGTGACCTTTTTTAATATCTTCAACCTCCCCACAATATCATGATAATTATTGTATCCTGACCTTCATATCTTGATAATATCGTATCGTGATGTTTGGATATCGTTACATCCCTATTATATAGTATAGAGGTTTGCACTTGGTTTTATCCCACTGGCCGCACTGCACCTAATAATGTCTAACTACACAATCAGTGTTGTGTTCCAAGAACGGTAAGTACATAGAGAGCGAGGCCAGGGAGGGTGCCATCACCTGTCCGTCTCTATTGACAAGCTTTACACAAAGCGGATAAAAGCCATCATTTCGCCTTCCCTTTGTGTCCTGCAGTGAGAGCCATCTTTTGCCCGATAAAGCTCCTAATTGCTCCGTGGAGCAATTAGAGAGAGCTCAGCATTTCTTGGCTTTGCCTTGCACTACACTAAAACTAATCTACATCAATAAAAATATATACAAACAAATCAAAGATCATGCTATAATAATACTTATCATCATCAGATTAAGGCAAGAGATTCCTGTCTAGAAGGTTGTTTTAAAGTAAATATAAAAAATCCAAACAAAACACATTTCCAAAACTAACACAAATTTACAATAATGAATAAATGCTTACTATTTTTTTCCATAAATAGACATTATTAGTAAAAAAAAAAGAAAAGAAAATTAACGTTAATCAATAAAATTACAAAAAATCTGATTTTACAAAAATTAATACAAACCAAACTAAATATTGAATCAAATGAATGAAGAAAAAAATCTGATTCAATTAAAATATAAAACCAATCCCAAATAAATGTGGATCAAATACATAAAGTCAGGCTTAGGGAGAAAAAAAAGAACAAAAACATATAAATAAATAAATATGATAATGACTAAAATTAATGAACAAAAGCATATAAATAAATAAATATGATTATGACCAAACTGAATATACAAAAATTACATACAAAAAATACATAAAATATTAAATACTTTTTACACAAAAACAATAAAATTAATAAACAAATCCATAAAAATACAATAATGTTAATATATAAAATAAATAACTCAATTCATATTTAAACATCAATACGTAAACTATTAAATAAAATGCATTGCCAATATGCTACTTTTCCCCAAATATTTTTTTATGGAGTTTTGCAAGTTTGCTCTTTTTTTTTTTAGTTCTGCAAACTTAACTAGCACACAAAAGCATGGAAACATGACCTTATTAGAGGAGGTAATAAATAAATGTATGTAAAAAATCCGTTTCATATACGTTCACTTTCTCGTCAGCCTTGGAGAAAAGACTAATGACAAGATGGTCTTGTTCGCAGCGTGAGATGGCGTCCAAAAGAAGGAAGGTGAGCGTTAGGAAGATGAAGGAGCGGTGGCATGGCGGCCATTTGTCTTTTGAGGTTCCGGTTGCGTCAGCTAAACAAGGCCATCTTATTTCCTGTTGTCTGCAGGAAGCAGCTGTCTCGCTAGCGTTACCAGCGCCGCCGCTTGCTGCTTCTTGGGAACTCATCAATCTCGCTCGTTTTAATTGGTCTGCGCCTCGCTGCGACGGACGAGCCTACACACACACACACACACACACACACACACACACACACACGTACGCACGCGCGCACCACACACACACACAGACACGTTTGTTTTACTATCTTTGTGGGGCCATCTCATTGACATAATGCATTTCCTAGCCCCTTCCCCAAACCCCAACCATCAAATATAATTTCCTACCCCTACCCCTATTCCTTACCCTAACCTCAACCATAACCCAATTCAAACCTAAACTCTAAAACCAAGTCTTGACCCTCAAAAAGAGGTATAAACTTGTGGGGCTCAGCAAAATGGCCACACATGGACGGGTGGGCCCCACAACTCTGTGAAATCCTGAAATGTTAGCCCCACTATGTAACAAAAACAAGTCCACACACACACACACACACAAATAGGCAGACAAACACACTTTGAAGGCGCATATAGCAATACAGCAGTGGACCCAGCTGTGCACCTTGTGGTACACCAGAGACTAATATCACACTGAATGTTGTCTTATTAATGCTTAGAAAGATAATTTAGCTAAAGCAACACATATACTGTACAATATGGGCAGATAGATAGTCTTGCTGGAGGTCTAGGCTAGAAGTGTCCAAACATGACCTGGAGGCTTGGCAGCCATTTTGTAGCCCGCAGTATATACTAAAAATAACATTGGAAATGTAGTTTTTCTTTTTTGAAAGGCAGCATAAAAAGTGAGACTACCTCGGCTAGCTGCAAAAAAAACAAACAAAAAAAACACATTACGTTTAAAATAGTAACTGCTGTGATGTAGCATTTTTTTTAATACAGTATAGTAAAAATAAAACAATAAATAACTGAAGTTTTTTTTTTGCATTTGACTTCAAGCTTCAAACATCAATGTGGAGTAGTAAAGTTGACTATTCGACTAATCACGTCAACCTTGCAGCTTAAGTGCTGAAACACCGTTTGTCATGTTGGCTATGATGCTGATGGTTCATTTTTGTCCGTCATCCGTCTTGGTTCAGGCAGAATCCACAAACTTAATTGTTAGATCTGCCTTGTATTCCGTTATCTCCACACATATGCAGTCAACTGCATACGTGGGTTTAATCATCCACTGCATTGCTGCATCACGCATTGCTGCATCACACCACCCGGATTCTTTGCTGAAAATGGAAATGTAGTATGCAAACTGACACACTGCCATCTGCTGGTAGAAGTGGAGATTGCACAAGCATTGCATGACAGCTGAGAACAAATTGTACATTTGAATCATACTGAAGGGAAAAGCTCTGCTGTGGCTTATCTAGGCAGGCGTACTTAATTGTATGACTAACACATCATCACGTGCATGCATGCGTATATTCCAAATCAAGCATTAAGATTGTAAGTTGCCCTCTTCCAACTTTTTAATTCTCCCTTCTCCCTCTATCTCATTAATTCAACGCCACCATAAAAGTAAGCAAGCGGCGCGCGGTAATCCGAGAGAATCGATATTGAATGTGCACTTGAATAACAATTAAAAAGAAAGAAAGATTTAGCGTCAGAGTTGGCCGCGCGGTGTGAAAACTCTGCGAGTGTCTCCCATCCATTAGCATCCTTTAATGACTTTGACATTCTTGCTGAAGTGGCTGAGGAGTGCCGCAGGAAAGAATCATTGCAAATAGATAAGAGCTTTGGAGTGTCACCGGATGGGCTGTGCTGTCATGCGATGGCTTCTCCTTTTTTATTCCAGTGTTCTTGACGGCCGACGGTGAAATCAGAATTCAACCCAGCTCCTGCCAAAGTCTCTAAACGATACACTCTTCCATCTCATTTCTCTTTCGGCATGGTTGCACTTGTGCCGCGGATGGAGATGGATGGCGAGAAGCGTTTGTTAGCTGAGCTTTGCTTTCCAAATGAATTCCAAGGTAGCGGCCATTAATGCTGGACATTTAGTCGATTTCAAATGGACATCACATTGTAGTAGAATGCAATTTTCATATCGCAAAGATTGCAAATTGAAAAAAACAAAACTTTTTTGCAGTGTATACACTGTACTGTACTTGTTTCATGAAAACATGAAAAATTGAACGTGAAGTGGTAAAGCCACATTTGTCTGCATTATTTTTGAAATTTTACACCACACTCGTTTGCTAGGAATTGGTGAAGTTGTCATAATGAATGCTCAGAAGACACCAAGTCAAGGAAGAAGAACCTTGACAAAATTATCGCATATTAATAAATACAATACTGAAGGGAAAAATCGCTCGACAATCAGCTCTCCCGGCAATCAGAACGCCATTAGGGGATACACCGTGTTAACTCATTAACCCAAATCCCTTCCAGTAAAAATACATAATGCCATTCACGAGTGCTGCTTTTCCCATTCACACGCCCAGGACCGTGACATGGACAATTATCTTGCTCCATAGCATACACCTCTGACATCTGTTTGCTAATGACAGATAATTACATGTTGTCAAGCGCAATAACATGTTTCTGCATGGGAAGGGAATGTTGCTTCTAAAAATGGACATCAAGAAGAAGGAAGGTTGATGCTTAAAGCTGGCCTTGGCTAGAAAATGGATGCAATTTGAAAATATGAGCCAAGTAGCCAATGGTTTTGCTCATATGTGAGCGGATATTCAGTCGATAATGCTCACTTCTAAAAATATTGAATACCTGCAGCTATACAATATTTGAATAATGTAGCATGCTGTCTAAGTAGTTTGCACGTCTAGCTTGCAGTTCTGTATTCAATTCGCGTTTAAATCTTGGCTTTGGCCTCTCTATGTGGAGTTTGCATCTTCTCTTTTAAATGAATAAAATATAAATGAACCAGTTTTAGGGGAATAAATGGCTCAAAGCAACAATTCAGTGCTGCTGGGTGGAATTTTTGCATGTCCACATATGGTAATTTTCTTAGCCCCCCAACCCCCCTCCATCCCCAATCATTATTAATTGTCAGTATCCACTTGTTGAAAATAACTTGAAAGCAAATATATGAACTCTTTTTGATTGTTGAACTGTCTGAGAAGTGTTGCAGAACTCGCGGGAGCCATGCAGCATTTCGTCGCCTCAAGATTTAAAGTGTGGATGTTTTTTGTGTCAATAGTTAGGTCAGTTGCATTTTAGGAGTAATTTTGTGTGCAGATTCATTTCCGTCAATACATGTTTTAGTCGGCGTATTATAATTTTTATCTTGCATCACTTAAGCCTTTGAAATAATGTTTGGTAAGATGACATAACCACAGACGTTAGCTTTTGATTTGATGAGTATTTGTGTTTTTTTCTTTTTAGGGAATTAAATTGCCGATTAAACGTGATGATGAGCAATCACAATCAAATCAAATGAAAACTCCCCCTTTCCTCGCCCACACTGTACTACAACCTTTGCAGCATGTCAGTATTTGTCTCAGCTCGCCAGGGCGGCTAAGTGAATTATTTAAGGTTATTAAGATTTCGCACGGCAGGCTGAGTCGTCGGCGAGCGCTGGATGCGGCTGCCGTTTCCACAGCAACCCAGTCGATGCTTCTGATCCGACGTCTCTGCCTCAATCCCGCTGTTGTGTAGTGCGGCGGCCAGTTACTTCAGTCCAACTCTCCCGCCGTCTGCATGCGGGTCCACGCTCCTCGCCTCCAGATGGCACGTTTACTACTCGCCGCATTACTCAAATGTTATCGCCGCTGTCTGCGCAAAAATCCATCTGTGCTCACACACAAAGCGGACGATCCATCATCTTGACTCCGGTATCGAAACAATGACAGTAATGACAGCCGCGGATGGATCTCGGGGTAACACGGCGCGCCGTTAAAGTGGCAACTTTCTGTCCCCCAAAATCGATTTGATTCTTCTATTTCTGGAAGATGAAGTTGTCAGCAGAAATTGTATTTTCTATGGAAAAGCGGAGGACTCGCAGGCGAGAGGGTGTTGAAGTTCTCTCCATATTTATAGAGAGGAGCTGTTTATCTGGCTCGCATTGTTTGACAGCTTTAATTAGGCCACAGAAGAGTTTCTCCCGCTTTGCGCTGCGGTCGACTTTGGAGAATCAATGAAGGATTTACAGTGGCTTTCGACTGCACTCGCGAGGCCCCCAGTCTTGCTGACTAATTGGGTGCAAATGCTGAGTCGTGTGTGAGTGTGAGAGTGAGTTTGGTCCGCGGGAATTGTTTTGTTTAGCCAGAGGCTACGAGCTACATGCTTCATGTTGATATGTGCCAAACTAAACAACTTGTTGTGGGTTATGACAACATTGGAAAGCTCCAAAAAGCTTCCAAGGGCTGCAGGGGATGTATTGACATGTTAACGTTTCCATCTATTGGGAGCTGACTCTCTTTTACTGTGCACAAATTTGGGTTTTTTGATTCTCTTTTGAGCCTTAATTACATGAACCTGTTTTGAGGGGTTGGCTTTCTGTCCTTTATGGCTGGGCCATGGCTTTCACTTCCAACAAAGGGGTGGAGCTAAATGATGGAAACAAAACAAGAACAATAAAAATATTTTTTAATGTTAAAAAAAAACAAAACTCTCTAGTTCAGTAGCCATTGTGCTGCTCCTCAGCAAATAGTCGTTCGTTGCGGAAGATAGAAAATATTCACGATCAAAGACGCATCTGTCGAGGAAGGACGCATCTGTACTCGTGACTTCTAACTATTTTGTTGACATTGGGATTTTTAACTACATTGTTGCAATATGCCTGGCGGAAAAAGAGCTGACAAAATTGAGGAGATAACATCTTCTCTTGCAAAACTCAAAGAAATGGTCACCAAAATACTTGAAATGAAAAAGAGCATCAAGCCACTTCTGCAGGAAATTCAGCAGTTGAAGAAAGAGACACAAGAAAAAGATCGACGCATTGCCACCTTGGAACAAAAAGTGGATGATTTGGAACAGAATCTTTGAATCAACGATGTGATAGTTACAGGTATCCAGATTAAACCGTGCCGCAGCCCTCGGACGAGAGCTGCGACCAGCACAAGTGCAGTTGATTCTGACCAAGCTTCAGCGAACGAGACTGTCGAACAACAAGTGACTCAACTCAACGCAGTGATTTGGGTTTAATTGTGGATCCAGCGCACATCCAGATGTGCTTTTCGCTTACATCTGGGGGGACACGACACTGGCAGTTCTGATCAGGTTTGTTGACAGGAAGAAAAAGATTGCTCTTTTAAGAGAAAGATACAAGCTTAAAGATAAACATGTCTACTTTAATGAAAATTTCACAAAACGAAATGCTGACATTGCCAGAAGGGCGCAACAATGAAAAAAAGAAGGGCCATTATCTCAGAAGAAAATACGGATCGTGAAAAAAGTGGAAGAAATTGAGAGACAATAACTGCAATCAGTAACTCACATCATTAAATTGTGGATTATGTCTTACCCAAATGAAATTATTCTAAAATATTACTAATTAACCCAAAACTGGAGCTGTCATGATTTGAATAATGTAAATATAGCATTGCTGACACTGCCAAGGTTAACTCTTGTTTATACACCTGCATTGATAACATGTATTGTTGTTCCTGTAAGAACGTATTGTCTGGCTGTTCTGTTTGGACATTTGTTGCAACATGAAAGGCTGCCGTGATAAGGTTGTATTGTGGCTGCAATGTATCTGCAATGGGGTTGGGAACATGGTTTGTGGGATGCGGCTAGCGGGAACTACTCCCCCGGTGGGCTGGCCTTGGTGAGCGCTCAGCAGTATCAAGATCTAAGCATCATCGGATGCTGGCAACAGTGGTGGCTGAACTCACCAGAATGGAGTGAACATTGCTGTGGAGGCAATGGGCAGAATGCAAGCCGATCTACTCTTCTGGAAGCCACAACGTGTGAAAGCTGATCCAACGTCAGCGAAGACGCTACTGGTGAATGAGCGTGCGCTCGCCTTGGCTGCTTGCCTGGTTAGGTGGGCCTGTTGGTGGCGTTCAGGAACCGATTTACCAATTCCAAATGATTGGTACCAGCTGCAATTTACCCACAGATATTACTCAAGATGAACTGAGCGAGGAGTGTGCAGACATATGTCTGGGATTGATATGAATCAATGACTATCATAATCAATGTATATGACTGATGCGTATAGTAAGAATCAATGGGGACGGGTTACTAATAAGCCATGGCTTCTACCGTCAGATCATGTGATCGATGTAACCTGTAATAATGTGTCCAAAAGGGAAAAAATGAATGAAACAAAATAAATGTCTGTGAATATTATTATTGTGTTCAGATATTTGTTGCTAAAACAGCGACACAGATGTTATTTGTAGATTTTATTTGCCTTGTCTATGGCATTGGCCATAAGCTAGCGATGGCCAGTGCCTTGAAAATCATGTTTGTCGGGTCACTTGTATCTCAAGGCAGCCCTGTAATATGTTCTCTTCCTCTTTATTCCATCTGGTCCACTTTGCAGTAGTTTACTTTTTGTTTGGATTTCTCCAGTAGCCCATTGAGGCGGAAAGTTATTTTTGTGACCAACTTTAATTATGCAACTTTTAGCTCCACTCACTAACTCCAAACAAAAGAGTGTCAAATGTTAGTGTTTTATCTTTGCATCTCTTTGTTATCTTCTCGTGTTTGCTGTACTGTACAAGGCCGGGGTCATGCGTAGCCTCACGTCTTTTAGGTCAAGCAATGTTTTTTCCACGGGGTTTGATTTATTTGCGCATTTATATGTGACGCGCGCTCGAGAAGGCGCTCGCTCTTGCGTGGCGTCGGCCCCGCGGCACGCGCCAGAAAAGGTCAGCGACCGGCGATCCTGACAAACGAGGTGCGCGCCTGCCTCGGCGAAGCCATACGTTAGTGTCCGACCCACATCTGGACCACTGGGGGACTTCCAAACGTACTTTATGCTCAAGCTATCACCAGTGACTAAAGTCTTGGGAGACCTGGAAGAAGATACAATTTGTCCAAACTTCTCCACGCAGGTTCATTCAGGAGATCGAGATGAACATGGGCGCAGGCCAGGCCAAGCAATGCCAACTCCGAACCTTCCTGACGTACTACATCAACGACCTTTTCCTCAACCAGGTTGGTGACACCATGAAACAGACTTCTCCCAGCGTGAGACCCCCACTCATCTAATCCTTTTTAATACAGGTGCGCACAGAGATCAACAAAGAAATCGAGGCGGTCAGCAAAATAGCCGACCCCTTGAAGATCCTCGCCAGTGCTGACACCATGAAGGTTCTGGGTGTGCAAAGACCTGTGCTCCAGGTGAGGTCCTCATATGGGACACCAATTTACTTGAAGGTTCTAATTGCTTACGAAATGGACATGTATGTAGACTGCGGATGGCGTAGCCTGGCAAATAATTTGTGTCTACCTATTTTCCGACTTGGTTGGTTAAGAGACTAAATTAACAAGTACTACTACTACATAAATACATACATGTGCGGACTGCCATGAAGATCATGGGGGTCAGGAATCATCCTTCCCTACAGATGCTTTATGAGCAGTCCGTCACCGGACTGGCACAGAAAATTGTTAATGACCCGACTCACATTCTGCATCATGAGTTCCAGCCACTGCCTTCCGGCAGGAGATTCAGGGCCCCCAGAACCAGGCTGAACCGCTACAAAAACTCATTCCTGCCGACATCCATCAAACTGCTTGACAACCGACATTAACATTAACATTAACTCAGTGCAATAAGATTTATGGTGCAATGTTGTGTGGTGTTGTGTTGTGTACATACTCATGTGTGTGTATATATATATAGGAGCGTGTATATGGGTGTGTGCAATGTACTTCTCTACACATGTATACTTCTGTGAAGTCTTCTACTTATTGCTGCACTTCTTATCTATTTAATTTTAATTTTATCACTTTCTATTCTGTTGTTTCTCTTTACTGTAAACTGCAGCTGGACGGAGTCCAGGAAAAAGTTCCCCACGGGGAAAATAAAAGTGTATCGTACCGTATCGTATCGTATCGTATCATATCGTATCGTATACTAGTACTGTTACAATTACTACAAGTACTTTTACAGGTACCACAAGTACTGCTACAAGTAATAGTAAATACTACAAGTAATCCTACTAATACAAGTATTACAAGTACTTCTACAAGTACTACTACTTCTACTACAAGTACTGCTGCTACTACTACACATACCTCTACAAGTACAACTACTACTACTACAAGTGTAGAAACTGTTGAGCACATGCGGCTTTGCACCTTGCAAGAGTCAGCAGCATCAAGCTAAGATCCAGACAATTGCTAATATTCGTTCAATGCCCGACTGTCAGACTGGTTGGCTCTAAAGTGGCTGGTTTTGCATTGGCATACACATAAATCGTGTTTGTTTTGTCAAAATAGCTTGTGTTGCAGCCCTTGGATGTGTACAATATATGTGTGCATGTGCGCGCGGACTCTGCAGCTGCTCATCTTCCATGCTGCAAATGTCAGTGGCAGTGAATTCCAGCGGTAGTGTCAGGCAGCGAGTGTTGGGAGTTGAGCAGGGTTTGTTCAACAGCCCCTCCTTAACCAAAGGAGTGCAGCATCTTGCTAATTATGCTGCTGCTGCTGCTGCTGTGGCTAATGAGCCTTTCTGCTGATAGCAGGAGCGTGCAATAAAGTACTCTCTTTGTTTGGGATTTAAATTTTTTTTAAATTGGCTTGAATAAAAGAGCCCAGCACAATTCAGCAGCGTCTTTTCACTCCTTTTTTCTTTAGCGGGCATCGTTTTGGTACCTGTGTGTATATGGCTTGGCTCCAGTGTCTTTTAAGACAAACAAAAGTTCTCAATCGGTCAGGGAAATTAATTTGTCAATGTTAGCACAATTGCACATAAAATTACAGTAACATTTACTAAAGCAATCAAACATTTGTTTGCAGAGGAAAATCCATCAAATCAAGCTAAAGCAGAAAAACGCCAGTGTTGCAACAAAACTTGTACGCCTAATCGGGCTGCGGCAGGAATCAAAATGCAAAGTGAATTAAGTAAAGACACAAATAGAAGTTAAATTATTGCAAGCCTTGGATTGCAATGCATTTTGATTCCTGCCGCAGCCCATTTAGATGCCCCTGCAGCTCAACTTGAGTTAGTTGCACCTAGTTTCACCTGCTGCTGTGACTTAGTGGAACACATTATATAGTACAATTATGGCAGGAATGACAAGACCTTCTTTTCTTCACTTCCCCGCTTGCTTTGCATTTTGATTTCTTCTGCAGCCCATTTAGGCATTGCCAAACTTGAGTCAACTGTGCCTTCGGCAGTAGTGTTCTAAACCACATTTTGCCACTACTGAAACAACTACAACAAGCGTCTTGTTTTGTTTCAACTTCATTTGCCTTCTGTTTACTTTGCATTTTGATTCCTGCTTCTTCCTGTTTAGGCAATGAAACAGCTTAACTTGAATTTATTGCACTTACTGCAGTCTTCTAGCGAAACACATTACGTAACTATTACAAGACCTACTATATGTGATTTGCTATATTTTGTTTACTGGCAAACTATCCCAACTTGAATCAACTAAGTGACTGCTCTGCTTTTCTGGTGAGTAGTTTATCTTCACAATAGTTTTTCCAAATGGTAGCCCAGCACATTTTCTTCCAAAAAGTATTAACTTAAGTGTGTTGTGAGCTTAATGTTGTCCTCGCTGGTTGCCTCCGTGCAGTGGATGATTAAAGATTCTGTTGACTGCGCCATAAAATGCTTGCAAGGGTTTCCAATCACGTAGCAGATGTGTTGTTGTGCCGGAGTGGAGTGTGACTTGGTGGTTTTTTTTTCTCACACATATGTGTAAGTGCGCCAGGTGTTGTCATGGCCACTCCTACACACACTGTTGGCATCCTAACCTCAGGGGCTGATGAGAGGAAGACTCAATATAGTTTCAGCACATTAAGCACACTATGCCCATGCGCAGCCACATATGGGAAACCGTTTGGGGGGGGGGGTGCACGTTTAATGAACGCATCTGCTCACTTCGGGCTGTTGAAGCATGCTAAGCTGCTAATGGGAGCTGAAAGTGCGAATGGAGGAGAGTGGAATTAGTCTTCCTCAGTGAAAAGAATGAAAATGCAGTTAATCTCCCCCCAAAAAACAATTTTTTGTTTTGAATAAGGAAAATAGCACCCGTGAACGTGCTTACTTTCTCTTTCCACATGAGTATGTAATTTTCTTGTCACTGCTCCTTCATTTCTGACCGCATTTTGCAAGGTATCGACTTTGAAATAAATCACAGTGCGTTGTGATCTATGGGGGTCCCCTGTGCGTGTGTCCCTTCTATCTAAATTTGCGGCAATGGCTGAACACCACTCAAGGTGAAGGAGCGCCTCAGAAGAGCACTAATATCGATACGGGAGATGATTTGCCTATCAGCGGTCGACAGCAGGGGCTGGCGTGTATGTATATCATGGAGTAATAATATGATTATGATGAGCCTGACTCGATATGCTCCACAAGGACCAAGAGATAATGTCCGTAGAGGTGAGTGTCCTTTTGCTGCTGATAAGCCTCAATCAACCCCCCCGCCATTGCTTTTATGTTTCACGCGTGTGCATGTGTAGGAATCAGATGGTGAATCCAACACACAAGCACGTAAGGGCAGAGATGCTATCTGTCCATTTCTGATTGATTCATTTAATTGGAGTTAGATGGAGGCAGAATCAAGGAAGAGTGGAGGCGTGCGAGGGCTTTGCTGCTGAATAGCTCGTCAGATTGGCTCCATTTATCTTGCTCCAACCCTGTCCCCTCCCCTCCAAAACTACCACCCACATTCTAGCATCCAACATGTTAGTAACGTGTAGACTGTCTTCACTGATTGATAATTAATTGCACAGCAAATCAATCCTATATTTGATTTTTTTATTAGATTTTTTTGGGGGGGACGGAGAGCTCAGTATTTTTCATTGGGTAATTTTACCGAATCGACATGTCATCATCATTGCTCTCTTTTTTATGTTTTATTTATTTATTTATTTTTAATTTTGTATGTGCGTGTGTGTGCATGTGTGCGTGCGTGTGAGTGTGTACTCATTAGTTCACCTAAAACCTATTAAAAATCCCATACCGTTCACCTAAACCGAATACTTCAGAATCCAGCTAGAGTCGTGAGGTTGTCAGGAGACCCGAGGAAGGATCAAAGAAAAGAAAGGGAAGGGAAATCCAGCACCGACCAGACATTACCTACTACCCACCAGGTTACCAACCAGAGTCTTTCACCAACCCCAGAAACAACTAAATTCCCAAAAATTAGGGAGACCTCAAGAGACCAAAGGAGAGACTGAGGAAAGGAAGGAAGGATAGATGAAGCAGAGTGAGATCCACAGGCATCAGCCTCCACCGATTCAACGACCAGAGGAAGAAGCAGATTGTGTTTGAATTTCGATATATGCTTGTGTGGTGGATCTGGCATGCATAAAAACCTCCACTAAAGAGGGGAGCCATCGACCCCGGCCAGAGCAAGCACAGGCCATGGCAGTCTCCCATTTCGAGATGGGTAAAGACATTTTATCAGTATACGAAAGTAACTTATATATTTTTGAGAGTTTTTTTTTGTTGTTGTCGGAGAAAGCTAAAAGAGGTGGTTGAAGCGTACCCCGAATTGTTGGAATTTGTTTCTTTATCATACTTTTAACTTGCAGATAATGTAAAAAAAAAATCAATTTTTTATTTTGTATTTTTGGAGCAAGGATGTATATGATATAAACATATTATCTGAGAAAAGATGGTGGAGATGTGTAATTCCTTTCTGCCCCCACACACCTAAATAAAACGATTGGTTGTTAAGTTGAAAGTCGGGGTTATGCCATAGGGGAGAAAGCCCGCAGTGCTCCACTTGGGCTTTTGTAATTTCTAGTGCCTTCCACCAGGCAGTCAGGGTGGCGGAAATCATTGGGTTTTTAAAACAATTGTTTCGCTTAATCGATGTTGTAATAAAGAGTAAATCTAGAAGTCTGAGGTTAATGCTTCTGTTCTAGTTCCAGCCAACAGTTAGTATCTCTGTTGGGTTGTGCCCATATAATGATATATTGTAGCTGGTTAGCTATATAGTAGTGCATAAAATTAGGTGCCTCTAGACCTCCTTTGGATTTACTTTTCTGAAGAGTAGATCGACTAATCTTTGCTTTTTTTTTATTCCAGTAAAATTTTGTAACGGCCGAGTCCAACAACTGGAACCAGTTAGCCTACAGGTTTAAATGGAATCATTGAGAAAGAAATATTTTATTTTGGGTAAAACTTGGGCTGTTGTAAAAATGGTGGCTAGTCGCCCTATTAGAGAAATAGGAAGATTATTCCAGCGCTCCAAGTCACTATAAATGCTATCCAGAAGTGGAGTAAAGTTTAAATGAATTAAATCAGTTAATTTAGGTGAGATTTTTATGCCTAAGTATTTAAATTACCTATTGGAAATGAGTAGTGCGGGTCCTGGCTTGCAGGGTTCCATGCATTTTCTGTGATAGGTAGTAGTGTTGATTTTGTCCAGTTAATAGAATAATCTAATAAATGTGAGAATTTAGTTATTAAGTTAAATACTTCCCCTAACGAAATAGCAGGCTTTTCTAAATAAAGTAAAATATCATCGGCATATAGATTAATTTTGTGTTCTGTTGTCACAGAGTGAATTCCTTGAATCCTTTTTTCCTGGCGTATAGCTAATGCAAGCGGCTCAATAACTATTGCAAATAATAAAGGGAACAGTGGGCATCCCTGTCTTGTGCCTCTCTGTAGAGTAAAACTCTGAGATATAATCCCATAACTGTAGCTTTAGGAGAATCATATAATACTAATAATAATACATAATACTGACACCCAGTGAATAAATGACTTCCCAAAGCCAAATTTATTTAAAACAGCAAAGAGAAGGACCAGTTAACTTTGTCGAAAGCTTTTTCTACATCCAATGATATAATAACTGCCTTTTTATCATGCCGCTGTGACATGCTAATAAGGTTTAAGAGCCTCCTAATCTTATTAGTAGAGTGACGACCTTTAATAAAGCCTGTTTGGTCACTATGAATGATTGTCGAGATTACTGTTTCTAGTCTAGATGCGAAAGCCTTAGTGATAATTTTAATATCAGTGTTAATTAGTGAAATCGGACAGCAACTTGATGGAAGGGTGGGGTCTTTTTCTGGCTTTAATAAGAGTTTAATTGCTGCTGTATTCATGTGTGGGCATATGTAACCATTAGTTTTAATTTCTGTTACTACTCTTAAGAATAGTGGAGCAAGCATTAACCAAAAGTGCTTAAAAATATATAGCCGGCTATCCATCCGGGCCAGGTGCTCTGCCATTAAGCATACTATGAAAAAACGGGGAGGGAGGTGAAAGTGAAGGAAATTAGCGGGGGATTAAACATATAACAATACACCAGTAACTGGTAACCTAAGCGAGATTTTTTGTTATATTTTTTGTTATATATATATTAAGGGAATATATTTTAGCTATAGTTATGTATTAATATTATATTTGTAATATAGCCTAAACATAATGAGTATTCATATTTTAGGTTTTATAACCACATATTCAGTATATGTATACATCTAATAATGAAACAAAGTTTAGTTCCACCAATGCCAATTAGAACAGCCAGGGAGTGGAGTTGGGGTTCCGGAATAGTTGGCCTTCGATGTATAGCTTATCAACAACTATCGTAGTCCGTTTACCTTCCTGCCTATTTTGTCTCATTATAGGAAACAGTACCTTTCGCTGCTCATTAATCTCTCTCGGGAATTGGTCATTCATTCCGAAAGAGGTCCTTTTAAGCTCCTGTCCTTTACTTTTAACATATTCCTTCTGTTTAAAATGCTCAAACTTGGAGATAATAGGACGGGGTTTGTTGCCCCTACGGGCTCCAAGCCGATGTACCCGGTGAAAAGAGATATTATTTACTGTCTCCTGAGGAATTTTTAACGTCGTCATGCATTTTTTAATCTCGACCTCTGGATTGTCAGAGGTATTCTCGGATATGCCTGAGAATATTAAATTCTCCCGCATGCTACGGGATTGGACATCCAAAACAGTTTCTTTAAGCGTTTTATTCTCCTTTTTAATCGGCTGAAACAGATGCGAGTGAAGAGCGTAACTCGGCATTATCTCGTTGGAGGTCACTTACCTGTTGGCCGACGAATTCCAAGCTTACCTTTAATTCTTTAACGTCCTCGCGGATGAGGCAGAGGACATCTAGTTTTTTGTTTATGGTGTCCACCATACTGACCGAAACGTCCGTAGTGGTTAGATCGTCTGTCGCTGAGTCATTTTTTCTCTTCTTGGAAGGAAGGATCCTCCATCGCGCAGCTGTAAAAATATCCGGCGAGGAAACGTTCAAGGTCCTCCACGCTGGGTGGCATTCCAAATCTGTTGACTGGTATACTTTATTTGAAATGAATACAGTAATATAACCAAGCTTATTTAGCTTTTTCGGGCACTTTTAATTGGAAATGGCCCAATCACCTGACTCAATTTTTACCATTTTTACCAATACCATTGCTGTTTCATTTGGCACTATCTTTGTACCTCAGACTTATTTTGCCACTTTATGACCTTTCAATATGAACATTTAAAAAGCCTGGGGGGAAAAAAGTCTATCACCTGATATTAATCAGCTGATAATGAATACCGATCAGCCCCAATTTTCCGGACAACTCTACTTTTATAATACAACTTTTGATTTTAATTGTAATATTGCATTATTTTTTCAATTCTTTTTTTTTTTCTCCAAATAATGACATCTAGTCATGGTGTCCATGTACACGACAATGAAGGCATTTGTTGTATTTTTTCACAATTTTATTAAATTTTCTTAACAATAAAAATACTTTGCAATAAATGTTAGTATGTTATTATTAAATAAAATAAATGATAATACTGTACTAAGTTAAGTCTATTGTAAATAATATAAAAAAATAAGAGATAGAAATAAACGAAAAGTTATTCTACTAAATGGGAGAAATGTTATTTTCCCCCCCAGCTGAATTTAAATAAACGCTACAGAAAGATTCTCAGAACATAGCAGAGAAACACAAGTCCTTCATCTCCAGCCCATGTCCAGTAATGAAGAAAGGGCTGAATTATTGAATCTTAAATTGTCTCCCTTGACAAGCGCAACAAGGTTATGCAAAATGTAGCATACAGTACCCAGTTTCAGCACACATTTACTACAAATGTATTTATTAATTTATTTATATTTCCTCATTTATTTCTGTTTTTTCATCATAAATATTGTTTTTCATGGCTAATGACAAACATATATGTAAGAACAAATTGTTGTTCCTTGTCTGATAGTTGCATACTCAAGTTTTACAATTAAGGTAATATTTAATAACTTTGCTTCAAATCATTTGCATGTGATGTAATGCTCAAACCTCAATCCCATTTCTCACAAGTTGTTTAAAAAAATAAAAATAAAATTCGCTCATAAAAAATATATATATATTGTGTGTTGGGGTGCAACGGTTAATCGATAATAAATCAATTATCAAATGAATTGATAAAAAAAAATGAAAATTGTCAGCTTCAGCTTCTCAACCATACATATCATCCAATTTCTGTAGTGATCATCTTTGTGTTGAATCAAAATAAAACATTTGCTTTTACTTTGGAAAACAAACAACATTTTTGCCTTTTTTTCCCCAACATGTTGTGGACCAAGCCAGTAACTGAATCTTAAAAAAATGTTGTTTGTGCATTTTCTGCACTGTCCATTTGAAATAATGTCCTGTTTTGGACTATATACCTAATAATCAGCAGATTAATTGATTATTTAAATCATTGTTAGTTACACCCGTAATTGTATGTGTGATATGTGTATTGCACCACCAGTGATCTGCTAATGATGTTGACCTTTCACCATTTATATTCGCATGTTGCCTGTGTGTGTGTGTGTGTGTGTGTGTGTGTGTGTGTGTGTGTGTGTGTGTGTGTGTGTGTGTGTGTGTGCGTGCGTGCCAAACCTCCATCTGTCGTAATGACACTGACCTTTATTGTTTGTCGTGATGTGTGTAGGCAATGCTTATTTGCTTCCTGCTGATTGCATCCACGCACCAACACACACACACACACACACACACACGTGAGAAAGGGTAGGGGGACTGTTTTCTAAAGCAGACCCCCAGCACCAGTCAGTGGGCGCGGCAATCACAGCACAAATCACCTGTTAGCTTCATCAACCGTGCCCTGTGATTTGGACTCAAGTGGGAGTGGGAAGAAGGAAAGTGGCTGGATGATTTGTGCACACACACAAATTGCCCCCTTTGAATTTGAAAGCACCCTGAAGCTGTTGTCATGTCAATATCTGATGCTAACATGCTAGCTTTGTAGAATTTTAAGCCAACCAGGTAAGTAGCAAGTTGTTGCTTGCAAAACACAATAACATTTCTATTACTGCTAAGTAGTTGTGACCATCTTCTTCCCTCTGTCTGGCTTTATATATTATACTATTATAGTCATGGAATGAATTGAATTTATTTCCCTGTATCAATAAATACTTGTGCTTCTAACTTGAAGAAGACCTTTGTTGCCACTGAACAGACTCAATTTCTTGGATGCCTGAGGTGCAACCCACCTTGCCACTTGTTATCTCGCGCCAAACGTGTGCTCTCCAGGCTCACGCCTCCGCCTCAGTAATACACTAGCGCTTTGTTTTAGTATACACCTCTGATAACTGTACAATTGTGCCTGCCTGTTTTGGCAGTTCGGCATTTGGGGTTGTTGCAAGGCTTGGACTGAGAGCAAGAAATGTTAATGCAGCTCTCTGCGAGTTTGCAAGATGTCAGCCACAAACGAGTCCATGTTTGTGCGTCAAAGGTTTTGCTTGATAAAAGCTCCAATTTGCACAGGACTCCATTGTCTTCTGTTGCACTTTTGATACATGACACCCCCCCCCCCCCCCACACACACACACACACACAAAAACAAAACAAAAACAATGACAGATCTCGATGTTTAAAATTTCTTGAAAATTGCATGAAATAAATTATTTATCGCTGCTTAGGCTCTATTGTATTTGTAAGAATTCTTTGACCGCTTTGAGGTCCCTATAGTTTCTGTAGGAATTCTTATTCTTCAGTATACTAATACCTAGTATTGATACTGGGCCATCCCTAATACAAACCAAATTCCCAAAAAGTTGGGACACTATACAAATTGTGAATAAAAACTGAATGCAATTATGTGGAAGTGCCAAATTTAAATATTTTAGTTAAAAGTATGTAGTTTAAACTGAGAAAATGTATCATTTTAAGGGGAAAATATGTTGATTTTAAATTTCATGGTGCCAACAAATCTCAAAAAAAGTTGGGACAGATAGCAATAAGAGGCTGGAAAAGTCAATTGCACTTGTAAAAAAAATTGCTGGAAGATCAGTTACCACTAATGAGGTCCATTGGCAACTTGATTGGAGTATAAAAAGAGCTTCTCGGAGTGGCAGTGTCTCTTAGAAGCCAAGATGGGTAGAGAATCACCAATTCCTCCAATGTTGCGCAGAAAGATAGTGGAGAAATATCAGAAAGGTGTTTACCAGCGAAAAATTGCAAAAAGGTTGAAGTAATCATCATCTACAGTGCATAACATTATCCAAAGATTGAGAGAATCTGGAACAATCTCTGTGTGTAAGGGTCAAGGCCGAAAAGTCATACTGGATGCCCATGATCTTCGGGCCCTTAAACGGCACTGCACCGCAAACGGGAATGCTTACTGTGAGGGAAATCACAGTCAGGGCTCAGCAATACTTTGTGGGTGAACACAATCCACCGTGCCAGCCGCCGTTGCCAGATGAAATTCGACAGTACAGTACAAAGAAGAAGCCATTTCTAAAGCAGACCAAGAAGTGCAGGTGTTTCTCTGGACCAGGGGTTATTTAAAATGGAGTGTGGCAAAGCGGAAACCTGTTTTGTGGTCAGACGAATCACAAGTCAAAGTTATTTGTGGAAAACTGGGGCGCTATATCATACTGACTAAAGAGGACAAGTTGTTATCAGCACTCAGTTTATAAGCCTGCATCTGTGATGGTATAGGGTTGCATGAGTGCGTGTGGCATGGGCAGCTTCCACATCTGGAAATCCATCGTCAATGCAGAAAGGTATATTCAGATTGGAGAACAACAAATGCTCCCATCCAGGCATCATCACTTTCAGAGAAGATCTTGCATTTCTCAACACGGTAATGCCAGACCACATGCAGCACCAATTACAACATCATGGCTGCGTAGGAAAAGGAAATGGCCAGCCTGCTGTCCACTTCTTTCACTTCTAGAGCACATTTGGCGCATCATAAAGGGGAAGGTGCAACAAAGAAATCCCAAGACAGTTGAACAGTTAGAGAGACACGTGTTAGATAAGAATTGGACAGCATTCCTATTTCTAAACTTGAGAAACTTGTCTCCTCAATCCCCAGACGTTTGCAGTCTGTTGTAAGAAGAAGAGGGGGATGCCTCACAATGGTGAAAATTCTCAACTTTTTCGAGATTTGTTGACACCATGGAATTTAAAATCAACATAGTTTTCCCATAAAATGATACATTTTCTGAGTTTAAACTTTTGACCCGTTCTCTGTGTTCTATTCTGAATAAAAAAGTTAAAATTTGGCACTTCCACATAATTGCATTCAGTTTTTATTCACAATTTGTGTAGTGTCCCAACTTTTTGGGAATTGGATTTGTAGAATGTAGTATGTATGTAAAGTTTTCCAACGCTCTAAAGTACTGGAAAAAGCTTGAAAATGGATCTTAAAAGTGCTTAAATTTTACCTTGAACTCTGTGACAGCTAAGAAGAGCGTTCTTTTTCGATTGACATTGACTTAATGAGATGTGATGATAAATGTGTAGCCTTTGAACAATTTTGCTCGCATCCATTAAAATAATGAACCAAAAAAAAGAAAGCCAACAAAGAGATAATTTGTATAATGGATTTTTGTTCCACTGTAAGGACTCAAATTGCACATCTTAACTCTGGATTGTTTATGCCAGGCGGCCATATTTCATTTTGCGTGCATGCGTGTGTTTTGGGTGAGAATGGCGTGTGCGTAATATGGCAGTCCATCTGTAAGCAGCCAAGTGTGATATTGCTGCTCATCTTTCAATTAGAACACTTACAGGACGCCGCCACAAAAGAGACGTTTGCTTTTATGAACTCAATCTCATCAGGCCGCCAGCTATGTGATTATTCCGCCTAAATGGGAACACATTTTTTAAGTTCTTCTCCAATGTGTCATCCATCTTTACTTCTTTATAGACTTACTATTACCCTCAGCAAGTGCCATAAAGGCTGGTGGTTTTTTGGCTCATTGCTGTTTTTTTTGTATTTTGTTACAGGGGGTGTGTTATGATGAGATTTAGCTGTGTTATACTACATGATGCTTTGGTGCTTTTAATTATTATTATTTTTTATTTTCCTCACAGTAAAGGCTAAACCAGTAACTGAATCATAATAAATTTTATTTATTTTGCCCTTATCTTGTTATTGAATAAAAGGATGGAAATCTGTACTTTTTAATCCGATTGATTGATTGATTGATAAAATAATCGACAGATTAACATTCACTCCCAGCCATTTTCACTGAAGCAACCCCCTTTGCTCCCGGCTGTTTTACTGGCTTTTATTTGCAAGGCCCACACACTATTGTATTCCATTGCTATAAAAACATAGAACCTACCTAAAGAAAGATTAGAATCTCTTCTTTCATCATGAAAAAATGTATATTTCTATCTGTTTCTGTTTTGCAGCAATTAGCATTAGAATATAGCTGAGTTTCATCAACAGCTTGTTTGCAACATGGCCTGTTTGATCTCTTATACTCTACTGCCACTTGCTGGCCGTTTTTGTAATTACTACCATTGATTCAACCTTTCTCTGCAATTTTGGAGGCTGCATCAAAGCCTTCTGTATGCTCTAGAAAAAAACGTATAAATACGTCTTTGGGACACTGCTAATATTCCAAATAGAATGTATGTATATGTTTTTGGGAGCAAATGAGTTAATTGATGATGTAGTAGTTGATATGATGCAGCAGTGGTACATTGTTTTATGTTAGACTGTGTTATGCTGACAAGTATCAGGTAGGTCCGAATAGTATCTCAATTTGGAAATTTGCACTTGATTGGTAAACTGCTGAGTTGCGTCAACAAACTTCCATATACTCACAGTTCACACAAAGAGTGGCAGACGGGCGGGTGGGTACATGCGAGTCATCGGCTGTGTGTCAAGTGGGGGAGCCCATGTGTGACTCTGGCCTGACGTTGATGAATGATGTGTCAAGAACAAATGCCTGTCGTCTGCCTTACCCAAGAGAGAGACGAAGCATGCATGTGCGTCCATCATCGTGTGTGCATCGGCTGTATTATTTTGGCAAATGGCATCAGAGAACAAGGAGTTAAAAGACACTGTGACCTTCACATGACCTTGAGGGGCACCCAGTATTTCATGAGGAGAGGGGGTTGCCATCTACCTGACACACCAGCTTTTTTTCTTTTTTTTTGAGAGAGCTCAGTATTGTTCATTCGGTAATCTTACCGAGTCGACATGTCATAATCATTGCTCTCTCTCTCTTTTTTTCTTTTTTTTTTGTATGTGCGTGAGAATGTGCGGGTGTGTGTGTGCATATGTGCGTGCATGTTAGTGTGTGCTCATTAATTCACCTAAAACCTATTAAAAATCCCATACCGTTCACCTAAACCGAATACAGTACTTCAGAATCCAGCTAGAGTCGTGAAGTTGTCAGTAGACCCGAGGAAGGATCAAAGAAAAGAAAGAAAAGTGAAATCCAACGGGTTACCAACCAGAATCTTTCACCAACCCCAGAAACATATAAATTCCAACAAATTAGGGAGACCTCAAGAGACCAAAGGAAAGACTGAGGAAAGGAAGGTAGGATAGATGAAGTAGAGTTAGATCCACAGACATCAGCCTCCACCGATTCAACGACCAGAGGAAGAAGCAGATTGTGTTTGAATTTCGGTATATGCTCATGTGGTGGATCAGGCATGCATGAAAACCTCCACCAAAGAGGGGAGCCGTCGACCTCGGCCAGGACAGAGCAAGCACAACCCCCCAGGCCGCGGCAGCGCCAAGGCACAACCTCCGGGCCCCGCCGGTGAGCAAACCAAGGAGCCAGGAGCGCTCCCCACCCCAACACGGCCCAAGCCCCAAGCCCAACGCAGCAGAATGGGGCACGGCAGGCCCACCAGGCCCACCAGGCACCCCACCAGCCCCTACCCCATTTTCTTCATCATATATTGAGTACTATATGTTTTATATTGGATAAGTTGTAAATTTGTGTGTTTTGTCATTTTAAATACGTTTTCACAAACTTGAATCCAAAAGTCAAATTCCGGAGCTATAGACAAGTTTGTCTCTCATTTCGAGATGGGTAAATACATTTTATCTGTATACGAAAGTAACTTATATATTTTAGGTTTTTTTTGTTGTCGGAGAAAGCTTTCTTTAGCTAAAACAGGCGGTTGGAGCGTATCCCAAAGTGTTGGAATTAGTTTCTTTATCATATTTTTAACTTGCAGATGATTGGAGCAAGGATATATATGATGTAAACATATTATCTGAGAAAAGATGGTGGAGATGTGTAATTCCTTTCGGCTCCCACACACCTAAATAAAACGATTGGTTGTTAAATTGAAAGTCGGGGTTATGCCATATGGAAGAAAGCCCGCAGGGCTCCAATTGGGCTTTGATTTCTAGTGCCTTCCACCAGGCTATCAGGGTGGCGGAAATCATTGGGTTTTTAAAACAATTGTGTCACTTAATCAATGTTGTGATAAAGAGTAAATCTAAAAGTCCGAGGTTATTACAATCCTTCTGTTCTCGTTCCAGCCAACAGTTAGTATCTCTGTTGGGTTGTGCCCATAGAATGATATATTGTAGCTGGTTAGCTATATAGTAGTGCATAAAATTTGGTGCCTCTAGACCTCCTTTGGATTTACTTTTCTGAAGAGTAGATAGACTAATCTTTGCTTCTTTTTTTTTATTCCAGTAAAATTTTGTAACGGCCAAGTCCAACAACTGGAACCAGTTAGCCGTAGGTTTAAATGGAATCATTGAGAAAAAATAGTTTATTTTGGGTAAAACTTTCATTTTAATGGTGGCTATTCGTCCTATTAGAGAAATAGGAAGACTATTCCAGCGCTCCAAGTCACTATAAATGCTATCCAGAAGTGGAGTAAAGTTTAAATTGGTGCCTCTAGACCTCTTTTGGATTTACTTTTCTGAAGAGTAAAGACTAATCTTTGCTTCTTTAAAAAAAAATAAAAAAAAAAATCAAGTAGAATTTTGTAACGGCCGAGTCCAACGACTGGAACCAGTTAGACGTAGGTTTAGATGGAATCATTGAGAAAAAAATAATTTATTTTAAGATTAAAAAATATTTAAAAAATATAGCTGGATAACCATCCGGGCCAGGTGCTCTTCTGCCATTAGGCATACTATCTAGAGCACTGTACAGCTTGTTTATAGTGGTGCATCTAACATATCTTTATATTCAGTAGATAACTGGGGTATATTTAAGCTACTGAGGAATGCCTCAATATGCTCAGGGTTAGGCTTGTTAGTTTCTGAGTGTAGGTTGCGATAATAGTTATAGAAAATGTGATTAATGTCTTTTGGTAATTTTGTGCATTCACCAGTTGTCCCTTTAATAGCTGTTATAAGAGACACCAGCTTCATCCTATTAACCCATTAACGTAAATCCCAGTTTGTGTGTTTTTTTAAATTAATTTTTTATTTTTTTATAGCTCACACCACTAAAGGGAAATAAGCACTTTTAGCAACAGCTTCTGGAGCATTAACAGCCCCGTTTTTCCGCCGGGAGTATACCAGCATAATTTTTTTTGCTCTTAATGACAGCAGTTTACCCCGTCAAAGCACAAAGAGCGGGCTGGGATATTCCTCTGTGGCGGCGGCGTGCTAAAAGAGTGGATGCAAAGTGCACGCCTGCCGGCTCGCTTTCAGGGCTTAATGCAGAAAAAGTGAACGGGAAATGCATGTGCTTTTCACTCAATAGCAGTTCGTATTGATGCAAGTGAGAGAAAGAGATGTATGGATGCGTGTGGGCGATGCATGTTCTCTCCGATGGAACGGTCAACCAAAATGGAGTAAAATGCTCCCTTGGCCAGTCGGTCCCTTGATTACTTTTTAATGATTTCTGGTGGCCAAGACAAATGGCCGTGTTAAATGAGCAGAATTAGACGAGATGGCATTGCATTGTCTATTCTTCTTTATTCTCCAGGCTTGGACCGCTGTCCAATTTACGTTTTCTCACTGGCATGTTGTTGTAGTTCTACAATATTTTGAAAAAGACTCCTCTCACATTTGCTAAATTTTACACAATGGATCCTTCACCAGTCAACGCCAAACCAATATTGATTTGGATCAGCACCAAGTGGTAAATAAATGAATGTATTGTCTCAGATGATTTAAAGACAAGTTGGAAAACTGGATGCCATGTTGTTGTTGTCACCAACCGGCCGCCTGTGTGTGCTCGCTTGTCCATGGTGGATCTTTGTGTGTACACTGCTTGGTTCTAGGCCCTGCTATGGATCATTACATCTCCCAGCAGGGAGGCTGCTCTGTTTGTGCTGCCTGCCAGTGACATTATGAGCCGTGGAGAAAATGAAAAGTACAAAAAACATATTTTTGTAATGTGTCAGGAGTCATTTGTTGCTCTTGTTGTGCCTGCAGAGCACTGTGGTGGTGGAAAAGTCCATCCAGGATCTGATGAATCTGATGCAGGACTTGAGTGCCTACTCCAACCAGTTCCTCGAGATGGTCTGTGACAAGCTCAAAGAGTATAAGGACATCTGCAACACAGCCTACAGGTAAGGCATTGAAGTTGTTTTTCTGTCTGGCGTTGAAGGAGTAATATCATGTGCGTCTTCAGGGGAATCGTTCAGTGTGAGGAGAAGGTGACCATCAGCGCTTCTTGGTCCAAAGACGAGGACATCAGCCGCCTGCTCCAATCTCTCCCCAACTGGGCAAACATGGCCAAGCCCAGACAGACGCGACAGAAACGAGAGGATGAAGAGGACTTCACCCGGTAAACGCACTTCTTTGCAAATTTGTCAACTTGGTGTTCTGTTACATTGCGTTATGTTGCCTTGTGCTGCGTTAACTTGGTGTTACATTACATGAATGTCCGTTACTTGAAGTTTTGTTGGCGTAAACATTACTTGAAGTTAATTGTTGTCACGTGGTGTTTTGTGGCGTTACATGATGTGACTTTGCGTTATGTTGCGTGTGGTTTTGTTGCATTGCAGATATGACAGAAACAAGAAGATGAAAATGACTTTGTAGTACACAGCGATACGCCCTAATAATTTCCCGCACAAACTAACAAAATAGCTAAAGTTGCCCAAAAAAAAAAGTTGACATAGAAACAAGTCCTTTAAAAAAAAAAAAAAAACTGAAACTACATTTTTAAACTACGGTAACTAAAGCGAAATATAATTATAGTAGAAACATCCATTTTGTGAGCTTTCTGGGTTTATTTTAAGTTTCTATATAACTGTACAGAATAAAGAAGATCAATTAAAATTACATTTGTGGAATATGAGTTATGAAGCAAAATCCAGTTGTTTTGATCCATTTTAGGGGGCGGCCATTTTGCCACTTGCTGTTGACTGAAGTGTACAGCAATGTTGCTCAGGCAACGACCATTCACAGCTCACCTGTTTTCTAAAGCTGCACTGTGATTGGTTGTTTCCTGAGCAACATTGATGTCATCTTCAGTCGACAGCAAGTGGCAAAATAGCCACCCCATGAGATGGATTAGAACGACTGGATTTTGCTGCTTAACTCATATTACACTAGCACTATATTAGCCAGAATACCAAAATTTAGACTAGTGGGGTTGCATAGAATACATTATTGACTTTTTTGACTTATTTGACATTTGTGTAAAAAACAAAACAACAAAACAACCTAATAGCGATAAAACATTAACTAAAATGAAGCATTTTTTTCAGAAAAAGAAAAAAAAACTAACAAACCTTCTCTAAAAACGAATTAAAACTAAAAAAAAATTAAATTAATGAAAATCTAACTATACTGAATAACCCAAAATGATTATATATTTGGCCTGCACATGGTTATTATTACAAATGCCTTAAATTAAATAGCCTAATTTCATTCACATGTCTGTTTGACAGACAGACAAGCACACTTGAGCAATCATGCTTCCCCCTCGTCCGGGCTCTTCCATTCCCACATTCCGAACGTGATTCCCATTTTCTGGAAGCTGCTCTTCTTCTTTTTAAGCAGGAAACAAGCAGACAAGTCAGTTGTCTCCAAACTGACTATGAATGTTCTTAATCTTCCGTTGCACAGGGCGGCGTTCGCCAAGGAGTCGGAGGTGCTGACGGGCAACCTGGGCGACAAGCTCATCCCAGAGAACGAGATCCTGCGTGACGTCAGTGACCTCAAATCCCTGGCCAACCTCCACGAGAGCATGGAGTGGCTGGCCGCCCGCCTCAAGGCCTTCTTCGCCAGCCTGCCCGCAGGCTCTGGTCAGTAAACAGCCGCTGGCACCTGACGCGCAGCTCTGATGCATCTTTTTCGCAGATCATTCTTTCTTGTCCCCTCGTTATTAGCGAACCACTAAGTCAATAACTGTCGCCCAAAGGGGTTCGGCTAGCTTGGCAGGCAAATGTCACTGTTGAGCGATGCTGATATTTTTCTTGCAAAAAGTCACACTCGTGAAATCTGTCCAGCACAGACTTGAGATTTGTCAGTTGAAGTCACCTACAGCAGTGAAAAGAGCCCCGGGCCGTGCTGCCTGTTGCTTACTGATAGCGCCAACTTCATGGCTTTTTTCTCTCTCTCTTTTTACACTAGCACACTCGCAACTGCCGTCAGCTCCTGTTGATGTAGTCCCCATTTTTTTCATGGTTGAACTTGGCATGCAATGATGGTGAGAAGTGACAGAAAAGCAAGTTTTTCCAAGAAGAAAATACATTCCGAAGTCTGAGGCTCAGAGCTAAACCATCTCATAATCAAATACACAAGCCAGATTAGACCAAATCAAGTAGCTCAACGTAGGGATCCTTTACGGTATATGGGCTTGTCAACATGGGGAGTTATGTCAATGCTAACCTTTACAGTCTGAGGTAACTTAGCTCCAGTCACTTTCTTCCAGCCTGCGTATCAAACCACTTTTTCAAAACCAGTTTTGGTATCAAACTTTGCTCACTTTGCCGCAGAACTTGAGGCTCAGAGCTAAACAGCTTCATATTCAAATACGCAAGCCAGCTATTGCCTAACAAGCGAGCTCCAGCCCACTAAGAAAACTTGTCCATGTGTGTCGTCATATAGCGCTAAACTTTCCTGTCTCTAGAACCTCACTCCATTCACTTTACATCAGTCTGTCTGACACAGCATTGCAAACATATAGGCAAACTTTATTTTCTGCTTTATATTGGCAGCAAACTTTGCTCAAATTACGTTTTGATTTTCATGTAACAAATCCTAAGGATCAGAGCTAAACCTTTTCACATTCAAATTCACAAGCAATTATTTGCAAAATATAGTAGCTCTACTCGACTAAAAAAAAAATAGCATGTCAGTGTGTATTATATGCGATGCTAGCTTTGCCAACCTGGGGAACTTGACTCCAGTTCTACGGCGGCCCTTTTAGACAATGAGCAAGTTGAGTCTGAAATAATTTTGCCCTGTGCTATTTGGAACCACATTTATGGGACATTATGAAGTTAGCTCATCCTCGACAGGCTTTCTTTTTTTTTTTTTTGACGGAGCACAGCTTATACCTGCACTCTGTTAAGTGTGTATTATAGCACACTCATTACCTTCTTGACTAGAATTGTCACACACAGACACACACACACATATGTGCACGCACACATGCTGTCATTATCTGTCCTCTGTCAGCATGTACGCCTAAATGCCGCCACTAATCACAACTCTTGAACCCACTTGCGGTCAGTCGTCTTTCACATTGAAGCCAATTCGGATTCCTTAAAAATATTAACTCTTTCACTTCCTTATCCTTGAGACGGATTCAATAAAAGACAAACTAATTGTCATTAATTCGTGTGTGAGCGCGTGTGTGTGTGGAGGCGAAGGGCACTTACTTATCATGCCAGGACAGGCCGAGCATTGTTCATTATTTAGTGTTTGCCGAGCTGATGAAGGACCAAGTGTTTGTGTCTACTGGTGTGTGTTGAGTTAGTGTATGTGTGTGTATGTGAGGGTACAAGGCTACTGAGGGGGAGAAAGGGACCCCACCTTATCTCATCCCTCCCGCTCCTCACGTCCATCCCTCTCCAAATTGGATTTTATATTACAGGAGCAGTCAGGTATGAACAACTCATTTTCCTCCCTTTTTTTCTCCCTCCTTTTTTGTGCACTTTTTCCCTTCATTCCTTTCATTCCCCCGTCCTCAACTTGAGTGCATTTCTTGTTTTGTTTGAGTTGAACATGCTGTTAAATGTTAACTGGCATGTTGGTGAGGTTTTGACACATGACAATCAACCGAGAATTTAGCATTCACAAAAACGGCTTCTTATCAGGCATCTTGTTGCAACACTGGGCATCAAATCCTCTCTGTGTGTGTTTACAACAACTAATATGTCCATTTATGATAAATGAATAATTATTTATTTATTTATTCTTTTCTGACAAGTTTTTATTAAAAAAATTTAAATATTGATTTAATTTGATTTTGTATGTAAGTTTTTTTTTTATTCTTTTTTTGTAATTGGGCATCTAAAAGGTGATCAACTTTTTGATGTTTTCGTTATGTGTATGTATTTTGGTCGGTGGGATGATGAACAACATGAGTTAAAGCCCTCTTATCCCTCTTGCGGCATCATTTGACAAGTGTGTAACCTTGACTGTGCGCTTTCCTCCACGTCCATTAAAAGCGAGCACTTTGACTAAAGCTCTGATTGCTGTAGGGAACGGAGGCCAACCTGGAGGCGTGTGCGCAACAGGATATGATAATGTTGTTTGTGCCAGCTTAAAAAATATCTTCTTTTACTTCATTCTCGCAGAGATGCCTTGTGGAGATTTTTTTTTGTGTTGAAATCCCCAAACTCGTGAAGACATTCCCCACCTTATACTTTCTCACCTTCTCTGTGGACGCCGCTCAGATGCGGTACTCGTTCTACCAGGGGCAGCAAAATAATTAATAACTCTCCTCCTCCTCCTCCCCTCGCTTACTTCCTCCGTCGTCCGTCGCTCATGAATCATTCATGGCGCGCGGCACCCCTGCAGCATGCTCTTCTTTGCTCCTTTTCCTCCATCTTCCACAAAAGGATGTTTGTCAGTTTTTCATGTCCTCGCTGGGGCTGAACAATTAATCAAATTCAAATCGACATCACAATGTAATAGAACGCAATTTTCAAATCGCACATGCTGCAATTTAGTACCTTAACAATTCTCGTTAATGTAGATTAATAAATTGTATTTCAAATTTATTGATGGTTCAATTACCTTTATTTTAGCATAAGGCTTTTCTAGATGACCCAAAAAAATTATGCTTTTTAAAAAAAAATTATCTGATATTGTTTAGTGTAATGCGGCTTTATTTAGTACATATACAGTATGGTAAGAAGACTTAAATTGGTAGTCAACCTTAAACATTTCTTGACAATAATGGTATATGTGACCTCACTAGTCTAAACATGACATTCTGATTAATATTACATTTTTGGAATACGAGTTATAAAGCAAAATCCAGGGGGCGGCCATTTTGCCAATTGATGTCGACTGAAGATGACTTCATCAATGGTTTTTGGGGCTCAGGCAACCAATCATAGCGCACCTGTTTTCTGAAGCTGCGCTGTAATTGGTTGTTACCTGAGACCTGAGCAATATTGATATCATCTTCAGTTGACAGCAAGTGGCAAAATGGCCGCCCCCTGAGGTGGATAAAAATGGCTGGATTTTGCTGCTGAACTCATTCCACTAATGCAATATTAACCAGAATACCATATGTAGACTAGTAGGGTTGCATCAAACATATTATTGCCCCGCCAAAAATTGGGGGGTTGACTTCCCCTCAAAATGACCAAAGTGAGGCGGAAATAGCAAAAAATAAATAAATAAAAAATCAAAGTTTGATCACTGAGCCTTTTGGGCCATCTGTCCTCGCTAATGGCAGCCCTCGTTTCGCGACACCGCCCTCGCATCATCAAAGCAGTGCAGGAATCCATACAGTATGTATGCATGTGTGTTTTTATGCCGTGTGTGGACACCCCCCACTGAGTTCACCGTCGTCGTCTCCTTTCTTGGTTATCATAAAGCGGCCGATGCGAGTGTGACGTGGGCCGCTTCCTCGGCCAGAGTCTTCAACTCTTAATGATCTGATAAGTTGACCGCGGGGAGTATCCGCCTAAATTAAATCACTGAAAGTCAATTAACGCCGTTCCCCGGAGAAATCACGGCACACCGGCTCTTGTTATTGGCGCAACTCATTACGGCGGCGAGGAGATTGATATCAAAGTGACGACAGAAGGCAAGGAGATATCTCCACTTGCTTTGACGATACGACGCTCCAGTTGGTTCCATAAAGCAAAACTAGTTCATTAACCAGCAAGCCCTTCTATGCAAACTAAAATATACTCTGCAAAATTCTTTCTCTTCTATACGTATGTCTGGCACAAGTTTGAGTCCCATCCAAAGGGCTCGCCCGCCGTGTTTGCCTTGTTGATTGGATTGGACTGAGCCGTGGTCGTGGGCGATATTTGCCCACACACTACCTTCTTATCGGTGGGGGTTCATTCAAAGTAACTCTAATGGGGATTGGATGCTCTGTTCACCAGTACAAACACGGGAGTTGTCGCCTAGTGAGGGAACTTGGCAATTAAGCTGATAAGACTCCAACTCAAACATGCCAGAACTGATGATTTCTGGATTTCAGTGTGGGTTACATACAAATGTGTTCTCCTTGGATGGTTCAAGTTTCTACCAGACAACTGAATTGCATTTCAAGGACATTTACAATTACTAAGTTACATTTCAGAGTGGCCTTCTATCAAGGTCAGCCAAAGTCACACCTGTGCAACATTCTGCTCTGCTGTCTAATCAGCTTGCTGATCTGCCACACTTTGAGACAGTTTTGTCAACAATATTCAAGTGAAGTTTTCATTTTGCCTCCATGGAAAAACTCTTTGATCTTTGTGTTCCACTCGTAAAGAATGGGAGCAACAATAAAAGTGTTGTGGTTATATTTTGGGTCAGTATTGGTGTTGGGTTTTGAGGGTTTGTCTACAAATACAGGAACATTCCCACATTGAGTCAATGAAAAGAACATGTTGCATTTTTATTATTATATATTTTTTATTATTATTTTAGACGAATGATTGGCAGAATAATGCATGTACAACTTGTCCCAATTGTTATAATTTTATTTTTGAAATTATTGTTTTAAAGAACAAATTAGGAACAATATATGTGTACAACTAGTGTCCATTTTGTTTTTATATTTATTATTCTTTGTTTTTAAATTATTTATTATTCTAATTTTTCCGTAAATGTTTTGGAGCAAGATTTTATGTGTGCATCTGTTTTTATTTTTATTGCATTTTTTGTTGTTGTTGTTATTCTTTACTATATTTTCAGAATAATTGGAAACAAACTATGTATAAAACTTATTTTATTTTATATTATTATTTACAAAAATGATAGTTGTACAACAAGGATAGAATGCCAAATTGTTTTGTTTTTTTTGTATTTTTTACTGCGTGTAGCAGAATCCATCCATCCATTTTCTTAACCGTTTGTCCTCACAAGGGTTGCGGGGGGTGCTGGAGCCTATCCCAGCTGGCTTCGGGCAGTAGGTGGGGTACACCCTGAACTGGTTGCCAGCCAATCACAGGGCTGTAGCAGAATCCATTTTATCAAAAAAATACAATGAATTAATATTGAATAAATTAAATATATAAACAAATAAAAGACATTAGGCATAGGTATTTGGTAAGCATTCAATGAAAACAAAGATACACAACAGGGGCAAATATTAAAATAAAACTCTTTTGGAATGATGTAGTGCAGCCAATGTATTATACATATTTGTGACATCAATCTCTTTCTCTCAGGATAGAGCTTTTTTAGCAGAATTTTTGTTCAAGTGTACCTAACATTGTTTTCAGGTGAGTGCAGGTGAAACGTATGAGTGACAAAAAGCAAGATGTTCAGCGTTTTTCTTTTCAGTTTGGTGGAGGGTTGTGAGTAGATGTGTGTGTGTGCCGGCTTGCATTCATGTGTGACCTTGGCGAATGCGTGAAGAGTAGCAGGGGAGTTGGCCGCGCGACTGCGGCACATCGATCGCCGACCCCTGCATTCTTCGACTCAACATCGCACACGCTCGCCTCATTGACCAAATAGACTTACATATGAGTGACGGGGCCAATTTTTATTCCCCACCCCCAAACCCCCCCTTCCCACCTTCCCTCCCCGTTGGTCAATTTACGACCATTGATCTACACCGGGCTGAATTTATACACACCCATCATGCTTCCATGCTCTCGGTTTCTCTGTTTTTAACACTCACATCCACACGTAGGTATTTTGTGTGGCTAACAGCGCAGTGCGCCCACGCACCTCCTGCTGCCTCAGCACAAGTGCAAAGGCCAGCTGAAGGACGCCACGTCAAGTTGAGCGTTCTTTCTTTGCGCGAGGCAAAAGTGGCAAAGACCACTCGAGTGCGATGGGCGTCACTCGCGTAACGTTTCCTCTCCACGCAGGTTGGTGTCCGTGTCCGTCCGACAGCCAGGCCATGGGCGACAGCGAACGCAGCCGGGAGCAGATCTTGCAGACACTCTGCGACCTGTGCAGGGGCTTCCAGGACATCGCCAACCGCTGCCTCCTCACCTTGCACCTGGAAGTCAGGTATGCGGGGACCAAAAGTGCAAACACGTCACACAAGAAAGTTCGTCTGCCATACATATTGCGATGCTCTGCTGTAACGTATAACTTGAAAAAAGCCAGAAATAAATAATTGATGGTGTCATTTAGATATCCCAGTATGTTTACATTACACCACAGTTTTTATTTGATTAAAATAAAATAAAAACTTTCTTTTTTTGCGGAAATTTTAAAATTGCTAAATAGAAAATCAAATTAACCAATTGAAAATAAGTGTTGTAGGAAAAAATAATAACTTGTCAAAATGATTACATTTGAAAACATTTTCTATCATTCATATAGGAATGGAATTTGTCTGATGTATACCTTTTTAATTTTGCATAGTAAATTTAAAAACTGGAAAGTTTTTGTGCATAGAAGTATAAGTAATATTTATTAATTTTTTAATGGGAAATAAATACTTTTTCAGATGTTGAATGTATTTTTGTACATACAATAATTGTTCCAGTTTGTCAAAAGTGTCACATTGTATTTTCTTCAAATTATTTTGTTTTCTTAGTATTGTTTTTTTTTTTTTACATGGTCAGAATTATTGTTTTATAATAGATTTGAAAATTTTAATTGTCAGAAATATGACATTTATATGCCAAATCAAAAACTTGTATTTGTCAAAACAGAATGTTTTTTGAATAATGCAAACAAAAGTATATTTGTAGTAAGTAAGTAATCAGTTTTTGGTAAATCAATTTTTGTTGTTGTTGTCTTGCTCTAAGCAGTTGCAAAGTACATGCCAGGAGAAGTTTGTTGTGGTAGAACTACAATTGCCCAACATCAATAACAAAAGAAACTTTAGGAGTGGGAGCAAAGGACCAAGTAGGTTTTCTTGCATTCATGTAGGTGTAAGTTCCAATTATTTATCCCATATAGTGTAGGTGTTTTCAATCTCTTATAATATCCCAGTTAATTTACCACACCATAACCCTTCTCCCTCCCCGCAAGCCCGTAATAGCCCCCATCAAGCCGCTTCTTGCAACTTATGCAACGTTGTTTATGCTTTTCAGTCAGGGAAAAGGGAGGGGAAAAAACTCCCCGAGGCGTACGTCCTGCAATACGCTACACTCCATTGGCTCCCCTCATCCGCAGAATTTCCCCCGATAGTTGTACCAGTTAAATGAAGCCGTGAAGACGAAAGCGCGCGCAGGGTGGGAGATGAGTGCGGGTCATAGGAGGGTAATGCAATATGTTGTTTCTCTATGTGGCCATCTTTCGAAACATTTACTGTATGGATGGGATCTGTTTATTTCTATTGTGCAAGGTGACGTTAGGCCACACGAGTCAACTGTAGGGCTTGAACAACAGTTTTGTTGTCAACGCTTTGGTGATGCAGTCGCCTCACAGTTAGCTGACTCGAGCTGAAACATATGAAATGAATACGGAATTAATTCTCATTTGCTGAGCCCAAAGCTTCATTCTGCTCTGTATTCTTGTGCAATGAAATAAATGCCTTTGAAGCAAACCGTTTGCTTGTGGGCCTGAAAAAGAGGAGCTTTTGTCTTTTTAAGGCTGTAGGCTGTGTGTTTACACGAGTCTTGTAGTGCGCCGCATTTCACCTCCTAATCATATTTCACCGCTGAATAGCACCCAGCTGGGATGAGCGCCGCAAATACTGTAATTTGCTCAGGAAATCTGCGCCGAGTTGGCTCTTAAGTAAAGGCCTTGTTTGTTGTCTTGATCCAGGGTGCACTGCTTCCACTACCTGATCCCGCTGACCAAGCAGGGCAACTACGCCATCGTGGCCAACGTGGAGAGCATGGACTACGACCCGCTGGTGGTCAAGCTCAACAAGGACATCTCGGCCATCGAGGAGGTCATGGGGGCTGCCCTGCAGCAGCACAAGTTTCAGTACATCTTTGAAGGTAAACCAGGGGGACACTTTTTGGCACTAATCAAACATATTCGACTTGAAGTGACGACTGAAATGGAAGACGTCCAGTGTTGAAGTTGACAGACATATTTATGCGGTTCTCCAACAAAGGTCTGGGCCACCTGATTTCCTGCATCCTCATCAACGGCGCCCAATACTTCAAGAGGATTAGCGAGTCCGGCATCAAGAAGATGTGCCGGAATATCTTTGTGCTCCAGCAGAACCTCACCAACATCACCATGTCCCGGGAGGCCGACCTGGATTTTGCCAGGTATTCTTGTCTTCTACTTGTTTTTGGGGTGGGAATACTAAAACAAGCTCAAGTGCGGCCAGTGTGCAGAAAAGCGCATTGATTAGTGCTGTGTTGCTCCCCTTTGTCAACTTTGATTACGACGGTCGACGGCTCCTCTTGTTCACAACCCCCACCCCCCTTCCCCCTCCTGATTGTGCGGCGTGGAGGCGCTGATTGGGAATCGGCGTTGTTTACACTTCCAAAGTCGCGCCGGACACACACAAAAGCCCTCTTTTAATATTCATGCTGAACAGCGATTTCATACAAGAAATTATTTTTTATGTTGGGCTCACAAGGATGGCGTCCCTAATCATCTGACCCTTTTCTGTGCATGTAGTGCATAGTTGTGTCGTCTTAGCAGACGGCTATGTCTTCAACTGAAGCGGTAACGTTTGCTTTTAGAAGGCTGCTCTCGTGAGAGGTGGTTGATGCTCAACTATGAATGCATGTACTTTGTATGTGTGTGTTTGTGTTAAGGACTGACTGTTTTTCTGCCTCCGTTTGGGGAAAGAGAGTGCCAGTCAGAGAGAAGGAGAATACTGGACAAGGGCACAGTAATAAGCATTGATCTGAGTTAAAACTAAGCAGAAGCCCAGCAGCCAGCACTGCACAACTCATGAAGAACACAGAGACACACACACACATGCACACACACTACTTCAAGTGTGACATGTTGAAACATTGCCACCATGTGGTTGAGTATGAAAACAGCAAATGGCCGGTCACCCACTAAGCCACTCGGCCGTCCCCTCACGTTGTCTCACCGTCCCGTCCACCCCTCCGGCAGAGACCAGACGACAAGAATCCTAATAAAATGCATTAACGGCTGTTGCCTAGCAACAGGCCGCGCTGGACTCTGCGTGTTATTTGGGTCTGAGCAACATATGTCAACACCTTTTAAGAGCAATATAATGATATAATGATGTTTTTCTGCTGGCACAGCTTCAGATGTGTGAAAGTTATTTCAAGCTTTCGCACCTCCTCCCCATTATTTAAATGAGTTTGTGTTTCTTGTGCTTAGGGCATTTAAATGTACCATAGCAACTGTAATGAGCGGCTGCTTTTGAATGCACTTCTTTGAATCAGGATTTAAAGGGCAGTATGTCATCATATTGCTACAGTGAAGTATATCCACACAGGTCAATATTTGTCTCAACTGCCTTGATTTCTGAGTTTAATTTGTCCTGAGACCAGACAAAAAAAATTAAAATCTTAATTTTTCCCCATTCAAATGAATGAAAATGTCAGAAACTGGTCCAGCCCACAGGTCCACATTATAAAATCGTATATATAGTATTAATAGCATGAAGAATCAATTGTACAACTCCTTCTGTTGTGTATGTCTTGGCCACCAAGGGGCAGTATTGGTGGGGCAGGGGTAGCATCAGGGTTTCCCCCAGAAAACTTGCTAAACCTGGTGGCCAGGGACAGATTGGGAACAAAATTCGGCCCGGGAAAATATTTGTCAATTGACAGCGGTTAACATCCAGCGATTATTATTCAGCGTTCTGCGACACGGAAAAGGACTGCACATGTCGTCATGCGGCGATTACTATTCTTTGACAGGAATGGGATTTACAAAAGCCTGGATGCCCGCCAACCGTATACAGCACTGGGGGAAACCCTGCATATGTCCACGAAGAGGAGTTTCACAACTATGTAATTCAGCAAATTGCAATAATAGTAGTCATTTCGGCAGAGGATAAAGAATATATGCCTGTGAGTATTGTTATATAATCTGTATAAATTTGTTAATACACAGTCTATGTTCAAATATCCATTACATAAAGCGTTATAGCACCGCATCATCTATGCTAATTTTGTTATTCCATCTACAGCGTTTTATGTTGTATGTTAGCATTAAGCCTGTGGACTAGAAAGTATAGTTACGTACGGTACAGCTTGATGTTGTGAAGCTAGCCACCACCCCGCTTTGAGTTGGACTTGAGCCCTAAAATGATTTCCGGCGCGCCGTGGTAAACACCGCACGCTGACCCGTGTCGGCAGCTAGCAAAGGGCTGTCATAGCTCGGCTAACACCTGTCTGACAGGCTGGCTCCCGACCCGTCTGCTTCAGGAAACGACTACACCCGCGCACGTGTGCCATTATGGCAAACAAGCCAAAGTGTTGCGCCGCGTCTGCGGTGGAGAGCCTGTGCTAATAAGTACAGCTGACAGGCGTGTCAGAAGCTAGTGGGGTGTCAACAGATAAAACTGTTTGTATTTAGGGGCACGGCTGCGGCGCACTGTCACTTCCATCGCCGTCTACCTCGCCTTCCTGTCACCCTTTTTGTCTTCCCTCTTCCGTATCTCCCCCTTTTTCTCAGCGTTTTCCTGTCATCGTGCCTTTCTGTTTGTAAAACAGCAACTTCTCGGGACATGTCACAGTGCAACTATGTTGGCTTTTTGTGCACTAATCCATGGGGTGGAAGACGCGTGCAGGGAGTGGCTAGGGATGAACAGTTTTGCAAAATAGTCTGTGATCCCCCTAAGTATTATGAATGTGAATATTGTTTTAAAGTTTTCTCCCCATGTTTTTTTAACGCATGGAAAAAATTATCTGTATTACAATAGCAGTTTGCAACATTATTGCAATCCAATCTGTGCCTTTATCACTTCAACTTTCATGAAACGATGATAAACATGGATTGCACTACTTAAATGATGATCTTTATAAATAAATAAATAAAAAAATAAAGCTAACCAAGTTTTTTCTTTTCCGATTTGCAACCTTTGCGATTTAAAAATGGCTTTCTTTCTACTACACTGGGATGTCAATTTGAATGTTATGAATTTATCTGTCAGGCTATCAACATCTATCTGTAAAATATCAAGAAAAACTCCCAAGTATTGTAGTATCTGAGCTTGTTCACAGAGGTGGCGGGAGTTGGTCTGTTGGCTCAAGTATGAAAAAGTGTGACATTTGTCAAGCATTGTTTATGGGCAGTTAATTCCATTCAACTCAATTCACAATAAATAAGCATTGCTTAGCAAACAATTCATCCTCGAAAAAAGTTGTTTCATGTCACTTCCAGTTGAAGTTTATTTGCAATCGAAACCTCAAATCAAAAGAATTACGCATAACGAGCACATAGCGTTGCCTGAGGAGACTCCACTTAGCTTAAGGCTAACAAACGACGCAAAGCGCAATAGATGGGCTAACAAATTGCTGTCGTGGCTTCGCAACTCTTCAAGTTTTAAAATTCTTTAATTTTGTTTTGTTGTGTTTTTTATTTTATTGTCAACGCGCATGTTAGCTCGTTTTTTTAAACTCTACATGTGAGGCAGAGACAAAGCAGATTGGTCAGTCCAGTCGAATGTTGTGGTCGCGGCTGATGGAGAGGATCACTGCCGGCCTCCCCATCCATCCTCTCCCCCAGTCGCCCCTCCCTGTCTGCCTGCCTAGCTAACTAATGTGTGACAGCAAAGTTGCTGACAGAGGCAGCCCGTAATGGCCTCCTCACTCACTCACTCACTCACTCAGTCACTCACTCACTCACTCACTCACTCACTTATTCATTACTCCAGCTGCAAATGAATTGTGATCGCTTGCTGCTGCTTCTTCTTCGCAAGTAAGCTCTGCGGTGTTCATGCGTTGTAAAGTGACTTTATATTGTTTGTACACTGGGAAGAGAGTGCATGTGGGAGGGTCTGTTTAATTAGATTGTGATGTAAATTACCCCACAGGGACACATAGGGCTGCTCTCCTGTCGGTTGCTAATAAACAACAGCCCGACAACAATGTTTCCATTGCATTGCAAACATTAGTAGTAGCGTTAGGTATGCCCCACTTTTTTTTTTGTTGCTTTGACTTTGGAGAGGGAAAAAATAAGATGCAAGTGTAAGATAGTGCCAGCAAACTCAACTTATTTGAGATTGTGAACAATTATTCAAAAAAGAGGCTTGTTGTTTATTGCCACTCCTAGAACAAAGAGAATAAAAAAAATTGTGTCTGCTAGCGTAATGCTAAAACCTCATAGACAAGCTAACAAAAATTAGTATGGATAATAGCAGCCCTCAAAGTAGGACTGAGCAATAAATTGAATTAATTCGATACATCATCATTTAAAAAAATCGAATTGTTGAAAATTTGCTAAATCGTGAAATTGAATTTCGCCTCCTGGATTATTAAAAGATGTTGTTCTTATGTTCTATTACGTCCAAATGTTTTTGTCAGTTGTAATTTTGCACAAGTGGCAGAATGCTGGATGGGTGGTTTACAAGACATGTTTACAATGATTTAGAATCAGTACACATTATTTTTGAATAAATGAAACCTTTAAATAAATGTTTGTTGGGTTTATTAGATTAAAATCGATTTAAATCGTAATCGTCCTGAATGATAAAAGAATTATGATTTTATGTTTTTGGTCATATTGCCCAGCCATACCTCCATAGTTACTTGGACACTTCATTGCAAATGGTGCAGCTGTACATGCAAACAGACAATGAAGTAGTCATGATGCACAAATGGCTTTATTCTTTTCATTCTATTTCTGTATGGGTTTTTTTCTTTATTCAAGACACATGCAACAATAGTTTTTAGAACAGATGATAGGCATTCCCAGAGCTGGCACTTCCATCAATCGTCAATTCCCGTCGATGACAATGCCCACCTTCCACCGAGTGCTTCAATACACAGAATGAAAGAGACTGTACTCATCCAGTTTGACGAACGTAAACCTGCTTCAGTCGTTGCTCAGTTTGTGTATTTTTTAATCACTCGCCAAAAAGTGGGCATCGTCGTTGACAGGAATTGACGATTGACGAAAATGCCCACCTTTGGGCATTTCCATTCATCTCAATGGGGAAAGATTTGAGATCTGAATGTTTTGAATTTCAAACGTGGTCACGGATTCGAACTTGTAAACCAAGGCACCACTGTATTTCAGTTTTGTAATAGTTTTGTGTTTCCGCAAAGAAAATATAGCAAATCCTCAAAATGATAATTTCCAGTCACATTTACTAATTTGCTCCCCAAAAACATATAAATATGTTCTATTTTAAATATTACCATAGCAGTATTTATACTTTTTTTTTAAATGTTTTTTTTTATTTTTTATGCTAGAGCATACAGAAGGCTTTGCAAAATGCAGCCTCTGAACTAAAAGGAATGATTGAAGCAATGGTACTTATTACAAAAATGGCCAGCAGGTGGCAGCAGAATATAAGAGATCAACCAAGAGCCATGTTGCAACAAGCTCTTTTCTCCACTGTTTTCAACAGGTTAGTGAATAATGAGGAAACTTAGCTATATTCTAATGCTATTTGCTGCAAAACACAAACAGATAGAAATATATATTTTTTCCTGATGAAAGAAGAGACTCTAATCTTTCTTTTGGTAGGTTCCATTTTTAGCAATATAACATAATATTCTGTGGGCCTTGCAAAATCAGTCAAAATCCAGTAAAATAGCCGGGAGCGAAGGGGGTTGCTTCAGTGAAAATGGCTGCCAGTGAATGAATTAAATGACGAAGCAAAAAAACTTTGCTGCACACACAAAATAGCCGACTTCCTCTTCAATTAGGGCATGGGTCCTTGTATGGTCACATATTCCTTGTCGGAGTGCTATTGATTTTCACTGTGACCTTTAAATGCAGTGTTCCACGCATACTACCTGCTCCATCAACAGCGTTTCATTATTCCTTAAAAGCGTGAAGGTGATGTTTTTCTTTTTCAATGGCAACAGCAGCTGTTTTTGTTTCCGCTGCCAGAATTACAGACAAAAAAGAAACGCTTTCATGTTCCCTTCTGTGTCCTCTTTAGACAATACTACGAGATGCTGTACAACACGGCTGACGAGCTGCTCCACCTGGTGGTGGACCAGGGCGTGCGCTACACGGAGCTGGAGTACATCAACGCCCTGTCGCTGCTCCACCGCAGCCAGACGGGCGTGGGCGACCTCAGCACCCAGAACACGCGGTTGCAGCGGCTGAAGGAGATCGTGTGCGAGCAGGCTGCCATCAAGCAGGCCAGCAAGGACAAGAAGATAACCACCGTGTGATCTTCAGGCCCATCTCGTATCATTTCCTTATTAGACGTAAACTGCTGCATTTGTCGGCCCCACTTGTCCTGTCTGCAAAATGTGTATTGTCATATTAAAGCATCTGAACTCAACTAGTCCCTAAAGCTTTCCCATGGTGCATGATGGTTTTGCACAGTGGTGCCTTGAGAATTTAATTCAGTGTCTCAAATCATCTTTCCCCATTGAAATGAATGGAAATGCCATTAATCAGTTCCAGCCCCTCCCCCCATAACACAAAAATAACACACTTTTGTCATGTTTTTTTTTTTTATAAGAAAAATAGCAGTCCCAAATTGTGTACTTTATAAAAATATACAGCTGTGACATAATGAAGTAGAATAAAATGTTGTTTTTTTTGTCACACTTTGTACTTGCATTTCTTGTGGGGCAGTCGTGTTGCTTAAAAGGTGATATACATACATAGATACTTTTCATTTGCCTGTCTTGAGCATTAAACACTGTGTTAGGGGCTGGTCGTTTGCAATAAAGATGTAATTCTCCTTGTTTTATGTTTAGTTTGACAGCAAACTACAGCTCATATCTCAAGGCACCACTCTGCGTGCTGTAGTTAAGAATATTCATTTTCGGGGGGGAATAAAGTGTTAATGGTGACAGCACAAAATGATTAACTTTTGGCACTTTTTTTCCCCATTATAAGTGCAACTTAATGACAATATAATTTTAAAAAATTGACAGGAAAAAAGCGGCATTCAATAGCTAAGACTGGTCATTTTGGGTGTTCAGACATTTTTCTACTGACCTTTCACTGCATTCCAAACTTTTAGGATTTATTTCTTGGCACAATCTCAAACAGAAAAGAATAGGACTTTGTTGTGGTTTTGTTTTATTAATTTATGTATTTTTTGTTGTTGAAATAACTACATTTGTGTAGAAATTGTCTTCCTCTGTGCTTGTGTAAACTGCAATGCTGGAAGATAAACTTCTCCCTAAAGCGGCCTGTGTTTTAGTTGATTAACTTGGGAGAAAAGTACTTAAGAAGAGGAGCAGGAGGAAGAGGGCTTTGTCAATACCTTTGTGGCCCCCCCACAATCTATCATATTGACAATTTGGCCCGATGGGAAAACAGCTGCGGGGTCCCCTTGGACGGACTTGACGAAACTTGGCGGAAACCCTTAAAAATCTGCTGCTTACTGCAATTCAATACATGGGAAACATGAGCAGAATATCAAGTGATAGGCTGTTAGAATGTGCACTGTCACACTAAACATGTCAAACACGCCTACTTTAATTGCTTTTGATTTATTAATTACACTTAATTTCCTCACAGAATACAAGCATTTAAGTCGAAATACACCATGCTAATCTTGCTTATTTGTCTCTTACACAATAAACATTGAAAAGTGTTCCTTGTTTTGTTTGATGTTTTTGCTCAGCAGCTATTTTAATTTATTTACATGGAAAGCACAGACATTTTTAAACACTAAATAAATAATTATGTGCGTGAAAAATTAACATCAGCCTCGCTAGTAATTTAAATACATCACATTTTGACATATTTTATTAATCATTTGATTAATACGAATGCGTCACTATGTCACGTGGCCACCAACAGGTGTCCCTGATTACCTCATATCCTGTAAGGTACTCGCCAAACGACGTGTGATGCAAATGTTTACCTTCTCGTTCTACCATCAACATAAACATGACCATTTGGCTACGTCATCTCTCCCGAGTTTACAGGCAATTACAATCGTCCTTTTGGACTATTTCTCTTCGTTTTAAACTGTGTACATGGTAGCGGCAGATGTGGAAAAAGTTAACTACATTACCCACAGTGCCATTGACCGGCGTGCTTACATGCTGCTAGGCGACGAGCTAGCTGCTTTACGTCACAACGATGGCGTCCGTGTCCGTCGTCTAGTGTCATTTTTGACGACTTTTCGTCATTTCATAATTGTCCTAACCAACCAATAGTTAAGCTGACCGGCTTGAGAAGGTGTGTGGGCATGGCGGAGAGGGTAAGTGGGACTAAATAAACTAAATACACTTGTCATGCCCCTTCTATAATTGTCTGTTTTTCTGCATAATTAGTCAGATTCATTCCTAGGCAAATGTGACTACGTTATTTTATTTAAGTTGATATATATATATAAAACATCATTCATACTAAAACACTGTTTAAATGTGCTACACGTACTGATAGATTTAGACATAATTAAGCACACCTTCAAGATGGATAAATTGAGCTGCAATATAATCTATGGAAAAAAAATTCTGACTTGGCAAAGATATAATGTTCACTTTTGTGCTCATAATTTAACAATCTGCATATGTTTTGTATTATTATTTTCCTCTGAAGTCTGAAGTGTACCTAGTACCTGATCTTAATCTATAATTTGTTACCTCTGCCGTAATTGTGCAAAGGTGGTAATTCTTCATTATTTGTGCTCATAGGACGTCGTTTTAGGTGCTGGGTTGGTGTCCAGCTGTGTAGCCCGCCTTGGACGCTTTGACACTGGACTTCAGCACCCATACTACCATGTGGCCCTTCCTGTAAGATGCACTTTTATCACTCCTAACTAAAAATATTAAAGTGAGTTTTTGCATTTGTTGTTTACCAGGGTCGCAAGCTCAGGGACATCTCGGTTTTGTGCAATTATGTTCATCTGCAAAAGCTGGAGCTGTCAAACAACAGAATTACAGGTAGTGTCATCTGAATGTTGTTTGGGGGGGGTTTGAGTTATTCCTAATTTTCCCACTTTCTAGATCTCTCCTGCGTGAGCCACATGCCCTTCCTCGTCATTCTGGATGTCTCTCACAACGAGATCTCCGATTTCTTTGGCTTCGAGCCCCCGAAGAACCTGAAGGTACGGCAAGCAGGACCTTGAGCTGACAGCAGAAGACACACTTTGACTGGTGGCTGCGTTATTCCCCATGATGGGCCCGCATGCCATCTGCCGTCACTCCAAACATGCTTAAAAGGCTTCCGACGCCCTTGAATGTTCCGCTAATTGAATATCCTTGTGGAATTAGTCAATTTCTACCTGCTGCTGTTTTTACAGGAGGTCAACTTCTCCCACAACATTTTAACACAAATGAAGGACATGTCAGGCTACGAGGCTCTCGTCAAGCTAGATCTGGACCGTATCCTTAACATATGCAAAAATGCGACATCATGCATCTTCACGCAGCGCCCTTGACTCGCTAACATTCAGACAACCGCCTGAAGCAGATTCATGGTTTGGATAAGTGCTGCAACCTGACCCATCTCAGCGTGGCGCACAACAGCATCGTCAGTATCTGCAGTCTGGACAACGTGCCGCTCAAGGACCTCAACCTGGTCAGTCCTCACAAAAGTTCAAATTGTGAATTAGTACGTGATTCATGTCTGATTCAAAGTTTCATGGCGGAAACAGAAATGTAATCTATTACTTTAATGTCAGAGCCCTCATTTTACCCAGAGGTGGATTTGAAGCTATATGGATTTTGTTTTGTTTGTGCGCGTCAGCAAATGAAAAAGAATGTTATTAATGGATCTAACCAAATAACAATAAAAATAAAAAACGTTAGTAGAATTCATACTGAATACATTATTATTGATAACAATAGTGGGAGTAGGGGGGGTAGAGTTAGACAATAACATGGTATCTCATAGAAATTTATAGCATTTTGCACTTTTTTTTATTTCACTTTTAGTCAAATTACAATTAACAATTAATTGAAATAAATGAAATGTATTAACTCAATTTTATTTTTCGAGTACTTGATAAACAACCACGCTTTTTGGACTTAACCAGTTTTCTACATTAACCGAAGCATTGTGCCCATTTCAAATCCCACCATATGGCCACCATGGCAGCAGTGGCCCACCAGTAGTGGTCCTGGCTGGTCCGTCCTGCACCTGATCCCGCCCCACTCTTCCTGACACGCTGCCTCCGTGCAGCGCCAAACTCTTCCCACAGCACGTCCCTTCCTTTTACGACACACAGAGAGCGGCCCTGTGCCAGGCCCCGTGCTCTGCCAGCGCTTACCATGCACCCAGATAAGGACTTTAGTCAAAGCATGTAAACTAGCAAGCGGTGCCCGTCAAGGTTTGGCTTTGTGCGGAATGAACACCTTGCCAGCTGTTGGCCGGCGTTGAATTTCGGTGGCGGGGAACCCTGCGATGTAACCGGGGCTCACGATGTGCTCTGTTAAATGTCTTCTCCATCTGTGTTCAGAGGGGTAACCAGTTGAAAAACACGGAAGGTCTAGAGAACCTGAAGAGGCTGCAGACTCTAGATCTGTCCATGAACCGCATCACCAGTCTGGGTGGCCTCAACAATCTCCACCAGCTGGGCTCCATCAACCTGGAAAGGAATCAGGTGTTTGTGCGCTGACAGAAATCAAATGCCAGTGCACACTTGGAACTCTCTGACAAAAAAAAATGCTTCTTCTTTTTTTTTTTTAATAGATTTGTGAGATTGAGGAGTGTAAGCACATTCACAATCTTCTCCTGCTGAGAGAATTGAATCTTTTGGGGAACCCTGTTCAGGTAACTGAAAGTTACAGACCATCCATGGAGGCTATTAAAAGTGGCCCAAAAGAAATCTGCCTTTGCAAAGAGAATAATACTGACTTTCGACTCTCAGAGATGTTCTGTAACGATATGTTGAGTATGTGTGTGTATATGCTTTGTTAGGAGCAGTCAGAGTACAGGCTGTCGGTGGTCTTCCTCCTCCAACATCTGACCATGTTAGACCAAGAGAAAGTCACTGTTCAAGAAAAGGTTAGTCACAAACACAATCGAAATGTAGCATTTTTTTCAGACCGATACCTGTTCGAGTTTTCAACTCAATTTTTTTCCTTTTTTTTTTCCTTCTTTTTTTTTTCTTAAGAGAGCTCAGTATTGTTCATTCGGTAATCTTACCGATTCAACGTCATCATCATTGCTCTCTCTTTTTTTCTTTTCTTTTCTTTTCTTTTTATTTGCCGGTGTGTGTGTGCATGTGTGCGTGCGTGTGAGTGTGTACTCATTAATTCAACTAAAACCTATTAAAAAATCCCATACCGTTCACCTAAACCGAATACTTCAGAATCCAGCTAGAGTCGTGAGGTTGTCAGGAGACCCGAGGAAAGATCAAAGAAAGGAAAGTGAAATCCAGCACCGACAAGACATCACCTACTACCCACCGGGTTACCAACCAGTCTTTCACCAACCCCAGAAACATCTAAATTCCAACAAATTAGGGGGATTAAAGGATAGACTGAGGAAAGGAAGGAAGGATAGATGAAGCAGAGTGAGATCCACAGACATCAGCCTCCACTGATTCAACGATCAGAGGAAGAAGCAGATTGTGTTGATTGTCGATTGATGCTGGTGTGGTGCATGCATGAAAACCTCCACCAAAGAGGGGAGCCGTCGACCCCGGCCAGGACAGAGCAAGCACAACCCCCCAGGGCCCCCCAGGCCACGACAGCGCCAAGGCACAACTCAACTCTTGAGTCATCACCGATACCAAGTTGATAGTAATCATGGCTTGGTATCAGCTGCCGTTGCAAGTATAGTAGAGAGTTGTCCCGATTCGATACCTGGTGTCAGTCCTGTCCCATCCCTAATTGTGTTTTAATATGCAATTCTTTTTTCAAGGTCTTCTTTCCATAGTTTTTTTTAACAACAATAAATTAATCTGTATTACAATCAACAATATCATATTTATGATACATACAGTGTTTGGTCCTATAGGTTGTGCTTATGCAAAAATAAAGGCAAATGAATCATGAATTAATATACAAAGCAAAGTTCTTGTTTATTTTCCACATTGCAGCCTTTAAATTAGAAAATTGCATTCTACTACATTGCCAAGTCAAATTAAATTCAGTTAATTGTTACAGTCATTATTTTTTCTGGCAGTACTTGTTGTGAACATTTGCTACTAATACTACTAATCTACTTCCTGTTTGTGTATCATGCAGGTATTGTCCATTAACAAGTACGACCCTCCCATGGATGTGGTCGCGGCCAGAGATCACATGACCCAGCTGATGTATCAGCTAATGCAGCCTCAGCTCCTCTATGACACGTTGGTTTCCTTGTCATTTTAACCTCCCACAAAACTTTTGCTGCTTTACTTCCTTACAAGCGAACGCTTTGTCGTGCCATTGCTCATCATGTCTGACATATCTTTGACAAAACTTGCCACAGTTGTTTTTCAAGAGCTACGTTCGCTTATCTGCAGCCTTTCCTGTTATCTCCTCACTCAAAGACAATAAAAAAAAGACAAGTTCATATATCATCACTTTACAAAAAGCATCAGTCACAGGCAGATAATTCACCCGGTGTTACATGTTACAGTGGGAAAAACACACATCCATCTTGTCCGTTTACTCACACATAAGGCTTTTATTTGAGATTTAATTCCAACATCAGCATTTTGTGTTTGTCCATGCAGCACTCTTCCCAGCGATAACGCTCCGTATCCAATGCTTGTTCTGACCGGTCCGCAAGGCTGCGGCAAACGGGAGATGGTCCACCGCCTTTGTGAAGACTTTGAAGAATACTTTGCATATGGGTCAGTGTCTTATATTAATAATGGGGAGATTCTTATAATAAGGGCACATGTGTCTATGGTTTACAGTTCATTTAAAGTTGAAAAAATCTGAATGTGAACAGCAGACGCATGCAACTCCAAATAATTTAACCCTGGAGTGATCATTTGATTCGTCTGCCAAAGGGGTCTTGTCTTGTCCTGAGACTTAACCCCACTCGCTGTCAGTCTGGTATTCCTCGTCGTAAATTACGCGCTTCTTCTCTTCAATTTTGTACGTTTCATGCAGGATCAGCCACACCAGCAGGGAGCCTTACTTTGGTGAGGAGAATGGCAGCGACTACCATTTTGTCAGCGAGGAAGACTTTGAGCTGCTTGTGCAAAGGGTGCGTCTGTTTGGCAACTTGATGTCGTCATGATAGAAGTTCATTCTTAATCCTTTCACTGTAGAAGAGTTGACGTTTTGCTGCATGCTTTCAATGGTGAAACCTGGAAAACCAGTACATGTTGATGATCATATTTATAAATTAGAATGTGATTAATTTTGTATAATGTATGATGAAAATACACTTGTCAAATTGTTTAAACACAATGCCGATGAAGACCTGTGATCTGATTTAATCTTTGTGGGTTTTGCGCCTTCTTTTAAGTGTCATATGACTCTTTGGCCGGTCCTGCCTCTTCATCTGTCCTCCTTGGTTTTTATGTTGTCAAAGCACCTAATTTATTGCCACAATTCTCATGCCTTCATCCCAATGCGCTTCCCAATGTGTTATTGTGTGTGTTTCAGCACCATGGTACAAAAATCATTCTAAAACTGCCAATGTAGTATATTATAGCTCTCAAAGGCCTACATTGTGTCCACTAAACCTGATCTTCCTAACTGGACTGAGCATCCCAATGCAGGGGGCTTTCCTCCAGACTGTGCAGTACGGCGGCCACAAGTATGGTCTGAGCAGGGAGGCCGTCGAAGAGGTTGCGCGAGAAGGACTGGCGTGCTGCGTGCAAATGGAGCTGGAGGTGAGAGGATGACACGAATAAAAGCTTCACCCTCAATAAAAGATGGTCACCTTTCCAAAAAATGTTGTAGTATCTTAAAATTTGTATATACGTATCAACTATGAATGATTGTTTTTATTGGTGTGGACTTCAAAAACATACAGTTATAATTTTACCCAAAAGCTGTGGAATTTTGCTGCATGTTTTGAATGGAGGAAAGTAGCTCCCTCTAGTGGGCAAATTAAACACCAGTACTAGACCAAGTGTTGAAATATTAGCATAAATATTTTTTTATCTGGATTTTTTTTTTCTTCACAAGGTCAAAATAAAAAAGAAAAGAAAAATAAATAATTCATTTTGATTTATTCAACACAGCCAAAATGCCTTTGGGGGGAAAGGGAATAGCACAAAAACAGCTTTCAGATGTGTTGAGGGTCGATGGCTGTTCAATGTGTCATCTTCGTAGGGCGTGTTGAGTCTGAAGAAGAGCATCTTTGAACCCCGCTACATCCTGCTCATCCCCACCCTGGTGGATAACTACAAGTCCATCCTGAGGAGTCGAAAGCTCTACACGGACGCCCAGATAGAGGCGGCGGTATCACGCATTGAGCTGTACGACAACTTCAACAGGGAGCGGCATAGCTTCTTCGACAACGTCATCCGTTGTGGTACGTCTCCTGTCCGCGAGCTGTCTTTTCACTATTAGTGTCAACGCTGAGGAGGATTTGACAGCAAGGGACACTTTTTCTGTCATCTCACTGCCCTACAGAGACATCCCCCCCCCCTTCTTGTCACTGATAAGGCCTTAGATAAATGAACAGGCCTCACTAAAATCCATACAGCACAATTTCATTCCCATTACAGTTTTGTATTGCGGCCATGCCGGCACCGTCAAACAGTTAGTCATGCCCACACGTTTTAGTCGCTTTCTTAATGAGAGCAACACGCGCGGAGGGCAGCACACTCATCACTTTTATGCACCGCTGAAGTCCCCATAGCTTTTGCTTTCATTGCCACTCGATGGGAGGTACAGCAGGAAGTTCTGAGCATTTTGTGTGCGCAGATTACTGGGACCGAGCCTACCAGATGCTGGAACGGGTCGTAAAGAAGTACCTGTTGCTTGAGGACCAGGAAGAAGGTGAGAGCAACAAAAGGACATCCTCACACAAGACCTCCAAAGGTCACATGTGCGCTTTCTCTCTGTTTTGGGTGTTCCTGTTTAGGGCTGGTCAATTAAGGGAAAAATAATCTAATATATAATCATTTTTGAAATACTGATTAATAAACACAATTATTCATTGATTTCAAACTTAGTAACAAATTTGAACTTAATATCTAACTTGAAAGAACAACCCAAAAATAAATTTGCAACAGTTTAATAATAATACATTAAAACTATAGCAATAAAGACCAATACACAAAAATACACCTGCTGTTGTTTCTGCGCATACCTCCTTTCAGTGTGGTGCATTCATGTAGCTACACATTCATAACATAATTGCAAACACACCATGCCGTTCAGCACATTAATAATTTTTCTTAATTTATAATGTTATAATCTGAGAAGCCAAAATGGAAATCACAATGTCACGATTTAATGAATTGCCAAGCCGTACTGTTCCTGATACTCCCCAACCTCGACATTTCCTACTGCTGCCCTCAAAAACATTTCCCTGCCTCAGGTGAGGCTAATAAGAGAGAGAAGCCCCCCACGGAGCAGCTAAGGTCGGACTCATCCACACTGTCCCACCCAGCCACAGAGCCACTCTACAAAAACGATTGCAGCCAGACCCAGCAGCAGCAGCTCGCCCCTCACAAGACTCCTACTGTGAGTACCCCCACGAAAAATTAGCCGGCAGCGAGGCCTCTCGTCTGCCAATCATCAGCACTTTGCTTTGTTTTTTTCCTGCGCAGGAGCTGGCTTCCATCCGCAGGCGGGAGCAGCCGCTGAGAGAGGCAGTCATGGGGAAGAGTCCAGGGGTCTACAGTTGGCTCATCACAAGGTTCATTTTCAAGCAGTGCACACTTGACTCATGCCTAATACTCAGTGTAGACCCTGGCCTCCCCCTGCTTGATTGGCCCACTTGTCCAAACTGCTTTTTGATGCTTTGTTTGGACTTCCTAGTTGACCTTGAGGGTGAAGTGGTCCGCTGCTGAAACCAGCAGTAGGCTCATTTGATGGACTTGTTGTAGCGTTTCCAATCAGTGCTAACCCCTCACCTCCTCTAAAATGACAAAATGGAACAAGCAATATGGGCGTCAAGGCTAGTAAGCATACGTGAATAATACAATGGTGACTTGAGGTCAGGCCGAATTGAGTATTGGCCGCCCTATTGTGTCCGTTTTATGATCAAGAACTAGAAAGTTGCCATTAATTTTACGTACATTGTAGGTCTGTCTTTAAAATGATCTGTTACTGTTTTTATGAAAAGTTTATGTATCCAAAGTACTAGTGGTATTGGTACTTGGTTTCGGTATTGGTGACTACTCAAGAGTTGAGTACTCGTACTGGTATCAGTGTGGAAAAAAATTGGTATTGAATATCCCTAAAATATAACGTAAAGATTTATAGAATTTGTGCCTCATTATGAATTCATTATGACTCCTGGCCACAGGAGGCAACAGCGTAATATAAGCTTGTGTCAATGCACCATTTGTGTTGAAATCTCCGTTAATTAAAGGGTTCAAACTTAAGGCGCAACCATTAATTGACAACTGATCAATTATCAAATCCATCCATCATTTTTGATCACTGCTTGAGAGACCTTATTTTTAAAAAAAATATATATATTTAAAAAAGAAGAAGAAAAAAAATACTCTACTGATTATTTTGCCTTGCATGGGGGAAAATAAGCAGATTTTAAAATTTTAAATGAGTAATTCATTTGAAAATGCACAATTGTAACCCAAATGTCAAAATGTTGCTCGTCTAGCACCTTTTTTGTCCTCAACCCATATGTCATCACAATTACCAGTCCGCCTTTTCTTCTGTATGCGCCTGTGGCCTCATCTTGACAGTACACACTTGCAACATGTACGTTACTCATCCCTGCAGTATTTGTGCAGAAGATTCCAGAAGTGTCTTCTTGTCTGCACTCATCTTAGCTGGGATGCGTCCCAGCTTGTGAGTGTCTCCTTCACGTATTGTCACAGCGCATCACGTAATCGTCCATTAATTGAGTCCCAGGGGCCATCGTTTTTGTTTCCAGGCAACAAAACAAAGTGGAGTTTTACACTCTTCGACTCCTTTCATCTGGGAATCATCTATAACTTGCGCTTGTCATCTCGTTTTTTCTTCAACAGCTCGGATGAATCTCCGGGACAGTCAGTGGATACGATCAAAGGTTGTTCCGCCGAGGGCCCTTTTAATTTCACCGGTCGATTGATATCTCACTTCTCATCTTCACGTTGTCATTTATAGGCGACAAGCAGCTGCAGCAAACACCAGCCGGCATCACGCCCCTTTCCGACAGACGCCCCGGATGCAACGTCAAGCCTGTCCTGCCGCCCATCCCGCCAGGTCGCAAGACCCCGCAAGCCAACAGCCCGCTGCCGTCACCCAGCCGCAGCCACGTCCTTGCCAGCGCGCAGGCATAGAGTCAAGGTTCCTAAAGACGTGACAAGAAAGCACACATTGATCACTTTGCATATTAACAGAGAACATGTCCTAGTGACACGTGACTGCATGGTCGCACATTTTTTATTCTCCTCCCCGTCTGTCAATGGATCTGCTCCAAAACAAACAATTGTACCTCAGTTTGTGTTTTCATGGTGCTCATGCTCAAACATGTCTGCATACCCCCCATATGGCTGACCATGTTCAGCATCAATTTGGCTTGCATTTTAGCTACCATTGCCATCTAACTAGTCTGAAAGTGTGTTTCATTGTCGGCTCAGAGTTTCAAAGTGTAAATGGGAAGGCACACCTGGCCATCCATCACTGTCTGTCTTGCTCTGGAGGCAGCAGATGTTGCGGGCCGTCATAATTCTTTGGCACATAATGTCTGCACTGTGCATGCCGGGCCCCCCCCCTGAGGTCTAACCTAGTTACACTGCAGTCGGCGCCGCTTTCTACAAACTCCGTGCCGACATTCAGTGGCCTTTTTAGATACGGGCCAGCGACTATTTAAGTCTGCGCATGCAGTACTAGGAAAACTTGGACTCTCACTCCCTGATGGGCCTTTTTTGTGTGTGTCAATGGACAACAAAAACCCGCTATTTAGGATGTTTCTTTCTTTGGCTGTCTGGATCTGCTGGAAAGGAGCATAGAAAGGACAGGGAGAATGGTAGGAACATAAACTAAGTAAATAACTACAAACTAATAATAAAATGCGTATTTGAATTCTGAATAACACTACTAACAAGCTTTTCTTCATCACAGCGCATCTGTGCTATTTGCCCTTAATTGGATATTTTTGGCAAGTTAAGTCTGGTCAATTTTATTTATGACACAAGAGTCTCAAAGGTCTCCACAGGCACACAGTTCACATTACCCTGGTCTATACCCCCACCCACCCCCATCCGCGTAAGGAAAACTGGGGAGGCTAAATAGGGGGAAAAAATTCAGCGGTTTCAGAGATGGAGGGATAACCAGGCTGTGTCAGGCAGTGTTGTTAGTTTAAACAGTATGAGACTCCATTATAGTCGGTACAGAATCCTGACAGCACTTTGCTTATAACCACTCAGAAACGGGTGCTGGGGAAGTAGAGAAGCGGTAATAAAACAGGCCAAAATCAGCAGGGCAAGAGACTGAAGAGAATGCGAGAGTGTTGAAATAAGTGCAGCGATGGGAATGTCCGAAATAATTGACCATCGTTCAACCTTGCGAGTGCCCGCAGTATTTGTAGCTTTCAAAGTTACTGAGGCGCTTACGAGCTAATGAACGAACCCTGGAAATAGATTGTGAAAGCCCAATAATGTGTTCCAGGTGCACCGTGTTAGTGTTTTAGTGTTGACAGTGATATAGCTACGCTGAGCAAATATTAGTGTCGTGAATTTTGCACTGAAAGTGACAGTGCGGCTGCATTGACTGCTGCATGATGTGGCGCAATGCTCAGTCACCATGGCAACGGCTCCCCTCCTCCCCGTCCCTCTACGTATTGGTGCGCGTGGACGTATAACTCCTCGCTGCCTCTTCCCCGCGGATACATTCATTCGCTGCCAGATTCATTGGCTGTCGACTTGCTGGAAACAAAAAGTTTCACTTTTAATTAGTTTGGTGCAGTGTGCGCGTCGCCGGCCGCGTGATCCATCTATCTGTGTCGCTGCCTCCACCTACAGCAGCGCCACCCTCTCCGCTGCTCTCCGTCGTCTCTATCGCCTCCTCCATGTGCCCCGCTGGCTTTCCAGTGTAATTAAAGGCAGCTAGTGCGGATAATAGAACCGTAATTGTGATAATCAATACATAGTGCACACTAAAGAAGTCAGCGTTTTATAAATTTATGGCCGAGGAGTTGCAGCTTGGTCCCTATCTCACACGCCTCATCAAGCTCCAGTGACCTTGGAGGGGACTTTCTCGTCATTAAATCACATTTAAGCAGTAGTTAGCCCGCACACACTGTAGCGGAAACCAGCTTAGCATAAGCTCTCTCCAAGGACAAAAATCATGTGATTTATGTATCCTTTCTTATAGTGTATATGATTGTTGTTTAAATTGTTGATGTGGCTAGAGTCTTGACTACTTGGAGCCCTCAGCTTGTATCCTAGGGGCTCATTGGAGGTGGGCCAACATGAGCCAACGTGAGCCCTTAAAGGTTGGACGACCTCCACTTGGAAGCAGGGAGCGGGGTCACTGGCTTGGCTGAACAGGTAAGGTGACCTCAGGGTCTTTTAAAAATTAATCCTGTTGAGTGGCAGTCAGTCAGAACCTTGCTGCTGGGTTCTTTCTCTTTTCTTGCCAACTCTCTGTCTTAATATTTAGACGCTTTCCACCCAAATGTGCTGTCATCCATTTTATCCTGTGTCACTGTTTTGAGCCCGTGCAGTCCAGTCCACTCACCATCAGTGCCATTGATCCACCAAATGTCTGCCTATCAAACAAGCGTCCTTGTGCTTCCCTCTGACGTCTGTGTCATGCATCGCAAACTAGCTCAAATGTGGTGCTTCACAAAGGGTGACGGTTGAAAAACTCGCCATCTGCTCTGTCTATTCTTGCCTTAATTTTGCTTTTCTTGCCATCATATCAAAATGTTGCACATGTCAGCTAATAGCCGCATTCAGCTCCCTGTGTAGGCTGTCATGTTCCAATGCCTGAACACTTGTATAATAAACAGGAGGCAGCCTATATCAGCACTTCACCCTGGCTTCCTGCAGCCATTTTCCATTCTAGTGAGCTCTGCAACAAAAATTGCAATGACCCGCTCACGGCAGACTTGTCTCTGCTTGTGTGTAAGTGTGTGTCATCCCTCAACCGTGACCGACGTGCACTTTTATACAACACAAGTAGACACATTCCAGTCAGCGCCCTCTGACAGGTGGAGGTAAAAAAAAAAAATACCCCAAAGTATATTCTTTTTATTGTGTTAATTAAATAAATAAATAAAACACCCACCCAATATTGTGGTCTAAAGAGTGCCATTTGGTGGGGAATCTCATGAGAATTTAGTAGCCAAGTCATGCTAAAATAACTATTTTTCCACAAAAATACGTACCAATATTATGCAAATAGTTGTATATAGACAAGCATCAGTTAAAACTGAATTTTGAATACATTCTACATGTTTGAAGATAATTGCAAAAAAAAATGCAAATGTTGTACTCGTGTAGATCAACTGTTTTTTACCATTTCACTTTCCCTTTTTTTTTGGGGGCGGGGGGGTGGTTTGGCTAAAATTGGGCCCTCTCACTGTGTGGCTAGTTAGCTAGTTTCATATAGTCCGCTGACTTGTTGCTTTAGAGCGCCTCATTGTTTGCCATGTGTTCGTGCACATCAAAGAGAAAAGACGTAAGCGCAATTTGAATTTTTTTTTTTACATTACAGTCAGCATGTGGATGGAGGCTTTGCACTGGCCTGTCCACCTAGAGTGCCTCGTTGCAATGTGGAAAAGCCCCGCAACAGCGTCGTGGGCTGTATATAGATTTTTTTTTTCCCTTTGATTTTTAAGCCTCTTTTTATATACATGCCAATTTTTTTAGTCTTTCAAATTTGGGTTGTTAACAACACTCTGTGGTGTGTCAAATTTAAAATACTTTTTTTTTTCACTTTACAGGTATTTCAAGTGCTGTTCACACTTTTGGAGCAGGATGGCAACACATTTTTGCCATGTTCCCGTAAGTTTTCATGTAAAATCAAGCAGTACACATTTGTTGTTGCTCCCTGACATCTGTTTTCTCAGTGTTGATAGGATTTACTGAACCAGTGCGCTTTCGTTGATTATTTGGAGATTCTCTTGTCGGCCCGGGAGTGGTAATTGGACACACGCTTATGACTAATTCTCTCGGCTGCGTCTCAATCCTCTGTTCAGGTCTAAAATGTGAGCCTCGCCGCGCAACCTCTCTGTTATGCCTCTCGTTGCCATGGCAACTCGCGTCACAGTCGCAGACGGCTAATTAAGTAAATTCATCTCAGCAGAACCAAGGGGGGAAAAAAAGCCTTGCGCAGCGTGGCTGCACTGTTTACATGTGTTTGGCCTGCACTTTCTGAAACATATCCTCCAATCTAACATGTATCTTTGCACTAATGCACGCTTTGAGATGGAGCCAGTGGAAGTGAAGATTTGAGAAGTATGTTGTGTTATCACCTCAGGGCGGAAATTCGAATGACCCATGTAGGCCTACTTCTTAAAATATGAATTGGTCATTAAATCCACAGGTGGACGCCGTTTAAATATATCATAATGTATGGTTTATATTCTATAATTATATTCTATAATTTAAATTTATTATTTAATATTAATTTGAAACACATCTGTACTGCCGCAACTGTTTAGGTAAGAGTGTGGTAAGTGTGGAGCAGTGGAACGTGTTATGGCCCTGTGTCCCAATACTTTTGTCCATATAGCTTATTTGCATAAATGAGAGGTTTTAGTTGTAATGTTTACTGTTTCTTGTGTAACCAGTGACAATCATCTGTTGCCTGCCATGTGTATTCCCAGCTCACCGCCCACTCTTAAGCCTCCAAACTCTCACACCCTTCATCCTCAACTCCCTGCGGCTTCCCACATTTATTGCACTTTTTTTTCCCCTGCTTGTTTTCTTCCTCCTCCTTTGTCTTTTTGTTTCCCTCGCCTCCCAACGCACACCATTGCGTTCATGTTAGCCTGCAGCGTGAATTTAATCACAACTGCACCGCCACCTCTTGTCGCCGGGGGATTGTGCGTGCTTGCGTATGTGCTGGGGGTTTGAACGCAGGCCCATCGGAGTAAACAGCGCTATTAGTGCTTAATATCCCCCGTCGTGTGAATGCAACCAACAGGTTCCACGCTGCAGCTCTCGTATCCACACACACAAACACGCACCTGCGGCTGCAAGTGTGACCGCCAATAATTGAGCCTGCGAGGACGCCGTCACGCCGAAACGTGACAAAGGTTTATGTGCGCTTATTGTGTGTTGGAAAGAGGTTTATGAATGACAATCAGTCATTCTGGTTATTTATTTTGTGCAAGATGGTAGAGGGTGGTATACTGCATACATTCACATTCATACAGACACCATGAAGAAGAGTAGCTCGTTAGGCATCTCGTGGCTGAAGCCACAGGGCAGCCATCTTGCATTGCTACTTTTACAAACTTTTGTTTTTTCCCGCTGCGCCACATTTTGACATATACCAGAAAAGTAGTTTCCCGTTCTATGTTTGTCGCCCTGGTTGTTTTCAGTGACCTACATTGCAGCTCTTTTCTAAACAAAAGGCCCAAAAAAGTGTTTGGAAACCTCAGTGTTTTCACACTTGCTTTATGGCCCCATTGCGACTCTTAGGGAGAAGAACACGAACACGCCTGGAGACGAGCTCCAGCCCCGTGACTTCCTCTTTGACGCTCCAGTCAAAGTGATCCAGGAGGCCTCGCCCGCAGGCTTGAACCTCTCGTTTGATGTGTGAGAGGTCAGCAGCGGCGCAGCATGTAGCACATACGCTTACTTAGCTGTAAAACACATTTTGGTTAGCGCAGCGCATTTATTTAGAGAGTAAATAGTGCCTGGTAGGTGTCAATATGACGACACAACATGACAACATGCTTCTGGCTGGACAACGTGTGTTTTGAGTCCAAGCATGTCAGCGCTCACAGCTGGCCCAAGCCCATTAAAATGGTCACCGCATTCCTCCAAAGGTGACCTGGTGTCTAATTCCAACAAACAGACCAAAGAAGAGGACGCTTGTAAAACATGATTTAACCCGACTGCTTTTTATTCCTCATGTTTGCTTTGGCGGTTTTCGGGGCAGGGTCAAAGCGTTCTAAGTCACCCCCACTTCTTCTCTAGAGACAGCAGGATGCAGCAGCCCCCACCCCTCTTCCCAAACTTTTTATGTGTATCAGCCAAGCCGCAAAAAATCCCAGTGCCATTCATTCATTCATTCACACACACTTAACTCCTCCTGTCAGACCCGCAGAGTCTAAAACATTTTTGTGTTTTAGGGGATTTTTCCACCTGTTTGGAAGTCACCTGGATAATTCTGATGAACTTGAGCAGAGAGGTAAGTAGAAGGCCCTTCAAAATCCATTAACTTTACTACACTTTAATGTGCTGATTTAACAAGCCAAGTGTTAATCTTTTAAACCAGTGCATAGTTTAAGCTCATTATATTCCCTTTTTTGTGATTATGTATGGGTAGGATGCACTTACACGTCTTGGATGTCTGCACTAATGCAAAGATTTAGATTTGTATTATTTTTTTCTGTTGTCTACATTGCTCGGCTGCACCTGCAAACTTTCCGCTTTTAGCTTTAAAAATCTGAATTACGTTGCCGCCGTCTCGTGTGCCTTTTTTTTTTTTGCTGGTAACTGTCTCGCGGGGATAATCCATTCCGGGAGGTGGCGAGGTGGAAAATGCCATTATGTAGAAAGAGCTGACGTACGGCTGCACTTGCAGGGCCGCCACTGTGTGTGAGGGCGAGCGAGAGAGAAAGAGTGAGCATGAAAGAAGCAGATAACACCGAGTGAGTCAGTGAAGTTCATTTTGTAATATTGTTTAATCTTCTCTGGGCAGTGATAAACGCAAGTGTTGTACCACTGTGTTGTGAATATGAGCTATTGCAGTGTTTTCGATTGCATGGCTCAGACACTAATAACGCCACAAAAGAAAAATGATTGCAGCATATTTTAGTGTGCCGGCTGTCATTCATAAAATTCTCCACACCTGACTCGCTCCTTTCTGCGCGAATCAGATACATGCAGAGACATATCTGCATCGGTATGTGAAGAGGTGAAGTGTGTGTGTTGTGTGGGCCCTGCCGGAACGCTTGGGCTTGCACAGGTTGTAAATGTCATCCAGCCTTCAGCCAGGTGGTCAAACCACGGCGAAGAATTTCCCTTAATGACTCCCCATTGAGCACAATCAGTTTTTATGGCGCTTTTATGCTCATGTTAACTGGCCAAGGCAGACCGGCTACAAAGATGAGGACGAAAGTGTTGGGACATGCCTGTTCATTGGCCCCGCTGCATCTTAAATTCTTCAGCTTGCCAAGACATTTTGGGCTATTGTATTATTTGAGTTAGTTATTCTCAGTGTGGAAGAACGTGACCTAAACACCTTACAAGTACAATTTAGTCTCCAAGCCTCACATGCTATTGTCACAGCACACGATATTTTGTGAGTCTTGGAAGATCAGTAACTTAAAATGCTCTTAAAAAAATCAAATAAATAATCCCATAATAGGCACCTAGTATTCTCTGCAGTTAGGTAAATAAGTGCAATGATATGTAAAGGTACTTGTTACCTGTTATTTCAGATTTGTCACACTTGTGTGCATTTTCTTCTCAGGAAATAATGAAGCTGTCAGTCTGCTTGAGCTCAGCGGATTTGACAGCACACGTCGTCTTCATCTTCATTCACAAAAGAAAACACTCTATTTAAATATGCATGATATCCCAAGGAATCATTATCATAATCAAACATTCAAATCAGCAAAGGTGAAATATCATTTCTGAATATTAAAAAAACAACAACTGCACGCTGGCTCAGTTGAGTCCACCTGCAATGCGAGACGGCCCCTTTTGGTTTATTGGGCTCATAAATTCCAAACGGCGTGTGTGTTTAGACTGCGCAGTAATTGCCTCTGATAGCTGGCGTAGTATTAGACCATTTAAAAGCTGCTGGGTGAGACTTTTAAACCTTTTTGCCACTGTCGGAATGTGCTGTAGAACTGTCCACAAGGTAGAAAGCAAGCTTTTATTGTCCCCTTCTCGCCTTTTATTAGGACAATCTGCAATAACTAGATGATAAATAGTGAATGATTTGCATGCGTGCCAGCCACACGCGTCTGCAGCAAGTTAAACACACCGTGCTCACGTTTTATCTCTCTTTGACTTTGCCTGTCTCAGATAAGAGCCAAGAAGCGCGGGAATTGATGATCCCGGAGCGCCGTCCTGGAAGGGGATTTGTGAGGCAAGGCGGCAGCGGGCGGACGGGAGGAGGAGGAGGAGGAAGAAGAGGAAGAGGCGCGGGTGTTCGGAAAGGGGCGAAGAGGACAAGGAGAAGAAGAGTATGGGCCACTCTTCAGTTTGCATGTTTCTCCTGTCGCTTTGCCTCCTGTGTCGGAGCATCACGGCTCAAGCTGAAGGTATGACATCACTCTTCCTGCCTGGTGGAATGTCATTCAACAACTGATTGGGATGAAGATAACTTGCCTATGGAATGCGAAGATGATGTCTGTTGGGATTCTTTGCAGTTGTTTAAGCACAATTTCAGGTTCTTCAAAGTGAGCGTGAAAGATCATATTTTTGATTATGTATTTTGTCGCTGACACTGTTGGGGAGAATCGTCACTTTTCCAAAATCATTACTTTTCAGGAAATCAAAGAGCGCCAACTCAATCATTGGTATTGCACCTTAAATTGTGACCATGTACCATTGCACACCTCAAAACTTAAAACAGTTAATAGTGTGGTTAAATAACAGACTATGTGGGGAATGGCGGCTGGCCAAAGTGTTTGTGGAAAAAATATAAAATTGGCCGTATATGGACATTTCCACTGGACAGCAACCATATATCAGATGTTGAAGTCCACTGAAGTATTACCTGATGTGAAAAACAATTGGTGGGGTAATGCAATGCTCACCTTTTGTGATATCAAAATAGTGGATACCCTTCCAAAATTGAACTAATCCTGATCTGACATAACATTCTTCTAAAGCAGCTTCTGGATAATTGATCACGTTTTCCATCCTTAGCCTCCAGCTGATGATCCAAAATGCCATTCACCGATAAAACACTGTCTTATTTAGTCTCCTATCATACATCTCGAATCCAGGATACGCGTTTGTTAGCTGGCGCAGGCGTGAGGAGGCGGGCTGACCGCACGCTATGCGGGCTGTGTTTACCTTAATATTCTAAGCGTTCCTCATTGCTGTGCTAAAGTTTTATTGCTGGAGTGCTTGGAATATTGATGCTCTTTTTGGGCTGACTTGCGTCTCATTAAGCATTCATGGGAATTTGTGGAGCTTGCTGCAGATGTGAGCAGGCAAACGTGATGAGGCAACACTGCCATCTAGTGACAAGACGTTGTTGACATGTTCAGCAGATTTGACTAACCCTTAAAGACACCTTCAGCCATTTTATGACTGTCAGTTTTGTTTTGTTTCGTTTTAAATATATATATATTTTGGCCTTGTGGATGAATACAAGTCGAATTTGCCCAGCTGTTCTCTCTGTTTCTGTTTCTGTTTGAAAATTACATTCATGGTGTGACATTTATCTTTTACTAAGGATGCATGATGATATTGATACCCGTATCACTATTGGGGCTAAGACTGTTCGTCTGTGCTTGTACTTGTACTTGGAAGAAAATGCTCTGATACTACTTTACCAGTAGATTATTTGATTTAAAAAAAATGTGATAGATTTTTGAGGGACAGCAGCTGTAGTTGTCTTGCTAATTTTACAATCTACGGTAGCCTGCAGGACGGTGGTGCAGGCAGACATCGTATTCCTGGTGGACGAGTCGTGGAGCGTGGGCGCGAGTGGCTTCTCCACCATTAAAGACTTCATCTCGGCAATGCTCTCCTCCTTCAAAGACGGCCTCGTAGGAGCCGAGGGCGTCCGCTTCGGGGTTACTGTCTTTGGGAACGTCCCCAGGTAAAATTCGACCTGCAAGCGTATTCTATCGTGCCTCACTTCCTCTTTGGCTTTCAGGATGCCAATCGCCTTGACGGACTACAGCTCCCTGGAGGAGGTGCTTGGGGCCATCAGAGTGCTTACTTATAAGGGCGGAGCCAGGAAGATGGGCGCTGCCCTCCACTTTCTCGTAGACCAGGTTTTCAGCACTGCCATCAGTCGTGACCACGCACCCAAGGTAGTTCATGCATCACCGTGTGATTAAGTACAACGCATATAATGGTTAAGAAGCAAAAGTCAGCAAAGATGGTTCCTTTCCCAATAAAAGCCAGCGATTGGCCTGTTTTCCAAGAATAAAAAAAAAAAAAAGAGTGTATTGAAGTCAGAGCTGCCTGCACCAGACAGCAACTAAACTTGTCAAGTGATAAAATGTAAAGTATTTTCCTTCTCTATCAGCGGCGAGGAGACTCGGAGTAACGCTGGCGGTTAGCATTCCCATCAACCCGCTATCTTCGGAGTGTGCGTGCGTGTGAATAATTTTGCACTTGACGTGGGAAGGCAGCGGAGAGAGGATTAGGTTGATCTATTGAATTTGTACTGGCGGGACGCATGCGAGCAATAGCTACAATCTCATATTGATGCTGTCCTGCCTCCTCTTCTTCTTCTTTCTTGAACTTTCCATGAACTTTGCTTCATTTTTATTAATAAGCAAATTGCTAGTCTCAGTCGCATGCGTGCATCCCGCTTGTTCTTTTCGCTTGATTTATTCAATTATGAATTCAATTAAAAACTAAACCATGAACAAATCTGTGGGGGGCTTTAACGAGTGTGATGCTCTTTTTAAATTAGTTTTTTTTTCTCCCAAACAGTGGTGTATTAATTATTTAGCTACATAACTGTGCAAATGTTTAAACTATAGAGTGGAATCTAACAGTAAAACAAACATAGTAGTTAAATCTTGACAGGTCTTTTATATTTTTTTGCCTAAGTTAGCTTCTGGAAAGTGGAACAAAGACATTTTCATCACAAATACTGTATAGTGGTTCCTTGATAGCTGCTGTTCAACCGCTTATTCCGCTTTGACTTGCGTGCAAAAATCATGTCATATGAGTAATCCTACAAAAAAAGTAGGTTATTCATAGATAAAGTTCAAACTCGTTCTTGCCTCTCCCAGTTGAAGTTTATTGTCAAACTAAACATAAGACGGAGCGAATGACATGTTTTGTATTTAAAGCAGCACGTAGCTTTGCTTTAGTCTGTTAGCTTAATGCTAACAATCATTGCAAAATGGCACACGGGCTAACGACACGCATCGTTGTCGCAATATCCGAACCCTTCAAGCGACAGATGTTTTAACACATTTAAGCAACACATGACACTATTACAATACTCACAGCCATGTATTGTTTATCCTGTGCGAAGGACAACCTATATTACTGCACCTTACTGACGAGTGTCCATGTTTGTATATCCAAATGTCTGCATTATACTACATTGTATTGCCCCTAGGTGACCAAAAGGAGCAGCACAATGTTCACTGAATTGGACCAAAAATAGTGGGGAAAACATTTTACTTTTTTACATTCTATTTAATTGGATTATTGCTATAACTTTTTATGAAGTATAATATTAAAAAAGACAAAAAACTTTTGCCTATTAAAAATCACATTCACTTTAACATGGAATGCAAGGGATTTGAGTTTTGAGCATAGTCACACAACAAATGAAACTTGTATCTCTCAAGGGAACCCTTTCTAGACCGTTGATCGCTTCCGCTTTCTCCTTCCTTAGGTGGCCATTTTGATCACAAACGGACCCTCTGACGACCCCTTGGACGCCGCAGCCAAAGAAGTAGCCGACAATGGGATTTCGCTCTACGCTGTCGGTGAGTCTGCATTGTGAATTCCCTCAACGTCCCCACTGCAGCGCTCCCCTCAGATCTTATCCCGCTGTTAGAAATTCATGTCTTGCAAGTTGCAATTCATTGGACACCTCCCCGCAACTTTGTGATTGTGCCAGATTTGGATTTCAAAGTGCACTCACTCGCATACAATCTATCCACTCGCCACAATATTAGGTACACCATGGCGACGTGAATAAGTGAGCGATTGATGGATTGATGTGTACATGCAAATGATGGATAGCAGCTCCCTCCCCCAAGTCCACTTGCACGACTTCCCTCACACACACATGCACAGCAGCCACACATGCATCTTGCTCCCATTGCTGCCAGCGCTGCAATAATTACTGCTCATTAGCCAATCGCTCTCTAATTGCGGCCATTATTCACCGGCCGATTCATTTACACCTCTGACACATAGTGCCGCTCCTCTTATTCATCACCGCCATGCTGAAGCAAAAGTGCGGGTGCTTGCTTGTCAACAAACATAAAAACATAAGACGGTCTCGTGCGGCAACGGAACACACATGTGAACGCGTGTTTTCATGAGTCAGTGCCTCGGGGCAAATTGATTGCACTATCAAAACAATTGAAAGACTCTCCTTTGAATAGCCAAGTGCACAATCAATCAAAATAAGCAACATTTCAAAGCATATGCCTGAGTCAGCTTGTATCAAATATGCTGTTTCATTGTTCTTTATTTGATGATGGAAGGCTGGTGCACAGACTGCAACAGTGAAGCAATTGGAAATGCCACAGCTCCCCCCAGTGGAATAAACTAGGTAGTGCCAAGATATTGATGGACATTTCTTGTTTTGAGGCGTGAGGGGAGCGGATGAGGCCGAGCTGAGGATGACGGTGTCCCAGCCGTATGAGGAGCACCTCTTGATGGGTGATGACTTCCCCCTGCTGGAGACCGCCCTCCCCAAATTGTCCCGCCGACTTTGTTTCACCGCCTCCGAGCCACCGCGCCCTGTCAGAATCCTCCAGCCCGGTGAGGGAGATGTGCAAAGCCTCATTCTTGTAATTGATTGTATATTTACATGCTTTTGTCTTTTTTGGATCTATTTGACGGACTTGGGCATCCAGTCAAAGAGCCCATCTTGGGTCCCAGAGATGTACAAGTTAGCGAGCTAGCCTACGGCTCCCTCAGACTGACGTGGACGGCGGCCACGGGAGACGTCACGGGCTATCGGCTCGTGGTCGTCCCTGTCAGCTCCAGAGGAGAACCCGTACACGCGCAGCAGAGACAGGTGAGGGAGGTGGGAAAGGTCCACACATCTGGGCCTGATCTTTATTCTGGCCTTTGCTCCCTTAAGATTGATCTGAAAGCAGACATGACAACTGCGGTGGTGGTGGAGCTCAACCCCAAAACTTCATATTCCCTGTCTGTGTATGCCGTGTATCCCAGCCACATCGGAGAGTCTGCAACGACGACTGCCCACACAAGTAAGTGGCGCAATGCTAAAATCACCAAATGTCACTTTGCTTCATGAGCACGAATCTTGTCTTCCAGCGCCGTTGCCTCAAGTGTTTAATTTCCGAGTTATCGAAGAGGGTCTTTTCTCGCTACGTCTGGGCTGGACGCCTCCTCTCAAGAAGCTCAACGGATTCAGGATTCTCATCCCAAGATGTACGACGCCAACTCGCAATGTTATCTCCTTATTTTTGTTGGTTTGACCTTGTCCACTTTCTCAAACACAGCCAACCGACCAGGGTTTGTGTACGAGCAGATGCTCCTGGGAGACTCCTCCTCTCACGTGATTGACAGCCTGGAGGAGGATAAAAAGTACACCATCAGTATTTCAGCCGTTTACCCGCAGGGGCTGAGTGAACCTGTTACCACCGTGGGAAAAACATGTAACTATGATTACATCTTAATTTGATGAAAAGAATGGTCTTGCATGCCACCAAATGTCACTCTCATATTCCCCTCCAGTAGCTAAAAAACATGGATCAGTGCTTTTAAAACACCTCAGTTGTAATACTACACTATGACCACAGGAGGGTGATGTTGTTCTATGCCTGATTTGCGATTTGTCCCTTTTTTCAAGCGTGTGCTGGGATGCAGTGTTAAATGTTTTCTGATCAGATATTTATTTATTCACATATCCACATTTTCTCTTTTTGTTTTGTTTGTTATAGTGAAGTTGGTAGCAATTCAAGAACTGGTGGTCCAGAATGCAACCACTGACACTGTGCAGGCCAGATGGACGTCAGTTAAAGGCGCTACAGGATATCGTCTCACGTGGGCATCGCCAGGTAATGCAGCCTGACAATGACTTACTTATTTGTTTATTTATTTATTTATGCATGTATATATGTATGTATGTATACATGTCACTAACCATTTGCTCCGCTGTGCTTTTAGATGGCCACATAGAGAACATCAACCTCAGGGACACTTTTGACTTCTACATGATCCAGGGCCTCCACGCGGGCGCCGAGTACACCATCAGCATGAACCCTATCTTTGGAGATATCGAAGGGCCCGTCACATCTGTCAAAGTCAAGACATGTAACTACTGCGCGAGAACGTGTCCAGCCAGGCATGATAGGCTCTATTTTCCATGAGATGACTCAATGTCGCCCCTGTCAGTGGAAAGCAGCGCAGTGCAGACCTTGAAGGTGTCAGCTGTGAGCACCAGCACGGCTGTCATCACGTGGAACAGCGTGTCAGGAGCCACTGGCTACCGACTGGCCTGGGGACCCACTACAGGTGTGTTGGAAGTTGTCATCCCCGCAAGGGCTTCCTCTTAGGTGCTTAGGTGTTTCATTTCTCAGAGTTTGTGGGTCGGGACCGTCCCAGGCAGTTGGCTCTGAACGGCACCACCACTGAGTACCAGCTGAAGAATGTCGCCCATGACACAGAGTATGCTCTGACTCTCTACGTACTCTTTGGATCCGTGGTCGGGCCTGGCATCACCGCCACCTTCCGAACATGTCAGTAGCTGTCTTTAAGACGGGCCGCAACATTAGGTACACCTCAATATTTGCATAAAGAAACTGATACTGATTGTTTTTTCTCTCGTTCATTCTCAGCTCCACTCGGATACGTGTCTAGCTTTGAGGTAACAGCCTACACCAGCGACACCATAGATGTGCAGTGGAGTCAAATAGTTGGCGCGACTGAGTACAAACTCTCCTGGAACACCGGTAAATGTTCTTGTCCTTGGTGTCCACAGTCACCCTCACATGCCTGAATTTGGTCACACACTTGCACCTCGAAATTTGCAGACAATGGCAGCCCCCAGTCGTGTTACTTGGACCACGGCGTTCTCAACTATCACATCACCGACCTGAAGCCACACTCCACCTACACAATCACAGTCCGTGCAATTTATGGCAACACGGAGGGACCAGAAATCTCTTTAACTCAAATCACAGGTAGTGACTAATTGGGATGTTCTTGTAGAGATTCCTTGAAATATGACCCGCATTGATGGCGTGTTTAATTCCTCAGCGGCTGCCTTGGACTCAGAACCGCGCCAGCTGCTGACGGAGGTCAAAGTTGTGGACACAGGTGTTAACTCCGTCACGCTCTCCTGGAAGCAAACACCCGGTGCAACTGGCTACAAGGTCTCCTGGGTCCACTTCATGGGTGAGATTCTGTGTCTGTTCTGCTCAAAATCGCTTTGCTATCGAGAAGTCGCATTACGATCTGTTTTTCTGCTTACTCCACTAGGGGGAGAAGAGAAGTCCCATATGGTATCGGCTGGTGTTCCAACCTTCACTATCAAGAACCTCCGCGAGGGCTCGCCTTACAAGATCCAAGTGTCCTCTATGGCGGGCAGCCGGGAGGGAAGCTCTGTCCTGGTCACGGCACGGACATGTGAGTCCTTCTACTCAAATAGTCCCACTTGGAGACCACAATGAGTGCACCGTTTGACTTTTCTATCTTAAATTGGACTTTAGTGGACCTCCCAAAAGTGACTGGCTTCACGGCAGTGAACACCACCGACAGCAGTACTGTTCTGAGCTGGAATCGTGTGTTGGGTGTCTCTGGGTACCTTCTCAGCTGGAGGCATATCTCAGGTCTGAGCCCCAACATAACACTTTTTTATTGGAGTTTGCCATGTACTCTACTCTTCCTTGTTTATTGTGCTTTCATTATCTTACCCCGGGATTACACCGCATGCGTGTGCGTTGCGTCTCCGCTCCACTGCGTCTTGACTGCGTGCTCCGCACACGACAATTTTATGGACAAAACTCACCGGCTGCGCACAGCTGCGATCCGTCGCTGACAACTTCCCGCCGTGTCTTGCGTGATCACGCGTGATAATGTGGCATGAACAACAACGACAAACACACAAAGTATTTACTGCTCAACAGAAAAGCAGAAAGAGAGGTGGACTTGTTTTGATTGAACTCACCGTCCACTCCCACAGCTTCTACTATGATGTTCCTTGCAGCATCTATTTTTAGGTTGTCCAAATAAAAAGGATGTGCCGTATCATATATAATCTACCTCTATTATAAATCTCTCCTCGTCCATGTTCGCTGCAGTGAATTAAGCGTTAAGTATTATAACGTTTTGCTGACATGATTGCGAAATATGATCTGGTGAGTATTTTATTCTGAAAATAACCGGAATTATTTATTGCGTCCGTCTTCCTGTCCCGCTTGATGTGCTAGTTTGCCATTTGACGGATGCCGACGGATGCGTCGTCCGGCAAAAATAGAAAATAAGTCTATCCGTGCGGCGGCCTCTGGCACGACGCAGCTCATCCGCAGTCGATCCATAGCGCACACGCAACAGGTGTAATTTGAACAAGCGGAGACGCAACGCACACGCATGCGGTGTATTCCCGTGGTTGCAGTTGCTTGTCTCTAAATCAATATTCAAGTCGCACCCCAGAGTTTGAAGCTTCCATGATTAGAATGACATGTTATCGCAATGAGGGTATTAAATTGCAGCATAAACACTCTAAAGTGGTGGAGGGCTGCACATTCAGACACATTCCCCTTTCACATTCCCCTTTCACTGTGTTGTTCTCTATTTTGGCAGGAGGTTTTAATAACGGGTAACAACAAAAAGTGAATTTTCCGAAATGTGAAATAATGATGATTTTCTTTCAGTGTTTGAGACTAAAAAAGAGACGCTGGGTCTTAGTTTCACCTCCTTTAAAGTGGGTGATCTCCTGTATGGCAGAACGTACATTTTCTCCATTAGGCCTTTGTATGGGCAAGTGGAGGGACCAGTCAGCACCGTTTACCAGAGGATTGGTAAGGAAGGTTTTGGCAGACTCGTTGACCTTTGCTTTCTTGTCATGATTGAGTATTGTGCTTGTGCGCATGTCAGTGGGACAGCATCCTCCAACGTCCCAGCCAGTAACAGTGGCCACTTATGTCACAGCCAGCAGCACAACCCCACAGACAGCCACCAAACGCACCAAGCACCCTAATGTGCCGCCCGTTATTTCCGATAAGACCCGAATTCATTCAAGAGTGGCCACCTCTCTGTTAACAACACCAAGCGCGGTGACAACAGCTCCATCAAGAGCAGGTATTTAATTTAATTAATTTTTTCATTTATAATGCCACGAGTGCTGACTTTGCTGACTCGCACATTTGGCGTTTTGCCAGATTGCAGCCGCAGCAAAGTGGATACGGTGTTCCTGGTAGATGAGTCGTCCAGCATTGGCGCAAACAACTTTGGCAAGATGAAGGACTTCATATTCCGGGTGGTCTCCTACTTCCCGGTCATCGGCCCTGAAGGCGCACAAGTTAGTGTTGGCTAACTGAACTGAACTGTACGTCAGCCAGCCCAACAGCTGGGAAAATCAAGTTGAAATTCTCTCTTCTTGCTTTCAGATAGCCGTGGTTCATTTCAGCGATGAGCCTCGAATTGAATTCCGACTGAATGATCACAAAGACCGCAACTCAGTGCTCAGGGCACTCACGGGGTTGCGCTATGGAGGCGGCAACACCAAGACAGGTTTGTGCCGCACAAAACCACACATTAGAAATAAAAAAATGTTTTACGTTTATGCCTTTCTTAAATGCAGGAAAGGGCATCAGCTATGTCCTGCAGGAAATGTTTCAGGATTCTCTGGGCATGAGGCAGGATGTTGCCCACGTTCTGGTGCTGATAACTGATGGCAGGGCCCAGGACAACGTGGAGCCCCCCTCCAAGATCGCACGTGCTCTGGGTCTGTCAAAAGTCCCATCAAGGTTTAGAGCAGGGATGGCCAACTTCAATGCTGGAAGGGGCCACCATTTTTCATTAGTGCTACTGTTAGTTAGTGCTAGTTTGAATATGACACAAACTGCTCTTTTGAATATGGATAAAATATGTGCGATATGTGAGTGTTTGAAGCAAACTTATTTTTTTTCTAGTTCAAAGGTTTCTCTTGCATAAAAATGACCATTCAAGGGAAGAACAAAACTGCTGAACAGCAAACCAACATTAGTTTTTTTTCCACAGAAAAAATCAACCGACACAAATTTTTCATATTTTGAATGTACTTTGTTTGTCCGGTGTGTCATTCCAAATCCACGAAAAATGATCACGTTGCAACTAAATCATGTCTGCCATCTAGCGGTGAATGGCGACATTACAACTCAAAACTGCTGTCGACTCATGCTTAGTCACAGTTGAGCACCGCCACCTACATATTCACATATTTGCAAGGTTTTTTTTTTCTTATTCTTTTTTTCTTCACCGGTTTTACAATGAGGTCCCCTCAATTTCTGTGTAAAACTAGTGTATTGAATAATTATAGTTTTTTTTGTTTGTTTTTTTAAATCTTTTCGTTTAAAAAAAAATATAATAATTTAAAAATAATATAAATTATTTTTTTTTCCTTCTTTTTTTTTTTTTTAAATGTATCAAGTGGCCACTCAGAGCCACCAGTTGGGCATCCCTGCTTTAGAACAGAGTTCTCTTTCAATTTTCAATCTTCATGATACAATTTGTGTAGGTGTCAGCATCCTGGCGGTGGGGGTCGCCAATGCCGACCTGCAGGAGTTAACTAGGGTCGCAGCCCCCAGCAGATACAAGAACATCTTCTACTCGCCGACCTTCGATGACTTTGCGTCTGTCGAGAGAGAATTCATCGGGAGCATCTGCAGCGAGGAGCTGCTCTCTGAGTTCAAGCTGCGCGATGATGAGGAGGTCAAAAGCGAAAGTTTAATTCTTCTGCTTGAATGTCACTTCAATTCTCCCTGTTCATTTTCAGTTAACTCAGCTGGACACGCCAACTGATGACCCAAAGGAGCTGGCGAAACCTCAGGCCCCCTGCCAGTGTGTCAAGGTAGGTTGACCAGCAGGTGCAATATGGTTCATGCTTCAAACACAATTTAAAACTCATTGAAATTGTGTTCCAGGGCCAGAAAGGAGAAAGGGTGAGTTGAAATAAGGCAACAGTATGTGTTAAAATATTGTTTTTATGTGTAATAAAATCCACAATGGACATCACTCTTTCAGGGCGATGGTATGGGAGGAGGTCTAGTAAGTTTCCCTCAAATATTTGTTTTCATTTTTTAACATTACCTGAGATGTTTGTTGTTTTTGTAGCGATTCAGGCAAACTCCGGGACAGTTCGATCCTTTCACCTCTACCAAGGGAGAGAAGGGTGAAAAGGTACGATGCACACGCTCACTGACAAATTCAGTCTGGGTTGTTTTTTTGAGTGCAAGTTGATAAAATGCACCGCTGTAATTGTGTTGCAGTGTGATGATGATGATGTTTTTTTAATAATATTTCCACCTTAACGCTTTGGCCATATTGCTTGACTTTGACAGGGACCTCCCGGAACAGATGGCGTTCCCGGGTTGCCTGGGCGCCCTGGAAGAACTGGAACCCCGGGTTCTGCCGGCCAACGGGTAAGTGAATTCCGAAGAGAACAAGCTCGCGCCAACATTGAGATTATTGTTTTAACATGTGTTGTTATTGTTTGTATTATATATTTTCATCTTTTTCAGGGCCCTCCAGGCGTACCAGGCGATATGGTAAAACTTCAATAATCAATACGTGTGTTGAGTTCAATTATGACTATTTTTGTGTTGCAACAGGGTCCTCATGGTCTCACTGGGCCAAAAGGCCAGAGAGGGCAGAGAGTAAGTTTGAGGAATATTTGAATGTTTGAATGTGTATTTGGAACAGTCATAAGGAATGAATAATGTGTAATTTGTTTATCCTCACAGGGAGAACCTGGTTATGTGATAGCAGCCCCAGATGCCAACTTCATCCCCGGACAAAAAGGAGAACCGGGATCCTCAGTCAGTCTCCCGCTCAACAGTTTTGGGGGATTGAATTTTAGTGTAACGAAATCTGATTTTGTGACAGGGTTCGCAGGGACCTCCTGGTATTCCCGGAGTCATGGGAGTCCCAGGTCTGCTTGGCCCAGCGGGACCACCAGGAATATCTATTAAGGTAAGAAAAGATTCAATGTCCAGATTAGAGATTTTCATTCATTATTCATGATGTGTTGTGCTGTCTTTTGAAGGGGGACTTCGGTGAACCAGGAGAAAAGGTACACAAGAATTCTGCTGCTCTTTTCGACTGTACTTGAAATGACATACTTGTATGCTCATTCGAAAGGGTTTATGTGGGAAGCCGGGCGCAAAGGGTGACACAGGAGAAACTGGAAGCAATGTAAGCGCAGATGTGATCAGCACTAAATGCACTTTACAGAACTAATAATCCTTTTCTATTTCCCGCCATCATCAAGGGTATCGCAGGCTTGCCCGGTCCAATTGGCGTCAACGGCGAACCAGGCTTACCGGGTCCGAAAGGAGACAAAGTAACCATGTCCACAAATGTCTGTCTTGCTCTCAGAATGTGGCGTTTACCCTCTCTCATTGTGAACTTTTGCAGGGCGAATGCGGACATAACTTGCAAGGTGCACAGGGCCTTTGTGGAGAGCCGGGGGAGAAGGTACTACACACAAAATAACTTGAAGTAAATGGTGCCATGGCAAAGCACAAACATTAGCAATCCAACCCGACTGCTGCTTTGTTATCGTTTGCCGCCTCTCCTGGGCACATTTGCAAGGGGAATTGCTGTGATATGCTGATGCATTAACTGTTTGTTTTTTCTGTGGCAACTCATCTATATAGTTGTAAATACAAGTTGTTTTTAGACTGCCTGAAATCCTATCATGTTTATTTTTTGCAGGGAAATGTGGGCGTAGCGGGACCAGTCGGCCCGAAGGTACTCAATACTTGATTTGATTTGATTTGATTTGGGATGATATTGTGCATCTGTCCAGGGGGAACTTGGAGAGCAAGGCGTCCAAGGAACCATAGGACCTCGGGTGTGTATGTCATTATTGATCCCTGCAATTCATATTTTACCCAGAATACCAAATAATGCTAACAAAATTAGCTCACTAACTGCTGCTTGATGGTTTTCGAGAAATTAGCCAGGAAAGGATGAATCACTGGTGGTTTATTGTGTCCACAGGGAAAAAAGGGATTCAAAGGGGAACAAGGGGACAAGGTGAGTCCACACACATCAACGCTCTCATCTGGAATGTACATTAGATGGAAAAATACAAATGTCCTGATGTGTTTTATAAAGGGAAAGACTCATCAGGTGGGCTAATAGATGGAAGGGGAAAGTGAGTGTCAAATGAAGAAATGCATTATTTTTTAGGGAGAACAAGGCGAGAGTGGACCCAGTGGACCACAAGGGCCAACAGTGAGTGTGATTAGTGATGATGTTGCTGCAGAACAAAATGCACTTTATATTTGACCCAAAAGGCTGAGGCATTATGGTAAGAATTGGACTGGAATATATTGATGGAAATTATTGTCATCACTGTTCAATGTGTCCCAAACCACCACATGTCTTAAATTAGCCTCAATGAGAGATGCTGGTGATTACACAAGAGCCGAATCGTCAAAGCTTCAATAGATATCTTTCACACATTTTGTCCCGCGTCACTGATTTTAATTTGAGTTGGGCCCCTCACCTTGCTCACTTCCCGTCACAGATGCTATCTACCTGTTTGCTATAATACCCTCTTTGTTTAAAGCCTATTGAAAAGGTCTACTAGATAACCGCTAATTGCATCAGCTAACAAGATTGTTTTATTTGAGATATGTTTTGCTTTGCAAAGGTGTAACATTGACCAACAATTGCTACTATTAAAAATCAGTAACAAACATTTTGGGTGCAGAAGCCTTTACAAATATAACAATGCTCAATGTTTTTTTATTGTGTATTGTTTTGAATGCATGCATAACAAAAAAGCTACATGTCTTATTATTTCTCCAAGGGACCGACAGGACCAATTGGCCTAAAGGGAGATGAGGGTCCAACAGGACCCCCTGGAGACACCGCCAAGGGTGTAAGTCCACCCTTTGTTGAAGAAAAAAAATGGGCTAATTAGTCAAACTTCAGCACTAGGTATTCTTGTATTTGTGTCCCATTTTAACAGATTATTGGTCCAACCGGCAAAAAGGGCATCCGGGTGAGTACTTGTTGATGCTCTTTATGAAGATGTATCATCAGTTGAAGGGCTTGTGATTATTGTTTTGGAACACGTTAGTGCGATGAGTTCTCCTTTGGGCCCGCCAATCAAACACAATTAGGATTTTCTCTCATTAGCTTTGTGCATTTGGACTGAATGAATCAGTGAGCGCAACCCTTTCTGAGCCGCCACTTTGTCTTTGAAAAGTCGCCGATTGATGTGTCACATTTACCGTCCTACAGGGAGACATCGGTCCAATTGGTCCCGCGGGCCCTCTGGGAATAAAGGGTGAAAAGGGAGACGAAGGAGAAAAGGTTGCATTGTTAAAAAAGTATTCAATGTGATGTTTGGGAATGTGTACTTGTCGTTTAATTGATGTGTGCCTGCAGGGAAGTCCAGGTTTTGGGATTCCAGGACAAGGGGGAATAAAGGGAGAAAACGGCGAACGGGTAAGTCCCTATATAACTCATCAGCCATTTTATTGCTACAATCATGCTTTGCCTTTTTGTTTTTATTCTGTTGCTATGATTTACAGGGAAATGTAGGTTTATCTGGAAAACCAGGCCCAAAGGTAATAAAAACAATCAATGTAAAGCAGCCATTTTCAAAAAACTAATCCTAATAATTGTTGAACAGGGGCAGGACGGCTCCAAAGGTGACAAGGGGGATCCTGGCTCACCTGGAAATCCTGGACAAACAGGATTAAGAGGTAAAGATGTAAGTAAATCACATGAGGCTGTCACAGCCATGATACCAGTCGTTGAATTTATTCACAAAAGCATTTTTTTTCTCCTTGTATAATTGTTAGAATGTTAATTATTTCTCATGCATTATAACAAGTGTTGTTGTTGTGTGTAGGGAGAAGCTGGAGTTAAAGGAGAACAAGGGATAAAGGTGCCGTGCCAGTCAAAAAAAAAAAGGTAGCATGCTGAAATGTAATATTTTAATAAACTAATTTTGTATTTCACAGGGGGAACAAGGACCACAAGGAGAATCTGGTGACGCAGGAATTATGGTATTTATTTTACCTTTCAGGCTTCTACAAAATCACACAATTAAAAATGATCAAGTCAACTAAATATTGTTTTAGTTCATGTTTGATGAAATTTTCCATTAGGGCCCATTGGGACGACCGGGAATGCAAGGAGAGAAAGGAGATATAGGAAACCATGGCCTGCCTGTAAGATCGTCTACAATTAAAATAATAAAACATTTTGGAGTGTAACTGTCAGTTGTGGATGCTGCTAACATTTCATGATTACTTGTAATGAAATTTCTTTGTCTGCCTGTAGGGGCGTGATGGAGAAAAAGGCGACAGAGGCGAGCCGGTGCGTGTGCTATTTATGTTTATAATGCTTTTTTGGTCTTGTTGTTCCAATTCGCTGCTTTGTTTTGTCATTGTGATCGCTATCTCGAGAGCTTTCTTTTTGCCTTTATTGTGTGTGTGTCACTCTTCAGTGCACCTTCTATTCCCTGCAAATATTACACGTGACGTCCTATTGATGTGATGTTAACGGTTTGATCTTTCTCTGTGTGCGCGTTTGCTGTCGTCACAAAGGGAAAGCCTGGACCTCCGGGAACGCAAGTAAACAATCCTTTTATTGTCGTGTGTGACAGCTTCTCATCAGTCCAGTCATGTTTAACAGGCTCACGCTCGTTAAGTCAAGACAATAACGCACGAAACAAGAAATTAACACTCTCAATCTTTTATTTGCTCTTTTTGCCAGGCGGTACGAGACAATATCTTCGCCCGAGTCATCAAGGTGTCTTCTTCGATATCACTTTTATTTATTCTTCTCGTGTCTCCTGTAAAACCTCTTATCATGTTTCGATCAGGGCGAGCCCGGCGACCCAGGCTTAAGAGGAGAAATCGGCCTGCCCGGACCGAGAGTGAGCCTCCCATTTTCTGTTGTTGTAACGAATTATACACTACATTGGCCTCTTAGGGGCCATTGAAAGTTTGTGTGAAAACGACTACAATCAATGTTCCAACTTCATATCATCTGTTTGTTCACAGGGTCCAGAAGGTAAACCCGGACTGCCGGGATCCTCTCTGGTTGGTGTCCAAATTTCGTAGAACGCCAGCATATTGTCACAAGCATTAACACACGTGTATGCATGACTGTGTGCAGGGTGGTTCCGGAAAAGACGGTCTAAATGGTACTCCGGGAGAACCAGGCAAAAAGGTCATATGAACCTCTTATTTTCCCATGCATCCACTTTCTTTACATTAACTTTATTTGAACTGCAGGGGCAGCAGGGACCAGAAGGAGAGCCTGGCTTGGTAAGTCTCCAAAAGAAGTAATGAGCAAACTATTTTAAGACTCGCAGTTTGATTGCGTCCTCTATGTGCTTTTGATAGAAGGGCGAGAGAGGTGAACAGGGTCGGATCGGGATCGCCGGAATGCCAGGATTACCGGGAACTCCGGTGAACTAGAATATCATTCTTCCACATGAGAGGCGTCTCATGGAAGGTGTTTATTGATTATTATCTTTGCTTTCCAGGGAAAAGCTGGTATTGACGGCAAGCGAGGACTCCCTGGAAAAGATGTGAGCAACATTTCTGAATACGCGGGCTTGTTTTGCGATTCAATTTTAACACAATTTTCCTTTTGCAGGGAGAGGAAGGACAAAAAGGGGAAGAAGGCAAAAAGGTCCCCACATGTATCACAGAGAACTAAAAAACAAACAAAAAAAACTTTTTTTTTGTGGCAATTCACACTTTTCTCTTGTTCCAGGGGGAGAGAGGCGACACAGGGTTAAACGTAAGTGGTTGCAAGTTTAAATAAGGGGGCAGAAAGAGCTCAACTTGAGTCTTGTTGTGTAATTGCAGGGTCAAGATGGCAGCAAAGGGGAACCAGGAGCACCAGGTTTGCCCGGGAAGCAGGTCCTTGTCACTGCAGAGGTAAAACGAAAGTTACGACTGTAACTACGGTTCTATGAGTCCCGGACGACCGCAAGATGGCGGTACTTCAAGCACTGAATGTTCCCTTCGCGCATGCGCAGTTCGAGTAATGCATACGAAATTAGTCACCTGTGACCCTAGAAGGGTATAAGTTCCGGTGTCACCCGAGGTTCGTTTCCTACGGAATCTTCTCGTGTGAACAGAAGAATTCCGAGTTACAGGACGCTCTGGCAGTCGTCTGGGACTTATAGAACCGTAGTTACAGTCGTAACTTTAGTTCTATTTCATCCCTCCCGACCGCTAGATGGCGTTGCTTCAAGCACTGATTGACTAATACCGGTGTAGTCACGAGGAATGCCAGACACAAACCTCACTGAGAAGCCCCAATGGCCATGCCCAGCGGATGGGGAGAGGCGACATCCACGCTTTAAAACCTGGAGAAAGTGCTCAGCGCCGTCCACGAGGCAGCAGCACAGATGTCCTCCAGAGGAACACCTCTTAGAGCGGCCCAAGACGTGGCAACGCTCCTGGTGGAGTGACAGCGCACCCCGACGGCCGGGGGCGGCCCGACACCAGGTAGGAATGATGAATGGCATCAATGACACAGTGAGACAAGCGCTGTTTGGAGAAAACGGAACCCTTGACAGGACCATCAGAACAGACAAAAAGCTGAGCAGACATACGAATGCCCGCCGTAGCGTCAACGTAGCACCTCAAGGCTTTCACCTGAAGGAGGAATATAGCGTGCAAGCCGTAGAGGCTGGTTAGAACAAGAGCCAGACAACACCTTGGGTACGAAGGCGGTGTTCGGCCATAGAGTGACGCCGGCACCATCCGGTTGCCACCGCAGGCATGCAGGGCTAAACGACAATGCGTGCAGCTCGCCGACACGCTTCGCGGAGGCAATGGCAAGCAAGAATGCAGTCTTGCGGGACACTCACAGAAGGTCTGCCTCCGCCAGGGTCTCAAAGGGAGGCCTGCATAGGCCGTCCAGCATCAAATGTAGATCCCACGGCGGAACCCGAGGTGCAGGGCAGGGATGAAGACGCGTGCTGCCGTTGACTCTAGCGTGTTGAGCAGAAATGCTACCACATACACCTTCAGAGTAGAAGGAGACCGGCCCTTATCTAGGAGAGATTGCAGGAAATCCAGGATGGCGGGAACCGAACATGAAACGGGGTCCGCCCCGCGGTCTCCACACCACGCCACAAACAACTTTCGCCTGTTGGCATACTGCAGCCGAGTGGATGGTGGCCTCACATTAAGATTGGTCCGCCTGACCGGTTATGCACAGCTGGTTAGCAGCTGTTCGGGCCTTTTAGAAACTAAACGCACAAGCGGAGGAGTTAAGGGTTGGGATGCCAAATCCAACCTCCTTGTTGGAACAAGAGATCCTCCCTGTTGGGGAGACGTCACGGCTCGCCGAAGCACAGTCGGCGGAGCAGGGGGAACCACGTTCGGGCCGGCCAGAAGGGGGCCACCAGCAACAACATGTGCCCCTCCTGAAGAACCCTTTGAAGCGTCCGCCATATCAGAGGGGAGCGGTGGAAAGGTGTACAAGAGGCACGGTTGGGCCAACGCATCCTGACCCAGAGGGCTGGTGGTTTCCCTCAGGGAAAACCAAAGGGGACAGTGGGTCGAGTCCTCGGAGGCAAAGAGATGGACTCCCGCCCTGCGGAAGTAACTCCAAATCATGTGCACTACTTCCGGGTGGAGGCGCCACTCTCTTGGAGGAGGGCCCCGACGGGAGAGAGAGTCTGCAAGCTGGTTCCGATCACCCGGCAGATAGACGGCCCACAGAACAGCCAGGCGGACTTGGTGCCGCCCTGGTGGCTTATGTGAAATACGGTCGTGGTGTTGTCCGACCGTATGAGTACATGCCTTTCCCTTAGGTACGGCAAGAAGTGCATGAGTGCCAGGTGCACTGCACGCAGCTCCAGTACATTGATGTGATCGACCCTGTCGCGCACAGACCAACGTCCCGAGCCATCCCGTTTTGCCAAACAGCACCCCAGCCCGCAAGGCTGGCACCCGTGGTGACTGCCTCGCAGCGACCCGGGGCCACACCCAGTGGGACGCCGCTTAACAGGAATGCTCAGTCTCTCCAAAGTGCCAGGGCAAGGAGCCATCGACGTAATACACTGAGCTTCCGGTGACGGTGCCACTTGGCGTGCAAGTGGAAGCCGTTCAGCCACCTCTGCAGGGGGTGCAATGACAGCAAACCCAGCAGGACTACGGCTGTCAGTGTGCCCAAAAGTAGGGTAACAAAAGGCAGCAGCTTGTTCTCCCGAAAGCGCACGAGGAGGCAAAGAGCATCGTCGACCCGGCGAGAAGACGGGTGAGCCCTCACAATTGTGGTGTCCAAGGTCACCCCAATAAGGTCAGTCCTCTGAGGGGATCAGAGAGGACTTTGTCAGATTGACCCTGATGTCCAATCGGGCCACATGCGACAGGAGATCGGAGGTATTTTGGATCACTTGAGCTCGCAAACGGCGCGCATAGGAGCCAGTTGTCGAGGTACGGCAGCACCTTCATGCCCGGAGACTGTAGGGGCGCAAGAGCAGCCTCACAAATCGAGTAAAAACCCATGGGGAGAGCCCGAAAGGGAGCACGCGAAATTGCCAGTGACGGCCTCTGTAGGCAAAACTGAGAAACAGACGGTGTCGAGGTGCGATGGGGACTTGGAAGTAGGCGTCCTTTAGGTCTATGGACATGAACCATTCCCCTTGGGCGACCCTCTGTAAGACGTTGTTTGTGGTCAACATGTGGAATGGCAATACCTTGAGATGTCGGTTGAGCCCCCTCAGGTCCAGTATCGGTCGGTATCCGCTGGTCTTTTTCGAGACAAGGAAGTACGTTGAGTAGAAGTCCCCGGGTTGTGCCAGAAGATCCACGGCCTCGATCACATCCTTGGCCAGGAGGGCGGACAGCTCCTGGTCCAGTGCCAAGGCCTTTGCCGGATCTGCAATGGTGGTCACCCTGACCCGACAGGAAATAGGGGGCCGGTGTCAGAACTGCAGCTTGTACCCGTGGGTCAAGATGGAGACTACCCACGGGTTGGAAATGCAAGCAGCCCAATAACTTAGCTTCTGGTGGGAAAAGTGGCCGGCCTCAAGGCCTCAGTGACCGGCTCTCCGGCCCCTATGGACCCGAGAGGGATAGTCGGTGCAAGGTAAGCAGGTGGTGGAGCGAAAGTCCACGGCAGGCCTCTGGGAGGGCTGCGGTTAACTCCCAGTAGGCTGAGGCAGGCTCCTACTAAGGCTGGAAAGCTGTCGCTTGTTTTCACAGGCCCTAATAGTCCTTTCTAGCGCCCCCACTGCAGCCGAACCAAAAAGCTTCCCTGGCTTCACAGGAACACTACGGAAAGCCCTCCTAGAGGACTCCGTCAAGGGGGACTGCGCCAGCCACACCTGGCGGCGCGCCTGCACCAGGAAGGACATCAGCCAGCCATGCTCCCTTGTCATGAGGGCAAAAGCTTAGAGGGCCGCGTCACTTAAGGACACAGCAGTATCCAGGCTGTCCGTTTGCAGAGATGCAGAGAAAACGAGCATAAGGTGAGCCAAGGAATTCCCGATGCGACCAGCACACGCGCCAGCGTTATAGGCCTGAGTGAGAATGTGTCGGGGCACTCAACATTGGGGTCAAGGACACCGCACAGACGGCCGAAGGGTCTTATCAGGAGACACAATGAGGGATGCGACAGCTGGTTCCACGTCACGCATCCGGTCCAAGCAGCATCATGCATAGCCGCTAAAGCACGACCGTCAGCAGAAAGGCGGGAGAAAGCCCCAGGATCCCTCCAGCAAGCTTGCAGTTCCCGCAAATAGAGACGGACAGAAAAGTTGACCCAGGGGGCTGGGGTTCCCCGCACAAGGATTGCCGGACTGAGTCTCTCCAACGAAAACGAGGCATCTTGGGCAGCGATCATCCAGGACATCGGAGGCCTCAAAGAGGGCACCACAGTCTACACAGCAATGGGAGCCCTCCATCGCGAATACAAAGTGATCAGCGGTAAGATGAGAGAAGGGGGCTCGCACACCGAGTAGCTGATGCGCGGGTTGGGGCAAGCAGCAAGTCGTTAAAAATAGCAATAAGCTGAGAGAAGGGGCGCGGACGCTACCTCCACAGCAGATGCGAGACGTGCACTAGTAGCCGCACAAGAGCAAGAAGGCACCCGATGACAAGCTAAGCTGCGCTAAGCCAAGGCGAGAGAAGGTGCGCACTGCTCACGGGACACGCACAAGACAGTCAATCAATTGAGCGAGAAGTGCAACGCCGTAAGCTGGGAGCCTTAGACGTGGATGCTGCCTTCACCAGCAAAGGCAAAAGAAAAAAGTACAACAACTAACCGGTAACTCCGTTGGAGAAACAGGCGCCAACAAGCCGGGAGAAGGGGCGCTAACCGCACGAAAAATAAGTTACGCCGCAGCAAACGCGGAAATTCATGGCAAAACGGATAAAGAGAAGGAGTCAAAAACCTTACCTTATGGGAGGTTGGAGTACACTACCAGACGGTCCCAAACGAAAGAAGCGCGCCGCAATGACGTCAAACAAAAAACACAGTCGCCGCAGCCTTCGGAGGGCGAACCACGCAGCTCCGACTAACTCGGTCACAAGGCTCACAGCGGCGAAGTCAAGATGTTGAAGAGAATTCCTTCAATCTTCGAAGTTGCGTCGTATGTAAACAGCACGCAAGAAGAAAAGAGGAAACAAACCTCGGGTGACACCGGTACTTATACCCTTCTAGGGTCACTCAGGGGTCACAGGTGACTAATTTCATATGCATTACTTGAACTGCGCATGCGCGAAGGGAACATTCAGTGCTTGAAGCACCGCCATCTGGCAGTTGCGAGGGATAAATAGAACTACGATAACTTGCCGTCTTTTGCATTGAATTCAACTGACTTGACTCACAGGGCGCCACCATCGATGAAATCCGCCAGGCCTTTCCCGTGCCCATGGGTCCCCCAGGAGCTACTGTGAGTATCTGGCCCAGGCCCAGTGGTTGCTGCTGTGTGCTAGTAATTTCCCAAACCAATCTCTCTTGTTTCTTTTGTGTGTTCAGGGCTCGCCAGGAATGAAGGTAGCACGCAAATGGGGTTAGCGTAAATGCAGTCTGTGATTTTCTATTTTGTCTTTTTGCTGCAGGGAGATAAAGGAGATATGGGCATGAAAGGCGAAAAGGTACAATCAGTCCCAGTCAAATGGAGGTGAAATGGAAGTAAAGTATATTAAGTCATTGACACAGCATCTTTCTTCACTAGGGTGATGCGGGAGCCTCTGGGAAATCGCTGGAAATGAAGGTGCATTCCAAGCTATGTTCTTGCTCCTTGTTTGAAGTGAAAAGTCCCTCAGCAACATGATTGCGCTTCTCTCCTCCAGGACATCGAAGAGATGTTTGACACATATGGCATCAAGGTGTGTCCACAGTCCAAACTGCAAATTCTTCTTGGCCTTTCCGAGCTTGATATGTTTTGCTTGTTTCCCAGCTGCCTCTGTTGAAGGTTTTGATTGACAGGCTGCTGCAGGACGGCGTAGAGGAGCTGCTTCACACACTCGGGAGCGCTAAGACAAACAAGCAAAGTTCAAATACGAGAAATGAAGATCTGCAAACCTCCAACGCCATTACTGAATATGCAGTACGTCATTTCCGCTTGCACTGTTTATGCACTGCAAGAGGCTTCTTGAAATCTGGTTGCGTCATTTCGGCAGAGCTCTGTAAAGATTGACTTATCCAGCCGGCCGCTCATGGACGCCATTGAGGAATTTGAGTTGGACCAACCTACGCAGCCTGTAAGACACACTCCATAGAACAGGCTGACTACAACATGCATTGACTGTATTTTCCCCACTTGAAGGACTCGTGGAATGAAACTACAGAGGGTCCAACGTTATGGACGCCACAGAAAAACGAGGAGGAGTCTCTTGACGGGACATCCAATGAGAATATGAACGGAACAACTTTAGCCAACACAAATCTGACTCAGGTAAGTTGTACAGTAACTATGAATATCTATTCTAGTATTTCTACATTTGTGTGTTTTGGCAGACGGTTTCCGCCCAACCAGGAAGTGTCGTCCAGAAGCTCCCGCTCACGCAAGGGCACACGGGCAGGAAAAGCGCAGGGCACAAGAAGCAGAACAGGGAACGTGGCAAGGTAAATGTCAGTCATATGTGGAGAAACATGCAGCCCTACTTCAAAGTCCTCCTGATTAACACTGGCTCTTCCCATGTGTCGCGCCTGCTAACCAGGGCAGAAAAAACAAAAGACGACATTCGAAGCAGACGCATCTCCTGGTAAATGAGACTGAACACGCTCAAGTCACACTCACACTGGCTTTGACTCACTAACACCATATTACCAAAGCTGGATGTGTGTACAAATAACTGTATGAATACGAAAAAATATGAGAAGACGCCAACCAAGGCTTGCATTTTGTCACCTTGAATTCTTTAGTTTTATCCATAAAAAAAATTTTGGGGTTGATTTGACAAGTCAATTCAGGTCTGAAAATGTTAAATTGGATTTTCTTTTTTTCTTTCTTTCTTTTTTTGTGTGTCTGATTCATAAATCTGGATCCAATCCTGATTCAGTTAAGTTAGTGATTGAGCCTGCATACAATTAGCATAGCAAATGTAGACTTTTTTTTTTTTTTAATACATTTTAGTTTGGTTTCTTGTTAATTTTAGCATTTTTTTTATTTAAAAAATCAATCTCCCCTGTGTCTTGTTTATTTTAATAATTGAAATAATTCAACCCCGCCAAAAAATTATTTCAACCTCTGCTTGTCCTACCATGACACAAAAAAACATAAGGTAATTTGTAATTTAATTCCGAATGCACGCGTGTGATGTCCATGATTTGCTTTTCAATGCTCAGTGGCGGTCGCTCCCTGCTGATATCACAAATTCCGAACGACAATAATAGAACACAATCTCTCCTCTCATCTCCTCTCAGACGAGCGAAAGCGAGCAGTCGCCGGAGCTTCTTGACGCCCGTGATTACGACGAGCAAGTGGAGGTAGGCGGCCTCATTTGAAGCTTGAAGTGCCGCTGGATGACGTCCAGACGCCTTCTCATTAACGGGCCTGTCAGACGGCCTTTTAATCACATCATCTCTGGGAAGGAGCGGATTAATTGCACACCTACTTCCTGAATTAATAATTAGCAGCCCAAGCAGTTGTTGTGTTGTGATAGTTCAATTAACTTTTGGTCGTTGGGCACTTGTCTTAATACAAAGTGGATTTAATGCTTTTATCACCTGCTTCTCAGAAGTCACAGCAGATTAGTTGTATTGCTTCATCCACTGAATTAAAAAGGTTTGACTCAATTTGATAGCATAGTTGCGACAACAGAGCTAAAACCTATTATGATGATTATGTGAACTTTTTTTTTATGCCGAAAACAGGATGAGGTGTCACTGCCATCTCCTCCCATCGCCACACAGGAAGCAGAAAAGGTGCAAAGCTCTTGAATTTGAAAATTTTGAAAATTTTCACCAGTTGCAACAAACAGTGTGGTTTTAACCTCCGGAATGTGTTAAAGCATGAAACCCGCAGCATGATTTGAAAGCTTGCCTAAAAGGAATGAGCACACTCATTTGCTTCAATGCAACAATAGTAACAGTACCTTTTTCCTCTCTCTCTCCTTTTGTTTTTTATCTTTGAAACAGGATGTATCTTAATTACAGACTGTGGGCTATAGAATTGTAATGATGGAACACAACAACAATGGAAAATGCAAATAAAGTGGGAACAGGAGCCTTCGATGTCACCTACAACTTATAATATATTATATATAATTATATATTATATTTATAAAGATACATATCGAATTTAAAAAACCATGTCACACCTTTATACATTTACTTTTTGTGTTTTTATTTATTGAAACATGGATGTCAATTATGTCAACTATCCTTTGATTGTCACTGGTGAAAATTCTCAATATATATATTAAAAAAAAAATAGAACTCAGTCTCTGGCTTCTTTTCTTTACACACACAAGTCACGTTTTCGGTATCTCAATATTTTGCTGACAAGCATTTGCGGGGCACTTGGCAGGTACCACCAATCAGGGTCAAGAGGAACTGGTCTGACTCAAAGGTAAGTGCCTCAATCAACCAGGTGGTGGCGCTAGGATATACAAAACAAATAAACATTTTAAGTGACTGCACTATGATTCACGCATGTAAACTGATCTGAATATGATCAGGGCTAAAATATAAATTTGCCTTGATGACTTTGTAGAGAAGGAACTCGGACATTCGAGGAATAAACTGGCGAAATGTTGAGAGGGGTCCGCTGGCACAAAGTGCGGAAGAGGGACCCGGGCCCGATGATGAGGATTGGAGTGGCGACCGGGAGACACGGGAGGAAGACGTGGACCGGGAGGAGGAGGTTGAGCTGGAGAAGCAGAGACAAGGCAGGGAGGAGTGGGAGAGGAAGAGGACTGAGATGGAGAGGACGGACGAGGAAGGCGGCAGCCAGCCTTACCCGTACCATCCTGACTATTTTTTTCTCAAGGTATTGGCCGCCACGCCACGCATGCTACTGTATGTTCAAAATAACGGGCTCATTTATTTACGTCTTGTATTGTAAAGGGACAGCCAGGTGAGGACGGAATTCAAGGCCCAAAGGTAAATAAACACTATTTGTTTAGCTTCATAAATATGAAACCAGCACCCAATGATGATTCTTTATCAATGTGAAGTAAAGCCTAATTAATGTCACATTTCCTGTGATAGAACACAACTATTATGTCTTGATAATGTCAAATCTTTTTTTGTTTTTTTACTATGCTGGATGCTCTCATCGATGATGGTGATCTCATGAATTGGTTTATCACGATGCGTACAATTAATTACATTTACATTGCAGCACAATTAGGTTTAGATCGGGATTCACTTGGTTTAATAAACGTGCACATGGTTTTAGCACCGTGAAAAGATTCTCAACAAGATGATTTGAAGAATACCGAAACCACGTATGTCCAAATATGGTCAATTTCATTTTTGTTTTTTACAAATCAATACAAGCGCTCAGTGCGCACATGGCGTGTTATTTTTTTTTTATTATTAATCAATTCAAAATGTTGGAAATGGCTTGTGAGCAGCTCTGCTGTCTGAGTAGTGTGGTATAACTCCGCCTCTTCCTCACTACGCGGGAGCTGTGCAGCATTATGTAGCCTCAAGATTGAAAGTCTGAATGTATTTAAGGCAAAAACATGCTCAAATGCTTGATTTTGGTGCAGATGGAACTCATAGCTTGCTTTATTACACTCTCATCAGCTCTCTTTTTGTTCTTTTTAATTGCATCACTTATGTCTCTTATCCCTTTCAAATAAAGTTTGGGAAGACGCACATAAACTATTGTGGAAGCGTCCCCTTAAACGTAAGCATATGGCCGCCACCCCTCGCCCACGTTCTCCATGTTGCATCAGAGCTGGCTGCCGTCCGGCCTTTCTGCTCTTTTGATGCTGACTAGATTAAAGAAGCGCACACATGAATAATTCCCCTTGTTGCACAACATTGACAAGTGCGTTTATCCCCCTCACATTGCTCACTTTTACCACTTTTTTTTTCTGTCTTCTTGATGTCTGCAGGGGGACGTTGGCGAGAAGGGACAAAAGGTGCACTATATATGCTTGCATGGATGTGATTCATTATACAACATGGAAGATTATCATTGAGGTCATGTGTTCAGGGAGAGCCAGGCATCGGCCACCGAGGGCCCGAGGGTCAAGCTGGTCCACCCGGCAACAAGGTGACATGCCTACTTATTTTTATTTTTTGGGGGGTAACAAAAAAAAAAATGATGAGAACAGAATCACTTCAACTTTGATTAATTTTGTATCTAGCTGCCATTTTAATTTGAGGGGATTTAATTGGCTGAGTGACTCAGTTAAGGCATTGCGTGTGATCTTAACATATAATTGGAAAACAATTCTTTCAAAGCATTTGCCAGCTGAATCATGACCAGGGATGTAAAAACTATTTGTTTATTTTCAGAAAGTTTAAATGCTCTTTGGAGGAAAAGGTCATAAAATGTGTTTGTTTGTTTTAATTTTAAAGCAATTCAAATAAAAGCAACTCTGACTCATCAACTCAGGGTGAACCGGGAGAGGCGGGGCCACCGGGCGCTCAGGGAATTCAAGGCATCCGCGGCAGCGCTGGCATGCACGGCCCCCCGGGCATCAAAGGCCCCCCGGGAGACCCCGGAGAGCCCGGCCGAGAGGTACGGTGCTATGTCACCTCGCTGCGTTGAGAGAGAAGCTCACGTTTGCAGTGTGTACACTGATGCAGGGCGAGCGAGGGAAACGGGGGAAAAATGGAATGCCAGGAGGTGCGGGACTTCTAGGAGCACCGGGACCTGATGTGAGCATTGCATGTCGTATTTACAGCTTTTTTGATGTCGTTGAAATTTTGGTTCTTCACATGGGAGCTCAGTCACATTTTATACAAAAATTAATTGAAGTTACATTTTTCAGTTACTTGAAAGGTTTTGAAGCAAAATATGATTTTCTGCTCAATTCTTCTGACGTCATTCTTTTCTGATACAGGGATCTCCTGGTCTACCTGGAGTTAAAGGAGTAAAGGTAAGTATTATTTCAGTAAATAATAGTTAGAATTAGCGGGGTCAAAATTAGTGCATTAATTTTGAGTTAATTTAAAATTCCTTTAACACTACTAATTTTTTGTAATGCACGATTGACTGCCCCTTACTTGTAAAGCTTGTACTGTATTGGGGTAATTCCAGTCGCAACGCAGCAGACGCATCCACATAAAAATTTAGCAGTGGAGACTGGGGTCAAGTTGTATTTTTACAATTTAAAAAATGTGCAGAATTACTTCATGAAAAAGTTACTTCATGTTAAAGATTAGATAGCTCTTAATATGAAAAGAAAACCAGTCTTACAAATGCAATTATGCCATCTAGTGGAAGAAAAATGACCAACACAAATCAATATCACACTCGTTTTTTACAGTACAGTACATCTTTTTCATTTTAACTCAATTTTATGAATTATGAAATTACTGTATCATTGACTAAAAGATTCAGCCATATTTCTATTAGTTTAACATTTTTCCACTTTAATGTCAACAAGCGAATGAAAACTTCGGAATTTTTTTTTATTGTACTGTACATTTAAATCAGATATAAAATGTGCGATTAATTGTGAGTTAACTATTGAAGTCATGCAATTAATTATGATTAAAAAATAATAATCGCCTGACACCCTTAGTAAGAATTTAAGAATTAAAAAAATGTTGCTTCTGTTTGTAGGGTGGAAGTATTCCAGGAGAGGCGGGGCCTCAGGGTTTCACGGGTTTCCCTGGCAAAAGGGTACAATTTATTTCTTATTTTTTCAACTCACTGTTATGCTGTTGGTGAAAACGCCTCTCTTGGATTCTGTTTCAGGGTGAGCAAGGAGCCCCAGGTGTGAAAGGAGCTCCAGGACTTGTAGTGAGCACTTTGGGTTTGCATTTGATTTGCTTACTTGTAGCCAATGTCAACTTTTAGAAATAATCTACTTGCTGCTTGTTTTTAGGGCTCCAAAGGTTTACGTGGTTTCAAAGGTGTCAAGGTAAAAGTCCTTTTCCACAGATACAAAGTTGTCATTGGCGTCATGGTGGGTTTTTTTTTTATGTGGAACTCCAGGGTGAACGTGGATTGCAAGGAATCAGAGGAGAACGGGTATGTTTATTTTTTGGGGCACGTTGAGCCACCGTCAAACATTTTTTGTGTGTGTATGTTTGTAACAATAGCCATTGTTTTATTCCACACTGTAGGGGAGTGCGCTTCAAATTCATGGACCTCGTGGATTCAAGGGCGCTAAAGGCAACTCGGTGAGAGCCTTCTTCCGCTTGCGGGCTTTCTGAGAACATGCTTGAGATGTCCTCGATTGGGTTTGTTGCAGGGTGAGCCAGGCTCTCCGGGTTTTGATGGTGATAAAGGAGAGAAGGGCGAGGACGGGCCACCCGGAGTTAAGGTATGAGGAAAATGTTTTTCTCCTTCAACCTAAGATGATGATTTTTTTTTTTTTCGTTTCCAGGGCCTGAAGGGTGATGTGGGTACCAAAGGTGCTTTGGGACGCTTTGGCACTCGAGGACCAGGTGGTCAGAAGGTTTGTAAAGCTTCCTGTTATGTCACAAAGTTAAGAAAAGCAAGCATGTTAAAGCTGCATTTAGCCGTTATGCCTCACGCAAATAGAATATTGAAATAGTAAAACACTTTGTGTGCAGGGAGATCCAGGAGAACCAGGAGACTTTGGAGTCATGGTAAAAACCATAACAAATGTTTTATACACCAGCCCGGATGAGGTGTCAGGGGTATGTGTGATGTCATTTTAAGGGGCGCCCTGGAAATGATGGCGTGAATGGCACCAAAGGGGACAAAGGAGACATGGGACTGCAAGGCCAGAAGGGTAATCAGGTACAGGTCCACAAGCATGTTGGTTATAATCTTGTGAAATTGTCACGATTAGCATCACGCCGGTTTATTTTACATGTTGCAGGGGGATCCAGGAGAAACGGGAACAGCGGGAGATAAGGGGGCCAAGGGAGAGAAGGGCTTCCGGGGCATCCCAGGACGTTTCGGGAGTCCCGGTCTCAGTGGTGAAAAGGTTCGTCTTTGAGTTCACCAGTCACAAATGCTCTGAGACCAGTTTTGAAATTGTTTCTCAACAGGGGGACAGAGGCTCACCTGGCACCCCTGGCATACACGGCCTGAATGGACTCGCCGGTCGAAAGGTAAAATTGCCATCTTAGCTTGATGCTAATGAACAATGCAGAACGGCATAGATGGGCTAACGAATAGCATCAGTGTTGTGGTGTTCTAACCCTTTACACAACAGAACACTAAAAAGTAGAGCCCAGTGTTTCCCACAGATTTGAAATCTACTTGGGTGAGTGGACTCCGGCGGGAGGGATTTCAAGGGGGGTTGGACGGGAGGTGGGTCTCAGTCCTGTTACTACGTGTCCTCTAGCCTCACGATCCACAAGTGAGTGACGGTGAACTAATTGATTTGCTGGAAAACTTCTTGGGTGGTGACCAATTTACTTGGGTGGCCCGCCCAAGTATTAACATGGTGTGGGAAACACTGAGAGACAAACATGTGGACAGACAATATAACAGTTCTCACATGCAGATACTCCTTATTCTCTGCGAAGAGCTTACTAAGGCCGTGTGCGCATCTCCACGCGTATCCGTATGTCTGCATCATACTGGCTTCAGCCGCAAGCGCACACCTGAAGAAGAACCAAAATGTTTGTTGAATTCAAGCAAAAAAATGTGACCAAGAAATATTTGATAAATTCACGTCTGTATGTTTGGTGCTATCTCAGGGCATAATATTGTGTTCCATCAGGGTGACAAAGGCAACGCCGGCATCAATGGCGTCAGCGGTGACACGGGAGGAAAAGGGGGAAAGGTCTGTTACATAAACAAAATGATTATTGAAACATTTAGTCAAAAATGCCACAAGAATGCAAGAAAAGGCCCCGTTAGGTGAGTGCGTGCGTTTGTGTCTGCTGGCGTGGAGGGCGTGGCCGGTTTCCCAGGTTTCCCAGGATTCAAGGGCTCGCTAGGAAGACCTGGAAAGGATGGAGGCGGAGGATCACCAGGGGGCCCGGGACCCCGTGGGGACCCTGGAGCCAAGGTATAATCATTAGTGAGTGCATAAATGTAGTCAACACACCCACAATAGGTCCATTTTATATAGCAGCAAGTCATAATTAACAATGTGACTGTTCACTTAGCCTGAATGATTTGGAAGAAGAAAAATCCTCCTCAATATGCAATTATTTTTTTTAACAGTCCTCTCGCCATGTATTTTTTAACCAAAGCAAGCAATAATGAATATCAGATTTATTTGACAGAAGTTTTTGGTCTCTAAAGATAAGTTTGAGTGTCAAAAGATAAAAGTCGTCCGTCCCTCATCAGTTAGCTACTCGCAGCTACAATTAGGATGCGCGCCCCACACAAGTGTCTGCACTCGTCTAACGAGGACTTTGTCACGACGGCAATAATTGGCCGCGTTTCACGCTGTGTGCAGGGACGGCTTTAACGGGCGTGTGCTTTTTCACTGTAAGGGCGTGAGGGGCCGCAGAGGAAAAGCACAGCCGTGCCAACGAGGCCCGCCCGGGAGTCTCGGACTCAGAGGCCAGACTGTGAGTGGCTCGCAATGCAAAACACACACACATTTTGCTTTCTGAGTATACTGGATGTCCCTGTAGGGTATGCTGGGAATCGGAGGAGCCAAAGGCGACAAGGGGGAGCCCGGCCTCTCGGTACACACACACACACATTTTCTGTCATACACACATTTCCTGAAGATACACACTGATTATGTTCATCTGTGTGAAGGCTCATGAAGTGAAGAATCTCGTCATCCAGGGGGTGATGGACAAGTGTGGTAAGTGGGTGTGTGTGTGTGTGTGTGTAATGGTGTCACTAGTACACGGCGAACTCTTGCTTTTTTGTGAGTGAGCCAAAACGTGCCCGTGTGTGTGTGAGTGTGCAAGAGCTCCTGTGGCAGCAACATGGCACCCGTGTGTTTGGGACCATCTGTTGTGTTCTGTCAGGCCAGGGGTCGGCAACCTATACTGTCAAAAGAGCCATTTGAAGCCAAATAAATAAGCAAAAATCTTTCTGGGGCCACAAAACATTTGAAGATTGTGATGATGGAAATAGTGTGTTAGTAAACGTAAACATCTTTCATTTTGTTTTTAAATCTTATTTCTTTTTTTTGTGTGAATTTTTTTATGCTCCGTTTTTCATACATTTTCCGTTTTTCTGCTTTTCTGTCAAATTTGTTACATTTTCGACAGTTGTATATATATATTATGGTCATTTTCTGTCTCATTCTTTTTTGAAAATTTTATGGATATTTTTGACATTTTTTCTGCCTTTTTTGCCATCAATTTTCTAACCTTTTTGGCAATTTTGTGGATATTTTATGATAATTTTTGGGATTCCTTCTTGTTTTATTTTATTTTATATTTTGAACACTTTCTTTCCTACCTTTTCTTAAATCAATTTTCTGACTTTTTTGGTAATGTTGTGGACATTTTTGACAATTTCCAGGGATTTTACAGTTTCTTTTTAAACATTTTCTTCTTTTTATTTCCTTTTTAAAAACAAAATGGGCAATTTCATGGACATTTCATGGTAATTTTCTGCTTTTCCTCTTCCTTTTTGGATTTTTTTTTTTAACTTATTCATGTATTTTTTCATCTCTCTCTTTCTGACAACTTGAAAATTTGGAATCTGACATTTTTTGAATACTTAATTATTAAAATTTAAAAAATCTAAATCATTAATTAATTTAAAGAATAAAAAAATAAAAATTCATTTCTATGAATTTTTTTATTTTTTTTATTTTTTTTAAGAGATCTATAAGGAGCCGCAGTAGGAGGAGCCGCAGGTTGCCGACCCCTGTTTTAGACCACACAAACACACCACGGTGTTGTCATAGAGATAAATACATGCAAACACACATGGTCAAATAAAGGGGATATTTGATCATGATTATAAGAAATATCGGATGATGTCACCTTCTCAAGGCTTGTGTCGCACGTTGTGTGCGTGTTTAACGGCAGGCTTGGAGTACAAGTTAATGGTGAAGTCGGTGGATCCCGACGGGAGGTTGGCGCCCGCAGGCCCGCACGACCTCGCCGAGGAGGAAGAAGAGGAGGAGGAGGAGGAGGTGGTGGAAGACTCCACCAACGCGGAGGACCCGATGAAGATTCGGGGACGATTCCCAGCAAACGGCACCGGCGAGCAAGGCAAGTCGTCCCCGGGATCGACGTGACGCAAGAAACGACGGCACATTTCAGAATGCTCATTAGCGAGTGCACAACACCCCCCACCCACTCGCTTCCCCGTAGCGCAAGATCAATCTGCAGCCCAATTTAGTGGCATCAAAAGAATGCCATTGCCCCACTCAATGACATCCTGCTAACATTTGCCACATTGATTCAACACCTCAACATTCAAATTTTCCAACTACATACATGAGAAGAAAAAATAATTGCGTGTTCAATCGCAATTGCGATATTGAGGGGGGAAAAAATCATTCAGCTTTGAGCTTATATAACACAATATGTCAAGACTAGAATTGTAAGTTTGTTTGAATTGTTTGGCAACATTTGCTTGATGATTCTTGGAAGCAATAATCGGAAGTAGAGCAACATTTTTTCTTTTAGATGGCGTGGAGCCACTCCAGAGGGAAAGAAGACAACTTTTTGGAAGGAGATCCTCTGGTGAGTCTCGCTTTCTTCTTCTACTTTCTGTTTAGGATTATTTCCACCTCGTCATCTATGAGTAATGACTTGTTTGGAATCCACCAAAAAGCGCAATCCATCAATGTTTGATGGGCCCGTGTGCTACTTTTTGACTGCGCTGACATAACTCGGTAAGTAAGAAGTTCATTAAAACAACATTGAGGATTGTAAAAGTTCACTGCATCCTGCTAAGGGATGTTGCTAATATTTTTGACTCGCATGCTAGAAACAAACACGCTATCACAAGCCGCTCTCAGTTTGATTGAGAGCACTTATTTAATATCATATCTTGGGATGGGCGAGACCAATACCCACCAGCCTTATTTCAAGTACTCACAAGTACTCTGTTTGAAAAAAAAAGTGCTATCAAATATTTCTAATCTTGTATTTCCAACTTGTATCCCACAAGATCCTTTTTGTCCGCCGCGGTCTGACGAGCGCTGCCTGGAGCCCATGTCGGAGGGCCGGTGCTCCGACTACGTCCTCCTGTGGTACTTCCACACCGGGGCGGGCGAGTGCCGGCCCTTCGTGTACGGCGGCTGTGGCGGCAACCGCAACCGCTTCCCGTCGCGACGTGAATGCCGCCATTACTGCGGGCCGACGGACAAGCGCGGCCGAGGAGGTAAGATGGCGTGAAGAAATCCAGTCAAATCACACAAATTGACTTTTATAAACACGTTTGATTGTTTTGCAGACGGCGGCGGTGCCTGGACATGAGGAAGCGCTTTGGACTGTACAGGATTCTTATTTGTATCCGTGTGATTATATTCAATGCCAGTCAACACTCCTTCAGCTTCCTGGTGTGTCGCTTCACCAGGATTATAATTGCTTTGGAGTTTTCATGAGGGTTATTTTTTATTTTATTTAGACTTTTTTTTTATCTACTTAGATTTTCATTAGTACTTTGAGTGTGACTGTTAGTTTTTATCTTATATTTTTTATTTTTGTTCAAACATGTTTCATTTTGTTTTTGTCTTTTATATGAAATATTTATTGGATTTTTTTATTGTAATCATTTTTATTTTATATTTACTTTTGTTTTATATTCACTAAGATTGAGTTAGTTCTTTAAGCGTATCTGTTAGTTTTTTAATCATTTTTTAACATGCATTCTAGTTTTTTTTGTGTGTTTTTTTTTTACTAGTTTCAGTATTAGTTTGTTGTGAAATATCTTAATTGTAGTTATTTTTTATATTGTTGGACTTTTGTCTTTCAAATTGACCTGGATTTCTTTAAGTGTATTTATTTTTTTACGTTTAGTTTTAAAATATCTCTGTGTGCCTGCGATTGGCTGGCAACCAGTTCAGGGTGTACCCCGCCTACTGCCCGAAGCCAGCTGGGATAGGCTCCAGCACCCCCGCGACCCTTGTGAGGAAAAAGCGGCCAAGAAAATGGATGGATGGATGGATGGATATATATATTCCTTGTGTGTCATTTTAAAACAAAAGTTTTTGTGCTGTTATTAATTACAAATATCAGTTTCAGTAAAAAAAAAAAAAAAAAACTTATTTTTATTCCATTTATGAAAACGTTCAATCTCTGTATTTAAAGTGCATTTGAAAAAGAACCCTAAAGTATTGTATAGAAATAGTCAAACATAAAACACATAACTCAAATATAATATTCCTTTTTGGTAAAAATGTTGAGGGGGGGGGGGGGGGGTTCTGTCAGTGACATTGAGCCTCCTCTGGGTCTTTGGACCAAACTGTCACATTCTGTATGTTGGCCATCTATTGTTCATGTAATCTTGCCACATATTGAAAAAACAAGCATGAGGCTTCCCTGGGGGAGGTAATGAGTGATGGACGTTCATCTTCACTTGGAAATAAAAGGCACGTCATTTAATGTGAGTGACTCGCACGAGTATTTTCCACGAGTGCGTGATGGGGAGCCCGAATAAAGCCGCAAAATGTCCCCGCCATTAAAGTTGAAGAGGCATAAGTCATCACCCCCCTACCCAGCGAGCGTGAGGGAGGACGCCTGTCACCGCCTCGGCGTGGTTATTATTCCCGCCGCGCTCGTTAAGCTACATCTTGACCGCAGAAATCGCCGCCTGAAAAACTAATGTGTTAAAATCACGTTGAGTCAACTGTTTGCCGGGTGGAGAAGCTGACGTGAGGATGGAACTCGTGTCTTCGTCCATAGCTCCGGCACGACCACGGAAAGAAAACACATGTTTGGAGAAAAATCCATAAAGTATTTCCTATAGATGCCGCAAAATGGGGCAAAGCACAACTCTTGTCAAAGTGAAGCTCCTCAATTCACTGCAACATACCGATAGTTCCTTGGCACCAAGATGGCGGCCCAGCCCAACTTTAGTCCAAGTGAAACGCAACCCATTTCAACCTAAATAAAAATGTACCTAAATAAAAGTTACAAAAAGTTGTTAAAGATAAAATGCATTGGTCAAATATATTGGACCTAAAAGTTATTGTAAGTACAACTGAACTGTATTTTGGATGTATAAAGAAAAAGTTGTATGTTTTTTTTTTTAGCCAACTGTTTTTGTCGGAGTCCCAACGCTGTCCGTGGTGCTGAAACATGAAAAGTGCCTAGTTTATTTATTCCAATTATCCATCCATTAATGAGCCGAAGTTTAGCAGTGGGTTGTGTTCATTGATGAGGGGCGTGGCAGACGTTTGCGTCACACCAAAGACGTCACAGCCGCTACTAAATGGAAGGCGACGGTAAACGAAGGTGCAAAGTGCGACTCACCACTCAATCTGGATTGTTTCCGTTATTTTGGGAAAGACTGCATTGTTTGCTTTCTTTGATTCGTGTGGTAAGTTTAACACTGAATAACTTAGCTACACTTTATTAGGTAAGACTTTGACAAAATAGCTAATTTTTGAAAGTATGCCTTTACAAATCAGTTTGGATTATTTTTGCTTGGTAACAAGAATATTTATAGTGGTTGTAGTTTGAACAAATTGTGCCTAATAAAGTGTCCTGCAACTTGCGCCGTATGCAGCAGAGGATCCCCCCCACACACGCGATGCTGTCCCTGAAAACCTTGCTGCTGCTCTCGGTCCTGTGCTCGCCCTCCTCCAGCCTGTGCCTCCGCCTAACCCACGGCCGCTCCGACCTCCTGTGCGACCACCAGATGGCCGGCGGCGGCTTGTCCCCCGAGGACGGCTGGGGCCCCCTGCTGCGCTCCTCCGCCGAGTACCTGGCCGCCTCCGCGTCCGAGGAGTCGGCGAGCCGGGAGAGAAGGACTTCCAACCTGACCAAGTCGCGCTTCCAGAGCCGGGCCAAGCTCCGCGGCTCTCTGCTGCGGAACGGCGGCAAGGAGGCGCGCAGGAGCCAGCTGACTCTATCCCTGGACGTGCCCACCAACATCATGAACGTGCTCTTCGACGTGGCCAAAGCCCAGAACCTGCGCGCAAAGGCAGCGGAGAACGCGCGTCTGTTTGCTCGCATCGGCCGGAGGAAGTGACGTACACACTTCTGCTTTGCTTTTTCAAAGGAACTTGACCACTTGTTTTTCTCCATTTGCGGTCGCATTGTGTTGTTGGAGACGAGTATGACTTCCATACTGACGCCTCACTAAAAAAAAAAGGCCAGATAGTGACTTTATTATAGTTGTTAAGGTGAGACCGTCAAATCACAGCTATGACAATTATCGATTAAATGAAGTCAACAAAGCATCTTGGTTAACACATTGTCTGATTCTATATGAATGTTTTTTTAAGACTAAAGCCGACATCTTATGTATTATTTAGCACTTTCCTATCTGTTTTGTCCCCCTTTGTCTTCATTTACCCCCCCCCCCCCCCATTCATTTAGGTCCGGAGTCCTGCACGTTTTAGATGTTTCCGCCCACTAGCTCACCTGATTCATACAATCGGCTCATCAGCATGCCTGATAACGATCCTGATCATTTGTATCAGGTGTGTTGGTACGTGGAAACATCTCAAACCTGCAGGACTCTGGACCTCGAGGACCGGAATTGGTAAACCCTGATTTCAGCGCTATTGTTTGCAAGTTTTTCTCCGGAGCGCACAAAAGCCGTCAGTTGAAAAATGCATGGGAATATCCGTGTATTCATCAGATGTGTTATTTTTATACTCAAAATATTTTCTCCAAATAAAGCAGACGCAACAAACTAAAGTCTCTTTGTAATACATGGTCTTTAGTGTTTAATTTCAAAACAATGAGTCGCACTGACAAGTAGTGTCTACTGCATTTTTAAAACAAGTCATGATGAAGTCTGGTTGAGAAGACAAAGGAAATATAACCAAGATATGCTGCTATCTTGTGGCGAATCCGAGTAACTACATTCATGTGACGGAACAAGCGATAACTTGGAATCACTGATCTGTATACACTCCTGGATAGCCGATAGATAGCCCATACGCGCCCGTGCAAGCCGTTGAAGCCACAGGGCGGCCATCTTACTCCTCCCATCTCCTGAGCAGACTGTACGTATACGTACAGATATCAATATAGAGCTCGTAGGCTCTTGGTATAAGGCGGGGGCATCTTTTGTTGAATTACAGGCATAATTATTTAATTACAAAAATATATAAAAGTTATCTCCTGGAAACAACATTAAGCATATAATTTATACATGTATTTAAGGCAAGTTTTAAAATGTCTTAAGTCCTCTTGTTTATGTTTAACAAATTTAAAACATCATAAATCATGCTGTTTCTACTAAGTTTTATCTCAAATGTTTCTTGGGAGTATTAATATGACAGCCTCGCAGCTTCAAAAGTGTTGGCCTATCGGCTATCGAGTAATATATAGAGGTCAGTGGTGGCTACAAAGGTAGCGACCCAACACCATTTCTTCTGCTTGTTGAACGGCCCTTGTTTTGCATATTAGCGCCACCCGCTGGCCCGTCATGAAAACTGCTTTGGCAAATCCTGAATGAATATTCAATAAAACCAGCAATGAATATTCAACACTCAATGACTTCAATGAACGCTGTAAACAAACAAACAAACAAACAAACAAACATTCCTCTCTGAAACCTGTTTTAGAGAACATGTGAAAGATTATATTTAATTTAAAAAAATTGTAGTCACGTGATCCACAAGGTCAATTAGAAGATTTTAGTTTAAAACAAAACTAAAACAAAAGTTTACTAAAATATGCACCAATCTTCTGAATCATTGCAAACTTGGAATCCTCATTGATATCCCTTTCCAACAATACCCATTTTGAGAAAAATGGACCCAGAAGTTTCTCTGAGATATTAAGGTTCAAAGGAAGATGGCCACGCCCCTTTTAGCAGAAAATGTTCAAATATTTTCAGTTTCCATTTCTATTTGAATAATACATAACACCACACATCCCATACTATTGTGTTGTCTAAGAAGGCATGGAACAACGCGGATCCAGTTTTTTCTTATTTACAAATTGAGTAAACGTTGCATTGCTGTCTCGTTTTAATATTTCAATATTTGCGTTCTAACTCTTTAACATAATGTTAATAATAATAATAATAATGTTACGTCTTACTTGTTCAATAAAGTTTTGATAACAGGGTGGGGGAAAAAAGTCATTTGATGACGTCTTCACCGGAAGTACATTAAGTTGTGACTACGTGGACGGTTTTGTTAGCATTCCGTTTACATTTTGCGTCTGCTGCTCGTCAGCGAATTTCGACACGATGATCAAGAAGTTTGACAAAAAAGACGAAGAGTCCGGTGAGTGATGAACGTTCTCCTTTTGTCTCGTAATGGTGACTACGATCAGTAAGTTTCATAACATGGAGGTTCGCTTTTGGCGTGCTAACAGATTGCTAGCATGCAAGCTGAATATGAGCGATCGGTTGACTTAACGTCACAATGCAAGCGTAAATGTCGCTTTAAAGTATTAATTGGAACCATATAATGGTAAATGTACGTGTCACTTTTAATGTACTTTGTAATGTGTAATTGTTATACGGTAAGAATAGCAAAAGGCGTTGCATTGGGGTCAGTTTTGCATACACCGTTAAGTAATGGTGCGTTAAAATAGCGTTATTAAATCAGAATTACACATTAAAAGTATTCCACTCCTGTTTGCCACGTCCTCCTGATATGCTTTTCCCGCTTTCCTTCAGGAAGTGGATCAAACCCTTTCCAGCATCTGGAGAAGAGTGCCGTTTTGCAAGAGGTGCGCTTCCAATATGTGTATTTATTCGTTATTAAACGGAATTAATAATGATATGTGTGTGAATGATTCTCATTTTGTCCACAGGCTCGCATCTTCAACGAGACGCCCATCAACCCGCGGAGATGCCTGCACATTCTCACCAAGATTATTTACCTGCTCAACCAGGTAGCGTTTTTTTTTTAATGTACATTTTTGCACCTCATCTCACATGGTGGGCTTTTATCCTTTTAGGGTGAACATTTTGGGACCACCGAAGCCACTGAGGCGTTCTTTGCTATGACCAGGCTCTTCCAGTCCAATGACGTAAGATCCAATAATCCATTTTGAAGTGTTCTTTCCAACTATAAATTTGAATTTGTCCTATTAGCAAACCCTGAGGAGGATGTGCTACTTGACCATCAAGGAGATGGCCAACATCTCTGAGGACGTCATCATTGTCACCAGCAGGTTCGGTTATTATTACATTCGGTTGTGGACGCTATATTAACTCATTCACTGCTATTAACAACTATAGACGTCAAAAATTCATTTGAACTATTCATATTAGTTTTTTTAATGTATTTAATTTTTTCCCCACTTTTGTTAACAAGAGTATGAAAACCTAGAAAAAATATATTGTACATTTAGAACAGATATAAAATTTGTGATTAATCGTGAGTTAACTATTGAAGTCATGCGATTAATTACAATTAAAAAAATTAATCGCCTGACGCTCCTAATTTTTTGTAATCTTTTGGTTAAAAAAAAAAAGATTAATAAAAAAAATTCTAGGTTTTCATACTCTATTCAACAAAAGTGGGGGGGGGTGTTAAACTAATAGAAATAGTTCAAATGAATTTTGGACGTTGAGAGGCGTCAATGACAGTGAATGAGTTAAATAATAATGGTGCCATTGTGCAGCCTGACCAAAGACATGACTGGCAAGGATGACGTGTACAGAGGACCAGCTATCAGAGCACTCTGCAGGATCACCGATGTAAGATGTCTACCAAATATGGGTTGGAATAAAAAAAACAAAAATGCTGACTCTGTCACCACGTGTCTCAGACCACCATGCTGCAAGCCATCGAGAGATACATGAAGCAGGCCATCGTCGACAAGGTGCCGAGCGTGTCCAGCTCGGCCTTGGTCTCCTCACTGGTGAGACGCGCCCGGAGTCAACGCTTTACATTTTCAATTACGATGTCATGTTTTGACCAGTCATCATTTGATTGTTTCAGCACATGGTGAAGATGAGCTACGATGTGGTGAAACGTTGGGTGAACGAAGCGCAGGAGGCGGCCTCCAGCGATAACATCATGGTTCAGGTGGGAACATGCCAAAAAGCCGGTGTGCTTACCTGGACGTCGTACACTCGATGTCAGCGTCAACTTGTAACGTTGTGTTGCAGTACCATGCTTTGGGTCTCTTGTACCATCTGAGGAAGAACGACCGCCTGGCCGTCACAAAGATGCTCAACAAGTTCACAAAGTCGGGCCTCAAGTCGCCGTTCGCCTACTGCATGCTCATCCGCATCGCCAGCAAGCTTCTGGATGAGACGGAAGGAGGGTGAGAGAGAGGATGCTAAAATGTTCACGCCGTCTTTGTTTTCATTCTTGATGTCGCAATTTTTGATCGGGGCGTGCGCGCAGGCACGACAGCCCCTTGTTTGACTTCATCGAGAGCTGCCTGAGGAACAAGAACGAGATGGTCGTGTACGAGGCCGCCTCCGCCATCGTGCACATGCCCAACTGCACCGCCCGGGAGCTGGCCCCCGCTGTGTCCGGTAGGTTCGCATACACAACAAAACAAAATGGCCGACATGAGTGAGTTCTTAATTGTTTTTATTTTCTTTGTGAAGTGCTGCAGCTCTTCTGCAGCTCACCCAAAGCTGCACTGAGATACGCGGCAGTCAGGACCCTCAACAAGGTACTTGATGATTAGGGATAGACCAGCACAGATATTGGGCTTTAACGAATATCGGTATTGGCCTTTTTTCAAAATCTGACGGCCAGGGTTATTATCGTTTTTGAATTTTTTATTTGAATTAGTTTTGATTTCGTTTTGAGTTAAAAAAAAAAAAAAATTATGTAGTTGGTTTTAATTAGTTTTCAAGGTGGTATTGTTAGTTTTTATTAGTTTTAGTTAGTTTCAGTGTTAGTTTTAGTTTATCAAAATTACTTGTGCGCAATATTTAAAAAACACCATGGGAGCAACGTCATCTGAAGGTGCTTTTCTATTGGCTGCTGTTAGATGACATCACTTTTGTGTGACAGACTTTCAAACGTCCTTATTCTGGTTGATACCAAATTAAATCTACTTGAACCATTTAAAATCATCCCCAAAGGCTCATGCATTAAAATAATTACCAAAGACAAAAACAAAGGACATTTTTACTATAATTATAGTTAGTTTTGTAAACATAAAATTTAGTTTTCGTTGTTTAAAAAGCATTTTCGTTTTTATTTTGTCGAAATTGTTTTTTCCTTAGTTTTATTTGCTGAGGGCCGATAAAAGGTAAAGCTAAAAGCATTTTAATCTCAGTTAACTTTATAAGAGATGCTCCTGACCCTGGGAACATTCTCAACCTTTTGTTCGACATTACAACAAAGAAATGTGGAAGTTTAATATTTTTTTTCTTAATTTTGGGAAAAGCCATGATATTTACTTTTTAAGACGTACTGATAACCTTGGGAGCTCCCTGAATTATTTTTTATTTTATTTTTTGAAATTTTAAATGAATAACGCCCAAGATGTCTAAGATATATAAAAAAAAAATCTACCTTTTGAAAAGTCTGAAAATTGTTCACTAAGCATTAATGCTTTAAGACTTTACAACAAAGTCAAGAAAATTGTAACGCCAATATTTTCCCCCTCCTTTTTACTGAAAATGAATATTATCTCTCAAATATCAGTTAACCGCCTCCTTGACCACTAATAATCGACATCGGCCCTGAAAAAAACCCATTTGGGCCTATCTCTATTGATGACCTCACTGCAAGTTGGCACGTGGATGTGACGTTTGGTGTCGCGCTCCCGGCCACCAGGTGGCGATGAAGCACCCCTCTGCCGTGACGGCGTGCAACCTGGACCTGGAGAACCTGATCACCGACTCCAACCGGAGCATCGCCACGCTGGCCATCACCACGCTGCTGAAGACGGGCAGCGAGAGCAGCGTGGACCGCCTCATGAAGCAGATCTCGTCTTTCGTCTCGGAGATCTCCGACGAGTTCAAGGTGAGACTTTTAGCGGCGGGGGTCGACTGTCTCAACGAATCCAGGGCACTGCTTTACTTGATTTGCTGTTCCAGGTGGTGGTGGTGCAGGCCATCAGCGCCCTGTGTCAAAAGTATCCCAGGAAACACAGCGTGATGATGAACTTCCTGTCCAACATGCTGAGAGACGACGTAAGCGACGACGAAAGTGCTCCGGAAAATCGTCGTTAATGTAAACAAGCGCTCACCCGCGGTTTCTTTTTGAAGGGCGGCTTTGATTACAAGCGCGCCATCGTGGACTGCATCATCAGCATCATCGAGGAGAACCCCGAGAGCAAAGAGACGGGCCTGGCGCATCTGTGCGAGTTCATCGAGGACTGCGAGTACACGGTGCTGGCCACCAAGATCCTGCACCTGCTGGGCAAAGAGGGCCCGCGCACGCCGCAGCCGTCCAAATACATCCGCTTCATTTTCAACAGGGTGGTGCTGGAGAGCGAGGCCGTGCGAGCCGGTCAGACGCATTTCTCGACGGCAACGTAAAACAATCTCACTTTTGGGTTTAAGCCTCTCTTTTTTTTCCTTCATCAGCTGCGGTTAGCGCTTTGGCCAAATTTGGTGCTCAGAATGACGACCTGCTGCCAAGTGTTCTGGTTCTCATGCAGAGGTACTTCCGTTTTTTTGTTGTTGTTTTTAACTACGACACAAAAGTTTAAAGCTGGTGTTTGTGCAGGTGCATGATGGACAGTGACGACGAGGTGCGGGACAGAGCAACATTCTACATGAACGTGCTGCAGCAGAAGCAGAAGGCGCTCAACGCTGCCTACATCTTCAATGGTGAGATGAGCTCAAATGATTACCTTCAGTTTTGGTAGGGAAATTTTCATTTGGAGTTTTGTTTTTTAAATTTAGTTCATTTTAATTAGTTTTCAGTGTGGTTCTGTTAGTTTTTATTAGTTTTAGTTTTTAAAAAATCTTAGTTTCAGTTTCAGTATTATTTTTTGTTTAATGTGCAGAATACTTCTTAAACACTTATGGTAATATGAAAAAGTAAGACATTTCTTACCGAGCGTTGAATTTTGGCTGAATTAAATGTAAAAGCAGGCAAGCCGAGCCATTGGAGCCAAAAGTCAAGCAGGCAAATTTGTCGCTTAGCAGCGACGTCATCTGAAGGTGCTTTTCTATTGGCTGCTGCTTAGATGACATCACATCTCTGTGGCACTTCCAAACGTTTTGATTTCGGTTAATTTCGAAATAAATATATATAAATAAAAGGCTCATGTATTAAATTAATTATCAAAGACTAAAACTAAAGACATTTTTTCTATAATTATAGTTCGCTCTGTAAAGAAAATAGTTTTCTTTTTTTAAAAGCATTTTCGTTTTTATTTTATTTTTTTAACAAAATTGTTTTTGAATTTTTGTTTTTTTCTGGAAATATCTCTATCATTTTTTTCCCCCAACCTGCACTCAAATTGGCAAAAAGGTCTAAGCAGTGTGCATATTTTCAAAAATGATTTTTTTTTTTTTTTTTTGTAGTTTGTGTATAATTTTTTTAATAAAAGCCCAGCCCTACGTTGAGTGTCCTCCTAGCATTCATCTCGCTTTGTTGTGTTGAGGCTTGTCGGTGTCCATCCCCGGACTGGAGAAGTCGCTGCACCAGTACACGCTGGATCCCTCGGAGACACCGTTTGACATGAAGACGGTTCCTCTCGCCACCACGCCCATCACAGAACAGAAAACAGGTCAGTCAGTCAAGTCAGATTCAGATTTTCTGGTCGGAGCCTTGAAAAGTGTCGTTTCCGTTCAGAACTCACTCCAGTGGCGACCAGCAAGCTTCCAGAGAAGTTGGCCCCGTCACGCCAGGATATTTATCAAGGTGCGAGCTTTTCTCGTTTATTTATTTTTTGTTTTTTTTAAATGACGCTAATGGAACGTTGTAGAACAACTGGCGGCCATTCCGGAGTTCCAAGGTCTCGGCCCGCTCTTCAAGTCGGCCGAGCCGGTGCAGCTGACGGAAGCCGAGACGGAATATGTGGTGCGCTGCATCAAGCACACCTTCCCCAGGCACATGGTCTTCCAGTTTGACTGCACCAACACGCTTAATGACCAACTTCTGCAGAAGGTTCCAGGCCATACATTTAATCACAATACGATTGAGTCACTGTTGTCTAATGGTGTTCGTCATCATTTCAGGTTCTCGTGCAAATGGAGCCGTCCGAGTCCTACGAGGTGCTTCACTACATTCCCGCCACCAGCCTCCCGTACAGCCAGCCCGGCTCCTGCTACACGCTAGTGCGCCTGCCCGATGACGACCCGACAGCCGGTAAGACCAACGCCGCATTCTGATTGGCTGCTCCTGACATTTCATCATCCAATAACGACGCCGGTTTGCAGTGTCGTGCACGTTTAGCTGCACTATGAAGTATCTGGTCCGAGACTGCGACCCCAACACGGGAGAGCCGGACGACGACGGTTACGACGACGAGTACGTGGTAAGTAGCGGCGCGCCAACAGCGGCTGTTTGTTCTCGCTTTGGTCTCACTACGCTCATCTCCCGCAGCTGGAAGACCTGGAAGTGACGGTGGCGGACCACATCCAGAAGGTACTGAAGCCGAACTTCGGAGCAGCCTGGGAAGAAGTGGGAGACGAGTTTGAGAAGGAGGAGACGTTCGCCTTGGCATCTGTTCGCACTTTAGATGGTACGCTGAAAAAAATGCACGTCACAATCGTCACGACTACTTATTTCATCCAATGCCATGTTGTCGATCCTCCTACAGAGGCGGTGAAGAACATCGTCAGCTTCCTGGGCATGCAGCCGTGCGAACGCTCGGACAAAGTGCCAGAAAACAAGAACTCGCACATCCTCTTCCTTGCTGGTGGGTCTCATTCACCCAAAAAAAAAATGTACACAAGTTTTAAGTTTGAAAGATTTTTTTGCCTCACTTTCCAGGAGTTTTCCGAGGAAGTCACGACACACTTGTCCGCGCTCGCCTGGCGCTGGCCGACGGCGTCACCATGCAGGTGACGGTTCGCAGCGACGAAGAAACGGTTGTGGACGTCATCCTGGCGTCCGTGGGCTGAAGTGCAACATTTATCTTTTACCGCTGTCTAAATCTAACATCTGCTACTTAACATGAATCTGCAAGAGAAATAAACGCTGATCACCGTAAACCTTTTTTGTACAAAACTATTTATTTCATCGTCAAGCTCTTTCTTTCCTTACTCTGCATGTCTAGTTCAGAAGGAGTGAATGAAATTGAAGTAAGCTTTGAGGAAACCCGTGGGGTCTTCCAGCTGCGGGTAATGACTGATGTGCTCGTCTAACACGCTGACAGTGGACTTCCGCACCAGTTGCCTGCGGGAACATCAAACGGCGCACACCCGTCACCGCTGTGCTCACGAGGAAAAAGATGAACAAAACTCACTGGTAAAGGCGGACGAAGTGTGGGTGCGGGTTGACCGGGTCCAGCGGGCCGTAGATCAGGTGTACTGAAAGACCAAGTCAGAAAGGAGAGCGAACGTTTTGGACACCATATTGTGCGTGATGTCACTTACGTGGCACAAAGGTGGACGTGAGCGCGCCGACCCAGCGCTCTCTGTACTTTAACCTCTGGTTGATGAACTGTAGAACACTGACACACACAAATATTTTTCTTTTAGAAATGCATGCACAGTACATGACATTTTTCCAAATACATGGTGTTGCTTGGCTGATACGTTTTTTTTTTTGGGTGGACAAAAAAATAGGGACGTGCTAAAGGGTAGCAGGGACCTTCATATTGCAACAATTGCTAAATATTATTTCAAAGAATGCTTAAACCATTCAGTGATGGACATTTACCGCATCACATGTAGCCAGACAATATAAAAATACTCATGGGCCTGCATTCTGAATCCTCTATAAAAAAAAAAAAAGACTTATTACTGCAGAAATGTGATGTTTAGTATACTGCCCCCTGGTGGGGAAAGTCCAAACATCAATTTATTAAGTTAGGCTAGTGTGTGTGATCAGAAATATTGCATATATAGTGATATTTTCTTACACACCTGTCCAAAACAAGGTTGCCATCATTGTAGCGCAGACCGGTCCACATGTCCCAGAACTCCGCATCTGTCGGCTGAGTGTACGGCCCAAAAACCTCTCCGATTCTGTCATGCAAAGACAAAACCAGTTAGCAATTTTTGTGTGTGTGAGACTTTGGATAGAAAAAAACCCATTGCTGACCCCTTTTGGAAGATCATGTAGTTGGTGAGCCGCATGAGGACCGGAGCCAGGAATGTGGAGTCCTTGAGGAGCTTGAGGGAGGCACAATGGATCTCAGTATAAGACATTACAAGCTCAATGAAAGCTTGTCTAAAAGGGCAGGCGAGCGAGCGATGGGACTGACTGACCATTTGCAGCAGGCGAGGGTGGTGGGCTTCAGGGAACAAGCCTGTGGGGAGCACAAGTCAGCACCAGTGACTGTGAAAATGGAAGAAGATACCGCAAACAACCTCACCTCCATTAGACAGACACAAGCTGTTGATGTTCAGGTGACCAGTGCGGTTCTGGTCACTCCTGTCCAGACGAAAAAGCACATCGTAGTAAAACATTAAATATGGACACTGGTGTTGTCACGATATCACAATTCCAACTTTAATAACTGCATAAAAGTAACTTGATAGACACTGAAACATGGAAAAAATGTTTATTTATATATCTAAAGACATGTACAGATAATAACAACACTTATAGGTGAATATTCTGTATCCTTTGCGAAAACTGACGAATATAAGTGCAGCTTATTGAGCCAATTGCGAAACTTTTGGTTGTGTGTGCCTGTGTCTGTATAATACTGCCCCCAGGTGGGCAAAAGGAGCAGCACAATGTCCACTGAATCGACGCATTTCTTTACATTCTGTCATGAGTGCATGCTTATAAAGTACAATAATATAGAGTATTATTTTCTTATTAATTAATCAACTGAGATTTGGAGCATATTTTGGGTTCTACTACTGTTGTGTGGATAACCAAAAATGTAATGCTACAGTAAGCATGTTCGTCGAGCTTTCCACATACAAATACATTATTTTACAGGAGTAACAAAAAACAAGACGAAGCAAGCACACTTGGATTCGAACTTGGCTAACAGCACAGAAGTGCCGGTACTAAAAACACGAGGAATTGCATAATTTTTTAGACAGCTGCAGAAAATTACAATCTTGAAGTTTACCTGTAAAGCAGCTCCAGCGCCACCGTGTCGCCGTAGTCATGTGACAGCAGGTTGATACGCTGGTTGGCCAGACCCAAGTGCGCCACCAGCGCCTCCACCACGCTGGCCTGCTCGAAGATGGAGTACCTGTGTGGTCGCTGAGCGTCAAGGCGACAGGAAAACCCGTCAATTAAGTTCACTTTTGATCGATTTGATAGAGTCACACAGACCGGCTTGTCGCTGAAGCCAAAACCCAAGAAGTCCAGCGCTATGACCCGGTTGAAGCGTTGGGTGAGCGGCTCCCAAATCTGGATGTAGACAGAGTGAACGGACACACGCAAGTCTTACAACAAATTATAATAATTTGCAAATGGATTGTGTTGTTCGGACCTTGTTCCAGTCGTAGCTGGAGGTGGGGAAGCCGTGGAGGAGGAGAACGACATCGGAGCTTCCCAAAGCGCCGTGAGAGTCTGTTTGGAGATGACACATACATACACATCCTGAAGTTATAGTACATTCATTATTCCCACACAGTATGAAACAGTTCTATGTAATTCAGGGGAGGACCGGGAGTTAGTGACAGTCAAACTTCTCATGTATATAAAAAAAACAAAAACAATACCTATACCTCAATGTCTGACATGATAAAGACGTTGAAAAATGCTAACAAAGACATTTAAAAAAAAAAAAACGCTCAGACCACGCCCACTGGAGTTCAACATTTCCGATGGCCAGTCCTCCCCTGAAAAATGCTTTTCAAACTTTTGACACCAAGTACCGCCTAAAACCAATAACTCTAAGCACCAGTGACACTACAAACACGTTGCTCACCTGTGTAGAAGATGCGCCTGTCCCTAAAGGTGAAGCCTTTGCCGGCGTTGCGCCACTTGAGCAAGGCAGCCGACAGCTGAGGCGGCGGCATGTGCAGGTAAACGGCCAGCAGCGGGATGCACAGCAAGCCGACGAGGAGCCACCACTCTTTCATTGTCATTTCATCATCAGCTCATTCTGTGCAACGTACAAAACAACAGCGGCCCATTTCAATTGCATTTTCTGATATTTCCTTTCACTCGCATAATCATTTGTGCGGACACTCGCAAATGCTATATTAGCATTAGCAAGCACTAGCACCTATCATTAAAAAAAAACTTCCACTGCTACAGCCCTTACGACACAAAACAAATCAGAAGGCCACAAAAGTATCATATATGGTTCTAAGTTGTGTAAATAAGAACACTTAAGAGTTTAAAAGGTTTGAAATGCTTACTCCAAACAAGACGTGAAGACCTTCGGACCTGGACGAGCGTCCATAGCGGCAAAGACTACCGTGACGACAGAAGGTTCACTCTTCTGAATTACAAAATTCCACATTTTTTCATAAGATTTTTTACCTCCAAAGGCAGGCACGAACGGACTCATATATACTCAAATTATAGATTATATCTGAAAATATATTAAAATTGACTTTTATTTTGATTTTACGTGATAAATGTCACCAGTTGTTAATGAATAGAGAGTGCGTCTTCTTTTATTACACGATCTGCGTTGTCCAACAAAGCTTTTACTGCCATCTAGTGGCCAACTGCTGCAAATTCAGGTGATTGTACTCTACCTGTTTGTTTTATCGACCGTAAACGTAAAAAAGATTTATTTTTAATGCAACGTTATAACATGTAAATTAATGTAATCTCAATTTATTACATTTTATTCATGATCAATTTTCTAGTTGCTTCTATTGCATTTTTCTGTTATCCTTGTATGCGTTTTGATCACCAAAGAGTAACGTTCCAATTTTGTTGTACACTACAATAACAATAAAGGCTATTATATTCATCCATCCATTTTCTTAACCGCTTATTCCTAACAAGGGTCTAGAGGTTTATTATGATTAAAATTAGTATTTTTAAGTACAGACGGGAGACGACTGAGCCAAACACTGGTCAATGACCTTTGTTTGATTGCTAATCTTATCTGCAATTAGACATGTACGGTCACATATTAGACATTTTGTTGATTACACATAACTGTAACACTTCAAATAATATGCAAATAAAAGAAAGCTACTGCAAAATGACCAGGGCCGCTGCATGTAGGCTAAATACATTATTTATTTTTAAAAACCATACACATTACTCGACAAGTTTCAAATGTAAATCCAATCACGATATCCATTTAAAATGCTCAAGATAAACAGACATGAAGTACTTTTATTTCCAAATGTTAAAAGATAAAAAACAAAATCCATAAAACAAATGGGGGTGGGGGGAACATTCATTCCCATGTTTTTCAGGAAGAAGCGACAGAACAAACTCCTGGTATGGATTCTACTTTTTTGTGTTTTCAAGGTCTTCCTAGCTGCTATTTTGTCATATCTGTAAAACCAAACAAGGACATCAGGCCAGCTCCCTCTCAATGTTTATTCCACATGCCTCCGGGTGAAGAAAGCCGAGGGGGGTTGCAGGAAGAACGTGCAGCCACCAAACCAACCAAACAAAAATACAAAAAGCAACAAAATGAGGCCTATTCTCTTTCTCTCCCTCTAACCTATTTGCACCCTGAGATGAATGTTCCAGAACAACACAGACAATTGAGTGGCCTCCCCGCAGTGTCAAATCCTCGTGAGCATGATGAAAGCTCAATCAGTTTATCGTCATAAAAATACAAAGGTACATTTGTTGTTTCTGTATCAAAACTCTTGCTAGGAAATAAAGTACCCTGTGCAGATAGATACCAGTGTATGCCTCGTCTTTATTCTTAAAACAAAACAAAAAAAGAATGAAAGAAAATATATAGATCCTTTTTAATGTTTCCAGTACATCAGGTGTCCAAAAATGGTTCCTCTGTGTGTAGGGTGGAAGAAAGCGGAACATTTTAGATGTTGCATCTGTGAGGGGGGCTGAAACACTAAAAACGTAAAGTACACAGATTCCAAGAACACAGTTGTTTGTGTGTGTGTGTGTGTGGGGGGGGGGGGGGGGTCTATATTTAGCAAGCATCCGCAGGGTTGATCAAGCTTGAAAGTTGACTCGAGCCAAGGCACATTCACTGGCTAATTTAGTCTCAATTGAACCCAACTTGTCTTGTTCCTTTTGTGCAAATAACATGTAAAAGTGTGTCACCTTGTTCTGAAAGTGTGTCGGAAGAGGCCACGCTTGCTAAATACGAGCCCCGTGAACTCCCTTTTTTTTTTTTGTGCTGAGAAGCTTTCAACATGTGGAAATCTTTGAACACAAGATAACAGATGAAACTGAGGATTTTTTTTCCTCGGAAGGTTTTGTGCACATGGAAACTATAGAGTCAATATTTATAGCGATGTTCCAAAACACATCATCGGGGGCCGGGCGGACCTCCTCTCTATACAAGACTTAGTGTTTATTGGTTTGGCTAGAAGTTTCTATATTTATCTACAAATATATAACAAATAAAACTTGCAGGCAAAAATACTTAAGTTTCAATAGAAACACCCTTTTTTTTCCTGAAAATACAGCAGTATCTGAAATTATCTTTTTTTTTTTTGTTTAAATCTGTCCCGTTTTCTGCATCATACATCAGGAAGCTCTTTTGCCTACAAACAGAAAAAAAGTATCTACAAACTTTGTAAACAGACCTGCTTTTTTCCTCCATAAACATAAATAAGTCAAAAATATTAACAGCCAAATGGAGCAGAAATAAGTTTTTTGTGTGTGAGCGAGGGCCGAAGAGCTAAATATACAACACCATTGAGATTAAAGAGAAGCAAAAGAAAAAAAAAAAAAAGGTTCTGTCGTCTTCAAGCCGTGAGGACTTACTCCGCCTCCTCACAATTCAAATAATATTAATAATAAGAATAGAATAAGAAAAACAGGTCACTTTCGATCAAGAGTTTATAATCAGCCTTTGTCCAGCCAGACGAACCAAAAGTGGGGGCAGCGGGGGGCGGCAGAGTCCTGGTGTGGTTTAAGAAGAAGAAGGAGCTGAAAGCATCCACACGCCATTACATTCCTCCCAATGTTCGTCCAGCCCCGCCTAGCGCAGCGCCCCATTTCGCTCCCCGCCCTCCCCCGGTGTAGAAAAGTGGTAAGGTGCCTTTCAGGGAGGTGGGCGTGCTTTGCGATCAAAGGGAGGTCTCCAGGCTGTGTAGGGGGCTGCCCGGCACGGGGGGCTCGCCTGCTTTGGTGGCCTCCGGGTGGAGGTGGTTGCTGCTCTCCACAGCGTTATTGTTCTGGTTTGGGGAGGCGGGGCTGAGGGGGGGGCCAGGGGAAGGCGGGGCGGTGCTGGCCGGCGAGGGTGGTGCCGGTGAGGCGTTGCGGGGGCTGGCCGAGTTGCGCTTGGTGGGCGCGTCGTCCTCAGCGTCCGTGTCGTCTATGAGGGGGATGTGCGGCTCCGAGTCCTCTATCCGAAACTCCGGGTGGGTCATGAAGTTGTGGATGGAGGACCGCGACTCGGGCTTCTCCAGGCCCTCATAGAGGGAGATGGAGCTGCGGAATGCATTCACCACGCGGATCTGCAGTCGGGGGGGTAAGGGGGAAAGAAAACACGACGTTAGACCGCAGGCACGGACGGATGGTGTCGGGGGTCGCACGCTTTCTTTTGGGTCAATACGAGGTGAGTTTTTAGTTGCCTCAACACAAGAACGCCGTCAGTGAGACCACGTGCAAGACGTTCTGACACCCTGTGTACGAGCCTCCAGCGACATTACAATTTGAATCGTACACTTTCCGCCTCTTGAATCTCGGCTCAAAATGGAGGCCTTGATATTGCTGAGGCGTGCGGGCGGCCGTGTGTCGGAGCGCTTTTGGATGGTGAGTCGGTGCAAAGTGAGCCAGCGGCAAACCCAAACGAGTGTGTTGAGTGCGTGCAAGTACGTTACCAAACGCTCTGGAGAGGCCCGCTCACGATTATTCATCAAAATGCAAAAAACCAAGAGAGAAGAGGCAAAGGCCTAAAAGGTGTTGGACATGCTTAGAGGAGAGAGAGAAAAAGAGAAGAGAGGAAGGAGGGCAGAAAAGAGGAGACAGAAGGAGAGAGGACACACACAAGAAGAAAGATGAGATTGGGTTGAAGATAGAAGACAGTGCAAAGATGAAGGGAGGACAACAAAAGGAGAGAGAGGAGAAAGAGAGCGATACAAAACAAAATGCAATAGAAGAAAAGAGAAAGGGCAGTGGACAGAACGACTGAGAGGAGCCATGACGGGGGAAAAGAACAAGAGAAGACAGAAGTGATGAAAAAGAAGACAGGAGACAGGAAAGACAGAAGATCATAGACAAGAGAAGATGGAGTTGAAGAAAGGGGACAGGAAAGAGAGAAGACCAAAGACGAGATGATGGACGGGAAGACAGGAAAGCGAGCATATGCGTTTTTTGTAGCGTTCAAACAAAAACAAAACAAAAAAAGCTGCTGCAGCCAAGCACGTCCACAAGCGGGTCGGGCATGTCGTTAGACAAAAAAAAAAAAAAAAGGCACACGAGAGCCGAGAGCGACCCCATGCAGAGCGTGTGCTACCTTGTGCTCTAAGGGCAGTAAACCTTTGAGTATAGCCCATGACACATTTCACAGAATCGAAAGAAGAACACGCGGAGGCTCCGTGGGATGCGGAGCGACACACGACTGCTGACACACACACGCGGACGACCGCCTTGCACCTTTTGGGAGGACCTGGAATGAAAAGTTATTGAGCCCAACTCTTGCACCTGCAGGAAAAAGCGCCGCCAATCATCATCCGTCCCCTCTTCTCACGCAAGCAGGAAGACCTGCGGGAGAGGAGAGCCGATCGGGATCATCCGAGGAGGCCCCGCGGCGCTTTTGAGGCCGCCTTTAAGCTGGTGTTCATGGGCGTATACTCAAAACATTTAGCCAGTGAGGGACTAGAGCGCTGCGACACGGACTGACTGAGGCAGACGCGACCTGCTCAATCGGGGAGACGTTGCTGAGAAAATGCACACAGTGACACTTTTCCCTCGTTATTCACCACAGTCCAAAAAAAACATTCCAAGCAGAAGCCCAACAGAAGACAACGTGATGACACAGAGAAAAAAAAAAGAGAGACATCTCCACGCCAGAAGCCACCTGCTCACATGGTACATAGATAGGAACGGCATCATGTGGCATCCAAGCTTGATGGGACATGTGGGTGCCTTGTTTTGATTGTCAACAGGAAGGAGAGAGAAGGCGAGAGAGCCGAGGAGGAGGAGGAGGACGAGGAGGAGGTTAGAAGAGGACACATGGTCTCATGCACGAGAGGAGAACACGCACTCACACCCCACAGCGGCAGAAGCGCAGTTGGTGGCAGCGGTGGCGCTGTTGCCGTTGTTGTTGTTGTTGGTGGTAGTGGTGGTAGTAGTAGAAGGAGAAGTAGTGGAGGAGGAGGAGGTAAAGGCTACGACATGTGTAGGGCTAGAAACATTGGTTACATCGTGCTGCTGCTGCTGGCTGGAGTTGGAGGCCTGCCGCCTCAGAGCCCCCTGAAAGGAAGTTCCGCTCTGGAACGCACTCACTACATCCATCTGCAAAGAACCACACAGCGTGACAGCACAAAGCCCACAGGACAAAGAGAGAGAAAAGGGAAATAAGAGCAATCGTCATCTTAAGCGCACAAGGAACCAAAGTGGAAAATCATTTGGGAATTGGACTTGTTAAAAGAGAGGAAAAACAGCGAGGAGTTTGGCTTTGAAAAGGCACTCGGCAGCTGAGACGCTTCACAATTCTTTGGCCAATCAGCTGGTTGCCTTCCTCGTCACCTTTCATCCAAAAAATCAAAACGCGAACCTCCACCGATTCACGCTTCGCCACCATCTTGCTGCTAATCAACGTTGCTGAAGTGAGCTGAGGAGTTTCATTCAATTACTTTCTAACCCCGCCCATAGCAGGCGCTTGGCCCGACATTCGTTCAGAGTGCCGCTGCAACAGCAATGGAGAGTTACAGGAAAAGGCTCAATGGCTCGCGATTCCCTCGTGAGCGCCGTCGGGCCTTTGGCTCATTACCTGAGTCTGGATGCGGTTGAGGCCGCGGAACCAGAGGATTTGTCCGCGACGGAGCTCCCGCTCGGCGTGGTCGATCTCATCCATGTCGTCCAGTTCCTCCAGTTCCTCGTCGGGGATCTCCTCCTTCTGAGTGCCGTGGCCCGCCGTTTTTAGGAACTTTAAGCGGCTCGTTGGGATCGACGAGATGACCTGGCAAAAAAAAAAAAAACAGACGCAAGGTAAAACAACCACTTATGACAAGCCACTTCATCGTATCCATTTATTTGATAATCAATTTGTGTGCTAAATTGGCCATGTACTCGTCTGGACACCTCACAGACAATTTGGCGCACTAGTAGAACGCGTATGTCTTACTAGTAGTATTGACTTTTCCTCCCTTTACTGCCTTCCAATACTGTCTTGAAATATATACACAGTAGCAGAACAACTGTGAACTAGTTGACAACTGTGTGCTACTAGTACAATTCATGACATTGCCAAATTCAACTGGCTAAAACTAGCACTCTACTAGAAGCACCAGTACTGTGCAAAAGGTGCCCTAAAGAAGTGTCATACAGTAGTGGAAGACAGTACGGAAAAAATAAATCAAATCTTAAGACATCACAGGTCTACTAGTGTGCACTAGTAGTGTGAATGCCTAGTGTGAATGGTGCCCTTGAGTTATACTATTACGCAGAAATGTTATTCAGTCGTTGAAGGCTGTAGTGGAAAAATAAGTCACTACAAGTAAGATATCATAGTTTTACTCATGCACACTAATAGAACAACTAGTAGTACCAACATCACACAGATGGCGCCATAGTCATATAACTAGTGCGGAGAAATGTCATGCAAACATAATAGTCCTACTAGTGTGCACTAGTAGAACGACTAGTCGTACAAGTAGTGTGCAGACAGTGCCTCAGTTCTACTAGTGCACTAAATTGTGAGGACAAAGGATGCACTAGTACATTGACAATTGAATGCACTAGCAGGTTATCAACCAAACACTCAAATATGCCTGCAAAGAGATGAAGTGCTTCCTGCGCTATGCCAATCCCACCACAGAGGGGCAGTCTTGAGTTACAAATGACAATGTCTTACCTGCCCCCACAGCAGCGAGCCGAAGCCCAGGAAAGTGCACCAGAGCCACTGATCGATGGTGAGAGCGACGCAGCTGAACGGCTTCCCTCCAAACTGCACAATGACAATCTGGAAGGACGAGGGGGACGCCGTTAGAGGCGAAACGCTTTTTGGCGGCGCGCGGATGATCGGGCGCTACCTGGATGATGAAGGTGCCCAAGACGATGCTGCAGAAGATGAGGTTGTTGAAGATGCCGTCAAAGACGTTGCGCTCGCCGTGAATCTTGCGGGCGTTGATCTCGTTGAACAGCTGCATCAGGACGAAAGTGTTGAAGACGATGGTGTAGTGCTCCGACGGCGGCGCTCGGAGGGGCACCTTCCTGCCGCTGTCGATGTCGAAAATGGTCTCTCCTGCGGTCGGCGGTGTGTAAACGTCAGCGGCGTCAAGGACCAATCCAGCGGGCAAACTCAAACCTTCCCTTACCGGCGAAGAGCAGCGTGAAGATGATGACCAGCTGGTACACGCCCTGGCCCAGGATGTTCTTCATCATGGTGCGAGAGATGAGAGGCTTGTTGCGGCCGTACGGCCTCCTTAGCAGCAGCGCTTCCGTGGGCGGCTCCGTGGCCAGCGCCAGTGAGGCGAAAGTGTCCATGATTAGGTTGACCCATAACATCTGCACCGCCTTCAGTGGAGAGTCCTGCAAATAAACAGTGCTGCTTTTACAAAGAGGCTGCACTGCGCATTCTATAGTATCAATGTGTTGGATCACGTGAGCATTAAATAGGTGTGGTCTAGTCAATGAAAGCAAAAGCTTGGTCGATCATTTCATTTTCAGATGATCGTACTGACTGAAAAATTCAAATCTCCCCCCCCAGCAAAGCTGTTTTTAACCCATTAAGGCCAGGGGTGCATTACCGCGTTTCTACCACTAGATCTGTGAGCGCTCTAGCGCTCTTCTACCTTTAAAGCCGGGAGAGGATACGTCATCGTGACGTGGGCCTCGTGGCATGTCGTGGTATTTTATTCGAGCATTCATGGCTGACGCAGATTCGCGGGAGTTATGAAATAAATGATGACAACTATGGAACACATTTGGAGTTATGTACTTAACAAAAACAGGTAAAAAAAATAATAAAATGAATACATAAATAGCCACCCTTTTCTCTGATGACTTTTTTGCACATTCGTAGCATTCTCTCGATGAGCTTCAGTCTTTAAGGAGTTCCCAGATGTAAGAATGAAAAAAAGTAACCAGAGCAAAGGATGGCTATTTTGAAGAATCTATAATATAAAACATGTTTTCAGTTATTTCACCTTTTTTTTTGTTAAGTGCATAACTCCATATCAGTTCATACACAGTTTTGATGCCTTCAGTGAGAATCTACAAAGTAACCAGTCATGAGAATAAAGAAAATGCATGGAATAAGAAAGTGTCCAAACTTTTAATCTGTACTGTATGTTAAAAAATAATAATAATAAATAATTATGAACAGAGTAAAATGACGCATTTTTAGAGAATATACAAATAAACAAATTAAAACTGAATATAAAAACAAAAGTCAAAACAAAAAATGAAAAATCCACAACATCCACATTATAACAACCTTGGTTGTTAGCATTTGTTACTGAAGCGTTAGCGCTCATCCACAGCTAGTTAAGAAAAACGAGGCACGGAATTAGATGCGGAAACATTTTGTTTCTACGCCAACAAGCCGAAAGATGGTCCAAACCAAACAGTCTGCAAAGCCACATAGACCACAAGCTCGATAAGTTCAAATATGACTCAAAATCAAGCAACCTGACCCTGACTTGGGTGCAAAAAAAAGAGAAGTGTTTGTCAAGGCTAACCTGTGTGATGCAGGCGCCCGAGAACGCCACAATGACGGCCACCACGTTGACGGTCAGTTGAAATTGCAGGAACTTGGAAATGCTGTCGTACACGTTGCGTCCCCACATGACGGCCTTGACGATGCTGGAGAAGTTGTCGTCGGTCAGGATGATGTCGGACGCTTCCTTGGCCACGTCAGTGCCGGCGATACCCTGCAGGGGGAGAGGGACGATTTGTGACATCATATATGCCATTGCGGATGACTCAAATCACTGCGTGCCTCACCATGGCGAATCCGACATCGGCTTTCTTCAAGGCGGGACCGTCGTTGGTGCCGTCCCCTGTGACGGCGACGACTTGCCTCTGCTCAATCACGGTGCTGTCAATAATGCCTAAAGCGGTCAAAGACGTGAGCTCAACGCAAAAGCAACGACTCCCCACATTTATGTCCGACAAAATCAACCAACCTTTGACTAAAGTGTGCTTGTCAGTTGGGGAAGAACGAGCCAGCACTCGCAGTTTGGGCCAGATCTTGTCAATGCGCTCTTGCTCGATCTAGAAATACAACAAGAATCAAAATGAATCACCGAAAAGTATTTTTGGAAGCGTCTGACGGATGTGAGCCGCGTTGCTGTGCCGCCCACCTCTCCCTTTTCGTTGCGTATCCGTCGGTTGAATTCTTTGCCTTCCAAGCAGATAAAGTCATCTCCAGGCTGCAGGATGCCGCACTTACTGGCGATGGCGCGCGCCGTGTTGATGTTGTCGCCCGTCACCATCCGCACCGTGATACCGGCGCGCTGGCACTTTCTGATGGCGTCAGGGACCTGAAGAAAAAACAAACTAACATGTTTATTCATTAAGAACACATTTGAAAATGCTGGACGCTACTCCCCAGAAGTGTGTAATAACACGCTGCATGTAATGATATGCAAATTTTGGGATAATTTGTTCTTGTCAGAGGAACCATAATGCAACAGTTTTTATTTTACCTGAATATTCTAACATATTTATCGAACATTGTTTACGCGATCTATTTGTTTTGGTTGGTCAGAGAGACTTGTGCCTCACACGACTCTGTTTACCAATCCAACGAACATTTCACTCCATTTCACCAATCAAAAGAAGCCAGGCAATCACATGACCGCATGCAAAGTCTCTGTGCCCCCAAAGAGAAGCAAAGTTTACAAAATGATTCACTTTAAAACTATTTTTCTATTAAAACTAGCTCATGCCGTGTCCTCTGTGTCAGCCTACAACAACTCCAAAAAACACACAGATTTTTTTTAATGTTATCTCTGCCTGGTGTGTCTATTGTGATTTTCGCAAGTGTAAAAAAAAAAAAAAAAGTTCAGTTAAGACTACTTAAATTTGTATTTATTGTTTTAGTTAAAGTGACATTGTTGGACAATATCTGAAGTTGCACATTGCTATTTTTAATTTCCAACTATTTAACATTCATGCTCCTATTAAAACAACGATTTTCCACTGAGTAATTACTGTCACTCAGCTAATAATAAGGAGGACTACTTGAGTCATATTATTTGAAAGTAACAGTTGACTACTCGTCCCCCACCCAAATTACCTCAGGCCTCACGGGGTCTTCGATGCCCACCACGCTGATGCAAGTGAGCCCCGTGAGGATGTCATTCTCGTTGTCCCAGTCGGGCTCGCCGTCCGCCGCAGTGAAATCTCGGTACGCGAGGCAGATGGTCCTCAGGCCTTCGGAGGCCATGGGTTCGATCACTTTCTTCACCATGTCGTCACGGTCTCGCGGGCGAAACACCTTGGACTCGCCGGACGCCGTCAGGATTTTATAGCACCTGGGAGCGGAAAACACGGCGATAAAATGAACAAAACGCCTGTGCAAAGTGGAACATAAGAGCGAGGGGCAGATGGAGGAGAAAACAAAAGCATTTGAATGCGGAGCCACACGAGCGTGACGTCGCACTAAAGCCCTCTGTGGGTTAAAAAGAAGCCTGCTTGGTTAAGAGGCTTATGGGGTTGTTACCAGCTCATTTTCTCAGCGCCTGTTTATAAGTCGCAAAGTAAGGGGCTTGGTTGGGTAGTATGCGTTTCAACTTCTTAGCAGCTTCAAGACATTTTGTCAGAGCATGGACGAGAACCAGTCAAACGCTCTTACTTTTTAAGGAGGATTTCCGAGGCGCCCTTGCTGAACATGCGATAGCTGCCGTCGGCCATCTTCAGAACGGTGCTCATGGACTTGCGCACCGAGTTGAAGGTGTACACCTTGTGCAGCTTCTCCTCGGGGATCTCGTTGCGAATGGTCTGGTAGTCACGCTTGAGGTCGGTAGAAAATCCCAGCAAGGCACATTCGGTCTTGTTCCCCACTTGCCGAGGCAGTCCGCCTTCTTTCTCCGGAGGCTACCAGGGAAGGAGGCATGAGAACAGTAAGCGAGCTGTCCAAGCCAAATAAAAACAACCACAACAAAAAAACAATAGCAAGCACTACTATTTCCTGGGCATACCATAATCTTGGTTGTGTAGGCGCAGTTGACGGCTATCCCCAGAATCAGTAAATCTAAGATGGAGGCTGGTATGTTCTCTGGGTCCGGCACCTTCTTGTAATGTTTCTCAGCCACGAAGGCCTGCACCACCGTCATGCGGTTCATGGTGAGCGTCCCCGTCTTGTCCGAGCAGATGGCCGTGGCGTTGCCCATTGTCTCGCAGGCGTCCAGGTGGCGCACCAGGTTGTTGTCTTTCATCATTTTCTGTCAACAGGATGACAGCCAACAGTTACAGACTAACTGCTTCCCAACTGGATGACAGAGTGAAATGACAGCTTGGCTTCAAGGTATCACTTTGCAGGTCTTAACAACCTGGCCTGCTAATCTTAATAGGCTAAAGCATAAACTGGTGGCCAAGGGGCACACAGGTGACAAGGTTAACAGACTTTACCTTCACAGAGTACGCCAGGGAGATGGTGACGGCAAGTGGGAGGCCTTCGGGGACGGCCACCACCAGCACGGTGACGCCGATGATGAAGAATTTGACGAAGAACTGAATGTAGATGGGCGTGCAGGCCTTGACCCACGGGAGGTTTTGGATCCAAAAGGTGTCGACCACAAAGAGCACCACAAGGATGATCACGGTGATGGCCGACATCACCAATCCTGAGAGGAAGCAGAGACATGAGGTGAATGTCAATTTGACGTACCACAGAGAACAGCGTTGTGAACAACCCTACCAAATTTGAATGAATTAAAAAAAAAAGTGGCAAAAATGTGTGCGCGCACATCTGACAACGAGGCACTTTAAAGCCCAAAGTCCAGTTCCACACACTGCTAAGTCTGATTAAAGGAAATAATTAATAAACAAATTCCTCCCTCCTCTGACGAGACACTCTAAAGGAACTATTAAAAGGAAGGTGCATTCTCTTAGTGTAGGCATAACTAGCTAGCTAACTAACTGCACTGGTTAACCACTTATTTGAAGGAAGGTGCTCAAATTCTTATATCACGGGGGATCCGGACTCCATAAAGTTTTAGGCAAAAATGCAAAATTAATCAGAAACAAATCTCTGAATTTACTTTACAGTTACTAAAAAAAAAAAGCTTCTAACCCGCTTTGCCGATCTGCACGGCGAGTTTGGTCAGCTTGCCCTGGAGGACAGATTTCTCTTTCTTTGGCAGGTTGGCTTTCTTCTTCTCCTCGGCGTCGGCTCCCTCGTCGCTGTTCAGAGGCTGCATTTCCATGGCTGCGCCGTCCTGCGCTTTGGCTGCAAACAAGACGCAGTTTGATTTTAGGAAATACAAGGCATGAGTGATAGTATTTGGAAGAATAAAAATGTCCCCATATTCACAGTGCCATCTCCCAGCCTCGCCCCTCCCCCTCGCAGGCACAACAGACGGGAATCCCAAAGACACGCGAGCAGATAAAATATGAGTGCTTGTCTCTGCACAGCCATGATAAAATCATTAGCCGTGCCAGGCTGAGGATCCAGCTGCTGAAGCCCTCCAGGATAATTGTCACATCTTTCTTCCCTCAAACTTTAGACGCTTTAATTAAATGCCTCATGCAATGGCAAACACGCAACGCTATTGTGTGTATGGGGCGAGCGGGTTGGGGGTGCGGCGGGTAGCACGGGGCTACTGCAGCTGCCGCAGACTGTGGTTGATTCTGGACTTACGTGGCCGGAGTAATCTCAGTCTAAAGGATTATGTCTGATTCCTGCCAGACAGAGGGAGTCTGTGGACCAGGGACCACTGATCATCGTCCCAGCGGGACCGTTACCGCGACACAACCTCCTGATCGCAATTGTCAGCCTTCAAATTGGATGCGGGTCCTACTACCTATGATTCCTTTTGGGACAGCCATGGGAGTCACAAGGTGAGGGGCGCAGGGAGGGTAGGATAGGAGGAGGTGGGCAGGCAGGGAGGGGTTGAAAGCAGATGTTCTGGCCCCGGAATTGTTGCGTAGCTTTAATCTCTTCATCACTAATCGCTGTAACTGGATTCGGTAGCACCTGCTGCCCAAATCACAATGTGCCAGGCGAGGAAAGAGGGGAGACGGACGGGGCAGGACAATGACGATGCCAGCACAGCTTGTGCTGTGTCAAACGGGGTCGTGGCCAAATGCAGAAGAGAAAAAAACTGCGGCAGCCAATTACAAGCTGCCGTTAAATAGGATGCAGGACGCCGGCTAATAAATGTGGGCGATACGTTTGTGAGGCGATTAGACACACTTTAATGGGACCACCTACGCTTTTTCCCGCCATTGCCATTCCCATCAGCTCAAACAGGCCGCGGCGTGCAGTCGGCACGGTGCGGCGCACACGCGCTTCCTGACTCGTTCCACCGCATTCCATATCAATGCCTCGGAAATGAACGACCTTTTCCAGAGTTCAACTTCCGAAGCTGTCACTAGCAGGCACATGCTTCAAGTTAAACAATTTGGTGCATGCTAGCTTCTGATTTAAGAGAGACAAGTGATGGTTATTAATAAAGGTCTGCTTTAAAACATTCTAAATCAGTTTACGGTGCTTTCAAGGTCAAATCTCATGACTAAAAAGCAGGTGGCCTGTTAGTGTGCATGTCCTCACTCACCTTTCTTACGATTTTCAATGGCGCCGTCCTGCTTCTTATCTGCAAAAGATAACACCAGGCAGACATGCCGCAGCTGAATCAGGATGCAAAACCGCTGGCGGTGCATGAAAATGACCCAAACTGAAAATAAATCAGACTACGAGAACACGCACTTTTCCTCTGTTTCTTCTTCTCCTCTTTTTCCTTCTTCTTTTCATCTTCTTCATCATCATCGTCATCCTCAGCGGCGCCGAGCAGCGTGAAAATAATTCCAGTTTGAGAGTTGACGCCCACCGCCGTGACCACCATTTTCCCCGAGCCCTCCATCACGTGGGTGCCTGTCAGAGCGAGGAGGCAGAGGAGCAAAGACGGCACTTAAGTTTCCCAACATTTATAGACCAAAATACAAGCCTCGGGAGATTTATTTGCCAAGTTAGCGGAACACTTGACACACTGGTCTTGTGGAAAATGCCACATTTGAAAAATCGAAGCATGATTCTGAAGACAGAAGCAGCATAGCTTGCTTAAGCCAAGGACTTTTGAACATGAGTCACTACGGTGAATTAAAAATATCAAGCCAGTCTTCTTTAAAGCACATCATGCTGACGTCATCGTAGGGTTCATATGGGGCTCATGCGAGAGATGCTAACACAGCAATCTTCAGACAAGACTCCAATATGGAAGCAGAGGCTTGGCCTTACCCGATAAGAGCATTAAATCTTTTTGTTGCGCCTTCTTGACATGGTCCGACTCGCCCGTGAGTGAGCTCTCATCGATTTTCAAGTCGTTGCCTTGGATGAGGACACCATCGGCGGGCAAAAGGTCCCCTGCAAACCACACAAAGCGTTAACACACACACAAAAAAAACAGAGGTGAGACACATGCAAGTCATCATAACCAAGTTCCAAGTCATAATCTTCAAGTTTCAAGCAAGTGCGTGCCAATCCAAACATGTTTATCTCCAGCTTGCAGTGTTCAACAATACACGTCCGTGTAGGAACATTAGATGACACATACATAGTTCCGCTTTATCTAAACAAAGTAAGTCCGATACTTCTGGCGTCTACCGACAAGAAACATACATTTGGAGCGAGTAGGAAACCGACTACTTTATTTAGCATGGTGAGTGACATTAATCTAATGTATTTTATTGATTGTTTAAAGTTAGAAGCGGAAATGACGTCTATTTCTGCCATGATGGTGTCCGTCCATCACTCCCTTACATTGAGTTATTCTAAACGCCATGTAGACGGGGGTAACTCTGTCAACTTGCGCATGTAAACATGTTATTCCGATTGTTCCCGAAACCCAAATTCTGATCATAACCCGAATATTGCCTACATGTAAACGTAGTCACTGTCTTCTAAATTTAATGCATAACCGATCTGGAGCCTCATCAATAGCTGACCAGCTACTGTACTGATGAGTTAAATCGTGAAATTAACGAATCTTACCGGTCTTTGTGGGTTCAATAGTGACGGATGAAGTTCAATGTCGTAGTTGTTGTGTTTTCTTATTTTTGCATGTTGCTGTTGTTTTTCTTAACTTGATCAAAAAACATAAGCCTTAAATCCAAATATATTTTCTTGCTCCCTGAGGTGGCCTCTGAACTCAGGACCCAAGCCGATTGGTGGGTCTCCAAGTTCACGCACACTACACAACAAATAACTTTCTTTAAAAAAAAAGAAGCACATTTTCAAACAAAACAGGCAGCTATGTCAAGTCATGAAGTTCAAGTCAAGTCCAGTTTTAGCCAAGCAAGACCCGAGTCTTAAAACAAAATCAGCCATACCATATTTGATTTGTGCAACGTCGCCTACGACGATCTCGGCCACGGGGATCTGGATGACCTGCCCGCCGCGGACCACGGTGAATTTCTGCTCCTGCTCGATTCGGCTCTGAAGGCCGCGGAACTGCTTCTCTTTGCTCCAGTCGTTGAACGCCGTCACCAGCACCACACAGATGACCGACAGCAGGATGGCGGCGCCCTCGATCCAGCCCGCCTCTGCCTCGTGCTCGTCCTCCGCGCCGCCGGCAGCCTTCCCACAGTCTGCCGAGAAAATACACAGAATGCTTGGATAAGTCAACTCTATAAATCAATCATGCTGTCATGCAATGCAAACATAAGACTTATGTTGTCTTCTACAATAATGACAAAACGGGCCACGATGATAAGCAACCTACCTTCTCTCTCGGCATCTTGAGGTCTATAAAAAGAAAGGCCAAGTGAAATTATGGCTGCCACTTCCAGGATAATCAGTGTGACATCCTGCAGCGCCTCCCACACTAATTGCAAGAATGTTTTGGGCTTTTTGGGCGGTATCAAATTTTGCCCAAACACCGTTTTCCGCTTCTCAATGTCTGCTGGCTGCCCACTTAGACCTGGAGAGAGAGAGAGTGGAGGGAGAAGAGACTGATTTCACGTGTCATGTGTGGGGAAAAAAAAAATCTGAAATATTCTTAAGTCTTAACAAGGAGCCATCTCATCTGACAACAGACACTAAGAGAACAGACGTCAAATACGACAAATGTGTGAGCGCGGGCATTGTGCTGCGCTGTGGGGAGCCCCACCCAACCCATTCACATGCCTCCCTCCACACAGTTGATGATGCACCACCATTTTTCAGCTCGATTCATGCAGACGGCTTGCGTGTGTGTGTTTGTGGGGGTGGAATGGATGGAGCTGCGCGTGTGAGAAGCGATGAGGCCGAGGCGGAGGAGGAGGAGTGGAATTTTGAGGAGTGGATGACTGTGCGAAAGCGCTACTGACGGGCTGGAGCGAAGGCGCGAAGGACGGAGACGACTGGGCTGCGAAAAGCGGGGTCCTTGTTTAAACTATTTAAAAGACGGATAACAAGTGAAATCTAGTAATACATTTACTAGATTTAAAATGAAGCCCTTTTAACCACTGGCAGTGTAGTGCTTCACATAGTTGACTTTTCAAGTGATCACCAGCCTGTCATAAGTCAGTCAGACTATTTCATTTGTTTGTTTTTTAAGCCAAGGGAACTGCTGATCATAAACACTACATTAAAAGCAGGCTGATAATTCACCCAAATTGAGGATAGTCAACAACTGATTCTAGAGCAGTGATGTTCAAAGCTACTGTGTTACTGCGGCTTACAATATACTTTTTAGGAATATGAAATTCTGGTATTTTTTAGGTGATACTTGAGGACTGCATCCACAAATGAAAACACAACCAGATTTGTTCCTCAAGGTCCATTCGTTGTAGGGAGCCGGAACGGTGAGTCACCAGCACAAGCCGCGGGGTTTACCCGGCAATAATTGCCCATCGTGGCTTCCTCGCCACCTCATACCGTCTGCTTTGATTCTTTAAGCCACTAATGAAAAGACGCTGTCAGCTACAGGCCCGGTTCAATTTGATGCCACATTTTCCCTCGCCGCTTAACCGCAATAAATATAAGTGACAGATCAGTCAGCACCTCATCCTGCCGACGGAAAGTGAAAATAAGCAGGGATCGAGGGGCCAGGTCAAGCGGCTAATCATTAGTCGTTTTGTCTGTAGCATCTTGTCCCCGGCTGACCCCACGACTGTCATCCTGGTTGCCGGTGAGGGGTGAAGGTGAGGATTTGCCTTGTTGAAAACCAGTAAAGCATGGTTGTAGTTTTTTTTTTTTGCTGCCTCCAGATTGAAGATTGTGTCAACAGGAGAGCAAATACAGAGAGATGACACCTACAAATAAGCAAGCTGCAGTCTGAATGGGTGACGCCTTTGGAGTTAAAGTAGTTCCTAAAACAACAAATGTTGAGATGAAGGTCTTCTACTAATCAATTATTGGGAGCTTGATGGTGCTTTCATTCAGGCAGCATTTTAGCAGACGCCTTTAAGATAACAGCATGAACAACATCACATGCTTATGTACGGATCCTCTTGGAATAATGACACAGTGTCTTTAGTTACAATGAGACGCCGCGCTGATGCTTGAATGAACGTGTGTCATGTCCAAGTGTGATTAGCTAGTGAAACTTGTAATTGGGTCACAAAAAACAACTCAGAAATTCTAGGAAGATTGAACGAATGTAGATGGACAGGCTTGTCCACAAGCAACTGAAAAGCAGAAGTTTAAAAGTGTACCAAATGCACAAATGGGCAAAAATGAAGTTTGGGAAGGAAAGGAATCCAGTCCTTCAGCCCATTTGTGTTGCCTTAGCCCCGCCACGGAGGCTTTTATCATGCAGCTAAACACACTGACCCACAAGAGTCCAAATGTGCTGACCAATCACAGCTTTGCTGAAAAGGCTTCGCTGTGGCAAAGAGCAACATCTGACACAATGAGGCCGATTTGTGAACAGCATTCCAACCACGGAAGCCTTCTCAGCGCTGCGCTTACACAGCCCGAGGGGGCCAGGGAGCTACAATACAACCCAAATATTTGACATCATCCATGTAGAAGTCCAACCAACAAATAAGCCTGCGCTGTCAATAATATCGAAGTAGAGAAGTCTAGCGAGTTTTATTACGCAAAGGATTCAGGAGGTCCCATTAGGGACTTGGAATGTCAACCGTACGCTTCGATGGAACGACTGATGGCTACTGTTCCACACGACGGACAGCCACTGGTTGACGTCTGAGGAGATGTGAAGTGGCGGAGATGTGGTTGCACTTAAGCCTGGCGACGTGGCAAGCGACCCTAAGATGTGACATTCAACGTGGAGGGAAAATGCTGAAAGGACGGCACAGTATGTGTTAAAACACCGCACAGTCCGCCGGCACTAAAAATAGAACGCAGTCGACTTGACAGTCTTTACAGCTCAGGCCGTAGATCAGTCACACCCCAGTGGTGACGCAACGCTCCACTCAAAAATGTGTACTCGCCGAGCCCACCCAAGGATAAACCCAAGTATCATCGATGACTGAGCACACATGACACAAAAAGAAACTGTGGGTAGACGCACAGGAGTGGAACACGCACTGCAGTAACAGGAAAAGTTGAGCACAACTTCCCTGGGTGAGGAAAATGAGCTTGGAAATGTGGAGGATTAGGGAGGGATTGGTTAAAGAGGGTTTTATATGTAAGCGTCCAACTAATTAGAAATCCCTTTTCAATTGTCAAGCCGCTGTAATCCCGTGCCAATGACCAATAAGATCATTGCCACTGTTAAATATGAAAGCGAGCGCCCCGTCGTCGGCCAAGCCGCGCTTCCGCATGTCGCACGGCTAACGTGACAAAGTATGACAGGACTCTTTGAGGCTCCCCAGTGTGACACGGTCGCATATGTGTGAGAACAACTGGCACCTCAACAGAAGGATTCTCAGTCACGACAGCACGCTGGCAGGCAGGAGGGCAGGAGATGGCACGCCGCACCTCGTGCAATCATCACGTCGTTAAGGTAATGATTCTGGCAGCCACCGGGCGTGATTCGTGCTGCCATGCAGCGGGGTATTTACGGCATTCCCTCTGGCGAGATGAAGCCCAGGGATTTTTTTTCCCCCTCTCCCTCCTCGCGTACAGAGGACTGTTGCTGCGACAGTGAGTATGCGGTGCCGTTTTAATCTGGGATCAAACTGAAAATCCTCTCCCATAAGAGTTCAGTCAAGGTCATCGTGGCGATTAGGCAGACTGTCTATAGAGAGATGCTGAAACAGAGTAGCGGGAATAAAGGAGGGGGGGGGGGGGCTTGGGGGGGTGAAGGTCTGTGCTGTCAAGCAGTGAAGCTCCAATGTCGTCAAACATCAACGTCAAACATGGTGGCGACAGACTAATTCGGGATTGCTTCCCCCAAGATGAACTCACTCCTTCCACAAGATATTTGGGCCATTACTGGACGGGCATAAAAGCCTCCGGTTTTGCTGGCCCACATGTGTGACCTGAACCTGGCGCAGGCCTGGTGCTGTACCCGGGCGGACAGCTGCAGACGCCCACAGCAGAGGCACAGAGGTGAAACAGGAGAGAGGGGACACGGCCGGGCCGGATATAGAGCCGGCCGCCTGGCCACCTGTCTGACACGCACGACTTTTCCAAGGAAGTGATGTCAAGGTGGTCAACGCCGCATGCAACACTGTTCGCCACATAAGCATTCTGTAATCACAAAAGGCTGAGATTTTGAACTATTTTTGTTATACTATAAATTGACTTATATAGTGTCTAGATGAATTTAGTGCTTCAGAAGTGAAGTCCACATGTTTACATATTATTGTTTGATCAAACATGACTTACTGACTGATGTTTATTTTTCTGCCAGATTTGGGTAGAATTATTGTGAAAGCTGTCAAAGTAAAAGCTAAAAAGTCAAAGGCTGCGTATCTGACTTCAATCGGATTCCTCCTCAAATCCGATCTTTCGGGCTGACTGTCCAGACAACTGTTTTTAAACAAGTGTCCAAATCCGATCTGGCCCCGTTCAGACCAAGCCACATTATATTGCCCATCTGACAGGTTGCCATAGCAACAACGTCGAACGGAGGCGGTGCCCAACGTGTGTAGTGTTTGACGTCATTGTGACGGTGTTTTTGTTCCGTATTTCCCGTTTCTCGCAAGCGCGTTAAGCGGTTTTCTGTTTTTTAACGACCCTATTTCTATACGGCGGGCACTATTTCCGGTTGCGCAGAGCTAGACCGGCTTCAGCGCAAGTAACGTAAACTGTCACTATATTTCCGGTTGGACATGAGGAGACAACGGGGCAGTGGAGCCGTCAAGGCGTTTGACTGCCGAGCATGCGAGGAACCAGCCCGGCAGCAAACCGACTGGATATTGACAGCACGCGTAGAGTGACGTCACGGACAGTCAAATCCGTTCTGAGTGTTTCGAACTGATCAGACTAAGATGCATCCTGGTGGTTTCAATCCATCCCGCAAAAATTGGATTTCATGTGCTTTGTGGCTGTTCAAACTACAAAAGAGCCATCCACTTTCAATCTGGATGGGCCAAAAATCTGATTTGGGCTGGCAATCTGAATAAGGCCAAAGTGTTCAGTAAATAAGTTAACAACTCCAACTGAAGCAGATATAGAAACCATCCAACACTAAAGTGAGGTAAAGGGTGACTTTACCATCCGTGGGTGAGGTTTTTAAGCGGTTGCAGAGTCCGTGAACATCCCCGTATGATTCCCCAATTTTGCTTAGGCCCTCCGCGCCTCGCAGTTCCATGAGGGAGCGCAGGTCTTTCAGCGTGCAGCCAAAGTCGCCGTCGTGGTTGGCCTCCATGATGGAATTCTTCACTCCGCTGTAGGAGTTGTTCGCCATTGTCTCGCTATCTTCCACAAACGTAAAGCTCGGAGATACCCAAAGGGGTAAAAAAACAAACAAAAAAAAAGTGTCCCAGAAAAGCTTAAATCCTCACGAGCGCACGGCGGTAGCTCCCATAAAAAAGGCGAGAGGGCCGTCAGAGGCAGCCGAAGTCATGCGGCAGCGTTTCTACAAAGCCAGCCATGGCCCTCGGAGAGCTGAGTCCTGTTCCTGGCCTCTCATGGTGACGGAGGGGAACTCGCACTGCCGGAGATCAGCATGCAGTCGGATCTGGAAAGGGACAAAAGCAAACACGCTGTCAAGGAGACATTCCGTGTCAAGGGTTCAAAATTAGGGGACATTTCACTTGGAAACTTCTCATGGGAAGAAGGTTAGGGTTTACAGAATTAAAAAAAAATTGAGGTTGGTGTCTGAACAGATGAAGACTCCTGAGATGAGAGTTGAAACTTGAAATTTTCCCTTAGCTCATTCACTCCTAGCCATTTTCACTGAAGCAATCCCCTTCGCTCCCGGCTGTTTTACTGGATTTTGACTGATTTGGCAAGGCCCACAGAATATTGTGTTCTATTGCTATAAAAACATGAAACCTACTAAAAGAAAAATTTGAGTCTCTTCTTTCATCAGGAAAAAAAGTATATTTCTATTTCTGTTTCCGTTTTGCAGCAACTAGCATTGGGTTATAGCTAAGTTTCATCATTATTCACAAATCTGCTTTAAATTGTGGGGAAATCAGCTTGTTTTCAACATGTCCCTGGTTGATCTCTTCTACTCTGCTGCCACCTGCTGGCCGTTTGTGTAATAACTGCCATTGCTTCAACCGTTTTGTGCAGTTGAGAGGCTGCATCAAAGCCTTCTGTATGCTCTAGCATAAAAATACATTTAAAAAAACTTAGAAATATGTCTTTGGGACACTTAAACACTTTATATATTTTTAGGAGCAAATTAGTTAAAATTGATGAAATAAATGACAATTTTCTATTCTTTTAATTTATTTTTAGTTCCTGATCATAAAACTGCTCGGTATCAGCTGCCATCGCGAATAACTATACCTAGTATCGATATACACATATCTAAGACCACCAGAACAGTCCAGTTGCGATTGATTCAATGCCCTGAGAATGACACCTTTCCATTCAATTACCCTCAATTCCGATGATGTTTCCAATTTGGAATATTTCCAAACTTTTCACCCCTATGGAACCCGATTCAGTGTAGTTGCATTCTCTATGACTGCGATTGAGCATTCCCAGTCCTCCATCTCGACGTGTTGGCTCATGTACTGCACATCAGCAGCCTAGTGCACAGGCCGCTTAGCGGGAACAAGCTTCCCTGCTCTGCCGTGGCGCTGGCGGCGAGGTAGGACCGACTGAATGATGACTCCAGGAAAAGCCTGCCGTTAAATCTAATTAAGACTATCTGCAGCATTGGGGATCTCCGTTGTGGCGCTCCACGGCGGGGGAGACCATTCTAAGTGGCAGACGTGCCGGGTTGACGCAGAAAGAATGTATGGATTCTTCAGTAACAAAGACATCTATGCTACGCTCAGCTAAAAAATGCGTGCGGTCGGGCTGCTCTAATCTCTGAAATAGGTAGCGAGATAACAAAGCAACGGGTCGCGGTTTATCTCCGACTCCAAATATGTCACATGGGACAGTGATTCAGCGCAATTGGAGGCTGCATTAGCATTAGCGCTTGCAATTTGTTCCAATGAGATTCTTGGAAACTATCCTGTCACACGCCGAGATTCGACTTGAGGCCATCTGCCGTGAAAAAAAACAAAAAAAAAACAGGAGAGGAATTTGTTCACTGGGCCGCTTGTTTAACTGAGGTGGGAGCAGCTACACGTACAGTCACATCACTGGGAAAATGGAGGAATTGATTAGAAGAAATGCCCACCATAAAGTAGCCAAAGACTGTAAAGTAATATTAGATTTGATATCGTTTTGTATAGATCTTGATTACTTCATCCTTTGTTGATTTAAGTAAACTGCGTAGCACAGAGCAGCAAAAACACAAAGGTGGTGGCGGCGACAGACTGGTAATTGTCATCGATGCCTCCTGGCCTAACGCCGAGGCTGACTGCCACGTTAACACAGGTTTGTCAGCATCAAGAAGACTGAACACAGTGCACTATTAATGGGCCATGGCGGTGATGTTATGCAACACAGGATGGCCCCTGAGAAATACGTGCAGAGCAGCCGCCGCCGGCTGACCATGAGGAATTGTGCCGATGCGCAGAGCGCCGCTTGGGATGCTGGAAGCTGACTACACTTTGCAAATGGGCCAATCAGGAGCAATTAGGGTTTGAGGTGTCTTGCTCAAGGGCACGTGGAAATCTGGATTTAGAGTTTGTTGTCTTTGCCTCATTTTATCTTTTCATTAGACAACACTGAAGAAATGGCCGTCAGTGCTCAGAATATACACCGCGCACTGCATCAAACTGATCTGCATGGCTGTCTTCCCAGATGGAAGCCTCATCTAATGATGAGGCCACAACACAGTCCGCAAACTGTTTGCTGAAGACAAGCAGACTAAGGACATGGATTACTGGAACCATGTCCTGTGGTCATGTCCTGTAGCCTCACGATCCACAAAGTGACGGCAAACTAACATTACATGCGGGATATCCGGTCGGTTTTTCTTTTCCTTTTTTAAAATCTATTTTTAAGAAATTTTCTTAAAAACTTCTTGGGTCGTGGCCAGTTTACTTGGGTAGCCCGCCCAAGTATTAACATGATGTGGGAAACACTGAAGTACTTACACTTGGTCTAGTCTGACAAAAAATGCTATTTTCTACTAGCTCACATTCAAGAGGAAAGACTTTTGCATTGCATTCACAATCTAATGAATTCCCAAGTTGTGCAGTTGGACATGGCACACGCAACTGTCGTTGGCACTGCGAGCGACGCCAAGGGTGACAGGTCGCGCAAACATTTGCCGCTCCGCGACAGTTTGGAGTTGCGGAGCAGGTCACGACAGCAAAAAAATCTCAGTGATTGGATCTCCTTGGCTCGGCAACTGGCGTGCGACGGTTGAGTGCCAATGGTCGGGTTTAACCCTTCACACGGTGCGTCCAAGATGCCTGCAATAGTGTTCGTCTGGAATAAACGCAAGCAATTAGCAGGAACGGCGGCGAGCATCTACCGGCAGTTTGCACGCCACCGTCAGCCAACCACACCGTGTGAGTGGGGGAGAGCAATTGTAGGGATCCCTCCGCAATGGAGCCGCCTAGCACGAGGGGTGGTATTTTTAGCTTTTCCCCAGGCTGCCCCCCCACCCCCACGCCGCTAGCTTGCCGCCGAACTGGGTCAGGCCATGTAAATTTGGAGGCTACAAAGCAGTGACGCCCGGCTCGCCTCTCTCACGGCTGAGAGCTACTTGAGCTGCCCTTCAACGCCGTCGGAGGCGTCGGCAAGTCAACGCACTTTCCATCTTACAGCCTCCAGACTGGACACTCAAATAGGGACAAGCTGTCGCCTTTCCAAACAAGAGCACATCTTCATTTAACACTTAGCAAACTAAGGTATTTGTGGGATGTTTATTGGAATACAGATTCATTTGTTTCTTGTCTTTGTTAAAAAAGACATACATGGGAATTGGGAAGTCAAGGCAAGGGCCTTAATTAAATTGCAATTGGAGTAGTTTTCAAAATCATTCATGCCTATGAACGATGATTTTGGTGGCATGATTTTAACACTGGACATCCTTCCTGAATGTCTTGAAGGCATGCTTACTACGTATATTAAGTGTGAAAATGTAACACCGTCAAAATGTAATGCGGTGGCAGCTGCAAACGTGATGTCTTTCAAGAACGCTGCCTTTGAAGATGAGCCGCACGCTGTGTTCTTTTTAATGGGCCGCTTGGCGGAGACCTCCCCCCGCCACTGGCCCCCCAAGGGCCCTGCCCGCCTGCCTTTCCAGTCGTCGACGCAGGATAGTTACATTGTGACACTAGTGACCGGAACTGAAGACTAAAGCTAAAGCATCAGGACTAGCCAATCACACATCACTAAGACATTTTGTCCAAATAATAAAAGAGAATGCAAACTGTTGATAGAACAAATTTGAGTATTCTACCGATGACCCCATCGATTGATCAAATAATCGGACAAAAATGGATTTTTAATAACATACATGTGAGGTGCAGGTATTATTTTATACACTTGGGGTCAGCATCCTCACATTTTACAGTAGTATCTGTGACTTCAAGTGTATACCACTTTAAAGGCGGGGCCTGCCTATGTGAGTGATGTGGGTGTCAGCGAATGAGAGTGCAATCAGATGGCTGTTAATTGGCTCATCCACAAGTTTAGTCTGAGTTGTTTCCTTGTGTTCTTATTTTGAATGTGTTTGACTGTCTTAATCAATAAATCTGCCAAAGTACGATTCGGCATCGGAAACCACTGATCACATGATCGGATTTGAGTGGGAAAATGATCAGATTTTTTACATTTTGTTAACTAACTAAGGGAAACTAATCATGAGGTACAAAGATACTACTTGAATACACTTTTGTTTTTTTTTCTTTTAAATGAATTGCCGATGTATAGGATGTTAATCTGTATCATCAGATCCTGACTCAGACTAAGGTACAAAAATATTCGATTGGGGCATCACTGATATACTCTGATGTAGCTGAATCCTAGGACACTAAAACCTGTAGGAAAAGGTGCTTAATATTGTGAGTGAAATGTTATTTTTGGAGAGTGGAGCCGCTCGTGAGTGTCATACGAGGAGGCTAAGTGGGGCTTCACTTCCATGAGCTCACACTGAATACGACAGTACAACGAGAACAGAGCGTCTTTTGACATTGGCACAAGCGTGCCGCGCTGCCCCCGCCGCCGCCACCCCCGTACAAAATGTGACAAGCCTGGATTTCAAATGTAAGCAGGGAACGTGATTTCCACGTGGCCAAGGAGCGTCCAATCACACGAGGGATGTTTTCTGCAACAAGTGGAGCCGTGAGCGTTTCACATCTACGCCAAAAGAGGCCACGATGTTGACAGCCAGCTGATACAGCAATGGAATATGGAAGAATATCAATTTGTTTTCTTTTATTCAATCTTGAGTGACTGCAATGGTCCAAAGGCCTCGGGCAGAACAACACAATGTGGTTACTGTTGGCTTACATAAATCATTAAACACGCTCTGTGGCTCCATAGGCTGAGCAACTCGAGACACCAAGGATGACACTCAAAGGAATATAAAAGTCAAATGGAGAGAACAAAGTGGCAGTTTATATAAAAGACCTAATATGCAACCACTCATATTGCTCAAGATTGCTACGTATTTCTCATACGACGAATTAATAGCAAAGGATTTCAACTTGGCACATGTAATATGGCAACTTTCCTCTTTTAATATCACAATTCATTTCTTGCAATTATGAATTATTCTCATTAAATGACAATTTGTTGCTTTGTACTATTTATTTTATTTTATTCATGTAATGTCAATACAACTTATCTTAAGTATTATTCACATAAAATTTAATATTTTTTCTAATACAAGACTTTATTTTACATTCCATGTTATTCACATAGAAATATATTTTTGTTCTCTTGTAATATTCTGACTTTATATTCAGGGAACATTATAACTGTTATCTCGTACAACTTTACACAGTATTCATGTAAAATATATATTTTTTGTAATTTACAAATGTATTAATACAATTTAAAACATATTTATTGTACTACGAATTGATGGCACAATAGGACTATTCACATAAATTGTTGACTTTTTGTTTGAAATATGATTAGTAATTTTTTATTTACTGCACACACGATTTTGAATAGGAATTTTGTTTTCATGCAGTACCTAATCTCATATTACATATTATTCTAATTTATGCATTTTCTCCTGTAAAATTATGACTTTTTATAATATTACAATTTATTTATTGCACGACAACCTTATAGCATATTACAACTTTATTTTCAGAAAATGCTGACTTCTCTTATAATGTTAAACCTTAAGTCAGGTAAGACAACAATTTATTTATCATACAAGATTTAATATCACATTCCATACAATTAACATAAAATTGCACCTTCTTTCTAGTGATAGTACGACTTTTGTCTCCTAACAATTCAAGTCAAGTTACAAATTGATTGCATAATATTACAAATTTGTTAGCATGGATCCTGTTACTTTAATAAAAAAATATATAAAACAAGAGCTATTCTCATCTCATCACTCAACATTTCTTGTAACATTTTTGCTAAAAATATTATGACTTACTATGTTATGATGCATTGACTGCATAGTATTTTCAGTATACTACGGTGTTGTCAAAAACAATGAATAAAAAGATTGATGCAAAAAGTATATATTGACTTTATTTTCCTTCCAAGATAATGCATGCTCAGCAAAGAGCTAATCGAGCAGTCATTCCATTACGCAATGCTCAAAGATAACTGGACCAGTGGCACACCTTGCATCATGATCTCCTAAGGCCAATGAACTTTGAGGCTTATCATGCATTTCGGCAAGAAAAGACTGCAACTGCGCTCGGTTGCAGTAGCAGGAGTTGGAGCATCAGTAGCACAGCCCTGCACCGTTTAATTGGATAAGCGGTGATCCCTTCATCAACACACCAAAAAGGGGCTCAGCGGCTGTAGCCCACGTGAACATGGAGGCTTGCAGGTAAAGTGGAGGAATGCAAAAAACATCCATCAAGGTCAATGGGAGAAGGTTAACGTGCGTAATGAGGATGCAGTATGTGGGGGTCTTCGTAATTCCACGTTTAGTAATGGGATTCAAGTGTCATACTCGGTTTAACACTGCAGGTGGTCGGGTAAGTCGCCTTGACAGGCTCGGCGGTCTCCGTGGAGGAATCAAGGCTGGTGAATAAATAGGTTCTAATTTCACCCAAGGCAAGTACTGTGGTAATAAACAAAATGTTTTAAATGCAGCCAACTTTTGCTGTAGCGTCATTTGACGTGCACGTTGACGCATCGTTACATGCAAATGCCGTCACGTCACGAGTCATCCCCTCCACCAATAAAAATAACTCGAAAAAAGAAAAGCCTTCGATCAATATCCCGTTAGAATAGCCCAAAGCGACCCACGCTAGCACACGGTTAGCCTCCTAGTTCCCTGCAGGCGCTGTTAGCCTATGCTGATTGCAAAGAATCCACAAATGCGACTTTGCCAAACATTTGACAGCATCCCGCAAGTTCACCCCGGGCGGCGGATACAAACGAGAAAGGCGCGACGGAGATTTTTGGGGCATCCAGGCTGAGAAGCCGCCCGGGGCTCCTGGAGATGAGTCGCCCCAATGTCAGTGCCTCTATCCCGAGTAGAAGGTTAGCCGCGTTAGCTTGCCCTAGAAGCTAATCGCACAGCGAACGAGCGGCGGCGGCTCGCGCGGATTGGACGCTGCCCGCTAAATGGAGCCACTTCGCCGACTTCAGATTTCCACTCCAGGCAGCGCTCGGAGCCAGCCCGAAGCGGCATTAGACCCCGAGAGGAGACGGTAAGGACAGCCGAAAAATACTTACTCCGTTCTCCGAAGAGCACCCTCGGTCCCTGCGTCCCTCTCTCACTCCCCCTCAGTCTCAGCGACTCCAAGGCTCGCTCCCCTGGACTGAGGTACAAGCTCCGCCTGCAGTGACGTCACAACCACAGCCAAAGAGTGTGTGTAGCGTAGTGAACTGAGAAGATGAATCCACCTTTAGGCAGCCAGTGAACGCAAAATTTAGAGTCGCGTTTTACAGGCGTTCAAATTGATGCAGTAACATTTGAATAACCTTACTGTTGATATGTGTAATATATATATACCTATATATATATATATATATATATATATATATATATATATATATATATATATATATATATATATATATATATATATATATATATATATATACACACGCACACACACACACACGCATACCACCATCACGTCATAATAATGGAAAGTTAGAAACCCATCAATACTTTACAAAAATAGAATGTTGCGCCATGCAGCACCATTTAGATTAGTTCTGAAAGTATATGTATAGAATAGCATACCGAAAACACGAAGGATTCAAATAAAACACATCACCCTTTAAACAATTTCGCTCATACAACCGTTTCTGCTCTGATCAACCAATTTGAGGTTAAAAGCAAACAAACAAAACATGGTCATCGAGTGCACGTACTTTGACCTTGTGAGGATGATCAAGTGCACGTACTTTGAATCTGTGAGGATGAACAAAACACAGACTGACATCATATTGATTAGATCTAAATGTATTAAAAAGAAAAAAAAAACTGTAGAAAAAATATTTGAATTTAGGATGCAAATAGGTAATCCATTTAATACTGACCCCAATTGGTTACTCATAGTTGGGCAATTGATAAAAACTCAAGCACATTTAGCGTCATGATTGACGCTTATTTTTGTGTAATCCGCGTGTGGACGAAAGCGGAATTGTTTGTGGATACCGCTCTTGCTTCGCCATGTTACCTTTTTCCACAACTCCACCGGCGACACGTGATGCGCGTCAAAAGGGGGCGGGCCCCGGTCCGATGGTGTGGATTCCCATTGGCTCAGCCCGCATATCAGTCGCCTATGGAAACGGTTACGTCATGACACCCCCATCTCTTTCTGTGGTCCCTCGTTGCTCTCTCGTCTCTGTATAATAACGGGATTATTCAAGAGTTCACAGCAGCCTATGATGCAGCAAACGCAAAGCACTCACACCACCTGACCAGTGCTGCATCGGGGTTTTTTCTCTTTCTTGACAGCCTGCGTTGAGTGACTCCACCTAGGCCACTCTTAGCTCGTCCCCCCTTGCCACTAATCTAACCTGACGTCATTCTTTCCATGACGTAGCGCCATTTTTTTCCTCCTCTTCGCATTCAATGCCGGTAGTCTTTGAGAATTGTGTCAAATCCCATCAAGTGCATTTGCAAGGAGATGAAACCTACAATTGTGCAGTACAGATATATGCACACTGCGGAGACGAGATGCAGGCATAAAGGAAAGCAAATAAAATCTTAAAAAAAGTCATTAACGTCGGTAGATGATAAACAGAGAGGGGTCAAACCTCAGTGTGTAATACATCATTATCATTATTATCATTAACGCCTCGAAGTGCATTCAGCACACACGGCAGCTTAGCAAACAGAGAAAGTTCAACTGTGCACACGACCGGTGAGATGTGCAAGTTTGAAACTTTTGTTGATGGGAACTTGTGAGTCACTTGTAGGTCAGGTGGAGGAGGAGGAGGATTTGGTAAGAAAAGAAGAGGAAGCTCACAAGTAGGGCGAAAAGAGTTTAGATTGATGCAAGTTTGATTGTGCAATCGCAGCATGCTAGTAACAGTCTGTGAAAAAAGAAGAAAAAACGGAAAAAAGTAAATTTGCCATTTGTGGGTTAAAACCTGTTTAGTAAATTCAGAAATGTGTTTCTAATTACATTATTGCTGAAAATATGTGCAAAGACTGATAACTGCGTTGTAGTTAGTTGTGGCGATAGAGAGCTAGCTAGTGATAGCTACACCCTAAAAATGCACCCTCTCTTCAGATAGTCTGCTGGCATGTCTGCTTTAGAGTGCCTCGTTGTGTTGGCTGCGAGTGTGCGCACATGTTAGAGAGATGGCGGAAGCGAAACGAGGGGGAATTTATAAAGGCTGTTTATTGTGGATTTTATAGTCTACTGTGTGACTTTAGTGCAAAGCCTCACTGTCGATGACACTATTTCCTCTAATGTTCATGAAACCAAACATAGTCGTGTCTAAATGATGCAGATGTGACAAAATTGCATGTGAAACCAAGTGTTGATACAGCAGAACTTGCCATGAAACCACTAAATCTCCACTTCAAATTTATTACACGCTTCACACCCACTGCAGGCTGGCCACACAAATATGTCTTGTTTTGATTTATTTGCAGTCGCTGATATGAATGAAAATCGGATTTAGAAAAGGAAAAGTCAAAGGGAATTTATTTATTTATTTATTTACAGAACAGTCATTTATCCCACTGCTGTTGTTTTGTATGTTGACTCAGTTCCACGGTGGAAACATGCCACATGCTCTGGAGCATCTTGTGAACTACAGTAAATGTCAAGTGTCATTAGGTCCTGTGCATGCTAATATATTGTCACCATAGTTGACTGCATGACTCACATGGCGGTGTGATGGCACGCCTAAAAAACTCCCCCAAAATGACTACGATGGATGTTGAACGCTTTCACAGATTAAAAAATAAAAGTGTGGTGGAAAGTAGCGGTTTTCAGGATAAACCAAATTAGCTGTGGTTGAGTCTGTGCGTGTTCATCCCAATATAAAACATTAATTGCTGGGGAAGAACTTCCATGCATGAAACAAAACAAGCCAGCTTGACTAATAATTAAAGGTTGAACAGCAAGTGCCACAATGAGAGAATGTCAGCTCTACTGACATTAGTATGTACTGTATTTGATTAAATCTTTAAATAATAATTTAACTCATTCAAACCCAAAAACGTATAAATATGTTTTTTAATACTTTGTCCTGCACTCCCCAAAACATATTTATATGGTTTTTTTTGTTTTTTTTAATGCTAGAGCATAAAGAAGGCTTTAATACAGCTTCTGACATGAATAGGTTGCTTAAAGCAATGGTAGTTATTACAAAACGGCTAGCAAGTGGCGGAGTACAAGAGATTATCCAGGGCCATGTTGCAACAAGCTCTTTTTCCCAGTGTTTTCAACAGGTTTGTGAATAATGATGAAACTTAGCTATATTCTAATGCTAATTGCTGCAAAACAGAAACAGATACAAATATACTTTTTTACTGATAAAGGAGAGACTCTAATCTTTCTTTTGGTAGGTTCCATGTTTTTTTGGCAATAGAACACAATATTCTGTGAACCTTGCAAAATAAGTCAAAATCCAGTAAAACAGCTGGGAGCGAAGGGCGTTGCTTCAGTGAAAATAGCTGGGAGGGAATGCGTTACAAATTTATTTTAATTCATTAGATTTTATTTAATGCAAAAAACAAATGTTTTCCTTTTATAATATATAATTGTTTCAACGAATGTCTTAACTCAACATGTGTTTAAAAAAAAATGGTGGCTGAGACTGGTTGCTTGAGCGATACCAGTTCCCATTGGCTATGTTATTTCCTCCCCAATAATAGCTGTTATGAAGATATTTCCAGTCAGTAATAAATTAGGGTCATTTAGTCTCTTTCAGATACATTTGACAGTGACAGTCCATTCTGATTAGAGCACTCGATGATGTGATCACTTCCACACGTCGCAGTGATCTTATCACATGTTCGAATAGCTGGCCACATTCAAGTGCTTCGTCTATTCATGCTGGGAACAATGTCTCATTCAGAGGGGATGGAAAAAGTGCATGACACAGCACAGCTCATCAGCAAAAAAAAAAAAGAAAAAAAGAAATTTTTACATGCTGACTGGAGGGGAGATGCTGTTCCCCTTTAGGTCAAGCAAACGGAAAATAACAATGTTGCTGTTGTTACTCAAGCACTGTATGAATTTGGTTTCCTCAAGGTCACCTGATCTTTCTACACGACGCCGTTGCTCCAACGGACGTCGCTTTTTCCACTGGCTCAGCACATTGGCACATGGTGGACGGCAGAGAGGGGAAGGCTTTTGTGGGCTTCCTCCTTTTCAAGAGGGAGGAGAAGTGTCGCATACTTTTGACACACACTTGATGATGTGTTAGGAAAGTTCAGAAAACATGCTATCTAGGGTCGTTTTTATTGATCGTGTTCTACAGTTTGTGAAATACACCAAATTGTAACACCTCACTTGGGCCAACATGTCATCAAGCCTGCCAAAATAACTGTAAATCAATTTTCCCCCTCAATACGTCTTCTCATGGAGTTTCCAATTAAACAATTAGCAAAAGTGTCAGACTGGTAAAAAAAAAAAACATCTGTCAGATAAGAATGAATGCATGATACAGATGTGTGAAGCGAGAGCTTGTGAGCGCATCACATAAAGCCGCGCTTGTGTCGTCACTTCTATCGCGAACGACCCATGTTTGTGTTTCCAACCGCCGCAGGAATTTACTGCAGGCGCTCGCGATGGCAGCCGCCGGGGGCAGAGCGTCCGCCGGGACAAAGGCCAGAGTTGTCGAGAGAGAGGGAAAAAAACAAAAATGGAGACGGGAGCGGACAAGGAGTTATTGTGAAAGGCGCGTGGACTGGAAATAGGCATGACAATGAACAAAATCTAATTATTGACCAAAAGCATTTATTCCTCCACCACCATAGGCGGTGCTATGCCCCTTTTCAGCCTCCATTTTCTTGAACTGAAGCAAAAAACATAGCAACTGCTTCTTAATTACATCCGAGTCATATATGACTCATTACTGTATGTTTTTGTAACATATGAAATGATTGATTTTTTTGCGAGGCTGGAATGGATTACAGGTATTTCCATTCATTTGAATGGGGAAAGATGATTTGAGTTGCAATTTTGTTGTTCAAGCGTGGTCACACAACAAATTATTAAACTCAACAGTTTTAACCATTTTTGACCCCCCCAAAAAAGGAATTTTAAAAAGAACAATAGGCTGTTTGCATCTCCTGACATGGTGCAATAATGTATCTCAACCACTCTCCACATTTTCCAGATGTGTTCGCTCGGCTATGAGAAATTCAATTCGGTATAATTTTGTTACAGTTTTTGAACGCAATCATTCAATTTTGTTCAGGGTCATGCAGCCTAACAGCAGCAACTGAAACAACCTGGCCAAGTTTCCACTCGCACACAATAAGTCACTACAAGTGCAAAGTGTCAGGAGAAAGTGACCCACCCCGCCTAATAAGTGCATGTGTGGGTGAGAGACTATATAGGGCGTATAAAAGTCTGAGTGAGTGTGTGGGGCGGCACAGAAGTACCATAGAAGGGTGTTGGCGCAGTTTGGTTGCGGACATGTTTTCCACCTTCTGTTTTCCGTCAATAGCCTGCGTATTTACAGCACGGCGGGCTGCAGTGAACCTTGGACACAGCGGCAAGAATCTGGGGCACGTAAATAGACTTAATAGCTCAAAAGATGGCTGAGAAACCACCTGAGATCCTGCATTTAGAGCTGAGGAGAAGCCAAAGTGGAAAAGATCATAGAAAAACACACAAGACCAAAATATCAAGTGGCGCATTAGGACGGTGAAAGGTGTTTGGAGCACGAATAAATGAGAGCGGAAAGGAACATTCGCCTCTGGCTAAGGGGACTTTGGCTAAATTGGAGGCAATTAAGAAGCATTGTGTTTGCTGGAACAGGCTGCGGATCAATTAATGTCCAATTAATTAGAACCTTCAGAGAGTTGGAGAGAGTTGAGTTTTTCCCCTCTGTGTGGTCTAGCCTGGCCTGGATCGGGCACAGATGGCAAAGACGAGGGCAGATCCAATGGGAACTTGGCGCCCTTTACACTCCATTTCTTTCGCATGTGTGTGTGTGTGTGGGGGGGGGGGGGGGTACTTTCCCCCTGGGAGGACACTGAGAAGAAGAGTGAGGCAGGGCATATGTTGCTTGGGGGGGGGGGGGGGGGGGGTTGGGGTTGACGAGCGAGTACACTCTAAACATAAATATACATCTCAACTTCAGCCTCGAGACTGGATTCACACACTTTGTTTGTCTCTTAGACCCGCCGCCGAAACCAACTCAACTGTCACCTGCTGCTTCCCCTTGACAAATTTGCCATGTTTTTTTGGTTCAATAAAAATAATATAGAACTGTATTTTGTGGGTTTGGTCGCGTTGACAGAAAAATGGACTGTAAAACACATTTCGTGTAAAGCAGTACTAATGATCATCATAATGTAATGATGGTAGAGGACAGGGTTAAGTGGGCAACACTATTCCATTCAGGCCCAATAAAAGACACGTATATGCTGGTGAAAAACATCAGGAACAACCCCGTCATTACACAATGTTCCGTCACCACTACCGCTGACACACCCCTAACCCCGATTTAGAGAGAGAGATGGGGGAGGGGGAGGGGAAGGCAAGGGAGGGGGAATTCAGCATGATCCTAGTGTAGCAGATGGATATGTCAGATATGCCTGCATGGGTTTATGGAGATGCTTATGGAGACGCTTAGTGGTAATGTAATGACCTCTGCATGCGTGTGTGTGTGTGTGTGTCAATTACCCATTTGGTCTGTGTGGGGGAAACTCTCTTAGCTGGAGCAAAAACATCGGGACATGCTTCTTCTACCTCCACACTGGTCTGTCCAAAATGAAAGATTTAGAATTCAGTCATCACAGATGGACTACATACACCTCGTAATTAATCAATTAATCAATTATGCGCCCATGATGAATCTTTATATGTCATCTAACAAGACATTTTGGAGAGTAAATTCAAAGTTTCTGTTCCTACAAAACAAGTCCCACTGGTGAAGTGGCCGAGCGTCCCAATACTTTTGTCCATATAGTGTATAAAAAGACAGTGGGAAGTTCTTTCAAACACACTCATAAACACATGAACCCTTGACTTTTAACATGCAATTTTCCTCCGCCGTCATCTATTTTCTACTGAGATGCTTTATGGAAACTCTCCGCCCGTTTAGTGTGTCACGTGACGCGCGCTTGAGGAGTTTTCCGAGGCTTGCGGGTCATGTGACACGTCGGCCCAAGTCCACAGAGAGCAGACCGCGTGATTATCATCGGTAGCCCAGTTTAATGGCTAGCCTACTTTAGGCTAGAACCACCCAGAGGAGTCCAAATAAGTCATGGCAAGTGTGAGCTCACGCTGGGGAGCTCGCCCTAATACTGCGCTGTTGCAGGGGCACCAGAACCCGAGTGGAGGATTTACAACCTATCTATTTGGCGACACGTGTCTCACTCGGATGGCATGATGAAAATGTCAGCGCCTCGGGTCTTCAAGGTTTGGTTGGCCAAGATTGGTGATGTGCTTCAGGCCCAATCTTCTGTTTTATTTCCCGGTGTCAAACAGTTGCGCGTCAAACACAAACGGGAGGGTGCGAGCGACAGAATACATTCCTCAGAGCAGTAGCGTCTTGCTAAAAAAGGGAAAAGAAGAGAGGGGAGTACAGAACATAAGTCTGCAAGCCGTCATGAATTTTGTTATCTGGATATTCATGTTGGATGTGCAGCAAGACCGCAAGCAGACAGTTCAAGGCCTTATTTTGCAAAACAGTAAAGTCAGAATAATAAATGCGATCATTTTTGTCACTATGTCAATTTTCCTTGTTTATGTAGGTCACAACCTTGCGCCGCTCCAGGGTGCTAAAGCCAGCGTCCAGCCTGAGCCGGCCGGGAGCGTCACTCGGTGGCATTGTACCGGCAACATCCATTATGGATGAGGCCCAGTAATAATGGATGAGACCAGTGAGTAACCTGAGGATGCGGCGGGACATGGAGACTGCTCACAGCTTCGCCATCTCCTTTTCCTCCTCCTTTTTCTCCTGTTGTCAAGCTTTTCTCGCAGAACATGACGCCAGCCTGGACACAAACAAACATGGAGGTGTTCTAATAAAGCAATACACAAAGTGTCAACAAGCTGCTACACTGCGGTAAAGGAAGGGCAGGCTCGGGTTTTACAACCTCGTGTCAAGTCGCATCAGCGTTCACGCTAATGTTGTTCTGTGATCTAATTAGCTAGAATCAACAGTCCCCAGTTGGTGCATCATCGTTAGCTATTGAGATCATCAGTCTTGGAATTTTGGACATTGTGACATTATGGCATCGACTCAACCTCCAATCAGATAGCAGATAGCCATGAATGCAAACACATGCAAAGACCAAGATCCTCACGATGAGCTATTGCTCAAATCAATCCTGCTTTTTTACATAAAAATGTTGACTTGAAATCAAGGACTGAAAAGCAAGAATGTTGCTGCACTGCAGCAAGATCAGAGCATGGAGTAGCCAATCAGAATGCTTTGATGTCATTCTATTCTATACTCCCCACAGTCATGGATGCAAACTCAATCATGACCCTGATCCTTGGAATGAGCAACGTTGGAGGTTTTCTTCAAAAAGATCAAACGCTGGACCAAGGACAGAAAAGAAGCTATCATGACATGAGCAGTGTGCAGTTAAATATGGCTTCTCACAGCCTTTGTTATATGTGGGGACTGCTGACTGTTAAACAGAGTCAGTTCATATTTCGGAGAGATTTGCAGTCCAATTTCCATTCAACTTTAAAGGGGAAGTCAACCCAATTTTTTTGTGTGTGACAATATGTTCTATGCAGCCCCACTGGTCTAAATATGGTATTCTGGTTAATATTGTGTTAGTGGAATAAGACTTTAGCAGAAAAATCCAGCCATTTTTATGCATCTCAGGGGGCGACCATTTTGCCTAAAGATGACATTAATGTTGCTCAGGTCTCAGGCAACGGCCAATCCCAGCTCACCTGTTTTCTGAAGCTGAGCTATTATTGGTTGTTAACTGAGACCTGAGCAACATTGATGTCAACTTCAGTCGACAGCGAGTGGCAAAATGGCTGCCTCCTGAGATGGATAAAAATGTCTGGATTTTGCTTCTTAACTTTTATTCCACAAATGTAATATTAATCATAATGTCATGTTTAGACTAGTGAGGTCACATATAACATATTATTGTCAAGAAATATTAAGGTTGACTGCACCTTTAAAGTTAACTTCTGTAGAAAAAAAAAGCTTTCACTTTCCAGCACCAGACCGTTTATCCAACAAGCGGCCATTAACTATCCATGATGAGATCTTTAAAGTCAGCTGGCTGGCCACAAAGGGAGCCCTGTGTCCAAACAGCTGCCATTGCCAAAAACCCCTGACACACGCACACACCCAACAGTTGTGTGAAATCTAATAGCCACGCGGCCCACCTTACAGTTGCAATCAATGAGCAACACTTTTGACAGGTGACAGTGCGGTCTGCTGAGTAGCGGGTGACAGATGGGGAACAGGGAGGCCTCTGTGCGTGTTTGCGTGGGCGTCGGCACCCATCCAGTCTCATCCTCCGTTACGCTGACAACGGCACGCTTAGTCACACACCTGATGGACTGTGAGAATATGTGTGTTTATCACCATAGAAGCAAGCTAGGCCGGGAATCCCCCCCCCCCCGCAGTTCACGAATTAAAGCCTTCTCATTTCTATGTGGCACCATCACAAATGGGCAAAAGAGCTGAGGCACCTTTAGGTGTTGGAGTCGGAAGGATTTGCGGCGTGATTACATGGACAAATTGTCCAGAAAATGAATGGTAATCATAATCGCGCGAGGGGATGAATCAGTCAAGTGTGGGTACAGAGTGATTGCCATGGGGGGAATGTCATTCATGGGTTGCTTACTAAAACACTGCTACAATGTGGCACTCATTGACAACATTTAGCGAAGACGTAGACAAAAATAAAGCCACGCCAAACAACACGCTGCCTATCACTATATAGCTATATTGTTCGATGTTTTTTTTTCCTCACTGAAACTCATCAATAAAGAGTTAATTTCAGACACTTATTTTTTTACAATGAAATGTGCTTCTAAAAGACATATAACACGCTCACTTGCAGATTTTGTCCATTGTTTGTAGGTTTTTCTTAAGCGTCCGTGCAACAATTAAACACACACACACAAACAAGACTTTTGTCCAAAGCTGACTGTGCCACGGATAATGCTGCAACATCTCACTCTCTTCCATTTGACACCTTTGCTTTTGCACATTTTGTGTTGCTGAGCCTGGAAGCATGCACTCCCTCACAGCCTCTCACTTGCGGGATGAGATTACAGCAAAATAATGTTGCATTCTAATGACGGGATGTTTACGCCCCCAACTTTTGTCAACGTGTTCCAAGGTCACCACATTAAACCGGTCCATTCCATCCGCGCAGATTGAAATGGTGACGTCTTGAGGCGTGTGGATACAGTCAAATGAAAAATGTTTCTATCAGTCGATGCAGACGGGAGCTTGGCAAGGTTCCTCTGATTGGATCTTTGATTGCTGACAGTGATTGATGACTCATCGTTTGCGACATGAATTGTCCGTAGCCATGGAGGGGAGGAATTGCGGATGGATTGTACATCAGCACAAGCCATGACAAGGTTAAGCTATCGTAGAGTTCTAGGACATATGGATGTGTTACATGACATTTTGTAATATGAATTTGAAGTGAAACATGACAGTGTGCAGTGCGAAGAAGTCAACTAAAGGGATAACTTAAATGGGCCGGAGTTGTAGTACACTCATCTGATAGGAATTTTTTGTTGAAAAGCATAACAATTATCATTTCAGTGTCATTCTATGTGAAAGTTGTCTGTTTTCTGAAGAAAATTATTTACTTTAAGATGTCTGGTTCTGTAATGAAATAACAACAAAGACTTCTTTGGTTGATTTCTTGAGATTTGTGTTTGAAAAGTTTAATCCAATTTGAAATCCCACATTTCTGTTCAAAATGGCAAAACGAGTTATCTGAAATCAAAATAATCTGCATTAAAGCACTCCCTTGACTCCTCCTCATGAAAGTTGTTTTAAAAACTGCAAATCACACGTTGTGTTATTTTTTTATTGATGGGAATACAGAGATGGTGGGGGGGGGGGGGGTGAATTTCCATTTCCTGTTTTAGACATAAACAAGCATGTAGATGAAACCTAATCACCTTGGTGGTGATAAACAAAGGTAGGCAACCTCACTATTAGTCTGTATGTGCTTTTGTAATCATTTGCAGGAAATCCACGTTTCATTCTGCATGACGCACTAGAGCTCACCCGAATCATTTTATCAGCACCAGACTGAAAGTTTTGACAAAGGAGTTGCCTGTGAAACATCACAAAGACACCCCTCAAAAGAAGCACAGCGGGGGCGCCAAACACAATATAACGCGACGGTGCAATGATGAGACACTGCTCGCACCAGACGCAAGAGGAGATTTTCACCAAATCCGCCAGTTAATTTCCAATACCTAATAGTACACATATCCCCATGGGCTTTGGCGACATGTGGTAATCCAGCCTGATGTGGTTGGCGAATATCTCAATACAGTGACCTATTTTATTTCCAGGAGGTTAACCCAGCTGACGTGCCAGCGTGTGGCTTAGCTGATTGTATCAAACCTAGAACGGATGCTCTCTTGTGCCACAAGAATGACATTTGTGCGCCCTGCCTTGGTATTTATAACCACACTGGAGCAAGCGGGTAGTGACTACGGCGGAGCAATTCATTAATCATTTAACCATTCAAATCAACATGTCTAATATTTAAAACAACATAGCTATGCCTTGGAAAAGTCCGCTTAGCTTAATGCTAAAAAAAAAAACAATGCTAAATGCCACTGTTATGCTAACAGTTAGCATCAATAACTCTGGTTTTAGAAGCAGCAGACATATTTGAATACAACACATTTACTCACAAGTGTACTGTACAGTGTATTGCATTACTGATGATGCTGCCTCACAGTAGCAAAGGGGGGCATACCAAAAGGAGCAGCGTAATGAATTAGATTGCAGTATTAAACCATGATGCACAAACTGCTTAATTCTTTACATTCTTTTTCTATCTACATAAAGTCCAAGTCCATTATAGATTTTCTTTTTCACTTACATTTGAGTCATACTACTACTTCTAAGGATCAGTACTCTTGCTTGTGTATACTTTTTAGCTTCTCCACCAAGTACCCACCATCAGCATACTAGACAGTTCCAAGAAGTAGAGTGTGCTGTGTCTTCCATTTATTATCTGCCATGGCAACAAAACAGCAAGTCTGCGGGGACAATATGAAGGGGTCCTACAGCCCACCCCACCCCACCCCACACACACACACACCTGATCATACTGTATACATGTGTTGTCAAGAGTGTGTCACATGGTGGAAAGGAGATAGGGGGTGAAGACTTGTACGTACCCTTGAGCACAAAATCACTTTATAAATAACCGAGAGACACATGCCCGCACCTCATTAGCATTCCAGCACATATCGGCCATCTTTGGACAGAGGAACTATTAGGGACTCGGCCTTAGCCCGTGTCGAAAACCGTATTGATTTTAAGGAACGGCTCAATGGAGATATTTGCGATCAAAGTTCAGCCTTCAAAATCAATAGGGGCAATAATTGAGAGTTTGTGGAAGATTGGAGGGACTAAAGAAACAGCAACATGATTATTTTGTGTAGCCTGAGTTGGTTATTTATTCAAGTGCAGATAGAAGGGGGAGGGGGGTTATTTATCGGGACTAATGCCTCTGGGCTTTGGTGCTGCTGTTTTGGTAAGCAAATGAGTTCAAATAATCTAAGAGTTAGTTTAGATAATTTTGTCCGATATTTCATGAACCCACAGATTATCGTGTTCTGGGATCATATTAGTGCAAAAAACAGAATAGACTCTTCTTTCACTGGGAAACCCCCCAAGTTAGTTTCTAGCTGTTTCCATTTTTTAGTAATCTTAAGCACAACATGGGTTGGTTCATCCAAAACACCAACTTCTGCCCCAAAAGGTAGAGAAAATCAGCAACAACTAAGAAACGCGCAAATGGCTTGAGTGCCGCTCACCATTCACTCCATTAACTGTCATCTTTTCTCACGATTAAAATTCCTACTTCTCACCGCAACCCATTCGTTGTTTACACCTATAACACTCTTTTCGATGTTGAGGTGTCCGACGTCCGAGACGATGGCAATTCTCTCCCTCATAATTGACGTAGCAATCCGACATTCCCCAACTAATCTTGTTCTCCTCAAAAGCTGTGCCGATCTCAAATCCAAAGTGATGCATTGACGCATCGACAGGGATCTGTTTGTCATTACAATGGTTGACGAACGTGAATTTCACAAACAAGCCAGGCGAGACTTTCTTGCACGCATGTTTGTTGAAAACATGCTTGACGAATAATATATATATATATATATATATATATATATATATATATATATATATATATATATATATATTTATTTATTTTATTTTTTCCTTTTTTTTCCCGGAGAGCTCAGTATTGTTCATTCGGTAATTTTACCGATTTGAAATGTCATCATCATTGCTCTCCTTTTTTTAAATTTTTCATATATATATATTATAGACTAATTATTATTATTATTATTATTATATAATAGACGAATAATATTTGTTGCTGGCAGTTGGATTCCAGTTGACGAACATAAACGTCCACGGCACTGAATTAAATGCAGTTGTGATTACTGCAAATGTAAATAGACTGAAATAGCGACACATGTTACTACGACACACAAGATGATGGTGAGATTACACAATCGATGCCTCGCATCCCATGAATTCCGTTCCACATTCTTGTCCTATGATGAGTGAGCACATAGGACAGGAGGCCTGCAGGGGTCTGTCCTAAGCTGACTCGGGCGCAGTGATAACATCATTCCTCCGGAGAGCCCCGTTCCCTCTGCTGCCCAGCCTGCCGTTTCCAAGGCAATGAGCAGCTCCCATCGCCTCTCGGAAGGCTTCACAAGATGAGTCCATAATGGCCGGCCGGCTTATTCATGTAGAACAATGAATGGCGAGCGGGTTCACATTGTGTCTTGAATGCAGTATACATGTGTGTGTGCATCTGTGAGTGAGCATCTAATTGGGCTGCGAGGCCATTTGAAGCAACAGAAGCCAGGACATTCATAGGGCTTCGGGGCTGGACAGAAAAGGAACACACAGAATAGTAACACACTGAGCAGAAAATGCGTACTCAGCCCCCAGAGGGATTTTTTTCCTATCCAATTTCCACTTAAAAAAAAATTTGCATTTGCGGTGTTCAGCTGACCAACTAATGCTCCTATGGCTATGGTTTCTGTCTTTATGACACACATTTAATTGGGCAGCAAAGTCGGAGGAGCTCACAAATGTCGTTTACGGCTCTTCAGTTGGTTATTGATCGATTAACTAGCGCTCGATGGCTAAAAATGGAGAGGGTGATGCAAATGAAACACAAATGAAAATAGAGGGACTATATGAATGGTTTAATGAAGTTACACGACCGCTAATGTTATTTTGTGATGGCTGAATGATGAAAATGAGATCATGCAAATGAGGGCATGACTTGGGACCAGCAGGCAGGAAGGCTGCTGTTTATTTTTTGTGTTTATTTTGTGTCGTCACAGTGTGCATATTCGGCTTCATTAGAATGCAACGAACTGTAGTTGTTTGCCAAAAGACAAATATGCAAACATCACTTCCCTGCAGCGGTATTGAGGCTGAGAATAAAAAAAAAGAGAAAACAAGAGAAGTCAAGATATTTTCTGTCTGACTCAATACGACTGTTGATAGGTCATTGGAAAGTGAAAATAATTATGTCTTGTAAATTTGACTATGCTATTTGGTCTAACATCTTCCTTGTGGCAACACATAACGGGTAAGAACAGTGAAAATATTTTCACTGAAAGCATTGTGGGGCTTTTCTAAGCTGCAACGTGGCACTCAAATCGAGGTGTGCACACAAAGCTGTCAACGAGGCACTCTGTTTCTCCACAATTCAGAACAGCGCCGTTCCCAGTCTTAACATGCTTTCAACAATTATGTGTAATAGCAAACAAATATCTGAATTCACCTTAAAGCAGGGATGGGCAAACTTGGTCCTCGAGGGCCGGAGTCCTGCAGGTTTTGGATGTGTCCCTCCAATGCAGCTGATATTTGATGAACTCATCAGCAAGCTCTGTACAAGCCTGATAACGATCTTGTTGATTGGAATCAGCTTGTGTTGGAAGAGGGAAACCTCCAAAACCTTTAGGAGTCCTGCCCACCTTGACTTAAAGGGTCTCATGTTGAGTAAAGGAATATGAACAATAAACATTCCATTTCCAAGCAAAGTGCCCTTGTAAATATGCACAGAAACACAGCATCTTCTTAATACAATGAAAAAGACGTTTGATGGTAAATTCTCATTTAGTGTTGTTTTGGTGACTACATCAAGATGAAAAACTTCAAGCCACATAACAAAAATGTAGGGTTGAGTGCATGCTCGTCCCTGTCTTTTATTCTAGCCAACGACGGACAGGAAACTAGCATTTTTTCAAATGTGGGAACTACATGACATTGACAATGACAAGATGAAATGTGTACTCTAAAATCAAATGGGAGCATGTTAGTGACTGAAGGACATTTCTTACTCTTGCTGCTATTTCTTGTGTAATTGCAATTTCAAACCTTTTGACACAATCCGCAGCTTTCTCTGCTTCTCGCTGCGGCGACGATTACATTTGTCCTTGGAGAGGAGAACACACACACATATACACATACTCACTCCATATATCTATATATACTGTCTATAAACTAAACATTCAACAGTCACAATAAATGTGTGTTGTAGCGTTGATGAGATTTTATTATTTTATGCTCTGGACGACTCGGGTTGTGTTTTTGCAGGTGCGCTGCTGAATTCTTTGTGCGTGTCATCTCAGTCTCAAAACGAGAATGTGACGACTGGACTGCAAACACACACAGTCGCGCGCGTTGGGCGCGCGTTGGGCGAGCGCCAGCCACGAGGCCCTGCTGGGACCGACCAGTCTCTAAGTAAACAGATGTGCTCTCCGTGCAACTGTCGCGATTGAACGCGTCGTTGGCAGAGTCAAAATGTGCAAAGGCAAAGTGAGAAAAGGAGAGAGAGGAAGTGGTAAAATAGACGCACACACGTGGGACTTGTGTGATGTCACTACGCTCGCAGAATTTATGGAAACCTTTAGGGCAGCTTTGTTTATTCCATACTAGAAGTTGATTGCAACGAGAATGTTGTTGAATAATAAATAGAAATTGCACTGAGGGAGCCACTTCGTTTTCCAAGGATTGTTAATTAAGTGAGATTTTAATTCACCTCACATTGTTTAATAACAGAGGACTTTCTGATGGCTAGGAAAAAAATTATATGTATGAGTGGCTGATTGACAGGCTATTGTCTCACTATGACAGGACAATGCTTTAATTCATCCTGGACACACTGCTTGGGCTCTCTTGAGGATCTCCAAACAATTATGAGGTGCAAAATCGACATTTTCAAGACCTTTACAACCCTGTTTGTTTATTATCATCTAAAAGGAGTGAATAAATTAAAAGTACTTGATTTGCCCAACTGGGAATAATCAAATTTTATCCTCGAGTTTTCTGTGAAATCTAGAGATTAAACAGCTTGTAATACAAGGATGCTTTCCATTAGTGTGCCGTTGTTGGGTGACGACGACGGCACAGCTGATTCCGACGTAGGGAATACTTCCTCTCCATGGGCTTTTGCGCTTCCTGTTGTGTTTCCATGGTGCTGCATACAAAAGAGGACAAGCTCCTCTCCTGCAGGAAGCCATAAATAATTGATTGGCGTGTGGCTTAATCAGGCCCGCGGCCCGCCTGGCAATTCCACAGCCAGCTATAAATAACTCAGGACGCTAATTACGCTATATGACGGTCCACGCAAACGTGGTCAGGCAAGACTACGGCGGCTTTCAACTCGCCATCTGTAAAGAGAATGTCTACAAATATGAGGGCCTGGCAGGGACATAATTCAGGAATAGCTCTCACTATAGGTTATAGCTCTATAGGTGCTGTCCCCCCTGGCTGAGCGTGGGCGGCTCTGCCCCTCTGTTGGCTGCTGGGTGGCGGCTGCGTCTTGGCCGTTCCCTGGGTCTCTTGGGGGGTGCTGCATTGCGGTGCTCTCCCTGGTGTCCGGGGCGGCGCCGCCCCGGCGCAGTCCGTCGCGGTCCGTCGCACCGGGCCCGGCGACGCGGTTCGGGGCCTGTAGGCCTCCGGGGTGCCCCGTGGTACCCTCTCCCCTCCCTCCTTGCCTCTCCCCGCCTGTCCTCCGCCTCCCTGTCCCTTCTCCCTCGTCACCCTTCCTCCTCCTCTCCCCCTCTCTCTGCGGCCCTGCCGCTGCCCCTTGCCCTTCTTGTCGTCTCCTTCCCCCGTCTCTTCCCCCTCCACTGTCCGCCTTCCTCCCCCTCCCCTGGGCCGGGGGCTCCATCCATGGCCCGGGTCTCGGGACTCCAGGGGCCGGGCTGGGGGTTTGGGGTTGCTGTGCCTGCCCCGCTGCGGTGGGCCTCCTGGCACCTTGGGCGGGCCCCAGTATCTGGGGGGCTTACGGGTGGCTGGGGGTGGGGGGTGTCTGGGGGTTTGGGGACCTGGGGGCTGGGTCGTGGTGGATGGCGGGGGTGGATGGGGCGTGGGGGGAGCGGGGGCTGTGGGCCGGTGGGGTGCCTGGCTGGCCTGCCGTGCCCCGTCCTGCTGCGTTGGGTGGGGGGCGCGGGCCGTGTTTTGGGCGCTCCTGGCTTCTTGGTTTGCCTTCTGGCCGGTGGCCCCTGCTGGGCCCGGGCGTTGTCCCTTGCCGCTGCCGTGGCCTGGGGGGCCCTGAGGTGTTGTGCTTGCTCTGTCCTGGCCGGGGTCGACGGTTCCCCTCTTTGGTGGAGGTTTTCATGCATGCCAGATCCACCACACCAGCATCTATCAAAATTCAAACACAATCTGCTTCTTCCTCTGGTCGTTGAATCGGTGGAGGCTGATGTCTGTGGATCTCACTCTGCTTCATCTATCCTTCCTTCCTTTCCTCAGTCTCTCCTTTGGTCTCTTGAGGTCTCCCTAATTTGTTGGAATTAAGATGTTTCTGGGGTTGGTGGAAGACTCTGGTTGGTAACCCGGTGGGTAGTAGGTAATGTCTGGTCGGTGCTGGATTTCACTTTCCTTTCTTTTCTTTGATCCTTCCTCGGGACTCCTGACAACCTCACGACTCTAGCTGGATTCTGAAGTATTCGGTTTAGGTGAAGGGTATGGGATTATAATAGGTTTTAGCTGAACTAATGAGTACACACTCACACGCACACATGCACACACACGTACACACGCACATGCACATACTCACCCACATTAAAATTAAAAAGAAAAAAAAGAGCAATGATGATGACCGAATGAACAATACCGAGCTCTTAGAAAAAAAAAGGAAAAAGGAAAAAAAAGGGAAAAAAAGGGGAAAAAAGAAAGAAATAGCTCTCACATAATTGAAATCCGCTCACAAGGTCATACTAAAATGTCCTATTATAATACAGTATATTCAAATAAAAATGTCTGTAGGGTGCATGAGGGTGGTTCAGGGGACGTGTTTGATAGCGCTTCAATAATGTGTATGAGTGCATTTCAGTAGTGTGCATGAGAGTGATTCAGTAGTACTCATGAGAGCTTTTCATTAGTGAGCATTGAGAGCATTTTAATCGTGAGTGAGAGTGTTCAGTAGTGACCATGAGAGCCTTTCAGTTGTGGTCACGAGAGCGCTTCAACACTTTTTATGAGAGCATTTAAGTAGTTTCAATACACTGTGAGAGCATTTCAGTAGTTTGTATAGCAGATTAAGTCAGTAGTGAGAGCATGTCAGTAGTGGTTGTGAGAGTATTGCTGGAGGGGTATGAGTGGGAAAAACATCACTAGAGTGGCCATGAGAGGGTTTCAGGTGGGTGTAAACAAAAATCCAGTTCAATGTGAGAGCATTTCAATAGTGTATGAGTGCAACATTTTCAGCAGTGTGTAGAAGATCCTTTCAGTAGTCTGTATGAGAGGCAATCCTGAATTATATCCCCGACGGCTTCTCATGGCGAAGCTGCTTCTCTCGTTTTTGACATGAGGCAATCAGTGACAGAAAGAACAAAGTTGACGGTCATGTCAAGGGAGAGGCACTTACGAGGCAAAGCATTAACGACCTCGCCGTCTCCATCTATAGCTGCTTCCGTCCAACGTCAACGACAGGAAGTGGCAATAATGCACAGGAAGCAGTCACATGGTTAAGCCAGGGGCCAGTCAAATTGTCTCTGGCCTTTCCAGTTGAGATGACTCACAGTTCAAGGTTAACGGCTCCCTCCTGGGGCCAAAGTGCTTGGCCCTCTATTATGATGGGCTCAAAATATTTTTTTATATACCACTTGTGCTGTGCAAGGTCACTAGCACTTCAGACCTAGCATACAACACACTGACAGAACTGAACACCACAATCAAAACGGCAATCGAAAGCTCTCCTGACTGAACTTTGTTGTCAGGCTTTTGTTTTATCGCTCTCAAAGGACAGACAGGTTAACATGTTGCATTAATGGTTTTACCAAAGATCCTGACTCCATCCACCACGAAGTGTCTGATTGAGTTGTACAATGAGAGAACGAGTATTTAAAGCCACTGTCGGTCTTCCCTCGCACCCTGCCAAGCGCTCAGTGTCCACTTACGTCCACCGGAGTGGGTTGAGATTGTGGAGTCAGCACTTCGCCCACACACATACTAGACCCAGACTCCAGCCTACTGACATGATCCTATATGATATTGACGTGATTGCAAACTATGTGTATGCGTCTCCCCCTTGGGACTCCCCCATGACTCCGATCAAGCTGCTTCTGTCTGACCAATTGTCTGTCTTCCTGCATTACGTGTATAAGTCTGAAACATTCAAATGTGTATCTTTAAGAATTCATTTCAGGTCACTGAAATCTATTGCTAGCTCATAATGCTGACTGTGTGGCGCAACATATGCTAACCTCATCCAATGTCTTTATAACATGAAATCCGCTTCCTTACCAAACACTTAACGACGTTGGCTAGTTGGGCCCATAAAAGTCATTTGTACAAGGCTTCTAAAAAGGTTTTTGATGTTTATCAAGCCCAGTACAAAAGGGAGAAGGTCAAAAATAACCGGCAAAGATGGGAGGCCGACAGGGGGGAAGAGCTGTTCCCTTTCCCCGGGGTCATTGCCAAATACGGTCACGGCGCTAGCTCCCCCGCGGCTCTTTTTGCGACGTTGGTGCCATCGCTTGCTTGGGTCGAGATGAATTCAAAAACAGTCCACAGCAAAAGGGAGTTATTTTTTGCGAGGTCTCACAAATGCTCCTTTTGGAGTTCCCAAGATACGCGGCCGGCTAGGAGGGCCTGAGAGGAAAGCCCAACTGGGTAGTGGCCACTCCAGATTTGGGGTAGTGCCCTACCACATCCAGTTTGGACTGTTGTTTTTCTTTTTTTCCAATATTTATCTTACATGTATGTGTGAAATATGTTTAAAGAATAACATACAAAAGTGTACACAAAAAACAAATGTGTAGCATTTTGATTGCTCCTGCCTGCCCCCAACTCTGCAGGCATGACCAATCGCTTAATCCAACTTTGACACGATAGGTGTCACTCCCCTGTTATTGTATTCAACTGTTAAACCAAAATAATCCACACCGGGGATTTGGAGGAAGCTGGTGCTTCTTTAAATTTTCATCTATGAAATCCTCTGCTCGTGCCAGTGGTTTTACCATGAGCTGGACTTAGAAGCCGGATACATTTACAACTGTGAGTGGGTGAATGCTACTACTTCAAGTACCGTCCCATAATCCTGTTAGTGCTTTTTGGAGGTGCACTGAGTCTCGTGGGCATGGATGGCAAACTGTTTTTTTGATTGTTTGTTTTTTAATTAGGTCTTGCTAATTCTGCCTAGCAACAAGTGACTGCATTCGTGTGTCGCGACCAAGACGACTCTGAGTGATTCAGTCCGTCTGAGCGAGTCTGTAGCTAATGTTGTCCATCAGTTTTATAATAAATCTATATTTATTATTATGATTTATATAATTTCTATATCTATATATAATCTATATTGCATGTAAAAAATAAAAAAAAACACTACATGCAGTATTGTTGGTAGGTAGCCTGAGGGATGCTTCATGAAAGGCTAGCCCTCCTGAACTTTGTCCCTCGTGACAATTGCGTTCCTTCAGGACTCATGACATTAAGTGCCGGTGTGTGCGTGTAAATGTGTGAGTGTGTGCGTGTGTTTGTGTGTGTGACGTAACATAAGCCATGCCCTGATTTTGCACAGCTGGGCTTCTCAGTATTCCAGATTACAATAACGTCACCGCCTCGCCTCCGCCCCCTGCTCTTCTCTCCCAGTTGCAGCACACGCTCCACTGAACTCACATCCACAAACACACAAAGTCCAATGATGTCACTGAACTCGCACTCTGTCTTCATCTGCCCGGCGCATGGTGTTATCATGTTTGCCCTGGCGCATGTCGCTTCCACTCTGCATATTTACCCATTGTTTTTTTTTTATTCATTTTATAACATCCTGCTTCCCTTCCCTCCTTCTCGCTGACTCACAGAGCTGATACAAGGAGGCCCGGCGAAATTTAGTGCACAGCACTGCATGGCCAGATGTCAAGCTTTTATTTAGACCCAAATGCACTCTTATGAAAGCAACTTGAGTGTTTGGAAATAAACGGTTTGTTGGCTGGTCTGTGCGCCACGCAAGGGAATGAGATGACAGTGGACTGCAGTGGGGTTGGAGAGACATTTGGCATGTGTGTGTAGGAACCATATTTGTATTTTCATCTGTGCTTGCTTAATTTTGGTATGTTTGCATGTGTTTGGACTGTAATTTATGGCTTCCTTTCTTGAATACATCAGCTTATGCACACTCGGCAAATATGTGCCTGAATATGCTCGTTTTTGGCTCCATGGTTGCAAATTTTTGCATTCTTGTTGCTTGGTTAATACAATGATTCCCACTATATCATGAATGTGTAGTTAACAATTAAAGTTAAGATATTGTCTACGCTCTCAAACGCGATGGGTGTGCCCGCTATGAAACCACACCCATTTCAACCGGCAACCGGCAAGATCATATCACTACCACAACATGAAAAGCGGATATAACATTCTCTTGCATCTTTCTTTCGGGGCTTCCTGCAGGCGCTAGCCACCAGCTAGCTCATGAGCTAAAAAGCTTGGGCCGAAGGGCAGGATTTTAGCTGCATCCAAAAAAATCTGAAAACCTGGAAAACAGATGAATACTCTTTATCTGTCTTGTATGCAAACATGTCTAATGTACCTGGAAAAAAATCTCTGAAATCACTTTACAGCGTCTGTAATTTGTTTTAGTTGTTTGAAGGATTGTAATGACCATAACGTCAAAGCTATGATCCATTAGCCTGACAATAGTGCTTCCCCCTTATACGTTAGCATTAAAGTAGGGAACTAAGGAAAATATTGTCATAACTTTTTTGATGGAACATTGACTTAAAACTAGTTGAATGGTACCTTTGCCATGGCCTGAGGGGGTCTGTATCATTTTTACTGGAACTAAGCACCTTTGAGGAGGATGGTAGGAACATTGCCACACATAAAACTACAAATGTACTGACTGCTTTATGGCAGTTAGGTTCGATTGGACATTTTTGTATTTAAATATGCAAATTTAAATAAATTCAAATTTTAAAGAGTGAGAACAAAGAGCTGTGTTTTAATAAGTTTAAATGTGTTTAAGAGGGGTAAAACTATTTTGAAAATGTTGTCTTTTTATGATCTTTCCATGTTGCATACTTTCAACTAACACAGATGTGTCTGGAACATAACCCCCTGATAAACAGGGGGTACACGGTATTACGTTTCACACACTTGCCCGTAAATACAGAGCCAGCAACCGATATGTTGCCATGTTGACATCACTACCTGTCCCTGTGCCACAGCTCGTCACGCAAAGATGCCGGAGTCGGGGGGCCCATGCACGTGTTAGTTTGTTGCCACTGGCTTGTATCGCTGTCGGGGTGCGGGTGACGAGCCTCCAAAGCATCTAAACTGGGCTGCCGGCAACATGTGCCATTGACGTCAGCGATACACCAATACACAGAGTAACTACCTGGATCAAAGCTCTACTGAGGTAAGCAGAGATGAAAAAGAGCTCAGTTTTTAGGTCCCAGGCGGAGATGAAGCTCGTATGCCGTCTCCTCCTCCCCCTCCTCACCCTCCTTGTTCATGGTGTCATGAGTCAACAGGCAACAAGAGCACGAGAGGGGATATGACACTGCTGCTTAACTGGGTCAGCCGGGGACACACCGCGGCCGTCAACGCCGATTGAGGTTAACCTCTGGCCGCCTCCAAATCGGAGGGACTGAGGGATTAAAATAAAACTTGACTGGATCGAATTTTCCCACAGCAGGGGTGAAATATTTGCTTGCTGGAGATGTATTTTGTAAAATTTGGTAATAAAAGAAGAGTTGACATGATTGATCTGTGTTCATCCTAATAGAGTGCTTTTGTTGGGTCATTTTGTGAGTAGCCAGTGAGGATGGACAAAATTTTACATTAATTTAGAAATTGAGGATTTTGTACATTTTTAACATGGATATTTAGAAAGTCAGTATATCTCTGTTTAATCAGACAATGGCAAAATGGCAAATGTTCTGAGCTAAGCTTTTAGAACAAAACAAAATCAATTTAAGTCCAGCCTACTTCTTCCTGTTACTCCTGGAGAAGTAAATGCATGTTTTAGAGTTGCGTTGAATGTACCAAAATTATGGACGCGCTAATTCCGCCAACCTGGGAAATTCACTCCTTCACTTTTTCCTCTCGTCTGTGCTGTAAAAATATACGATTGAAACCACAACCTGTTATTTTTTTTGTCCAAAATGATCTTGTGCTATTTTGATTTCCAACTCATTGAGCCTGAATTAACTAAGCTTATCGATGCAAATGTTATTTCTTAACAAGACTCCCACACAGTCCAACTTGATGTGATGCCATTTTTAGTCCTAATCTCCAAACACGCCTCTCGTCTTGTCGTCGGTCTCCCAGCGTCCAGATAAAAGGTTTAATGGTGTCATTTGGCCTGCTAATGCCTGTTTATTGCTAGGAAGGAAACAATTTGCTAAGTGGAATATATGATGAGCGGAGGAGAAGTGAGATAAAGAAGGCCGACTGTACTAGATCTCGCCTGACTGGCCCCATTCCAGGAATTATTTACTCTATGGCAGTCAAACCATAAAGAGGCTGTGTATTGATTGGACAAGAGAAACCGGGAAATTCTCTGGCAGTCTTCATGGAAACGTAATGATGGAAGCAAAAGAGGGCGTGACTCTCGCTGGGTTTTTACTCACTTCCTGTTTGAGAGATCAACGGCGACAAATAAGATGGAAACGTACAATAAAATGGGTTTTGGGGATTAAAAAGACGGCAGCCGCTGGCGATTGGAAGCACACAACATCCACCCCCACTGCGCCTCGGAGGATGCAGCGATAACAAGGACACAGCAGGTGAGCCATTCTCGTCTCCTGTCCATTCTGGGAGGAACGAGGGAACCGGGGGATTTCACCGAGCACAGTTGAGACCTAAAATCAATTTTCACACGTGATTGAGGAAGGGAAGTGAATTCTATGCAAGGCACACACAAACGCACACACACTCACGCACACACACACAAAAAGGCTGCTGGCTGGAGTTAGCAAATTGCTAATCCAGTAGGTGTGTGATGATATATCGATATAGCAATAAATCGTGATACTTTGTCTCCCGATAGATTATCAATACGCTCACGCAAATATTGCGATATTTGTAGTTAATATACAGCCACTATAACAGCTCCATTGTTCATGACTTATAGATCAATTACTTGGCAGGCCGCTAGGGGGAGCTCCTCATAAGAGTGGCAGGGAAATGTACGGAAGTTTTCAGGCGAAGAAGACTCATGAGCTTACTTTTACTTGTGTAAGACATTTATTATCTGTCCAGCAACTGACTTGACGTAACATTTTAAAACATATTTTATGGTTCAACTTTTTGAAGCACACAATTTCTGAGGAATATTAATATTGATTTAATTGGATTTAATATTTAAAGCTACTGAACGTAGAATATTCCATTTCGAATCACTACTGCCAACTGCTGATGAAAAATGAAATTGCACATACCGTTCTTCACATACACACCACGCACATTACGTCACATCCGCAGACAGGGCGCGGGAAATTCTAACCCGAATCCAGTCTGAAAACTATTGCCCATAGGCTTGCAGGAGTGCACATTATGAACAGCTAAGGTGTTTAATCTACTAATTAGAAGGGATTTCAGTCATATTTGGTCAAATAAAAAGCTTATTGTAAAGTTATTTTTGGGGAAAAAGTTCCATGTTGGAGCTTTAAGTAATTTTATTTATTTACTTTTGCAATGTTACACACAAAAGTTGTCACATTTTATAAAATGAAACAACTCACTACGTAACTGACTGACATGTTGCATGACAATAGTGTTTAAGAAAGACATACATTTGTTCACAGAAAGTGGTCTCTGTTAAGAAGACATTTGTATTTATTAAAAAAAAAAATACACTTAAGTACTCATGGTAAAAAATACACCAGTTTTAATATTTTGTTTCAGTGATGGTACAAAAAGAAACAAAAATAATATATATATATATATATATATACAAAATCATTCTCACAATTGTTTCCTTCCTTTGGCGTTTATTGCTTATCCGCCTTCCAAGTCATTTAGAGGAATTTTAGTAGCGATGCGCTTTCGAAAGGTATGTTAGACACACACGTGCACTTCTTGTCTTTTCAGGTCAGCTCTGTAGAGAACACTTTACCGTAATGAGCTGCTCCACTTTCTCGACAGATGGAAAAACGCACTCCGCCACACCGCGCTCCTTGGTGCGGCCATCTTAGCCGTTGCCGCCGCATCACAAGCCGTCAACCGATCGGGGCAAGGCCGGCCAGAAAGGGTGGGGGCGCAGTGGAAAAAAACACGCCTTCATCAATATTGCAGCGGCAAAGCTGGTGAAAGGCAACACCGAGCGGCCAACATATTCCATCATGTCATTGGGACAGCAGATCGAATGCCTCGGCCTGACATGCCAACATTGTTACCTGAACAAACCGTGATGCAAAGGTGCCTTCATTATTCATGCGCGGCTTCTTTGAAGGAAAAGCCGAGCGAGCAACTGTTCCGGCGTACAATTATGAGCAACAAGTAGGTCAGACCGTGAACGTGAACGTGAACGCCGGCTTGTCAGAAAAGAGAGATTGTCGTCATTTTCCAAATGAAGCAAAAAAGAGGAAGGCAAAGAGGCTAACAAAACTTCTAGAACGGCGAGTGCAGGTGGTGGTATGCATGGTGAGCAGAGAGCTAAGACAGAATGGGGGCATGCCAATGAATGTTCATTTGTGAACATTTTATGAGTGGAAAGGCATCATTTTCTAACAGATTCCATTCAGTGCATCACAGCAACGACTGCAACTAATGAAGGAATCCATGTGAGCTCTAATTAGCTTCGCCCGTGCTAATTCCTCCACTCCAAACAATGGCAGTAATTTGAGCACAGTAGGCTTGCACACACACACACCTTTCATCCTCTCATCTTATTGGTCCGTGTTAGAATGTTGTCGCTGCTGCCGCATGTTTGTGTGTGTGTGTGTGTGTGTTTCTTTGCGTGGTCCGACCGAGGTCAGGGTCAGTGCGCTTTCAATCTGTGCTGTTTTCCAAGCCACTCCGAGGACTTTGACGCATCACTTTTTCTATCTATTATTCACAAGTGGCAAGACCTTCAAGTGTGTGTGTGTGTGTGCGTGTGTGTGTGTGTGTTTGTATGCCTCTGCAGCGCGGTTCATAATTCTCCTGCATGTTACTCGCTGATATCATGTGAACCCCTGTTGCATAATCACGCTGCGGTTGCACAACAACCCCTGAATTTGGGGATATTCGAACGGCCTGGTTTCATAAGCAGGCGGCTAAGCCTTTGCGGCGGGAACAATACATTTTTGGGGGCTCCTCTCTGTGAAGAGCAAAATGGCCGAATGTGTGTGTGTGTGTGTGTGTGTGTGTGTGTGTGTGTGTGTGTGTGTGTGTGTGTGTGTGTGTGTGCGTGTGTGTGTGCGTGTGTGTGTGTGTGTGTGTGTGTGTGTGTGTGTGCGTGCGTGTTGCTACCAGGCCCAAGGTGGGGTGACTGGCCTCGGTGCTATCAGTGCAGCGCAGCTTGTTTACCCTAATGAACACGACACGGCCAATTGCATACTGATGCCACAGCGGAAACAATGCCAGTGCACCTCATCGGGACACAGTCAACAATGCGACTGGACCTTTTGATTTCTTTGTGTCGGGGCTCATTTAAATAGGACTTTGGTTTTATTGTCTGTATTGACGCAGGCAGAAGACTTGTGCTAATACTGCAGGGGCGAGTGCAGCGAACGCTCAAATCCAGTAGCTAAAGCTTTAAATCTGTCCAAACATGTTTTTTTTTTTTTTTTACTTATTTTGGACCAATAGGAAAATAGTTAATATGAGAGAAGCGGGGGAAACAAACTCCCCTTCATCCAATAGTAGAGCTTCTTAGTTGTTTACTCAAATCTCTAAAATCCCTCTGTGAGCATTTATTCAGCCAATGTGTCTGCAACGATGCGGCAGTGCCATGGCGTGCCTGTGCCCATTACATCATGGTGAGTGGCAAGGAGGCAAGACCCCCCCCCCGCCTCACTTTATACATACACACACACACAGTCACACACGTGATCTCGCTGTCACAGCTCAGAAGCACCTCCACGCTGATCTGATGATAGATTTTGCGGTCAGACGAGTCCCATCCCCCACTAGCATCCCGTGACTTCCTCGCTATGTCATATTCCAAAGTTCAACATTGTGACATTTTTACATGTACACTGCCCACTCGGTACCAAAGCTGCTTTGAGCTCTTCGCGATGACATCACCCTGGTTGTCATCAGTGGGCATGGGCCAGACCATTAGGTGAGTAACAGGGGGGAGATTTCACGCAAATCACAATACTTTTAAACTCACTTTCTTTCCAATGAGACAGACTCAATCAACTTTTACAATTAACTACTACCGTCACTAAACTGATACATACCCTCATCAAAAATAAAGTTCAAAGACATTTCTTTGATTTCCCCTATTCAAAACCTCATCCAACCTAAAGTGGACCTTGTAAAAAGGCTAAAATTTGTTTTAAAAATTAGGATTTTTTTACTATGAAAAATATTTAAAATATATTTAAATAGGCAGCACGGTGGCTGACTGGTTAGCACGTCCGCCTCCCAGTGCAGAGGACGTGAGATTGAGTCCGGGCTTCGGCCTACCTGGGTGGAGTTTGCATGTTCTCCCCGTGCTTGTGTGGGCTTTCACCGGGTACTCCGGTTTCCTCCCACATTCCAAAGACATGTCAGGTTAATTGAACACTCCAAATTGTCCCTAGGTGTGATTGTGAGTGTGGTTGTTCGTCTCTGTGTGCCCTGCGATTGGCTGGCAACCAGTTCAGGGTGTACCCCGCCTCCTGCCCGAAGCCAGCTGGGATAGGCTCCAGCACCCCTGCGACCCTTGTGAGGAAAAGCGGCCAAGAAAATGGATGGATATATTTAAATAACATTATATTGAATTTTCACTCATATAAAGGAAACTCACCAAGAGATAGTGAGGTTGCACTTTCATAAAGAGAAAAAAATCTGACAGTGACTTTTGGTGAACTGCACTACTGTGCATGGCCTAGGGCGATAGAAAAGAAAAGTCATATAATTTCATTTCATTTAGAACATAATTGCTGCATAAACAGCATACCGTGTACGGTGTTACGTGTACATCTGATTTTGTCAATAAAAATGCATTTACTGAGAAATTAAGAAAAATATGTTTAATTTTTTATTTTATTTTTTCATGTTAACATTGAAGACTTAGTGCATAGTCCAAGCCCAAGCCATCTACGAAGTATACTTCATTAAACTTCTAGGAAGACTGTCTCTCTTTAGCGTCCATCTTACGGTTGAAGAGGAGTTGAAAGTACAAGGCTTTACACTATGATGAGACAATCCAGGTCACACCCTCATGACGGCAGAAGTTTCCGAACGTCACACCTGTGCGTACAGCGTGTCAGAGTGACATGGCGGACTGCCGTTTAGTGCTTAGCTGTTCGCTCATGTGTCCTCCTGAGAGAAACTGTGCTTTGCAAATAGCAAATTGTTAGCAGTAGCATAAATGTCGAAAATCAAACACTAAGGTAGCTAGCTAAAATATTTTTTCTATGATATTATTCTCATAATATTCAGAGTTTTTTCTTAAAAAATAACCCTACTGTATTCTTGTAATATCAAGTATTTAATCATAGTTATTAATTGCATCACAAGTTCCTGAAATGCTATGACGTTTTTCTAGTAAAATGCTATCACAATTGCAAATGTTTTCTCTAATAAATGGGATGTTTTCTAATGATTATCCACCAAATGGCAATATATTTCCCATTCAAAGCATGCAGCAACATTTCAGATGTTTCTGGCATTTTTATTTTTTCACTAGGAACACCAGTGTCCTTTACATACTCATTGGGAAAATATGAATTTTATTTTTTGGACTGTCCATCAGATGGCACTAATTTCTCCATTCAAAGCAATGCAGCAACATTTTACAATTTTTTCCTGTTTTTCTCACCATCCCATCCCATTTTTGACATCTTAAGGTTCAGGTTAAGGTTCAGATTATTTTGCTTTATTGATAGCCCCCTGTTGTTAAGATACGGTATCTGTGACATTTTCACCACTTTTTACCACCAGGATTAACTTCCATGACTGATTCCGCAAATGCCAGCCAGTTCGAGTCATGCCGCAGAAACATGCGTCATTGTGTAGGCCGGCTCTCAACGATAACTACTTAAAAGTACTTGACGATCGCACGCGTCGGCTACTTGGCCATTCAGTCCAAGAACGAAGCCCTGATGCGAAACAAGGTGTAAGTTTCACACAAACACTGGTTCGCCTACGCCAATGTTTTCTTGCCTTCTGCGCCAAACAAAACAAAATAATTTTGCATACATTACAAGGATAAAAGTATTGGACCGCCTACAGGAAGTGCTGTTTCTACTACTCCAGGAAGGCTTTTGAGAAGATCTGTGGGACTTTTAACCCCTCCCCCACATCTTCTTGAAGGACTTTCCAGCTCGCTGACACAATGTTACATTAATAGTGAAACAGTTTTTAGCATGGCTGGCATTAATCTAAGCATCTGGGAAGTACCCCCACCTTTCTGAGTGGGTGGAAGTCCCCCCTTAGCCAAACCAACCCCCACCCCCACTTCTTGAAGGACTTTCCAGCTCGCTGACACAATGTTACATTAATAGTGAAACAGTTCTTAACATGGCTGGCATTCCTCAAAGGACAAGATCGGGGAAGTACCCCCACCTTCCTGAGTGGATGGAAGTCCCCTCTTAGCCTCCCCCAGCAGCTCAACTTCAGCCCACCATTTGTTAAAAATACCCCCACGCTGGTCCTGATGACAAACGTCTCCAAGGTGATGAGGGATAACAGGTCGTCAGGGAGGTCAGAAGTGGGATATTCAGGGTGGTGGGGGGGCACAAGTGGCTGAATTTGGGTGGTTTGGGTAGGGGAAAGGAGAAGGGCAGCTGCACTGGGAGGAAAATCCCACTCATCTTTCTCCGACACTAAAATGAAATTGGAGCACATTAAAGGAACATTTATTTTAAATTGAATCTCATCTTTTATGACAGCTCCACTTCTCCTTTTTTTGCAAGGAGTGTGAAGGTGCAATGGAAATATCTAAAGTGAGATGTGAGAAAATGTGGGAGGAAGTGATTTTTATACATGAGAGGTTGATCAAAGGGGAAATCCTTAGGGTCCAAATGCCAGTCTTTTTATGTCTTCCAACTCAGTAACCCCCTCCTCCTCACGTCCCCCTGAAGTGAGAGTATTTTGAGGGTGCCGGTGACCCCTGGCTGATCCCAAGCACGTACTGGCGACTTTTGTCCCCTTTTGGATGTATCCGTGGGTTTTCACGTCTTTCATTTCATTCATTTGCCCTGACTGGTATGCAAAAGATAAGCAGCTCGCTCTGAAAGCAAGCTTGGACAAATGGGCTGTGTGTGCATATTTCAATAAATATGAGAGTGAATAAATGCCCACATGCTGGAGCGCACTCAAATGGGTCAGGAAATTAACAAGCAGCAATGCAGAAGAAACCATTGTGTGTGCGTGTTTAGTGGAGCTCTTCATATTCTAATTGGAAAGGGATGAATGAGGCCTGAGCGTGGTTCCACTCCACAGCGGAGTCACCAAAAGGCAATTTGCCGCTCTAATTTACGGCCTTCAATGACTCTCACCTCCCGCAAGGTTTGACTGCGGAGGCATGCGCAACAGGAAGTGGGATGCGCCATTGTGATTGGCAAAGCTAATGGCCGGCCCGGTCCAGCCTGGTTAATGGTGTGCAAGCAGAAAGGTTAACATCCGCACATCATTCCTCAAACTCCATTTGAATCTCTATACACCCACAAGCAGATTTCACCTAAGCGGTGGCGGGCCGCCGTGGGTGAGTGGGACCTCCAGGGAACCGCCTGGCAGTTGAGAAGAGACTGAGATGCAACTCAACACGATATAGTTACACAAAGATGGAAGGATGAACGTGCTACTTGTTAGGCCATCTGCTTGAGGGTCCAGAATAATAATTACACTATGACATTAACAATGTAAATTTACAAGAATAGAGTTTTATGGACTATAAAGGAGGGTTTTTTACAGTTGGATTTTAATTTTTTTAATATTAGCAATATTCATTGAAATCTATCTTTACTGTCATAATATTATTTTTACCCACAAAAAATAGCTAATTTTTTAAATAACATATTAATATATCAATAGACAATACTCAATTCTTTTAGTACTTTATTCTAATTTCTTTTTCTTAAAAATAATACATTTTTACTCTCGTAATATGAAGACTTTTCTTCACAAAATGTGACTTTATTTAGACCTTTCACGTGACTTCTTTCTAAAAAAAAAATATATATATCCTAAAAAAAGTGTAATCCTATTTAAAAGATAAAACATTTTATCTTTTAAATAGGATTACACTTTTTTTTTAACTTGAAAAATATTTCAAACTGTATTCCAAAAAGTCCTAATTTTGAGGATAATTTTGTTCTTACAGTAGTTGTGAAAGTTTTCTGCTTTTGTGTGTGTGCTGTGTAGGACTGCATTTTACTGATCCCAGTGGCTAAATCCCGGATACCGGAAGGAGCTGCAATAAAGTAATTATGATGACCAAATGTTTAATTCTTGACATTTTATTTCATTATGTTATTACTGTATGTTTTTAGAAAATACAATATTATAGAGCAGGGTTCACCAATTCCAGTTAAGATGTTTCTGCCTACCAACACCTGAAACTAAAGATCAGGACCGTTTTCAGACATGCTGATGAGCTGATTATATGATTCAGGTGTGAAACATCTAAAACCTTCAGGAGTCCGGGCCTTAAGGACCGGAATTGGTGAACCCTGTTATAAAATATTTTCCATGTTTAAAAAACACATTACAGACATTTTGGTTTGGTTTTCCAGTGAAGCTGGAATGGATAAATGGCATTTACATTTATTTCAATGGGGAAAGATGATTTGATCATTAAACTTGTATCTCAAAGCCCTACTCTATTACATGTTTAAGGGCGTTTATATTAGGGTTTATTTCGAGGTCTTATACACACATGCACACACGCGCGCACACACGCACACATACTGGTTCTTTTCTTCCTCCCTGGCGTCTCTTGTTCCTGCCGCCATCCAAACAAGACAGTGAGGGTTGCAATTACGGGAAGGAAAACGTTTATTTATAGCTGGCCCAGGATCAGCGGCAGAACAACTACCGGTAGCCGTGTGGCATTGAAGGGGGCCGAGAGTGAAGGGGTGGGGGGCGGTGTGGTGGCTAGCAAGAGGTGGGTGTGGTTATATTTAACTGCACTGTGATGTCAACATGTGGCATGCGACGTTTCCATGGTTTCCCCTCCGAGACTCGCTTATCAGTGCGGCACACAGGCGGACGGGGCGGGGACGGACGCTTCAACTGGAAGAAAATGCAAAGATGAACCCGCTGGTCTCGAACATCCCACTCTGAACTTCCCCTGCCTGACATCCAACCTCTGTTGTTCTTTTTTTCTTTTCTTTCTTTTTTTTGAGAGAGGTCAGTATTGTTCATTCGGTATTCTTAACAATTCAACATGTCATCATCATTGCTCTCTTTTGAGGTGTGGGGGGGGAGTATGTTTGTGCTCATAAATTCACCTGAAACCTATTAAAAATCCCATACCCTTCACCTAAACCGAATACTTCAGAATCCCGATGAGTCGTGAAGTTGTCAGGAGACCCGAGGAGTGATCAAAGAAAAGAGAGAAAAGTGAAATCCAGCACCGACCAGACACCACCTACTACACACAGGGTTACAAACCAGAATCTTTCACCAACCCCAGAAGCATATAAATTCCAACTAATTAGAGAGACCTCAAGAGACCAAAGGAAAGACTAAAGAAGGAAGGAAGGATAGATGAAGCAGAGTGAGATCCACAGACATCAGCCTCCACCGATTCAGCTACCAGAGGAAGAAGCAGATTGTGTTTGAATTTCGGTAGATGCTGGTGTGGTGGATCTAGCATTGGCATGAAAAACCTCCACCAAAGAGGGGAGCCGTCGACCCCGGCCAGGACAGGGCAAGCACGACCCCCCAGGGCCCCCCAGGCCTTGGAAGCGCCAGGGCACAACCCCCGGGCCCCGCGGGGGCCACCGGCCGGTGAGCAAACCCAGGAGCCCGGAGCGCCCCCCACCCCAACATGACTTGCGCCCTCAGCCCAACGCAGCAGAGCCCCCGCCGCCCCCAAACCTCCAGACACCCCCTCACACAACCTCTGTTTTTTTTTCTTCGCAATGTCCTGATTGGCCGCATTGTTATTAGCATTAGCTGATTACCTTAATAAGGCCTTTGAGGTGCAACGCTGGATTAAACACGGGGTGTCATTAGTCAATTAAATGAGGGTCCTCCTAATTGGCTGTCTCGGCCCTGGAGTGGGAGTTATTAATTTCATTGCCAAAATTGTGTGGACCCTGCAATGAGTCAATGGGCACGCTAAGAAAAATGTTGAATTTGATTGTTGATTTGTAACAGTAATGCGCTACATTGAACATTTCTTTCTAATTAAAATTAAAAATACCGTCCTCAACCTAACAAAATGGCATCATTTGATTACACTGAGGACAGCACAGTGAGGTTAGTCCCGAGATCAATGTTCCTAAAAAAAAACAATCCAAAAACATGTTAGCCCAAGTGTAGACTCTAAATTCCCCACAGGTATCAATTTGAGTGTAAATGTCTTTGTGTGCTCTGTGATTGGATGGCAACTAATCCAGCACAAAATCAGTTGAGTTGGCACAATCCAACCTTGACTGTCAGCTTAGTTATTGTTATTATTTGAAGGGTGGTATGGTATTAAAGGATAGCCACTAAAATAACAATTATAATGCGCTTCCCCAGTAAGACAGCACGCGTCAGCACTCACAGAAGCCGCCTCAGGCAGAATTGGTCCAGCGAACAGTTTAATAACCCCCCGCTGTGTCGCTCACACTCGGGTTTAATGGCCCCCCTCGGAAGTCGTCACAGATCCCGTCAGGCGTGCGACACGGATGGCGCCGTGACACATCCGCCAACACTCGCCGCGTTATCTTCGGGTCCAGCCGAATTGAGTCCAAACGGGCAGTAAAGCGAGAGTAGGCAGAGACGGGGAGGGGAATCTTCCTCACTCCTGCTCCTCAAATGGCATCCATTGGCCAAAGCTCCTTAAGCTAACTGCTTTCATTAGTAGGACACTACGGAGGATGAGCGGTGTTGATGCTGCAGCTGCAACACTTGAGGGGAGAGCGAGATGTCAAGTGGGCCATGTGCAGTATTTACTCCTGACTTGAGCATATACAGTATAAAGGACATTTAATGCACTTATATGGGGCCTTGACTTTGTATTCAAAAGCATCATCAAGAAATTGTAAGCTTCACTGAAATAAGCAATAAGTAAGCAATGTCCACTTTTCTGTCCCCTTTATAACAATTTTTCCCAAAAAGATACAAGCAAAAATAATGACAACAGTGGTTATGCTAATGCTAACAAAATAATTATTTTCCTGCACTGTGGAGGGATGACGGCCAAGAAGATTTAGCCTGACAATTCTGTACGCAAATCTACAGTTTCATATACTGTACGCATTGGATGTATCATAAGTCATCATTATACATCACTATCAATAATATTATACTTGGCACTTATCTGAATATTTTTCGAGTTCTGACTAGGAACGGCTAATATGAGTTGGCGGCTGGTGCACAAAAATAATGTTATCATTTTTTAAAGTGTAAAGATGTATTTTAACAACCTCTTGCCGCTTATTATTTACTTACTATTTGTATCAATACATACCATATCTACACAGGCAGTTTACTGAAACAGGACAGCATGCTTTTTCTAAATACATAAAAAATAATATTGACAAAGTTGAGGTTAGCATGTTGACTTGGCCCACGGCCCACTACTTTTAGTAGCTAAATTATTGCTACACTCCCGGATGGCAGCTATTACTAATCGATAGGATAGATAGATGCTAAGCACTCCTTATACAACATGCTGCTGCCATAAGTAGGTCTATAGGAAGCACATATTGTACTGCATACAATATGAGTGAGTGCTAACTCTAATGAGTTTCTAACTGGAGAAAAAGGTCAAAGAGTGATTCAGACCTATTACTTGATGTCAAAAGAGGGCACAAAAATGAAAACTGGGAAAATAAAGTCATTACAAAAAAAAAAACTGGGAAAAATAAAGTCATTCCTAAAATAGCACCCCCCTCTTTATTATGCATGCATGTGCAGCTTTTTACCTCCCCCGCAAGTCAAAGGGCGCACAACAAGGGCACGTTATTAGTGAGCACGTGAGTCCTGTGTGACGTTTGCACCGAAATAGATCACAAGTCTCCTCCGGTGGGCCTTTTGACTCATCAAAGTGAATCTTGTCTCTGTAAATGCTGATCCAGAAATACAACAGAGACACAATGAATGAGGTGAATGCGGGAAGAAAAAAAGGCTGCTTTGAGTGACAGCCCCCCCGTAGATTTTCTATTTCAGGACTGGATTGGATTCATGGGAAGCATTCAGTTGAGTTGAGGATGAGGAAGAATAACGATTACCAACAGCCACATCCTCAAGTAGGGGGTGCAAACTTGTGCAACCACATGCTCTCATGTTGTTGTTTTTTATTTAACCTCTTGAAAATATTTTTTTTTCCTTTAGCCATAGTGTACAGGTTATCAGTCACATTCAGTTCCGGAAAAAATTTGGAATGAATTATCTTGGTCTCTTTTTATTACAAAAAAATGGCATTTCACAATGGGTATGTAGACTTATTATACTTGCTGTACTTACTGTAATTCCCATTTTTCTTTATTGCTGGTGTTGTCTATATATTATGCAACATGCTTAAGCTCCAGGTTTAATGTAAATTAGAAAGAAAATAAAGCTGGATTATCACAACCTAAACATTGTAATCATCACAAATGACCCATAAAGCTAATGTTGCTAAGGTTATCGATAGCTTAGCGCTACTACAATCATGTAGCATGCCTGTAGTACTGCATGTTACGCTACAGATGCGGCATAATCTCGCAATATGTTAATGGAGCAGTGTGCGTGCACGTTTGCAATCAATTACATGTGTGATGAAGCGTGCACATTTTTTTTGCATAGCCCCGCCCACCCAGGCACACACAGAAGCGTACATTTCTTTTCCACGAGCCTTCAAATTGATTTATCCACTTAATGCTCAGTGAGGTGTGAACTAAGTCCTACATACAGCTCCAGGCAAAATACACAATATATATATATATATATATATATATATATATATATATATATATATATATATATATATATATATATATAGAGAGAGACAGACGGACAGACAGACAGAATTTACGTTCATATTTCACATTCATGTAAACATAAACCATAATACATCAACCCCTCTTACTATTTAATAGCCTTTAGATAGACAGACACACACACACACGCTAAAACACACACACACGCTAAAACGCACACACCTCAACCATAACAATATATCATCCAAATAGCCTCTAATTATTTAGCTAATAAATATTTGTATCACATGTCCTGACTTTAACTTTCCTGTTTCTGGTTTTGATATTCTGTTGCCGTGGTGGCGGTGGTGCGAAGTGAGCATGATGAAACGTGACGGGCCGCATTAAGGAGCCGCAACCCATGCGCGGGACCCGGCACCACACACACGACGGGCCAGGGCGCACACACGCTTCCCTTCACGGGCCAGCTCACTGATGAGTTGGGACGTCCTCTCCTGCTCATCTGCCTGATAGGGAACGGCAACGGACCCACACCCCCTCGTTCGATGCACTACGGCGAGAACTAGTGTCCGTGCTATTAAAAGTGCCATCTTTCTAAAGCAGCATGTGTTTGAGCGTACAGATGGAATGACTTTTTAGATGTTCCAGTTAAGAGGCAACCAACTGGAAATGTTTGAGGGAGGACGGTCTGACTCCAAAATAAAGTGTAATTGCATTAAATATTACTATATCACAAATTTCATGCCAATAACAATCCAACATCTCGGAAGTGCTACATGTTTGGGCTGTGAAATGTAATAGCTCAATTGTTTGAAAGAGTAGCATCATTTCTCCTTTTCCTTCATTGGAGTCTGTTGTGAAATGGTGATGCCATTACGTGCCATATAAACTCAACTAAACTCAATTTTGTAGAAATCAAGCAAACAGCATTCGACAATTATCATAATATTGTGGTGGCCAACAAGAAAAAGACATTCATCTTTAAGGGAGGGGAGTATGTATGACAATTGATTATTTTTTTTTGCAAATCATGTCATCACTCTTCGTAAGAAAAATGACTGTTGACACAGCAAGCAGCAAGCTACTCCCTTTCAACCCTTTTATGCCTATTATGTCTTTAAACTCAGAAACATGTCTACTCCCTCCCATCCTTTAACAGCATGGATCCCTGGTGAATCTGGTGAAATGGGTCGCCATAACACAATTTAAATACTGTAGGAGTTATGTGCTCCCTCTTACGTGTTCCAGCTGAAAGGACGAACTTGCTGACTCCAAAGTAATTAAACGACAAACGTAATACCTCAAGTGTCCGAACAAGCAGAACCATTTTCTCCTTAAATGTGATTTAGTATTTGTCATTTAGAATTTTACTTTAAACGACGCCTGACTGAGGAAAATAATTATCTCAAAATAAAATATATGGTACTTAAATATAAACATCAAGTTCATTTCTCAGCTGGATACAAAGGTTTTGCAGTCATATCTACAATCATACATTTCTCATTTCATTTATGATCAATGATCTTTCGAGGATAGAAATTTTGTAGTGTGACACCAAAATCCAATTTTTCAAGTTCTTTCGCTGTGTGAGCCCTCCTCAGAAGCGCTAAAGGATGGGTAAGGATGCCATGTGTATCGTCTTCAGACTCTTAACAATCGGTATGCATCATGGCGGAGGCTCCTTTTTAAAAAATGTAATCTGTCAAGGATTAGCGGGCGCCCGAGCTCCAGATTTGACCCAGCATTATAATCCTTTGTGTTGATCTAACGTAATCTGATTTCTCTCAATTACTTTGTCTCCCAAATACTCGGAGGCAGACGCTAAAGTGAACAATGGAGCTGGCCGGCGTGCTGCTTGAGTCGTCGGTATCGTATAACTCTAATTTAGCGCAAGATGATCTTGGAAAATGCAACCGTAATCCAATATTTTCCCACGTTTTTTGCGCACAATCAAATAAGATCAAATACGAGAGGTGTATTTAAAAAAATCTCCCTTTGTGATGGTAATAAAGCTCCATTTCGATTAGCAGTCAGAGAAATGAAAAAATAAACAGAGTTAATGTGGTTACACTAGTGTGTTAATTACTGGGAATGTGAACCAATCACAATCAAACAGACATTAACTGTGGCTCAGCACACGGCTGCCAACATTTAAAGGGTCTCTGATATTCTAGTTGACTTTTCCTGCCATTTTTTTTAAGAGCCAGGAAGGTTTTGTGCTAAAATTGACTGCTAGTTGGAAATGTTCATAATTTCCTACATCTTGACAAAGCAACCTTTGTTTCACTGCACCATAACACTTTTTGGTTTTGTAACATTTAAAAATGTTGAATTATTTGGGAATAATTCTAATTGTATGTTATTGGTTTTGTTTTTGTTTTTTAACATTTTCCATCATGAATGGGACCTAGAACAATTGGGGGGAAAGGGATATTTTCAACAGGAGAAATAGAAATAAACAATAAGAATGAGGGCCAAAAAGTCAAAAATGTGTGAAAATGTGTTATGGGTCAAAGAAACCAAGGTTACTGGAGCGAAATATAAACAGTTCAAAATAGCAGTCAGTGTTAGAACAAAACCTCCAGGCTTCTTTCTGCGAGAAAGCAAAAATAAAATAAAAATCTGAGTACAGGGGTATGTAGACTTTTTAAATCCACTGTGCTTTATAATTTGGAGTTGGAGATACTTTTACGTCAGCATGGCTGCCACTCCCCTCCACTCACAGGAGCTAATCTTTTAGCAGTGGAATCATCCGACCTAAAAATGACATCAATGGAGGATTTGATCATATTCAGACAAGAAGTGGAAGATGAAATCAGAGGACAGATGAAGAAGCAGAACAAAGGTCCAGATAGCATTTTTATAACCTTTCATTACAGCGGGCAGCCAGGCCTCGCTATCGATCTGATCTTTCAAACTCATTTGAGGCCAGAGAGGAGTCGAGAAGGGTGCCCTGCTAATGCAATATGGGACGCACGGCCCCTCATTTGTCATAGTAACCTGACTTAGATGAGTTAAATATAGATGCTTCCGGTTTAGCAGAGGAGGGATTTCAGGCTCTATTCTTAGCTTGCCGTCCTCCGCGTCAAAGCAGACGGACACGTGTGAAATTGACATTGGCCGGGAAATAAATCATTGCTGAGGCGGGGGGGAACGGGTGTTGCGTAAAATATTGCATGCTGACTAACAGGATGTGGTCATTTAATAACATGCCACCTTTTCACTCAAATTTGAGTGAAAAGGTGGCATGAGATTTTTTGTTTCAATTTTTTCCCCAATTTTATTTAATAAAAACACATTAAATGGCAATTATATACAACATAAAGAATTTAACAGTTTGTGCATCATGGTTAATTAATTGCAGTTAATTCTGGTATGTGCGATTTGACTACCCGGATGCACTATAATACAGATGCATGAAGAAGTTTCACAACTGAATCAGTAATATTAGTGACTAGGATAAATAATATATGCTTGTGAAAATTTGTTATATAGTTAGTCTACTCTACATCTACGTGTTGCCATACAATTTGTGCCCAAATAGCCAATGTTTAAAGCAACCTCCATCCATCCATTTTTTTAACCGCTTGTCCTCACAAGGGTCGCGGGGTTCTGGAGCCTATCCCAGCTGGCTACGGGCAGTAGGCGGGGTACACCTTGAACTGGTTGCCAGCCAATCGCAGTTAAAGCAACCTAACATCGCAAAACCAGTGCTATTCCTTAGCCTGTCCATGTCATTTACAATTATATGTTAGCATTAAGCTAGTGGGTCGCTGACGTTGGGGTCACTTGCATCTGGAGGCACCACTGTATTTTGCTTCAATGCTCACACGGCGGCTCAGATGTTTTTGGGGCAGGCTTGCCCTAAATAACGATGTCACACACAAACAAGCGGCGTGCACATGACTTACGCATCTGTCAGCAAACCTGACATAAACCTGACATTTTTTCCCTCCTCTCCTGGCCTTTGATGCTTAATTGAGTACAGGGTAGTAGTGTGTGCGTGTATGTGTGTGTACGGACAGATAACACACTTAAAGCCAACACGGCCTACACACACTCCCGGTGTTAGCAGGTTTAATCACAAGGCCACGGACCTTTGTCAACTACAATCCACACGACAAAATAAGATGAAACCAATTTGTCATGTTCATATCATATATTGTAGTGGTTGTCAATTTTTTAAACCTAAAAACCAAGTTTTCAAATGTAACGTTTTTGTAATATGCGCAGTTTGAAGATTAAAGTTTGTCAACATCATTTCAAAGCGAATCCATTACATTGTTAGCCTAACAGGATATAATTGCTGAAGTCATTTTTAACATATTGTTACAATATTCTGATAATTGTGTTTTTTGAAAGTATGTGGGAATTTGTAGATCCTCAAAATGTACAAAAATGACTCAATTATGCAACTAGATTCACAACATTCAATATTGGTTTGCTTTATGTGGCCTAAGATCGCTTGAATAAAAAGATAGCATAATACTACCATGATAAATCAACATGCATGTGCTTAAAGCTAAACCGAAATACAACCCGCAAATCACTGAAAAGAGCAACTTTGCCAAAGAGAAAAGCTTCTAGGGTGTTTTTATAACATCCAAGTAGCGAGCATCTCAATGGCGAGGCGTAAACACCAAGAAGACGGGAGAAGTGAGCTGTGACAGTTCCTTTTGTCAACGTGGCGTCACTCCCCCCCGCAACCCCCTCCGCCATTGCCATGCCAGAGAAACCGAACGACTGCTACATCGGATCTTCTACCTGATAACGAGCTGGCGCCTTCCTCAGGCATGATCCGCTACCACAACGACCTACTCAGTTTTATCCCTTTCAATATTGTCCCTACAGACGTGTACTACTTCATTTAATCCTTAGAAGATTTATGACAATTGCACCCTTTTGATAGTAATGTATAATTCTGCACAATCTCTGCCAGGAGATGGTGGGACGACAGGAAAATAATACAGTAGATGACCATGGTTAATCTATTTCAGGGTTGGTAATCTGCGCGCGGCAGGGGTACCTTTACATGTCACCATGACGCCGATGGGCTACAAAGGAAAATAGATGGCAGAAATCAATAGACGGCGGGGCCTTTCCTAGCATGATGTCACTTCACAGACCGCCAGAGTATACATCATGTGGTGACCTCATTTGGAAATAAAATGGACGGAGAGACGGTACTATACTGCTGTGTATGACTCCCCACATTTTTGTCTGTGCTTTGAGGTTGAAGGACGGCGAACGGTGTGAGGTCAACCCGACGGTTGAAGCGAGCGCGGCGTGACGCTCCGACATCAAGAGTGAAGGCTAAGAATAAGAAGTGGAGCAATCCCCATGGCGGGCGTAAAATAGAGCAAATGACCACAAATGCTGGCGTCGTCATGGCCACTACTTCCTAGTCCTCAAGAGTTTTTCTGCTGCTATACACTCCACTGGCAGGTTAGCCTATTGCAGATGCACAGGCAGTTTCACTTAGTACCATGAAATTTGGTAGACATGTTGTCTATCATAAGTACACCCGGGGGAAAAAAAAAAGAAAAAAAGCCATGCCGGAAAAAACATGGGAAGTCTGCCATATTGGTTTAAAGCGGCAAGTGATTAGGACAGCAGCAGACAGAACCCCCTGACTTTTCTTTTGAAAATTCTGCCCCGGCAGCTAGTTTCACTTAGCAACATGAAATTTGGTAGTCATGTCTCCAATGAGTAGACCCACAAAAAAGTCTCAAGAAGTCATGCCTGAAATGAAACAGGAATGGTGCCATTCTGGTTTGAAGCGGCCATTTCAGGGTGATCAGGGCTGACTTTTATTTTGAAAATTCAGCTCCCAAAGCCAGTCTCACTTAGCAACATGAAATTGGGTAGACATGTCAATTATGAAGAGACCCACATAAAAGTCTTAAGAGGTTTTGAACGGAAACACACAGGAAGTATGCTATTTTGGTTTGAAGAGGCCTTTTTTTTTTACCCTTTACAAAGCTATATTGATTGACTATTGATTTTACTCGTCAAAGCGAGTACAGCCACCGCCAAGCAGCATCAAGTGACGCTTTAAACAGATCCCTACGAGCAGCCGCATGTTCCCCGGGCCTGATGTGCACACGGTCATTTTGTAAGGGCCGAATGTGGGCCAGTAAATCAAGCCTGTTGCACTTATTCAAGCAGCAATCACGGCAGGCATTCAGCGAGTGAATGAAAGCCATCTTCCTAATAAAGACAGAGCAGCGCATTATTTCTTGCTCTCTGGAGGGCACGCTGCGTCTCCAGCTTGATGAAAAGAACGTAGCTACCTTGGCAAATAAAGTGAGCTTCTTTTTTTTCTCTTTTTTTTCCCACTGTTGCCGTCACTCGATTATGTGGTGCCTTTTCAATAGGCCTTTGTGAAGGCTACGCTCTAATGCAGCATGCGTCGCTGCCTGGGAAAAGGGTTCATTTTGTGTGTGTTTTTTTTATTTTTTATTTTTAGATAATATCACCAGGTGATGATCTTTCAACTATGGCAGAGCAGCCCGTGACCTCCCCCAAGGGCACGAGGGACTTCATAAGTGTGTGTGGTGAAAGACGTGACACATTGGACAAACATGACTCTCAATAAACAGTCGGTGGTGTGTGTCGTGATCCATTTTTATTGACGGGTCTCGTCGACACTCGCTGATGTTTGCCCACAGACGAACCCATATTGTGATCTTTAATTATCTGCCCACAAACAGGCCCATTACAAGCTCTTACAAAACAGCACATTTGAGTGCACTGCATCGTTTATAAACTCTTAATTTCCTGTGTTTTTGACTGTCTTGTGCTACAATGAAAACTAAATGAGTAGGTGTCACTTTGATGACATAATCTCTGACGCCGGCTGCCCAAAGTTGGCAAAGCGAGTGAAAACGGCCGCGCTGCGACACAAGTAATTGGCGGGCTTGATGGTGGGAATAAGTGGACTGTTTCCATGGCAACCGCCACAGGACCGAGGCGGCCGGCGAAGGATTGATCGACAGTCGCACACTCCCCGAATGTTGCAAAGTGTAATTTAAGGAGCGATATTTGTGCGCCTCCTTCCGACTTTCTAGTAAACAGTAATTGATTGGTGATTATACGCTGGAATTGTTTTCTGTCATCAGCCAAGCAATTAATTAGATGACTAAAAGCCCCGGAGGACGGTTTGTTGGGCACAGTGTGTTTCATCATTTCAATTGAGGAACGTTTTCCTCACCCGCTGACCACTGCGGGGTCCCTCCACTTTCTGAATAACAACATGAGACACCTCAGTTCAAAAATAGGCATCATCAGATGTGTAAATGTAAACATTTTGTCCACATGAAGACATATTTACAGACTGTTAAAGCAAGCAGTGACTATAAGACCATTTCAGCCAATTAGAAGCCTCGGAAATGAAAGCTGAGGGTTGATCACGTCATTTTCATTTGATTTGATTTGGAAATCCACAACAGTTCAAAAGCAATTTGTAATGTTTGTAAATTGAGTGCTTCATGAGGAAATGAGATTTCTGTTGCCGACAATTTGGCCTATACAGTATTCCACACGACCCTGAAATTTGATTTTTTTGAGAGTTAAGCATTCTAGCTTTACTTTTACAACATACCATAAAAGGAAATATCACCCAGTACATCACCTGGGCCCCATTCCTGGAATTTATCCAGAGCTGATGCCAAACATTACCCCACAGTGTTTATCAAATCAAAATATAATATTTCAGTCCCTTGATGTCGCCTAGGCTAATTACTAATTTGCACCTACTTGGCGCAAACATGGCCTTTTTAATTTTGCATAAATGCTGTGAAAAGTTCTAAAGGTTTAACACTGACACCCTTTAGATGACCTCTAGCATTCAGACTTTTATTCACACCCCTTAAGAGACACAAGCCGGCTGATCATTGGTCATTTTGGACCAATGACAACCTTGTCTGGAGGCTGGAGCCAACCTGCCCCGAAACAGGAAGTGTGAAGTTCTCACCTTCGCCATCCCTTCAGTGTCAAACACTGCACGCCCAGCCGCTAGTATGCCTAAGTGACTAGCGGTGAACGTTCAATTAACGCGCACGCTTGGAGGAACAACATCCTCGATAGCTAAATCTGTGTCGGCCGCTCTATCTTTTTTCCAAATGTCACAAGCGAGGTGTTAGCGTCCCAGGGACAATAAGCGGTATTGGGTTTCGCATGGAGACTTAACGGCACCCAAACTTAGCACTGACTCCCTAAGGATGTCGGTATGTGTGTGCGAGGATATACACGGTAAAATTAGCATCTTAACAACAGGATATTGCACAATATGTGCGTAACTGGAAGGTTAGCAACATTGCACGGTACATTTGGTACATTTTGACAATGACTTTTGAACAACTGGAGGGTTGTATTTGGTTCTCCAAGCAGATAGGGGGCAGCATAACACAACCGCCAACTTCCTTTACATGAATTTAATGATAGAATTAGGTTACAACACTCACACAGCAGAGGCTCCCTCAGTTCAGCTGTAATGTGCTACATTCGCTCTGTCGCTCTCCTGTGGAAGAATGTATGATCAAGTAAACAACGCCAAACAAGTGCAGACAGACACTTTTGTGCATTGCACTTACAACAGCTGACCAATGGGTGGCAATGTATGGGATAACACGCCCGTGTTATTGTAGTGACTGATGAACAATTTGACTTTGAGTCTCCCGTTGCTATTATCATCAGTACCGATGTGTATTTTTATAGCTGATCTGACAGTGCTAACCTAGTGTATTTTAGCATTAACAAAATCAATTGACATACAGTAGACGTTGCTTTGATTTATGAGCACAATCAACAAGAAGCTGACAATTAATTACCAGATGACTCGAAGAGGGATGAAAATCCCACTTGCCACCAACCCACCGCAGGGCAAAGTGAGCCATGCTCAAGTCAAAGTGACACGTTCAACAAATAAGATGAGGTCACCGGGATGTGCTCCGTTTATACAATCTATTACTCATACTTGTCTCAGGGCGCACGGGGGAAGAGTCATTCCAGCATTTGATCAAAATTACTTGCTTTATTTGTGCTCTTTGAAATGACAATAATTCTACTTAAGACGGAAAGATCAGCTAGCATCACATTTACAGCCAATAAATGGGTGACTATTTAGCAGCCAACTTGGATGGATGGATGGATGGATGGATGGATGGATGGATGGATAGATGGATAGATGGATAGATGGCTAGATGGATAGATGGATATAGATAGATAGATAGATAGATAGATAGATAGATAGATAGATAGATAGATAGATAGATAGATAGATAGATAGATAGATAGATAGATAGATAGATAGATAGATAGATAGATAGATCTAAAACCCCTCTTACTACTTAATAGCCTATCTCTCATTATTTTGTATTCTTTTGAATCTCAATAGGCTGTTTGCTGTTTTTTTTAATTTCTTTATTCTATTTCCACTTTACTGAAAATGTATGGCCGTGTGTCACTATTGTACAGTGAGATGTGGTTGCACAGGCGAGTGCAGAGTCCAAATGGTCCAAATAGCACAAATGCACAAGGACATTTGCGAGTATATTTGCAGACACGTCTTAGGAGTAAATTTTAGCAGCACTGGTGCATAAATCAATGCGGATACTGTATATACACGCATCACTCCGCTACAGCTGCCTATCAAATCTATACCCCGTTACATGAAACTAGTGGTGAGTGTGGCTAAAATAGCGATTGCCTCATTTACTGTGGCGGGCAGGAAGCAATATTGAAGTTCCAAAGAAGTGATCGGAGAGGCTTGTCATAGGGAGCAGTAGCAGGTGCAAACGTGAGGATGAAGGAAGCATTTTCCCCCTCGGAGGGAAAGAAGAGCTCCAGTGTTGTCATGAGTGAATAAAATATAATTTTTTTTAATCCTGACAATGAATATTCTCTTGTGGGGTGGGGTTTGTATGAGGGGGCTAAAAATAACCTCAGTGTGTATAGTGTGTTTGTCATGCTGAATGTAATCACATTCAATCTCTCCTACAACTCCAAATCACAACATTTGAGCACCCTTATTAAAATCCCCCGCGCCCGGACACACTCACACACACACACACACACACAAAGCGCTCATCACGCACACACTCCTCTGCAGGGCATTTCATCGCACACTCCCAAATGAGAAGAGACAGACCCCAATGTTGGGACCGGAGGCTGAGACAGAACAAAGCAAGCGCTTTGCTCCCTCGCAATGCTGACGACATCGCTTGTGCGATTATTTACGTTACGTTATACAAAATACAACACACACCTTTCATGTGAATGTGATGAGTGGGGGTATGGATTTGGAGTGCCGTTGCGAGGTGGGTGCCGCTGCTTCCACTGGGAGAGAGAAAAAGAGAGAGAGATTTTCCACACAGTCAACAAAATGATTTTGTCATGCAGGGTAAATACACAGCCTCCCATACTCATTTATCCCAAACCTATACGCACATCCCTGCGGAGTGAGCGCTACTAAGCAACGCCATGCAAACAAAACACGCGCATGACTCACACGTTGTGTCGATAGGCCGCATTTCTGCTTCTGGTAATTGAGGAATGCAATGCAATATACACTATTTACTTATTTGACAGTCTAAAGGTGTAGAATGACAAAAAAATATGCAACTTATTTTATCAGTGTAAAAGAAATCGAGGAAATGGTGTATTTCTAATTTGCTCAGATGGGCACTGCGAGGGGCCCACTATTATTTTTATTTTTTTTAATGTTCACTGTTGCTGATCATTTTAATGTATAATAACAGCGTTCACCAATAGATAGGGATGTAGAATGACAAAAAAATATGCAACTTATTTTATCAGTGTAGGTAATCAAACAAGAAAATATAGTCTCACAAATAATTTTGAGTGTATTACATATAACCAGTGAGTCTCTGATAGTGGTACGAGCATTAGTGATACGCAGGTTCCCTCTAGTGGTAGGCAGAAGAATCACTGCCTAAGTACAGTTCAGTTGTATTTCACTTTGAAGTATTTGCATTCATACATTACTTAAGTTTCTGTATGTTAATTTCATGAATGAAAAAAAGGAAGCTTTGTGTTTGTAAATGGCAGTTTGTGTACTGGGTGGATGCATACCCAAATCATCATTTGTTTAATGACCTTTTGTGTCAATATGGGGAAATTAATGAGCTGTGACATTCAATTATACATCAGCACCTCCAATCACGGCAGCACTTTTGAGAGACAAACATTGGGAAAGCTTGAGAAGGACTTGCTTGTTTATGAGTGTCTCTTTGGCACGGGGAACCATATCATTTGCATAATCATGAATAGCAGATACGGTTGTCAGGGGAAACGGACGAGGGAGAGAGAAAAGTGAGCGAATGCTGCAGTGATGAGAAAAGACGCAATGCATTCCACAGCACAAGTGGGAGAATTACTTTTTGAATGGGTTTTCATGGAGCTACAATATGTTTGCATGTGCAACTTTAATACTGCAGACAAAATATATTTTGTTAACCTTATAACCTAATGCCAAAGTCATTTTTAACTTGTCACAATATCAATAAAAATGCATGTGGATGTGCTAAAAATTGTGCTTTTTCTTCATTTTTGTGAAAAAAAAGTGAATATTTTAAACAAAGGTTGAATCATTTTTTTCTAGTTTGTGTAATTTGTTATTTTTACTTGTTTTCCAAAAAATACTTAGGCAATTGTGCTCTTAACCTAGCAATTTAGGATAAGGACAGTTAACAATTATATATTGGTATGTTTAATGCTTTATTACATTGAATTAGAATGGTATTTTGCTTTTGCATTCCAAAATGACATTTTCAAAAGTATTTTTATTTTGGAAGTAAGCATTTTAAATTAAGTGAAAATGTGAAAATAAAAAAAACATGTTTTTTTTAATCAACTGAATTATTTAAAATATTTTATTTTACATATTATTAATTATTGTATTAATATAATACGATATTATTTATATCTACCTATTATATAGAATTTATTATTTAAACATTTTATTTAGCTTTGTATTTATTTCATGTTGAGATACAAAAAATAATTTTGCTGTTCATTTTTAACTTCAATTATTGTGTAAAATAAAAATATAATAATTAAAATAAACACAATATTGTGTATGAAGTTAATATATATTATTGAGTGAAAATGAAATATCTTAATATTAACTTAACCCCTATTTTTAACCTGAATTAGACATGAATACAGATAAGCAGAACAAGGTCATTTGGAAATGTAAAATTTAACTAGTTTTAGATTTATAGATTTACTTTATAAAAAATTTACATTTATAATTTGAATACAGTTAAATTAGTATGTTCCTTCCGAGTTGTTATAATTAAAAACAAATAGTTGGATTCCTGTTAAATGTGAACATACTTTAAAATTTTAAAAAGAACAACGTTGCAATTGCAAAGTATACAACTGGAGACAGAAGTAACGTCCAATAACATCGTTTGTTGCTCACCGTCGCTACCGTGTGGCACAATCTGACCTAGCAAGATGGGGCACAGCCCAAGATAACACCCCTAAACTTCTGTCATGCCACAAAAACATACAGTAGCGTCCTTTTGCTGTTATTTCTGGCTATCGGTTCTCTATTCCACTCTGTGGTACATGAATTGCGTTGTCGCTCGGGCACTCGCTGTCTTTACGCCACACCGTCACGTTGTTTCGCCGTCCCTCGGATGCCCTCCTCTCCCATCTGTGTCATCCGCCGCCCACGCCGCGTCAACCTGCCTCCTCAGACAGCTCATTCCCTCGGCCTCAGCCAGCCAGCCACCCACGGCCACCCTCCCCGTGGCTCAATAAAAAAACACTCCTACAAACTAGACAGCTAAAAGGTAAGATGGACCCCGAAGTCAACGTGTGCCCGAGGCCCATCTTTTCCCTGCAAATAGCATGCGAGGATTAGCATTATTTTTTATTTATTTTAGTGCTGTCACTTCACCATTATTTTACCGTCTCCGGGCGGCGAGACAGTGAGTCATGCTTTACCGGTGAGAATTTAGCACACACCATAATTTTATATATATATATATATATATATATATATATATATAAAATCCACATTCATGTCTGGAAAATGTATAGAAAAACTCCTTATGAGCTCACTAATACCCTCTTGTGGTACAAAGTGGCGTTGCAAGGTGGGGTAGTTAGTGACCCAAGCGAACAGAGAATTCAATTTGTATTGATTCTTCTGGATAATGATTGGAAACATCTTGGGGAAAATACTTGCCAATCACAAAGAAATCGAGGAAATGGTGTATTTCTAATTTGCTCAGATGGGCACTGCGAGGGGCCCACTATTATTATTATTTTTTTAATGTTCACTGTTGCTGATCATTTTAATGTATAATAAAAGCGTTCACCAATAGATAGGGATGTATCCAAACATCACGATACAATATTATCACAATATGAAGCGCACAACAGCACAATTATCACAATATTGTAGGGAGTTTGACGATATAAAAAAGAGGTCCCAATATTGTAAAAAAACAAACAAAAAAAACAATAGCTCATACTAAAAAAAAGCACAATATTGTGTTTTTGTACATAAAAGCAATACATATTAACAACCTACAATATCTATTAACACTTCATGTTGAGGCACTTACTTGCACGCACACATTGAGTTCCTCCACATATTCTGTTTATAAGCATATTACGTTCCCCTTCATCTGACCATGAGTGTGGATTTTAAACATAGAAGGGCAAAACATGCCTTATGAAAATTAAGCTGCACTAAAAAAAAACTAGCCACCAGAGGGTGCTAGAACTGCACAAATTGAAATCACCTGAGTTTTTAAATATATGTGCTGCTTTTAATATCGTGACATGACGACGACGATACTGTGGCAGTTTTAATATCGCAATATCGCCGTTATCGTTACATCCCTACCAATAGATGGCAGACATCGGCAAAGAGTGCTTCCAATGCCAAGCCGAGCACAGCACGCCAGAAGTGGTCCTATTTGGCTCCCCCAGTAGTGCTGATGAAAAATCGTGCGCTAACTATCGGCGATTTCTATCATCTATTATGAAGGGCAACCTCGGGAAAGTGAACATGGCGAGCTGACATGGCCATGCGTGCTATAGAGCAGAAGAGGCAAGACAGCGTGTGGCTTGAATCGCACTTCGTGACAAATAACTGACAGGCCGCGTGTCTGGTGGCAGGTGTTGGACCAGTGGAGGCGGGGGTTCATGCTCATATTGTCCTTGGCTCTCTGTGCGGTATCGATCGGCTTCAATCTTGTTTAGCCGCCACCAAAACTCGCAGTCCCGCATCGACTTGAGATGATTACACCTCGGTTTTGTCACGACCGGCGGCTGGCAGGCGGCGGCGTCTTCATCACAACTTGGTCACTCGTCGCTAGGGACTTTTTTTCTGTGAGGGTTTGCTCAGAGCTTTTGAGGCCAAATGTCTGATAATGAAAAATAATAATAAGAAATGGGACAACACATTATGGGTGACAGCGGAGGGCCCTGAAGTTTTAGTTTAGTTTTTAAGTTCAAAAACAATTTGTTCATTTTCATGACATGGAAGAAAAATGTAATGGCTGACCTGAAAGGGTTTAATTCAAACCAAGACAGTGAGCCATTGACTGCTGCTTGCTTGGCAGATTTCAAAGAGCCAATTACAAGGTGAAATATTCCTGCTATAATTCAAAACAATGCTAGCGTATCCATGGTCAAGTTTTGGTTGGATTGTGGATTTGTGAATAACAAATAAATGACTAATAAATAAATAATTGACGTTCCGCACGCTTTTTTTCCCTTATCCATGTATAGTCAATCGTCTTATTTCAATTCAGGTGTACCTAATGTTATGTCCAGTCAGGATACAGTTGGCTTGTTGGAAGGGTTTTGGTCCCTGGTCTATTTTTAGCACAATGGCAGTGTTGTTGCTGACCTGCGTTGACGCAATGTGACTACTCAGGATTCTTTTTTCTCGACAGTGGCCTCAGATGGCATCTCCACCCTATTAGAGGCCGAGACAACTCGAGGTCAAAGATCAGAGGGGTTTATACAGGTACCATAATGCGCACACCCAACACGCATGTATGCACCTGATCCACATGGTGGAGGCGCGCTAAAGATGGCCGCTGACTTTTTCTGGCACCAAGCACTGTTGGCGAGGCGTTCAGGTAGCGGCCATCTGCTGTTTACTTGCCGCCGCCCTCCATGACATCTGACAATGACACAGCTGTCCGCGCCGCTGTGCCGAAACACACAAAAACATGTAAATGCTCGTATGTGAGGCGACAAATTTACATGTAATTGGCTTTGGTTGACTCATTTGATTGGACGAGAGGCAAAACATTAGGAACAGCTCTAGAAAAGTCTGTATTGCTAATTTGCTACATAAAGTGCTGCTGACTACTCTTGCTGCTGTTCACATTCACATCATACAATGTATAGGATAGTCTAACAGTATTTACATTAAGTCAAAGCTTTAATATGCACTTTTTGATACATGCCGTTTTCTAATGCTGCTTTTCACCCTTTTTATTCATGCATATTCATTTTCAACTGCTTATACAGCTTTGCGTATTTGTTGCTTCCAGTCTTGTTTCACATGCTGTACAATGCTTACTGTATACTAAATGATTTCCATATACAATGCTTCTATTTTTGGTGCTTTTCATTTGCATCATTCTGCATAATCGTATATACATAGTCAATAATAATGGCCTTGTTCTATTGTGATATTTAAAAAAAAAAAAAAAGAGAGAGCGAGCTAAAAAGGGTAAATGGGTCAAGGACTCAAGAAGAAGAAGGGGATGTTACCTCCCAGGGAGTTGACCCCTCCTGTCGTCCCAGCTCATTAGTCAAGAAGGGTCCGAGGGACGCTTGTGCCACATCTATTTCTGTCCTTATCCCCCATTTTGGCCTCTGCAGAGACAGGGACAGGCAAAGGACATCATGGCAGGACACGGACATGTGTAGGTTTGTGACACAATATGCACTGATATTTCTTTAACAATGTCAATGACTCATGGGTTATAGTGCAGTTCGGTGAGCTGGAAGTAGAAGTATGGGTGCCATGGTAAGTAATTAATTGATCTATGCTGCATGGCCAGAGTGTAAACTATAGTTAGAAACACGACAACCGAGACACCTGGGCCTGAACCAATCTTAAATTGATGGATTGTGAGGCAGTTTTAAAGGAGCGTTCATTAATCCTCCACTGGTGGTCCTGTCCAAGTGTCTCACGCACACACACACTTTGTGTTCAAGTGTAAATTGCTGGCCGTCACTCTACACAGCTGCACACGGCCAATGAAGGCCAAGCAGCAGCGGTGACGTCACTCCAAATACATCTCACATGCTTACAATTAGACATACAGGGCTCCAGGTGGCGGAGTGGAACTGTCACTTGCCCTACGATGCAGGTTAGCGTGGGTTTGTATGTGTGCGTGTTTGAGTGGGTGCAACAAAAAAAATCCCCAAAAAAATCTATCAATTAGACATACATGAAGCTTCAGAGGAGGTATTAGACTAATAATTAGAGGATCCACAACTACTGAAATAGTGTAGTAATTACTGTATATGAATTGTTGTTGAATAGTATCAGAGGAATTATATTTGAAAGGCAAGCAACATGCAGAGTGCCTCCAGTTGTGACACGCTACTGCCATCATGTGTCTATTTGGAGAACTGCAGAAGCCAAACGCTCAATGTGTGCCGGCTATAATTTTTTATTGTATTATGGGGAGGCTTGTTTATTATATTATTATTATTATGATAAACACAATTTGGCTGTGTGTCCTCTCATTACACAATTACATTATAAACTACGTCACTTGTGTCGCATGACGTAGTCGCCTTCACCACCCACCGGCTCATCTCGTACACGCCTTCTTTGCGAATTACTGCTGTCAATCACAGACACAACACGCCCAACCCTCTCCCCATTCACAACTCAACGGTCCTCCAACCTTATGACAGAATGGGGTAGATGTGTTTCACACAGCGCCAATTCCGGTCACTGCTGGCCGCGTTCCAACACTCGCACCCCAACTCACGTTTTGACTTTTGTGTATGAATAATCATTTATGAACAACAAATTTACATAAATAAAATTATGTAAAATGTACATTAAATTTAAATTTTAAATAACACTATAAGGATTTTCCTATAGTGCAAGTAGCATACAAATGTCCTACTTTACAGTTAGCTTGATTCAGGTAAGAGAAAATGCTTTTTATTATTTTTCTGCAGTCGTATTTTATTATTGGGACTGTACCCAACAATTAACTGCCACATCTCAGCAAGCTACAGTACATTGTTTGTTTTTGATAAAACACTGGTGTTTTTTCTTAATTTGTCTTCTGGATTATTCTTTGTCCCCCTAATTTCTGAACACACTGCTACCTGTTTCTTATTAGGACCTTACTCTGACCGCAAACCCTCAAAAACGAGCCATTAGTTAAAATAAAAACAAAAATCATGTAGCAATTTCCATATATATTTTGAAGCATATTTCAAATCAGCTATCATTGAGTACATGCTACAAGTTGGAGTCTTCAGGAAGAGTTTATTAAAATTGTAGGCAAGAGTTACAAATTTCGACACATTCTGTGTACCTTAAACGCATCAGTAGTTAGAGCAGAAGGTGTACACTACACAAGCTCCATGCCCGTCCCAATGGAAGAGAACGTTAGTTTTACCGGTGTCGGTACCAAATGTGATCAGCCTGCCAGATAGTATCGGGGTCGCTTAATGAGCACGTCACGATACAGGATTGGCTAGAAATTATCCAATTGATGACAAACATTGGAAAGAAAATATTAAAGATATAATTTAAACAAAATGTATGTGCTGAAATTGTAAAAATGTAAATAAACCTATGTATATAAAAGCAAGATATATTGAATAAATAATAAAACAGATTGAATAAATGATAAATGCACAAATTGCCTGAGATGTGACAAATATTGTCAGTTTATTATTGCTAATGTGGTCCTATTATCATTAAGGCTATTTTAGTGATTTGTAATTTGTGAACTGCTCAAAAAGAACCCAAACCGAAGTTAACACTTCTGCATTTCGTTAGCGCTGCTGTACTGACGTCATCGGCGCTTCAATCTAGTTTATTTATTTATTAAATCTTCAAGTATCCTGCTTTTTTATTAGGTGTATTCATTCACGTTTTGACAATTTCAGTCCATATATTTTATTTAAATAACATCTTTAATATTTTCTTTCCAATGTCTTGACGTCCACCGATTTTTTGAATTTTCAAATAACTTTATTGAACAACTGTAAACGAATAATCTCCAGCCATCAGTAGACGACCCCGATACAATCTGGGAGCCCGATCACATCTGGTACCGACACCGGCTCGACTCTAGTATCGTAAGCGTGAATTAAGTGGTATTGTACTTGTAGCAGAAAGAAGCGTGCCCGAGAAGTTCTTGCACGTGAGACACTTTTTGTACGCACGAAACATGCTTTTGTGCACAGTATTTCCCATTACGCTTGCGTAATTGTGGCACAAATCGAACGCCATAGGTGGCGGGGGAGACTACGTCAAGCGCCATAAGTGAAGCAGAATGTAGCTTCTCGTGTAATGACAGTCAAATAGTGCAAGCTTAAGATGGCGCCAAACAGTTTTTGACCAAAATTCAAGCTTTCAACAAACATGCACTGACTAAAATGTCAAATGGGCTATTTGCACAAATCCACTATTTCCTGAACTCAATACCACTCCATTTCTTGTCTTTCATGATTGGACAAACTGATTAATCCAGGTGTCTGGCTATTGTTGTGGTTACTGAGGTCAGGCACACCTGGATTAATCAGTTTGTCCAATCATGAAAGACAGGAAATGAAGGAGTGGTAGAGTTCAGGAAGTAGAGGATTTGTGCAACGAGCCCATGATCAGGACATGTAGACACCAATTTATAGTTTCAGCAAAAAAAAGTCGATTTAGTGTTGTTACTCTTAAAAAAAAAAACACAGGTTATCATAGACGCAATATGACGATGCATGCAGTCAATACATTTCCCTTCAAGGCTGAAAAGTACGAGTTAAGACAGCAGTGGTACTTATTCGTTGTGCTTAAGGATGTTTTATTTTAGTACATCTTTCAGGGAGTCCTTTTGGCAGTTAATGCTTCTATTTATAATGCAGATACTGCCAGAGAACCAGAGAATTTGTGACATGACTTCTACAGTATTGTTTTACATTAATTACATCTTGACTAGCAAAAAAGTAAACGAAACAAGTATGTGAAAATGGCTAACCAAACATATTTCCCTTCAAGGATTAGTGATATACTGTAGTTTTATGCCACCCAAAAAGCTACTTTTTGTCCTTACATGTTGTCCAACCGCAGAATTAAGAATTAATAAGAGTTCACTATTTTGTGAGTTAATAGCTTGTTTGAAATTACAGCTTGCACATTATTTTTTTCTCCCTTTTTTTTATTACGCTCAGTATCTTGGAACAGCCCATGTCGGAAATATCATTCTTGTCTTTGTATTATAATTATAGAGACCAACATGGTTCCGTACCTGATCAATGGTCTGCTGACATACTGGATTTCTTTGGCATCATATAACACGTCAGAACACAAAAGTTTCAAGGTTACATCATTAGATTTTATTTTGGGATAAACTGCACACATGATAAATCTCCATTAACAAAGATCCACGCCACGTCTATTTACAACATTGACCCGGTCCAAAACCGATCCGTAAACTCTTGCAATTGAGTTTAGAAAAAATGTCTTGGAATGGACTAAAGTCACCTTTCAGGAGCTCCTGGGTCTCCCCGGGGCAGAGCCTGTAGTCCCCGGTAGGCGGACAGGCAGGCAGGCAGGCAGGGCTGACCTGGAAAACGCTCACACAGTGACACAGGTTGCATGGCACCATTCACAGGACAAAGCACTGCAACAATACCTGCCCTTGGTTGCTTGGTTACCTGACTTTTCAAGCAGTGGCCACACCGCCAGCTCAGGTGGCTTTTGCTCCGCTCGTTGGTCGAGAGGGCGGGGGGGCCGGCGCGGTGGGGAGGCTTTTGCGGGGAGAAGAGCACTCCCTACAGGGCGCCCACTGCGAGACAAATACAGCCCATGAATCGTGCGACAATGACACAATTGACACAAGCAGCACCGCTTTTCTCCAATTTGGTCGCAGAAAAGGGGGGGGGGGTGTAAATGCAATATTCACACCTTTTGCGACAAGGGGGGAAAGTTGCTGCATCATCATTCGGTCCTCGGTGTTACCAACACGAGCCAAACATTTCTTCAAAGTCCCTCTGTTGGAAGGCAAGACAATTGTCATAATAATCAGAATCCAGCGCTGCGTACACGCGGCCGGGTGAAAGGCATTCGCCGTAAAGAAGAGATGAAGTACCCAGCGACGAGGGGGATTCGTTCTCTCGGTTCATGCTACTCGACGCCATGTTGTCTTCATGCTCTCGTATCAGGTACTGCGTCGTGTTCTCCGGCGCCATTGCTCCCGGGGCAAGTCGTCTCGCGCAGGCCGCTGTTCGTCGCTCCTTTCTCGGCTCGGTGTTGTAAGGGCCTCTGGCCAATTTTCGACTGCGGTCTCGTCCGTGGCGCTTCGTTGTACTCGTGGACTTTACACCAGTGGCGCTGCGTCGACACTGTCCGAAGGCTTCGTCCTCCTCGGAGGCCACGCGGAGTTGCGTCCACCGTAGCTTGGTTGCGGGTTTCAAGGTTAACCGAACGGCGTCCATGTGTTTAGAGCTGGTCATATCCAGTGACTCAATATACATTGCAAAACTAAGTCAAAAGTGAGCTTTTGTTTTAAAAGTCGGGGTTTTAAGCTGGTTCTCAGACACGACTCGTGTGCGTAGCTCCGACGTCGACGACTAAGCACTAACACGTCGTTTTAAATTAAAGTTCTTACCCATAATGCACTGCTTTATTCGCCTTTATAGCGTTGTTGCCACCACGCGGAGCGGAGGGACATCACTCTTTCATGCAACGATTCAAAGCTCCACAAAACAATCGTAGGTTCTAGCTTTTTTTGTCTATTTGTTTGTTTTAGACTCGTACATGGAACTTCGTCGAAAACTCTTATTTGGAAGTAAGTCAATAAAACTACAATTTGAAACTTCCCTATATTACCCCAAAACGTGAGATTCAATTAAACATAAATAAATAACCTGCAAGCCGCTGACACAGTGGACATTGACTTGGAGGGCATTTTTGACGGCGAATGTTTGCAATTAATGAGCATAGTGGGCCTTTACTTAAAAGCTGGCTAATTTCCCAAATATTTTTTACATTTCTTAAAGTGTTTATGTCATTTTTTTTTTTAATAACAGGTTAGACATGTTTAACTTGACAACATCCTACCACACATAATGTGATGACAATTACAAAACAGAAGTTTAAATATCCCTCCATCCATTTTCTCAACTGCTTGTCCTCACCAGGGTGGCGGGGGGCGCTGGAGCCTATCCCAGATGGCTTTGGGCAGTAGGCGTGGTACACCCTGAACTGGTTGGCAGCCAATCGTAGGAAATTTAAATATTTACTACTAAATAAAATGCTGGAAATAATGTCTCATGTGCAGTTATCACATAATGACAGGGGGACATGCAAAATGTCCAATGTGATTATGAAAATACAACACATGACATAAGTAATAAAATGATATATGATCAAAATGACTCATTTTATCCCTAACTTGTCGTAGAAAATAAAATCATACACACATTGTACATGGTAGCTATCAGAGTAATGTGTGGGACTTGCCAAACATCACATATAATGGGGGAAAAATGTATAAAATGAAAGAAACAAATTTCAAAAGACTTAAACATTGTACTGGTATGTATACAAATGTTTGGCATCTTACAAGGAGTCCTCTTGACTTTCATAATTCTAAATTTTGACGATAACAAAGGCACTTTATGGTGAGATTGCCCAAAATACATACTGCAAAACAATACCAAAAATGTCATAAATAAAGAAGATAATTTTAAAATATTGACTAAATCAGAAAAAAAGCTTCAATTTAGATGTAATGACACTTGACAAAAACTAGATGATCGATTTATTTTTGTTTGTAGCTGAGCTCGGGACTGCTGGGATTCTTTCCAGTACTCTCTAAAATGTCTCGAGTGGTGGGAAAAAAGCTTAGTTGTGTTCTTGTCTTATACGCCACCTGATGGCAGTGTCTGCACATAAAAGGCAATTTTTAAGAATATTTGCCACAAGAGGGCAATAAACAGCTTATGCTGCATGAGCGTGCAAATTCTCTACAAAGTAAACCCGACTTTCCCCCTTTATGGAGTCCGCTGAATGTGCATGCATGCTGCTTTGTTCTCCTTTAGTGCTTTTTGAGGCAGCAGGAGAAGGAAGCAAAAGTAACAAGGTTTTTTTTTTAAGGATATGATTACCTTGCGTCTCGGGAAAATATTTAAAGCCACACGTAAGGTATTATTTGTAATATAGGGGTTGTTTACAGCTCTGGGCTAGCGTTTTAAGTAAAAAGCCACATAGTTAAAGTAAAAAGCCACAATCATTAATGCTGCCCCTCAGTGTGATGCTGAAGGTGATGTGGTACATGGAAGGAAACCAGCAAAGTGCTCATTTGCTTGACTAGAACTCACATTTTATGTGTAAAGTGCAGTTTGAGTGCGACTGGCGGGATCATGACAGAAGCTGGGCAGTGGGCACAGTTCAAGTTTCCTCTGCAGTGCGGCGGCTCAGGGTGAGGGAGGGAGATGGAAGAAGGAGGGAGGGAGTGAAATGGCACCAGTCCCAAGGGCATCATCCCCAAAAGACATCACTCACCCAGCCAGTTGCAAGTTAAATTCACAGCAGCCCCGATTGATGCGTCTCTTTGTGCATGTGTGTGTGTCAGTATGTGTCCCGAGATAAGATTCTGTGAGCGCTCACGACCTGCACGGGACCTTGTCATATGACGTTTGACCTCAAGGGAGATTTCATTTCTAATGATGTTCCTGCATCTACTAATCCAGTCCATGCCGATTCTCCCTGTTCTTTCTCTGCTGTGTGTGACAGCTCCTCCAATTCTGTCTTGCAATAGGTGCAACAAAAGCAGACGGACGCTGTCCAGTATTGTTTTGGGATGACCCGTGTAGCTTATGGATATATATATATATATATATATATATATATATATATATATATATATCCATCCATCCATCCATCCATTTTCTTGGCCGTTTTTCTATATATATATATATATTTTTTTTTTTTTTTAAATGCCAGGATATAATAAAAAAATCATGGTGACTTGTTTGTGAGTGAGAGAATGTGCATCATCAGTCAGCGGGATGATTCTGATGCCAAATGTGCAAAGCAGATGACATATCCGCAGAGTTAACTCGGAATGGAATTCATTTTTACATTGTTTTGGCGTCTTAAGTGGGCACTACCTGCTTGTGTGCGTGCGTGTGTGTGTTTTGCAACCAACCCTATTGTGCTGTGACCCTGACTTGAGCGGGAAGTGTCTAATGAGGTCTATAAATATTTTTGACCTGGTGCTTGGCGCAAGCATGGCTGCAACATGCACGTGCGCACGCACACACTCACGGTGCTATCTATGTCGGGCCATCTCATTGACATAATGCATTTCCTAGTGCCTTCCCCTAACCCCAACCATCAATAATGATTGCCTACCCCCATTCCTTACCCTAACCTCAACCCAATTCAAACCTAAACCCTAAAACCAAGTTTTGACCCACAAAATGAGGTCTAAACTTGTGGGGCCCAGCAAAATAGCACAAGGACGGGTGGGCTCCACAACTCTGTGAAATCCCAGAATATTGGCCCCACCATGTAACAAAAACAAGACCACTGTGGCAAGTCACCAAGCTTCACTGTCAAGCTCAGCCCACACAAAATGACGGAAGCTTGATCTTTTCACAATTTAGTTTTGGAAAAACAAAATCTCTAGAACATGACATTGAAGGACCTATAGAGATGTCCAAGACGGCCCTAAAATCAAAATGGCAGACTTCCTGTAGCCTTTCGGATATAGCTTCTTAGAAACTTGTGGGACTACTCATGATTGATATTTGATCATCCCATCAAATTTCATGTTGATAAGTGAAACCACCTTTTCGGGCTGAATATAAAAAACAAACATTAAGACTCACATCTGCCACTGCCGAAATGACCACGGAAGCTTTAAATCAAGATGACGGACTCACTGTTTTCGCGCATGGCTTTTTGATATTTTTTTTGTGGGTCAACTCATGTCTACCAAATTACGTGTTGCTCAGTGAAACCAGCTTCAGCCGCTGAATTATTTTTTTTCTAATCCCGGGGCCAATACTTGGACATATTTTAAGGTCACGTGGCTCTAGTCTGGGGGCGTTAATAATCTAATTCCTAGTCTGTGCAACGCATGACTGTGCTCATGCGTCAATTAGTGCCCGGTTAGTGAGGTCAAATGTACCTTCCAAACCTTCCTTTTTGTGTTTACATGCAAGAATACTGGTCACCTTTGGAGCCAGATGAAATATCAACAGACTTCCCATGACTAGACAGTGTCAAAACAGATTTTGCCAGTCTGGAAGTGTTATATTTAGTTGGGGAGGACAGGAAGGAAAGTGGGAATCAAATTTCTCCCCCTCAATAACTGGGGGACTTATTGTTCCGGATGAAACTGCTGAAAGTTCCTCCCCCTGCCCCCATTTTCTGTCAGGGCTTGTGTCCCTTTTTGACTCATTCCTCCCAGCTGGTATAAACATAAATATAGTATGTTGATATTTTTAGCAAAGGATGTCGGAAACTACGATGAAGGTTGGTGCCTTTTAAATGAACCTGCACAGGTCATCTCCCCAGGCTAAGCTCCTTTTTTTGGAAAGCACCCAAGAGGCATTCCGGCGCCCCCTCCAGCCCTCTATTCATCCTCCTAATGTTGGCTGGCTGGTAAATTATGAATTTGTTGGAAAGGGGAGGAGGGGAAATAGCACAGTCACCCGGATACAAGCCTTCTCTGTCTTTCAGTCAAGTTAAAAAAAAATAAAAAAGAAACAAAAAGACTCTTGTTATCTCTCTTTTTTTATTTTGTTAAACATTGTTACATTTTACATTTAAGCCGTTGAGAAAATATAGTGATTCAATTTAGATGTGATAAGAAGGCAATATTAGATTATGACTATTGAAATGCAATGCACTAAAAACAAATGCCCCCCCCCCCCCATGCGCTAATCTTCCTATTGAGTCTTCTCCCCCCAATGTGAATGCTATATGAATATGAAGGGCATCCATAGAGTAGTAATTGGCCCAAGAGATGTAATCAGAGATGACGTTGGGGAAAACAGGCACATTTGAATGTCTCATGGGCCTCTTTACAAGGTTGCTACTTTTGTCAATGTGGAGCATTAGTGCTAGCATTGCTGCTGCTACCAAATCTGCCTTAGAACACTGTGGGGCCTTGAAGCTAGCCTGGCAAGCCACACCCACCATCTTTTGGTCTGGACAGGCATCCATTCAGCACCGGCCAAAAACAGGCCGGCCAATCAAATTCGTCTAATTGCATGACGTCGTCTTCGCTAACGCTGTTCGATTATCAAAACAGAGTGACTCATGACACCATGAATCTTCAAGTTTTGCCCGCAACGACATAAGTCATTCACTATTGTCTCTCTTCGGCTAGTAGCCATTGTTGGATTTTTACTCCGTCTCTGGAAAGAAAAAAAAAAAACTTTGAGTCGCTTTTCTGACGTCACGTACACTCTTCGCTCATTGGTTCATTCCACTGTCTGTTAACTCAGGTTTGCCCCATCTCAGAAATGCGACTGATAGGGCGGTTGACCAGACTCACTCTCCGGCAAAGCGACGATCGCAAAGCCGCGAGTGAGTCTGGATTTCCAGGCTATCTTGAAGCAGCACTTTGAAGAAAAGTGAACAATTCTTCATTCTTCTAGCTTTTTTTGGCACAACTAGTAAAATGTTTCTGTCAACGTATCACCTTGTGTATTTAAAACAACCACATAGCTTAGGTTTTCAGTCGGCTAGCTTAATGCTAATGCAAATAGGATCTCTGTTGCGGTGCTATAACCCCTCAAGCAACAGATTCAACACAAATAACAGTATTTAATCATATATTCTTGATCCTCTATAAACAACAAGTCATATGTGTGCTGCACTGATGATTCCAAGACATCTAAAATGAACATCCGTCTTTCTGCTTTATAATGCCCCAAGGTGACCGCTACAGCACCAGCAAGAAAGAGCAATACAGTTGCCGTCCTTAAGTTACTTCAGTTGGCGTTCAATACATTTGCATTTAACCTTTAACATCGTTTTTGAAATAGCCTATCATTAAGGTTAACAAAAAAAACTTTTAAGTGTCACTTTATTTAAATATTGGCCATTATGTTGGTATCCCACGCAGTTCTGAAGGATTTTTACAGGAAGGTTTCTCCAACGCTAAATGAAAACATGAAAAATAATTGCCAAACAATAATTCCCATTTGAATCCTATTTGACTACAAATCCTCCCACAGTCTTATCTGACAGCAGTGTTGCCATGCTTCATTGTGTTTACATTCGTTCACTTGCATGAGACATATGTGTGAGTGTGTGTATACATATACAGTTTATGCTGTATCTGTCTAAATGTATGTAAATATACATATTTTCTATCCAATTTGTGGGATTTGACAGCTACTGGGTTGAGAATCAAGACTCTTCTTCCCATTTGGACATGCCTGTATGCCAGAGAAGAGACAAGACGAGACAAGAAACAGCAGTCGCTGGCTGGGATCAGCTACAAAATGAAGCTTTAATCTAAATCCCAAGCGGTAAATCACGTCACATTTTCCTTCAAATCCCAACAGTTCCCTACCTCTCAGTATGAAATAGGATGAAATGAGCACATATTTTTTTTTAAAACAGTTTCATGAACCAAACAGCAAGTTACATAAGTGTCATGTCATTCACGAGCACGCACCTTTACACCATCACATTTTGTTCAATTGAATAAATTAAAAGATTATGTCATCAGGCCGACCAATGGCACCCAGAAATCGAATTATCCATTCACAACTAATATAAAAAAGGCACTCAACCTTCACCTTGACCAAGAAACAATAAAGAAGAATTGAATTGCAAAGGAGAGTATGGCACATTCTTGTACAAAACAAACAAGTCAGCAGTTTACACAAGCGCACTCTTCTATCCACAAGTTGCACTGCCACCTTTATTTGGCTCTTGTGCACGTGCACAAAATCACATGAGTGTTTACAAAAAAAAGGAAAAATAAAAGCGTATCAAATGAGTGTGCAATCTGTACACAATGATGGCTCCACTTAGCAGAAAGGAACTTTGTGCTTGTGGCAATAACATTTTTGTGTGTGTGGAAATGATGCTTCCTCATGGATCCTGAGCAACAATTTTCGCTTTTTTTTTCTTCTTTTTTTTTTTTTTTATCGGCTAATGGCCCCCAAAAAGCCAATTAATATGGCATCCAGGCATAAAGAAACAAAAATGCAGGAAGAAATCAATTCATTCATCTATTTTCTATATCGAGTTGGCAGGTGAGCTGCGGCCTATCCCAGCTGACTTTTGGACAGGACTGCTTGCCAGACGATCACATATACAAACGAGCACTCTCATTCACACCTATGGACAATTTGTGGAGTTTTCAATGGACATAACATGCATGTTTTTGGAATGTGGGAGAGAGAAACCCCACGCAAGCTCTGCAGAGAAGATTGGACTCGAACCCAGATCCTCAAAACTGTGAGGCAGACACGCTCACCACTCATAATCCACTATGGAATGCCGTTTGGGCATTTATTTGATTCCTTACTGGTGCGTTGAATGGTCAATGCTTGAGTATGTATTGTCCACACTAGTAAAACAATTCAGCACACTAGGAGAACGTTAGGTGCACTATAAGAACAAGTGACTAGTAAGGTAAAGTTGACAATTGCATTCTACTCATACTAAGACTGACATAATAAAATAATGCTAATGTCTAATACTAAATGTCATATTTGCGGAAGGAAGAAGTGGGAAAAATGTTATTGGGAAGACATTTGTTCTACTCGTAATATATAGTCACTAGCGCAAAAAATATATATATACAGTAGCGGAGGCTTGTAAAGGGGGGGGGGGGGGTCCCTTTATGATATAGTCGTTTTACTGTGCCCTAGTTGTTTTACTAGTTCACAGAATTGCTTACACTAGTGGAAAGAGATCACTTTAGTAAAATATTTGTTCTACTAGTGCGCAGAAATGTCAAACAACAGTGGAGGGGGGGGGGGGGGGGAGCGGTCCAAGATACAGTTTAGTGGTCCTACTATTGTACAAAAACATCGTAAACGTCATAGGAAGCAGAGGAAAAAATGTCACTCATATTTGGAAGGATGGAGTGAAAAAACATCACTAGAAAGATGTAGGCATAATACCACTGCGTAGAAATGTTACACAGTAGAGGAATAAAAAAGTGAAGGGGAAAAAAATAGATATGGTCCCTCTCTTAGTGCACCCAAGCTGTCCTATTGGTGCACTAGAATGTTATACATTAGTGGGAGAAATGTCACTAGTAATTTTTGTTCCAGTAGTATGCTGTCATTGTCTGTATTACGGCATGATTGTTTTTTTAGGCAGACGCTGATTACGATATTAGGCAGAAAAAAATCAGATAATCAATTAATCTGACATTTAATAAAAAAAAAAAAAAGACTAATATAACTTCCTTTTTATGGTCTCTTAACGCTTACATACCTTCTCCTTTAGTATTTTAACTTCACAGAGACAGAGCACCTTTTTTTTTTTACGGGAATGTTTGAATGTCATCATCTTAGTCTTATGTTGTAATGCATTAATGTGTTTGAAAAAAAAAATTAAGAGACCTGCTATCAGCTGATTAGATCAATTAATGGTTCGGGCCCTAGTCTGCGTTGTCTTACTAATGAAAACAAAGTGTATACTAGTACTGCACATGGGATAAACAATTCAACGCACGAGTAGAATATTGAATAAATGCTCAAACGTCTTTCCAAAGGCCGGCACGGAAAATCCTTCCACACATCCTCCTCATCCCGACAGACATCCGGGGAGTTCGCAATTTCCAAAGCTCCTCCTCCTCCTCGCCTCCCGCTGGACAACCGGGAGTTCGTTAGTGGCCGAGTGGGGCCCCCATAGGTCAAGAAGATCTAGTAACAAGACCCGGGTCCTCGCTGGTCCCAAGCAGGCAGCGTGAATATTTGACGCGGCCGGCCACTTAACCGCAGTGTCCCAGATGAACGCGCAGGGTCCCGCTCTTGTGCAGCTCCCACAGCTGCACAAACTCCTCCGGCATGGCGTGGAACCAGCGGCAGGGCTGCATGTCGTCGTAGTAGTGGTGGCTGATGGGCTGCTGGGCCAGGTCCGAGGCGAAGGGCCAGAAGCCATAGACGCTCACCTCGTCACACAGGCCCAGCGCCAGGCTGACCATGAAGAGGCCCGTGGAGAGGCGGCGGGCGTGCACGCTGCGCGCTTTCCAGAATTGGCCAACGCTGCGCAGGAAGGCGGGGTTGGCGAACAGCATGGTGAGCTCGGACGAGGAGTCGCTCAGCGCGTAGGAGGCGCGCAGCGACGGCTCGGTTCCCGGACGCATGGAGAACGCCGGCATGTAGACGAAGCTGGAGCCGTACGCTTTCAGGCTGTCCACGAAGGCCTTGCGTGACCACATCAGGTTCTGGAATCTGACGGGACACTTCATTAGGTACACCTGCCCAATCAACTCGATACTAATTCAGATTTTCATTTAAAGTCAACAAAACAATATTTAGCCATTTATTATTTATCTATTTAGCATTAAAACTACCTTGTTTGGTTATGTACACCATGTATATTATGGAGGGATATACGATAAGACTTTTTTCAGACTGATACCAGTATGAGTACTCAACTCATGCATAGTCACCAATACCAATAAATTAATGTCAATGTTTTTAATAATTTCTAAAAGTTTCAAGTGCCGATAAATTGTAGCAGTACTTGCCCATCCCTAATATTATGCTAAATAACCTTTTTTATATGTTAAAGCAGTCTGTGAAATATAGTCTCAAGATGAATTTAAAAATGAATATTAAAATAATTATTCAATAAAAATAAATTAAATACCTAACAATTACATAAAATGTAAGAGTGAAATGAAATAAATAATAAACAATGCAAGAGAAATACACTGTTTAATCGTGTTTAACCAATCCAAATACTGTAACTTGCAAAATTTGGCTAGCTTAATGCTAAGACACAATGCAAAACACCATGGATGAGCTAACAAAACTTGAATCAATGTTGTGGTCACCAAAACCGTTTAAGCACAATATAATTATGGTCACCGGTATATATTCTTTATCCTCTGCAAAAGGATTAATTTTACCGCAGTTTGCTGAATCACAATTGCGAAACTTTTCCGTTTGTGTTAAACTGCCCCCTGGTGGCCAAGGCATGCACAGTATACTAGAAGGGGCACAAATAATGATGCACAAACTGCCATTTTCCGAATAAAATATAAATTCTGTAATTTTTACTGTTGTTGTGAAGGAGGAAAATAGGATGTGATGTGCACTCACTTCTTCTCAATAATGCTGGGGTTGGCCGTCACCAGGTGCGTTTTGGTGCCCACATCTTCCACGTATTCCTTTAAGAGCGGCGGGAGGTTACACCTGCAACACACAAAATGAATACGAAAGTAAATACCTGTACAACAATCCTTTTCCTTGCGTTGCGTGATATCATTTGTATAATTGGCGTCTTAACGATTAGTATGGGTGAGTCACGAAAATATGTGCCGAGACGTTAAGTCAAACCTGCGTGACTTGTTGGGCCAGAACTTTTCTTGGCGTCAAGTGAAACTTGGGAGGTTCCCTTCTCTTCAAAATGACAAAGTCATGACTTACTCCCGTCAGCCATTCGATGCAAATCCACCGATATGTAGTCATACAGCTGCAAATTGTAATGAGATGCCACCATTGCTTTCATGTGGAAGTTTCAATGCTTTATGTGGCGATGCAAAGTAACCACAGCGACACTAGGTTCATTCAAAAAGGCACAGCGGCAAGTCAAAACGGATGGCGGCGAATGTTACCTCATGACAAAGTCGGCCTGGTCGATGTCGCGGCCGCACTGGCTGTGCCGGAGGATGCCGCCGTTGCCCACCACTGCGCACTTCTTGAGGGGGAGTGGCAGAGGGTTGCCCTGGAGGAGGGGAGAAAAACAAAAATGTGAAATATGTTTAAAAGACATTTTGCTTCAGATTTAAACTTTTGTGGCCCTAGCAAAAGTCAGCCTGTTATAATAATTTAGTATAAATTTGTACAAAAACGTAACTTTTTTGGACACACTCCTTTTAAATTGTTACAGTACATTAGGCAAACTTGCTGAGGTTTATTTTGGGGTTGGACATACATTATAGCAACTCATTAATACTTCAAAATGTTAATGTTTCTTTTCTGTTATAAGCATTTTATTTGAGGTGTGTTATGCTTATTTTAGTTCACATTAAACACGTACTTTTCTGTATTTGTCTTGTATGGAATTCTGCAAGGTTCAATGCTAAAATAAAGAAACCAGGAATGAAGTAATGAACTTCAAGTCATCATCTCACTGCCTCCTGTAGACAGTAAATCCCTCCGGAAACATGTCTGGCTTCTAATAACACTCACAAATGCACACTCCTTCCTCATCTGGTTTTACTCACAAAAAAAGGAAGACGTTATTAAAATGGAGGAGATGGAGGATTTTCTGGTGCTTGAGAATTACCAGATATGAAAATGCGACCATTTTACTTGTGTTTTGCTTTTGAAGACTTATTTAATTTGCATTGAACCTATCTTAGCGTCTGTACAAGTAAGAGGACAGCACTCAATTGTCCTCCTAATCTAAGCATGCACAGACACATACACACACACTTTCTTCTTGTAGTGCATGATGGAATGTGTGTTCATTTTTTCGTAATGTTGATGATGCAACATCCTCATAAAACCCTTGTGTTAGCTATGTATGCTTTTCAAACTGATTATTTTAAAAGGGACCATTTTTACTGTTTTTAACAGGGGTTTTTCCTGTGTACAAAATTCAGAGGCGGCCGCCTCCACCTAATTTGCTCGCCACTTACAGCCTGAGCCTCTGATATCACACTCTGGCTGTGCTGATTAAGCTCGGCAGGAACGCAGTTTAACTGCAGTTGCAGTGTTGCACCATTACGGAGGCGCTATATCAACAGCAGTGCGGAGAGACCTGAAGCAACAACTGACGAAAAAACAGCTCTCCCCCACCCACCCTTTTTTTTTTAAACTTTAATGTGCTGAAGAAGAAACAGATCATGGCGCAACCGTTGTGCACCCCCATATTGTAGTCATATAATTTCTAGTCCCTGATTGTAAAATGGCTGCAGGAGAGCGGCTGATAATGGTAACGGTCACTGCCGCGAGTACCGATTCCTTAAAATAAGACTGGTATTGGCACCAATGCATGGTATCAGTAGTCACCCATCATACTGTAGTCAGAGTGATACCACCTCTGCCTCAATTTGAGCCAGGAAAAAAAAACTAATATAATATTTAAAAACAGACTTCCGCCAAGGCAAAACAAAACAAAACAATGCTAGGCCCCTCAACTACCGTATCTTAGCATCTTAACTTAAGACAAACAAATCAGGAAGCTAAAACTGTTCTATAGCTTTTTGGTTTTAAAATGAGCAGAATAAACGGTTAATAATGTTGCACTCTGATCCTGTAGGGGGCAGTAATACCTTTTACAGATACACCGCCACTTGAATGAAGGTTATTTTTCATTTATTTATATTTAAGCACTAAAGGTACCGCTATGCCCCTGAATACCCACCTTTCAGCGAGTGCTTCCACATTTTCGGCAAGCGCTTTATGACATGAAGCGTCCTTGAAGAAATACGGCCAGATACTTTAATGGAAAAAAAAAGAAAAGTCTTGATTTTTGGGCCTTGCCTTCACTGCTGAAAAAAATCTTAGCGGAAACGCTGTACACGGAATGAGAAGGACCCTTTGTATACTGACGCAGAACGACGGACGTAAACTTGCTTCTGTCTGTGCTCAACCCATGCATTTTTTCGAGGCTTGGCGTCATAAATCACGCCGAAAATGTGGTCATCCCGTCAATTAGGTCACACCCATTGAGGCACACAAGCAACACACAAATACAACAATATGTGCAGTAATTACAATGCATTGTGCTATTTTGGGCATTTGAATAATTGACCAATCAAAGGCTTAATATGTAATGTAATGTTAATGGTTGAACAAATATGCCCTTTTTGGGGTCTCCTGAAAAGTGACTGTTGGAGGTTTTGGTCCCACACCAGTGAGATAAATGACATTCTGTAGTCATATGCTTTGTGCTTGGCAGAGGTAAACAGCAACTGTGCAATCCAGTTACCGGACTGTACATTTAATGTGTGTCCACCAACTAGTCTACAGTGCTTTCCTGGGCTAATGCCCAAATCGAATAAGGGCGCTTAGAGTGAAAGCTCGTCTGTGCTGCGAGCATTAAATCGCAGCTCTTGGTCGGAAAAAAGCGACAGTGTGAGTGTGCATCTAACGTAGCAAAAACAGCCCTGTAAATGAGGTGCTAAAAATAGACGCACCTCGGAGAGTCACGCGGTAAAGCAGAAAAATGCGCAAAGGGGAACCGAGAGTTATGCAAATAAGGAATTCACTGCTCTGGGAAATGTGACATCCCTCATAGTGCTTGCTACAGTGACTCATGTTTTTCGAATGATTTTTATGTGGATAAAAGCTAGAATTCCTTGTAATTGACACTTCAAATCAATAGGGGGCAGTGTGGTTTATTTCCGCAAGAACTTCTGAAAATGTAACAAATGAACTGACATTTTGAGGGTGTTATTTTCAATTGCATTTAGAAACAAGAAAAAAGTACATGCTAAAATGCTTGGAGACTATGACAAAATATTGTCTTTTTTTGTAGCTACAGTAAATAAACATTTTTCAAGTAAAGAGTTGTGGAATTTGTTGCAATACTTGTGGACAACTTTTGGAAACTGTGCAGTTTAAATGTAAAAAAATTGCAACCTTAATCATTTAACCTTCATTTATATCTTTATTTGGTGCTTAAGTTAGCATGATAACACCATGATGCAAAATGCTGTGAATTCTACTAGCCACATACTTTTTTTTTTAACAGGTTTTGTATAGTAAGTACAAGTATCTATGATTTTTTTTTAATTATGAGAGCAAGTCAACAATTAAAACGTCAGGGAATTATTTTCTGCAATTTGAGAATGTTAGGGGAATATTATGCTATTTGCTTACTACTAAATATGCTTTTTTGTCACAAAACACAGTGCATCTGCTTCAATTCTGACATTTTCTTAGACTATAGCCCAGACATGGGCAAACCCCGGCCCGCGGGCCAAATCCGGCCCGTTATGCGTTTCAATCCGGCCCGCCGAACTTATCCAATAAGGCTAGAAAAAATATATATATTTTTTTTTTGTTCAGCTCAGTGGCCAAGTGGTTAGAGTGTCCACCCTGAGACTGGGAGGTTGTGGGTTCAATTACCGGCCGGGTCATACCAAAGACCAGAGGTGGGCAATCTCGGTCCTCGAGGGCCGGAGTCCTGCAGGTTTTGGAAGTTTCTCGCTTCCAACACAAGCTGATTCCAATCAACAGGATCGTTATCAGGCTTATGCAGAGCTTCCTGATGAGCTGATCATATATCAGCTGTGTTGGAGAAGGGCAACATGCAAAACCTGCAGGACTTCGGCCCTCGATGCCCACCTCTGCGGCAAAGACTATAAAAATGGGACCGATTGCCACTCTGCTTGACACTCAGCATTAAGGGTTGGAATTGGGAGGTTAGATCACCACATGATTCCCGAGCACGGCGCTGTTGCTGCGCACCGCTCCCTCAGGGGATGTGTCAAATGCGGAGAACAAATTTCGCCCCACTTAGATGGGTGTGACAATAAGTGGATCTTATCTTATCTTATTGGATTTGGATTTGGACATTTACAGCAGGAGATGGCACGGTTTTGTGTTGAACACAGCAATAATGTCCTGATAGATAGAGAATCGGTCAATTATTTTTTGAAAGAAAGCAGGGACAAAGAGTTCAGTCTATCAGTCAACATTGTGGCACTGTTGCGTGTTTTGATCCTTTTGACAGCTGAAGATAGTCTTTCTACATGTTGTCATGGGTGAGGTGAGGAGCGCGCATGCAGGAGACTGTTGATATTGGTGAATACATCCCCGGGGCGTGCGTCGAGCACTTCTATGAGCGTTTCCTCGTTGGCTTTTGGCTTCTTTTTGAGCTGCTGCACAAACACCGTGTGCTATGCGTCCCCCACGGAGATGGAAAAGTGGTCAGAGATGGATTGGATGTACGCGCTTTGTCCTCAGCGCGTGATAGGCAGCAGCGGCTATCATGCAGCCGCATGTGTCACACGCACTGTGGGCCCGGGTTAAAAATGGGTGGGCCAATGGAAAAAAATTCTTTAACTTTACGCCTTGAATTGAAATCTATTAATAATAGATGCAGTCACTAGGTTTGACAGATCACAGTGTATGTGCTATTATAATCTATTTACATTTCTCCTCCCACTTTGCCAAACAGTGTGTAAATGCCGCATCTTGCATATTCATTGAGGCAAACGAACTACCTGGATTAGGGCTATTTTATAATAATCATAATAATAATAATAATACATTTCATTTAAAAACAGCACCTTTCAGAACACCCAAGGTCACTTTACAAAGCATAAAAACACAGCAAAAGTTGAGCTAAAACAATAAAAATGAAGCTATTGAAAAAGCTGTTTTAAATATGTGGATTTTGCACATTTGAAAAACGCAGTCCTAAGTGCACACTATAAGTAAATTGGGTTGTACATTTATCTGTGTGTTTTTACTGTGCTATGAGGTCCAAATGCTCCTGGTCCGGCTCATCTGTCAAAATTTCAAACCCATTGTGGCCCGCAAGTCAAAAAGTTTGCCCAACCCTGCTATAGCCTCATTCTAAAATTTATTAAATTCATCTTTCCCCCCTTGAAATTCTACATACAGCACCCCACGATGCCAACATGAAAAATTTATTAAAATTAAAAATGTAAAATAAAAAGATGTAGATAAGTTTTCATAGCCTTTGCCATGGAAAAGGTGAAGTGCAGCAAAAATTTATGAGAAAAAATGCGTGTTTCAAATTAAAATACTGCTACTTTTTTGTACAGTATCCTACTAAAACCCTTCAAAAAATCCCAACGTTACCACTCGAAGGTTTAGCAAGGCCACTCTGCTTCTATTATTCCTACTTCTATTCACCTCCCCCTTCATGAATGAGCATGCACTGATCACGCCTGCAAATTAGGGTCAGATATTCATCTCACCCCACCACACCACCACAACCCCCGCACCACCTCACTTCCCAACAAGCAGGATATTAACACGGCGTTCCGAGGCCTCCAAGGCGATCAACTACATTTTATTAAAGTGTATTAGACGCACACAATTTAATATGTTGTTATTAACAAATATAATATTTACGGCAAAATGAATGGTTCCTCGAATCAATGCATATCAACAGAGTATTTCACGATTTTTTTAAATCACGCGCTGAAACTCTTGAATCATATTATTTGTGCTTGCACTCATACTCAAAAATGCTTTAAGCGTGATTTTGTCTCATGGCCTTATCACTTTAAAGTGAGTCCAAAACACCTCCAAGACAACGGAGCTTGATTTGTTTGGGGAAAAACAAACAGTGGGCCCTTTTCCCCTGCTGTTTAGTATATGCAAAGACCATAAAACAGAGGCGGCTAAGTGGCTTGTGTGTATATTTCTGTAAATGAAAGTGGAAGATCTTTAAATGCACATCTCATAGATCAACTGCAATCAGCCTCCTACTTGTGCAACATCATCCATATCATAAACCCACAGCGGCGTCATGTTGCGCTGAGTGCAGGAAAAACCAAAACAGTTCCCGCCTCTTCTTTGCTCACCTGCACAAACAGCGAGTGGGTCTCGTTGTTGACCGTGTGCGAGTGGTAGAACTCGCCGTCGTACCACAGCACCTTGCCTACCGGCGAGTTTTCCTTGGTCAGCGCGAACTGATGCTGCGGGTCGCAGCAGTCGCTCAGCAGCTTCCTGGGAGGGACAAACCAAAATGGGCCCCACTTAAATATAAAAACAAACAATAGCACATGACATTTTGGTGGAAATCCAATTTTAGTACCATTTTGATATGATTTTTGTCTAAATGGTATTGATTTCAATCATATCATCACTGCTATGTAAAAAAAACACTTATGTCCGTTTTTTTTATTTCTTATTTAATTATGTTTACATTTTTGGGATGTCTGCACTCAGTTTCAAAAAAAAAATTAAGAAAAAAAAGGTTAATGTAAGTATTTTTCACACAATATGTAAGCCTAGCCTAGGCTGTGATCAAAGAGATTTGGTAAGATTTTGTACAACAATACTCTTTTGGGGGTTAATTGAGTAACCTTACGATCCAAAAAGAAAAACAAGCAAACAATGTCATTTGTGAGGGGGTGCAGGCACATGCGCACATGCCCAGATAGACCACTAGATGGCATCGGGCCCTTCTGCCCCGGATGAGAAAAGGGCCTGCAGCCTGATTTTTTTTTCATTCATCAATACTTGATTTAAAAAACAACAACAACCAAAAGCGTGTAGTCATCAATTCCCCCCAAAAGTTTTTTTTATGTAGATGGGTATTTATTTGAATGCAATGTGCACAGACCTTCGCCATTTGAACAGGGGTGTGTAGACTTTTGCACTCACCTCCTTTGTAATTAGGTCAACAGAAATGAATACCCAAGTTAAATATATCTACTACTGCTTTTTATAAATTTTGTGAATCATTTTGCCAATGGGCGTCTATTTTTAGGGCTTCAGTAGGCGCTTTTTTTTTTATGTAAATTTTTTGGCCTTGGTGAAAATTGACAATCAAGTTAAGCATGTTTGCATAAGAATTTGTACAAAATTTAATTAAATGCACTGCAACTGGTGCACTGGATGTATATGGGAATTAAAAATGTTTTCATTTGCAATAGCCAAGTTAAGTCATCTTTTTTTATATAGCGCTTTCAAACTGCCTTAGCTGTCACAAAGCGCTTTACAGGCATGCAACATAACATAAAAAATAAGCAACAAAGCTGCTGGTGCAGGGAAGGCTTGCGGAGCTGTCCTGAAAGTTTCAAGCAGGTCTAGTGAGCCTAATGACTATTTTTGGCCCCTAGAGGGCAGCGATGACTCTCTTTTGACAAGATCGGGTGGGCGTCAGCAGAAGACGTGAGGCGGGGCTAGAGTGTTGAGGGGACAATGGCTGAAGAAGCCATAATGGCGGTTGCAAGCAGCTCACGCTAGAGCCGTTTTTTTCAAAGACGAAAAGCATCGACCAACGATAAAGAGCACATTGATGATGACGATGATCATCATCGATGATGATGATGATGGTGACTCCGTGGTTGGAAGCATTGACGCGGCAGTAGAATACGTTAGGCGGAGCTAGATGGAGGAGGAAACGGACAATGTTGCAAGCAGCTCACAGTTGGGAATTTTCAACGCTAAAGAGCACATTGATGACGACGATGATCATCATTGATGATGATGATGGTGACGCCGAAGTTGAAAGCGTTGACGCGGCGGCTATGACGACGTCATAAAGGTTCACGGGCTAGCGATGCTGACACCGGAAAACACGGAGCACAAGCAAGCACGCTCAGGCGGACGTTCAATCGGTCGACGAAGAGTGCCCCGAGTCCAATGCATATTCATCGGAGGAGTGGGTACAGTCTGCTACTTGCTATTCCCCGGAAAAAAAGGCCGTCAAGAAAGTGTAACGTCTGCACGCGAAACGGGCAATGAAAGTGAAAGTAATCTGTTGTGCGAATCCTGCTCCCTCTCCTTGCACGCAGGAGAGCGTTACAAAAAGAAAAACTGTATTTGAAACATCCACATAATTGTAAGTAGTACCACAGTTGCATACATTTGTAAATAGTTTGCGAAATTGTTTTGTCAAATTGTTACACTGTTGAATGGAACGTATTTTGCAAATTAAAAACACTTTTTCATTGTTGGTGAAAGCGTTTTACAGAAGTAAAGCACTATTTAGGTGTTTGTGGCATCATTCATGGACAAAAAGAAGTGTAGAATTCACTAGAGTGCATGAAATAACATTGTTTCACAAAAAGCTCTTTTTCTCCGCTTTTTGTTTCAAAACAGAGAATTTCGGTGAAAGTAACCATTTTCTATTGTTGATTACTGAAGAACGGAATAAGGTAGAAACAAACTTTTTTTTCTGATGAACGATGAGAGTCCAATCTTTCATTTGGTAGTACGTGTGTTTCCATAGTCAAAATGCTTAAATCGGCTGGCACTGGCGACATCCCGTTTCTGAAAATGTCTGGCAGTCAAAGAGTTAAGTTAAGCTTCTTATGCTGAGACTTTTGTAGGATTTAAAAAAAAAAAAACACACACTGATCTTCACTGTTATTGGTATAGACTGGATGTAATTTTGAACTAACTGGAGGTTTTGTTACACAAATTAAGATTTTCTGCACTCAAGTTAGGCCTCCTGTCATGAAAATTTAGAGGATTTTACACAGAAAAAAGTAATGAACTGTGGCTTGTGGACTGAATGTAATTTGGGGGCCAATTGAAGTTTTTTTTTCTTTATTGCAAATTGAGATAGACTGCACTCGAGTTAAGCCTCTTATAGGAATTTAGTAGGATTTTGCACATACACACACAAAAAAGTAATGCACTGTAATTAGTGAACTGGGCACATTTTGTGGGGTAATTGATTTTTTAAAATGCAAATTTAGCTTATCTGCCCTCAAACTACACCTTTCATCAGGCAAATGTTGTTGGATTTTATACAAAAAAACGTTAACGCACTGTAAATAGTCAAAATCGTGTATGTTTTGTGGTTTTAACTGGACAAATAACCTAACTTGGCATTTTTTTCTGCACTTTTACTCTAATTAGCATAATTTCCTTCTATTTTCTTGACCACACTCAAAACACTTGCCATGCTAGGCATCTTCTATTTGCACAGGATTGCATAGGTGTGTGTGTGTGTGTGTGTGTGCGTGTGTCAGTCTCTTTGTTGTGAACATACAGTAATCGCCTTTGTTTTCTGATCATTATCTGGCGATATGTGATGAGATTTATTGACACAATGGGAGTTAATGAACCACATTGTTTAAGACAGAGGGATCGTGTGCGTCTGCGCGTACCTGTAAAGGTCGATCCCAGTCTGGTTCCTCTTCCACGCGTGGCCCTGCTGCCTCAGCACCTCTTCCACGATGTCCTTGTCCCCGGGCATCCGGTACACGGGGAATACGTAGAACCAGCACAGTACCAGCACGCACACAGCGGCCCACGCCGAAAGCTTGGCCCGGTAGCACCGCATCAACATCCTCCCGACCTCCCGCTTCGGCCGTCTCCCACACCGACTGTCAGACTAGAAGAGCGGAGCGCTGGAGCGGAGCCTCCACCTCATGCCGCATTCACGCGGGGCGGAGTGTGATCGTCAGGAGCGGCCGGGTCGGACCGGGTCGGGCGCTACGCCGCGTGCCTTGCCGGACCGGTTTTGATCGTTGGCCGTTCAGCCCAAATGGTGGAGCGCGTCGTTCTAGAACCAAATGCGGGCTCCGCCTTCACCATCGTCGCATTTGAGCCCGTCCGCCGTCGCCGGGTGTCTCGCCGGATCCTCGCCCGCAAAGGAGGCGCTCCTTCCCGGCGTGGCGTCCTCGCTCGTCTCGTGGCCTCTCCTAGGGCCTCCGCGAGGGGACTGGACGGAACCTCCCCCCGAGTGTGCACCCCCTTTTTTTGTCCTCACCCCCTCCTCGGGAACAAAGCGGTTTTCCTTCAAAAAGAGGGGTGTCAAACCCACCATACACAGTGAGGAGCAGAACGGAAATGCAACCTTCAGATTAAAAAATATATATATATATATTCGATTACTTCGCTCTAATTAGCTAGCCATTAGAGCGAGCACTGGCTTCTTCCACCATGCTAGCGTAGCTAGAGTAGGGTAGGCCTACTAGTCCGCAACACTTAGGGAATCGGTGAGGTATATTTGTGCAAAAGACAAGTTTTTATTCATAGTTTTGACGTGTTAATTGAGATTTCTGTCATCAGCAGAATCTTATGCTTGGTTTAAGCAAGCCTGTTTGTCACATATTTATGTATTTGCATTTGGTAAATGGATTACAGATAGCACATATGGTACTCAGAAGTATTTATACAAAAAGTATTTATTTTAGTCAAATTTCTCATGGTTAATTGAGGAATTCAATTATGTTTTAAAAACATTGTGGAGGTGTTTACACAATCGCCATGCTTGTTTATATTTTTACCAGTAGTAGCACCATTTAGAAACAGTTGTTAACTAGTGTAATTTTGCCTACTACTAACATGTAGTCATCCTACTAGTATGCCAACGTTATTGTACTAGGCGAACTGTAATGTTTTATTGTGAATTATATGCTTTAATTTCCGGTTTTGTCATTGCGAGTTTCACTGAGGCAATGGCATGTTTTAAATGAGATGCTATGCCGCCACCTGCTGGCCGGTTTGAGCAGTAACACTTCAGCACAGTTATAGAGCTTTCTGGACGAACACTTTCGATACCATTTAATTAGAGTTTTTTTTTATTTGCCACGTTTTCAGTCCATTCAAAAACAATCATAATCTATTCAATGGTGTGTCCTATTTGAGTGATTTTTATGTTTTTTTCAAGCCAAATTGTGGCCAGTTTTGGTCATGAAAACAAGCGTAGTATAAAAACAATTGCAGACAATGACGAGAAAGTTGTGACATCATCTGCTCTTTTTGTGTATTGTGTGTGCGTCCGGAGTTGGGTTGCATCAGGAATAGCGCCTACACCTGCTGAGGATCACTGAAGAGCAACGACAGAACACCCAAGATGGATGGACAGATCATCTTTTGCGTATTTATTTATCACCCACTCTTTATTTTACCCTCATTTTGCATCGACACAAGCCAAAAATGTGTCAGCAATGTGTACTGTTCTCATCCGAACTTCTTTGACTTTTTCTCTCCTGTAGTGACAGTGTCAGCTAAGGCAGGTCATATGTCAGGCCTGGGCCCGTGCCAGCACATTCTTGCTGGACCAGACGTTTTATCTCGTCGTCCGCTGGCTGATATAAAGGCACCCGTTGTCCGAGGGCGTGCATTGTTGTGGCCCATTCGACTCCGAGAGCACTCCACAGGCACTCAAGGTAGGGTCATGACTCAATTGTTTGACATTTTTTGGAATGATGTGTGACTGATGCTGTATTTCTTCAATGTTCAAGCTTTTGAAACTAAAGCCACACAAAAAAAAAAACGGAAGGAGGAGGTCTATCTCAGCTTTTGTTTATGAAACATGCTAAAACAAAATTCTATATGCTTTAGGTCAACATATAGTTTGGTCAAACATATTCAATATTTATATTAATATACTTATAGTCCAGGGTTGGGGAATCCAGGTCAAGAAAATAAAAACCCTGCCACAGATTGTCACAGGTTCTTCTACTCGACTGGCAGGTAAACAAGCTTGTCTCCACTTGTTGAGTAGAAGCACCTGTGGCTAAAGCCAAACTTTTTCAGGGTTTTTACTTTCTGGACCTGGAATCCCCAAGCCTGTTCAAGTCAAACTAATCATGGTGGCTTCATCGTCCTCGCCCTTCCGTTGTTTGTTGCAGATGCAGAGCAGAACGACAGCGATGAACGCCAAGTGGGATAAGGTGAGTATTCACACACCGCTAATCCTCCATGTCGGCAAAAGGGGACACGGCGTCCTTGTTGCGAGCGGACGCCAAATAACCGGCTCCAGTTTATCTGCCTCTCCCTAACTACCCCCTCACTGTTATCAGCATCCACATAAGCATTCACCCTGGCTATTAATACAACTTTTATCTTTTGAGTGCATGCCTGTCGACTCGCAGTACAGCATGCATGTGTGGTTTGGCCATATATGACATGCACTGCTGTTGGAAGTGGTAGTTAGTAACAAGAGCATGTAAAAGTGTCAAGTGTCGTTTGGTCTATTTCGTCAGTGAAAATTAGGAATTGTACTTAAGGATTTTTTTCCCCGTATGTTTACGTCAGAAGTAGATTTTGAAGTCTATGGGTGTGACCATTAAGCTTTCACAGAGACAATTTTTGACACAGAAATAACTAAAAACCTCTGTATTAATTTGATTTATTGTAACTATCGTGACTTTCTTTCACGCAGAATTATGTATATTTCTTCATTTTAGGGAGGTGCAAAAATAATCTATAGGTACAAAACAGGTACCACTTTTTACCCCCATGGACGGGTCCAGCTGGAATCCTAGTTTTTATTAACATTTGTTTTGTTTTTGTATTTTAGACATTACGAAGTTTAAGTGTACCATATTTTATTATTTTATTTATTTATTATTATTATTTATTTATTTATTTATTATTTATTATTGTTTATTTTTTATGGTTGTTTTTTTAATGTGTATATTTTTCCTAGTCAAAAGAATAGTTAGAATTTCTGAAATATGTTCACTTATTGTTAATAATTATTAATTTAGTTAATTAATATTTCAAAAAAATATTTTAATTAGTAAAATACAAATATAATATTTGGGTATATATTAGTAATATTTTTAAGTTAATTTTAAATAATTGTGTTTACTGAATTTATTTTACGTATTTTTAAATTTATCTTGTTTTTAGATATTTTTAATTTAGTGAATGCATTATACTGGTTATTTCTTATACATTGAAGCATAGTTTTGTTATATCATCTTTGACCATACTGCCATTTCTGGAGTTAAAAATTGTTGGGAAAAAAAATACTTTTTTTTTCTTTTTCTTTAGCCGAAGTCAAAGATCACGGCTTCCCGCAAGCTCTCCTTAAAGGTGAGTCCTTTGCCATGCGACTGCGTTAAGACCTTTCGATTGACATGCCCTTCCATCCAATCAGATGCTCCTCTTGACGAGAGCCTGCGAAGATCTGGAGAATGAGAGGCAGGAGCGGGAGGAGGAGAAAGTGCGCTACCTGGAGGAGAAGCTGCCTCCTCTGCAGCTGTCTGGGTTGTCTCTGGACGAGCTGCAGGTATGTCAGGCAGCAATAAAAGACCCAAAGAAACATCCTGAAATATTCCCGCCTCCTCAGAACCTGTGCAAACAGCTGCATTCAAAGATCGACGTGGTGGACGAGGAGAGATACGACTGTGAATACAAAGTCAAGAAGCACAACATCGATGTGAGTTTCTCAGTATCTTGCTACATTAAATCTGGTGTCTCATTCCCTAATAATTATATGGACAATTTGATTTAGTGGGTCCAGTAGTTCCCTAAAATATTCGCTAAAAATGATTTGAGATTGCACCATGGCATTGTGATTTCTATGTCTGTAAGTAGTAAATTTCCTATTGTATAGATACGTGAGCTGAAACTGAAGGTGCAGGACCTGGGGGGGAAGTTCAAAAAGCCTGCCCTGAGGAAGGTGAGAGTGTCCGCCGATGAGATGATGAGAGCCCTCCTGGGCTCCAAGCACAAAGGCTCCATGGATCTCCGCGCCAACCTCAAGTCGGTCAAGAAGGAGGACGTCAAACAGGACAAGGTACGACCAAAAAGCACCCCCACGATCCCGTGCGGCCTCACATTGTGGATCTCCCTCTGCCTTGCCCAGGTGCTCACGAGCGAGGTAGGCGACTGGCGTAAGAACGTGGAGGCTATGTCGGGCATGGAGGGCCGCAAAAAGATGTTCGATACTGGCGGCGCCGCACAGTGATTCCAAAGACGGGGTCCTAAAAGGCAAAATGTAGGAATTAGCCTTCATGTTTGATAGACACTTTTCAAATCATTTCAACTTGACATACTGTAGGATCCCTTTTGTATTTCCGTTTGGCCAGTAAAAGAGGAAATAAATCAATAGTTTTTCCTCTTTTGAAATGGAGTTGATCTTTTTTTATGTGCGACCTTCTAAGCGAATGACACATTTACATTTAAAAGCATTTTTTTTGTCTTTAAATCAAAATACACCTGCAGGCTGTACTACCCAGTGCGGTACAATGACAAGCAGGGACAGAACGAAGAGATTAACCTTGCAAGCTGAATTCTCGCGATATTTGTGAGTTCACAAAGAATACATATGGAGAATACACCTTGTACCGCTCTCACCTTTTTTTAGGTCGGACCAATCAGGCGTTGTTTAGGGCGGGACGAAACCAATAAGCGCATATGGCGGGGGTGAAATAAACAGACCTAACAGATGTATGGACGCTGTAATTAATTCTGTTCTCGCAAAATTACTCACTGTTTCCTTGCTGAATTTGAATAGCTAGAGGCGCCTTTTGCATTTTTATCTGGTAAAGATGTTCATGCTTCTGCCCCCCGAGACGAGACGGAAAACGACATTTGCATCTGTTACCTTGATTGGTCAAAACAAACATGCAAAGATGCCGCATCGTCCAATCGGCTCGTAGTATTGTGCAGCAGGTCCCTCCTTTCCCGAACAAATCTGCCGAGTGAAGTTCCAAATTCATCATGTGAAGAACTCCCTTGAGTGAATCACAATGATCAATCTGGCTTGTGAGGTTATGGAGAGGTGGCCAGTGGCAGCATGTACAGTAGGCTATTATTAGTAGGGCATTACAAGTTGTTTTTTTTTATTGCTTTTTTTGTATTTTTATTCTCCATAATGCCCGATTTGGGATGTGAATCGATAAGAATTTAGGGATTATGATTCCATTGTTAACTCTGCTGATGGATCCGATGCCTGATTGATTCAGGCATCGGATCAGATTGATTCTGTTCTATCAATTCTCATCAGCTGAGGGAATTAAATACATGTAATACAAATGATGATTTATATTATTTACCATTTATCCATATATAATTTCTTGAGAATTTGATGTCGTTTTAATGACTTCATTATTTGCTAGATCCCTGCAAATGTTCATATTCCTGCAACTTTAGAAACACATTTTTCTTTGCAGCATCTGTAACAATGTCAGCTACTTCCAAAGTTAAATTTTCAAATTTTTCATTGGGATGAAAATATTTTCCCAAAAAAATAAAAAATTGTGGCGATCATTCAAATTCCGCACTATCAGGCCAAACTGCAATTTCTATATGTACTGTGAGGCGCCAGACACAGATGACGGGCACCTGGGCTGCATATTTTTAGCCGCCCTATATCACATTGTTTTTGGAAGGCATCATACAATGCGTCGGTTGGCTTTTGCTCATACGACCTTTGTCAAGCACAGCAGCCGTTGGATATCCGCTTACACACGTGTATGAAGCATCCCAGCATCCACTCATCAAAGGATGGCTACGGACGCTCGCATCCATCTGCTGCCAAGCTACTGTCTGCCCTGGTGTGACCCCTTGCTAAGCTGCTAATGACAGTCTCGTCTATAAATAGACACAACCTTCACATAGAACAAATGCTCCAGATGTGCAAAACATGAAGATGACGGACACGTGCAAGTGTGGTAAAACTGAGGCTTTTCTGAAAGCCACTAGATGGTAGCAGACATCCACATGACTTTAAGGGTCTTAAACTTGGACATAAATCTAAGAAATCAAAAAGGTTTCTGTGGTTTTAAAATGAAATATGACAGAATTTTAGTGAAACTTGTGGCACCCCTAGGAAAAGAAGTAGCCTACAAAGAAAATCCATGTTATCCAATCCACAACTAGTCATTTATTCACCGCTTGCTGCAAGGGGGTGACAAGACTGGAATGGGAGTGGGGGGCAGCTGGTGATTAGACCCCCGTGACTGGATGCCTAGGGCTCAGTTTATGCATGACATTATGTTGGGTATGCAGCAGCCAAATGATCTTTCAAAATATCCTTAATAACTCTCTCAAATTTTCCAACAAGTATCATATAGTGTGCAGACGTCCATTTCTAGGCCTTATTTTGCACTCCAGTGTTTGTGATGTTTAAAAAAAAAAGGCCACCGTTACCAACCCCTAAAACTTTTATGACATTCCCTTTTCCATCAGTATGGCCTGCCAATAGCCAATGGGGATCTATAAATCACAAGAAAGTTTCAATGAGCCAACGAGCGACTTCAAAGCATTAAGCTAACGTGGCTTAATGCTAATGTTGTTGTGTATGTTTTGTCCCTAGTAAGGATTTAAGAAGCTTACGAAGGTATCCGTCATAAGAGTGTGATTAATAGTCACTTGCTCAAGGTCTGACCTTGCAGAGCTGATTTATTAGGGTTTTAGCGGGGACTCGTCAAACTTTGCTGCCATGCCCTGCCCACACACAATGAAAAAAATCCCATTTCTTGACAATTTAGGATCATCCAGATCGTTTTTGAAGGACACCTGCAAGGGAAGCTATATGGGGAGGATTTAAGAGTGCCCATGGAGTGAAACCCATTTTACCCAAACAGTATGAGTCAATTTCGCAAATAAAAAAAAATTGAAAAGGGTTGTTTTAGTTGGTCAAAGTGGCCACGATGGGGCTAAAAGGTACAATATGTAAACAGTATACTGTATTATTGATTGATACTGTATTGATCAGGGATTCTCAAAACGTGTACCAGTAGTCATGCGCTGGCTCCCTCTAGTGGTAAACGGAAAAAAATCACTGGCACGAAGAGCAGTGAATTTGATTATTAGAAACTGTTTTTAACCAAGGTAAAGTGTTTATTCAATTTATATGTACAATAAAGCTGCATTGAATCATTAAGTAAGGAAAAATACATTTAAGCAGTGTATTAATGGTGATTTACAGCTCATGACGGCTTAGAGCGTTTAGTATTTTTCTTACATTAAGATCCATGGGGATTAATATGTTGATTGTTACTAAAATGCATTCAAACGGTGGTCATGCAAATGAATAAATAACAGAAATTGGTCAAAATGGTGATTCCCCGTTCTTCCCTGGCGTGTCGACGTCGTGACGTCATCGGTCGCCCATGACCACTCCCCCTCACTCCACTGATGCCGACACTCCCACCCCCCACCTTCCGAGAAAGAGCGAGACGACACAAACCCAGCGTCAGTCTCCCGGATCTGCCTCCTCCTCCGTCGACGCAGCAGAAAGAGAGCGCCGGCACCGCGGCCGCACCTCCCCCGCCGCCAGTGATGGAGAGCCTGCTGGATAACCCCATGAAAGCCGTGCTGTACCTCAAGGAGCTCACCACCATCGTGCAAAACCAGCAGAGCCTCATCCAGACGCAGCGGCAGCGCATCGACGAGCTGGAGCGGAAGGTAGAGGACCTGATCGGCGAGAATCGACAGCTCCGGGACCCTCATCAGTACGTGCAGAATCAGCACCGCCACCACCACCCGACGTCCCAGCCCCAGCCGCAGCCGCCGTCTCCCCAGGCGCACGCCCACCCGCATCAGCACCACAACAAGGCTTCCAGCGGCCAACATCACCACCATCATCATCATCATCAGCAGCAGCAGCAGCAACAGCAGCGTTCCTCATCCTCCCCTCCTCCTCCAACTCCTCCCGCCGCGACCTCCGCGCCGGCGCCGCACCACCACCACCCGCAGCATCTGCAGTTGGTGCCCGCCACCTCGCCACAGTGCCAGCAAGCCGGACAGGCCAGCCCGGAGACCACCGAGGAGGGCAAGAGGAGTCCGTGCTGCAAGTCGCTGGTCCCGCAGACCCCCACCACCACGCTGTGCCGCTCGGTGGGACTGGCCAGGAAGGCTGAGTGAGTACAATGCAAAAATCAATGCTTTTTTGATTCTGTTAACACTGCAAGGGGGCTTCGGGATATAGAATCAATATTTCAAAATGACCTCAGCACCTTGAGATACAAAAGTGAAACTAATATAGTGAAAAATAAATGACACGTGATCTAAATCCTAATTCCAAAGGTCCAACCTGTATACGGTGGCATTAGTCACACAGCTGTTCTCTGGCTTAATCAATGAATCCGTAATGGGTATAGATTTTTAAGATTATGCGGCTGGAATGTTTAATTTATCGCGGCTAGCTGAGTGAAATTAAGCACTTCTCAGACATTATTCTGCATTTTTTTTAACTCATAATCCACCAATAATGTCAGATTCATACCCTGTACATTCAAATATGGTCAATTTCACAAATCAATACTATTGGATTGTCCCCAGTTCATCTGTTACTTTAACGTATTGTTCCCCTATTCAAAGTGTTGAAAATAGCTTGAAAACAAATCTATGAGCTGTCATGGACACTTAAACATGTGAGATAAGTGACATAAAGCTCCGCCTCCTGCTCACTCTGCGGGCATAAAGCTCCGCCTCCTGCTCACTCTGGGAGCCATGCAGCATTATGTTGCCTAGAGATTGAAAGTCTGGCTGTTTTTTTGACAATAATAAGTGGAAAATGTTTGAGTAAAAATGCATTGATGTAATACTTCCGAGCAGAAGTTAAGCTGCATACAGTATCACCCCTGGCTCTAAAACCTTTAGAATATAATTTGGCAAAATTGATGTGACCACAATTGTTTGCTATAATGAAGAATTACTGTTAAGGCTTTTTGTGTGGTCAGTGGGTCGGCATGAGCACAGACTTGTGGACAGGTAAATTAACAATTTTTTAGAGTGTTAAAATTAAAAAGGCATTTCAGCATGGTTTTGGGCTGGGGTTGTGGTGATGTTAACGCACAACGGTTTAAGCTCGCAATCGTGTCACAGATGAGCACAAACCTGGCGTCAAATCCACGTCAGAGCCTGTTTGTCCGCCGCCGTGCACTCAAGGTCACCGGCTCGGCCGCTGAGCTCCATCTGCTCCAGTCGGCCACATTGTTTGATAATCCTGATTGATTCATGGTGACGTGATTCCACAAACGTATACGGTCATAAAACAGAAGGGAAATGAAGGAAAGACTTGAAGGCTGAGACAAGGATGAGAGCTGACAAGCGAGATAATGGTGGTTGAACTTAAGATGACATCACATAGGCGAGCTCCAACGGGAGCCCGGATGACGTTTGACGGGCCAAGCGGGATGTAAACAAGAAGGTTACCCCGGCAACCACAGCTGGGATGACTTTGAAGGGCTGCATTTGGGAGAAGATCACTCGGATGTGTCATGAAGATCCAACCTGGGTGGAGGGGATTGGATTTTTTGACAGACGCCTCTCTGCCTGACATCAATCCTCAGGATGGTGCGGGATCAGCTCATCACCGGGATTTTTTTCCCCCTTTGCTCATTTGCTTGATTAAAAAAAGGAAGGAGAGGGCGGGTAATCTATTTGCCAGGCGGTAAATAAAAAATGAAATGCTCACTTACGTCACACGCCTTCCTCGTCTCACGCTTTGATGAAGGTAACTCGCAGCACGTTGAATCTGTTACAGTCTCCTCAAAAATCCAACAAGTATTTTTCTAATGTGTTTTAACCAGGAAAATAGCACCCAATATGATTGCACTTTATAAGCAAACATAAAGTAATAACATAAGTCGAATGTGAAAGATCTGGCGTGCCACCTTAGCCACCGGAGGGCAGCATAATACAATCATGTAGACACAAACAAAGAAGAGTTTCACAACTAAAGTAACTCAGTAAGTGTTTTTTTGCAGATGATAAAGAATATATGTCTGTGAATATTCTTATATCTGTCTGTATATTGTGTGTAAATATCCGTTGCTTTTTGTAAGCCTTTCTGTGCTGTTTCCCGCAATGTGTAAGCATTAAGTTAGCGGTTGTATGCAGTTGTAATTCTTTGTTTTATGTTTAGTTTAAAAGTATACTTCAACTGGGGGTGGGATTAAACAGGTTGAAGTTTCATTTTTTGGGGTAAACTTTTCAGCCTCTCTTTAGGGGAAGACGTGTGAGGAATCGTGACATTGCTGCAGGTGTCAAAATCATGCAGTCGAGGTGTATTTACGTAGTCAAGTCTGTGTATGCGTTCCCTAGCCACTCCGATGTATTATCTCCTCACTCTTACAACGCCAAACCCTCCCGAAAGAGGATAACGTGCCGGCTGGCACCACTAAATTTCTAATCGCAGACTTCCTCTAATAATGACATAAGAGAAAGATGCAATAAATGTATTTGTTCCGTTTGTTTGTTTGTGAATTGGACAACGTCTTAATGCCTTGAAGGAAAGGAATGAAGGCAACTTGTGTGTAAAAATCGATAGCTTCTTTCCTGTAAAAGATGAGCGCGGGGGACCGAGATAGATTGCCAGCTGATGGATGGGAAGGGGTCGGGGATGTGTGCGGCATTCTCCAATCTGTACTCTCCATCTCTGCCTTCTCAGCACTAATACTCCAAAAGTCAAATGTTCATTTCTGCAAAGCTGTGCTTTTATCTGGGCGTCCCCTCCCATCAGGCGGAATGGGAATCACGTCCGCCTGCTGGTCATGATGGGGTGACTCCACTCTGCTGGAATCTAAATCACACAATATCACATTTGGGTGCTTTTAAATTGCTTCATTTCTCTGGAGTGTAGACGGAGCTGCTGGCGGGATGTGAGCAAGTTGAGCAAAGTCATCCCGTGTCAGCGGTGCGGCTTTATTAACGAAATGTCCCGAGAGCTGAAATGTAGTACGGCGTGACTCGCGGTGGTCATTGGATCCGTGAAAGCGCTCCTTCTCGGGACTGGATTGGGTGGAAAAACATTCTCCCCCCATCTGTCATGGCGATTTCACTCCCTGGAAGCTTAGCACTGGAAATCCCTCAGACAATTCCCTTGTTTTGCATCAAATTAACTGAGGAAAAACATGCAATCGCGATTCCTCAACTGACATGTTGAAGTGGAGCGGCGGAAACAACTGCTGGCAACCCATCCTCATCCTCAAGGAAGGAGATTGGCTCAGGATGTGCGAATGCTCCAGAAAGAAATACTTTGACTTCCTTTTCTCTTAGTGGAAATGGAAATGCTCAGCTTTTACGAAGCTGTACAGGTCCAGTTCAGAACAGTATGCAATTTATGGAGTTCATATATGCACCTGACAATGGGAATGCAAATAACTGCAAAGCATTCATCACTCTTCATGAACACATGAATACAGACAAAATAACAATACTCACTGGAATATTATCCTCTGCGAAGAGTGACTAGCATTACAGCAGCTTACTGAGTCCCTTACAGTAGGTGTGAAACTCTTCTTTTTCATTTGTTTCTCTATGACTGTATGATTGTTTTTATAAATTATCATATTATTGAGTGCTATTTTCCTTATTAAAAACCAACCTTTTTTCGCAAGGATGGCACAAATAAATAATATTTCCATTCATTTAAATGGTAAAGATGATTTGAGTGTTTTGAGGCACCACTACAAGTAATTAGGTTTTACGAAGCTCATTATCGTTAACGAAAATAAAAGAAACATGAAAATGTGGAAAAGGAAAAAACTAACTGAAGCTACATCTTAATTTTAAAAATTACCTGAAGGTTGCTTGTCCGTTGATTGGTTGCTTGCAAACATGCACACATTGTTTGTGTGCTATAGCCTGAGGAAATGTCAGATTTAGTTAACTCCACCAAGGAGCGTGATGCTCCCTACCGAGTCCGACTACCTCGGGCCTTCAAGTCGTGACGGAGGGAACCGGAACAGGCCTGGCGTGTCCAATCGACTTCTGATGCATCATTGTTGATTATTTTTTTATTACTGTATTCTGTGTGACCGAAAACAAAGTGAGGATGAAACTAATTAGCCCGCTAGACTGATCATTCACTCTCTATGGCCTTTGCCTCGACTACAATACATAGGCTGTGTTAGCTATTCTTTAAAATCAACACACAGATAAATAATCCCCAAGTGGGGGAAAATTGCATTCCCCAAACTTCACAGCAATAAATCAGTGCCAGTTCATGGACGGCAAATGAACTCCAAGAAGTAGTCTGGTCCATTCCCAGAGCTCCCCACTCTCAGGCTTTTTGTCAGTTCTGCTTCTCTTCTTTCTTAAAACTTTCAAGATTTTATTTTTCTGTGAGAGGGGAGTTGGGAGTTGTTGAGGAGAGTAACAATTAGTTCTGAGGATGCCTGTTTGATGTTGAGGGTGATGACATTTTCTGCTGTGATTTTTGTTTTTAATCTTGATTTTTGCTTTTTTAAAGATTGAGATTTTTTTGTGATATCTTTTATTTAGACTCAAGATTGTTGGATTATTTCGACTTCTCTATTTTTTATCCAATTGAATAGTGCGTTGATTGATTGGTAATGCCTGCTTTGTAACCCGGAAGTAGGAAATGCGCCCTTGTAGACTAACAAGTGACTAAGAGCAGCAATTTCAGGTATTTTCCCTGTTAGAATAGCACTTATAAAGCTTGTAACATACATTGTTTATCGTTTTTGTGGTAAATATAATGGTGTGAGATATTGTTCGGCATTTTACACAGGTTTTATTGAAGAATTTGTCGCTATTTTACCGAGTAGGCTAGCTGCTAATATGCGTTAGCTTATGGTAAAGGCTAATTAAAACGCCACAACAATTATAAGTTAAAGTGCTATATGCTTAGATTTATATCGTTACTCCCTTTTTCCACGTCACTAAGACGACTGAAGAAGTACAAAAAGTAAGAGTCAAAACTAAGCTTTATATTCTTGTATGTGTGTACAATACACTTCTTGGTTTAGAACACTTAAAATAGTGTACTGTGTGTAGTATGACTTTGCCGACCTTGAACCCTTGCCTTCTGTCTTTTCTTTTCTTCTAGGACAAAAAACACATTTTTCTTGCTCTTTTGAGCTTGCTCTTGCTCTTTGTCCATCAGACTCAGTCTCTTGAGTGATGCTCTGACGCAAACCTTTTAAGCAGTCTTTTTTAAGATGTCTCTATTTATGTGTGTGTGTGTGTGTGTGTGTGTGTGTGTGTGTGTGTGTGTGTGTGTGTGTGTGTGTGTGTATGCATTGGCTTTTAGAATGGATTGAGAGATGTCTTTGGAAAGGTTGGCGTAATGGCCCGACACACACACACAGCTGCCCCAACGTCATATATTTCTCTTCCTTTCTGCCAAAATTGAAAGTGAATACTTTTGGCGAGTTGTCATTGATTATGTAGCGCTTTTTTTAGCCATATTGCCATTAGCGGAATTGACGTCTCATAAATGAAGCAAGCTGAAATGATGTGTAATAACCGCGCTAATTGCCTTTCAACGCTGGAGCTGACACAAACATGGCACTAAATGTTCTTCTCATCATGCTTCTTCTGTTCTGTGTGTGTTGTGTTTTACCGTTTAGGGATGTCATGAGTGGAGAATACGGTTGCTATTGACACAGTGATGAGTTGCACGCAAACATATTAGTTACGGAAGGTTAAAGCGACACTGTGGGAGTGCGGTGAGCAGATTAGACCGGCCACGTCCTCCTCCCTCCGCCCCTGCTAACACGTGATTTCTGTGCCCATGCCATTTTAGCCAGTTTCGTCCGGCAGCGGAAACGAGGCGGGCCAGGAAGCGGGGTCTCACAAGTTCAATTTAATCTTGGGAAGACTGCTTTGATCAAGGGTGTGTGTGCGTGTGTGAGTGGTAGTAGAGACAAATGTGGCTTCACATAGATAAAGATGTAAAGTAAATGTGTACTATTTGAAACATTTATGCATATTTTTGTAGGTTGTACATTGGCTCCGCAAAAGGTGAAAACAAGCTTGAAACAAATGTTCCCATAGAAAATAATGGTAATAAAATTAAATACAGTACAACAAGAAGAGTCAAAGTGTGTGTGTGTGTGTGTGTGTGTGTGTGTGTGTGTGTGTGCGTGTGTGTGTGTGTGTGTGTGTGTGTGTGTGTGTGTGTGTGTGTGTGTGTGTGCGTGCGTGTACGTGGTATAAATGTAAATGGAGACTAGCCAGACGTGAAAAGTTAGAGACGCCTTAAGATGAATCAGAAGGAGAGTGCTGTAAAGGTAACCCAGAGTTCATTCTATTTCCGTCTCCTTTTCAGACAATTTGCCCCAATGTGGCCAAATGAAAGGCCGCTATTATTTTTGTGTCATTTTTTCCCCCCTCACGATCTGTGTTGCTCATTACCTCAAAAGAAACTAAATGAAACCCGCTGTTGTACACATTTCCAAATGTTAGTCGTGTCTTTACAGATGAACATAAAGATTTAATAAAAAAAAATAAGACTGACAGCAGAGAATAATCCCCTAACCGAAAAATGTCCAGACTGAAACAGTTTGATAGGTGAAGGATATTGCTGCTGTTACACCACTGGCAGCCATCGTTATTTAAATTCGTTTGAGGAGACAAAACGTCCCAGTAGCAGCTTCGTTTTTTTCATTTGCGTCTCTGTGAAAAGCAAAAAGTCTTTGTGTCTATCTCCATGGTGACGCCATCCCTGCCTTGTCTGAATCCTCGTTTCTCTTCTTTATTTACCCAGTAACCAAACGGTGCTGCATCAGTTCTGCTGCCCGGCCCCGGAGGCCCCCGAGGGGGAAACGTCGTCTGCCTGTGTCCCCAGGTAAGACCGTTGTGTGGCACATACGCCACGCTTGGAAAAATGAACCCTGTGTTAGCTGTACTCACAGCCAGTTACCATGCTTCAAAAACGACACAACTACCCCAGTAGTCTGTTGATGTGGTTTGTTCAACACTTGAATCATTTTTAGGTTGTGTCTAGAATTCTAATTCCAGTCATTTAGCATTCTCAAGCCAAGACTTAATGATAATTTGTTACTTTTAGCTGTCCAGATGGCTTTCCAGCAAGCGTGCTAGTCAAAAAATTAGGCAGTCTCCTATTGATGCACGATCCATTCTGGAGTATCATTCAATTTTCCCAATTTTTTTTTTTTTTTAGTCCTTTGGTTTTGTTTTGTTTTTTAAGTGAGTCATTCATCTGTCCAGAGAGCATCAATAGCAATTAAGCCCTCTGCACCAAAATGCTTTGTTTTTGCTCTTTTTATCTGCCTTGTCAGAGCGAACAGATAGGCTAATGGTGACGAATCACATTGGGAAGCAGTCTCTGCTATTGACCAATTGAAAAGCCAAGTATTTGACGTAACAATAACAATCAATTATGGTGATCCAAGTTGCAAACCACCTCAAAGCAGGACTTTCATGGGGCCGAAAAGTCCTTTTTTTTGTGTTTGTTTTCTGATCGCATCTTATCCCCCCCACCCCCATGTCCCCCTTTTTTTTACCAAATGCTGTTTTATTGTTGATTTGCGCCTTGTTGTCCGTGATTTCACGCGGCATCACATCCCCCGTCCCCACTCCCACACACACACGCACTCAGCGCCGCACCTCATCTCGTCCATTTCCGTCCATGCTCACACCATGCGGGCCTTTGTCTGTCCACTGTGGTCACATTGAGTTTTAGATTTATTTATTTTAAACCACCAAAATTGTATTTGTGCAGCAAGGGGAGTGACCATTGATGTGTGTGCTGTATGTATGTAGTGGGGGGGGGGGGGGATCTTTCATGCGAAAAAGTAGTGAACACATGTAATGCATCTGTGTTCATGTGGAGGCACAGAAAAAAATGATGTTGCATGCTTTTTGCTTGGCAGTGGGTAGAATGTAGCTCCTTGTCTTATGTGTGTGTGCGTTTCAGTGTACTTGAATGACCTGCAAGCCATCAGGCATACTTTTACACAACAGGAAGTTTCAGTACACAACTTTTTGGAGAAACATTTCAAATGTTTTTATTTTTTCAAGCCTCTCAGATATATCACATGTTGACATATTAATAAAATATTGAGAAATGCTGTTGCTGCAACAGAAAAACATAACAAAACAAAACTTCAAAACAAATAGACACCTGAGTGGCCATGGACAGCATAGGGGATGACATATGAATTTGAGCATGGCTTTTATTTCTGCCTGTGTTATTCTTGCAGATTTATTTATTTATTTATTATTATTATTATGAATGCAAGAAAACTTAATCGTTAACATGTCTTAATCTAAGTCTGTTGAAAAACAGTGATTTTATTATATGTCCATTCATTATGAGGAAGCCTTATTTCACTCACCCAATTTATGGTTAAATATTTTGAACTGAAACAAATAATCGACAAACTTAATTCGGTTGCACTCCCGCCCCAAAAAATCTCTGACTCCCACGTCACTCTCCAGGCCAGGCCCCACCTCTTAAAACCACACACACTGAAAGTTACAGATATGATAGTGTGGAAGGTGAGGATAACGAACGACCCCAAGTAGACAACAATAACACCTGCATCATCAAGTATTGTTGTTTAGTAATGAAAAATCTATTTTTATGTGATTAATTGGTAGAATAATCGATTTAAAAAATATTAAGTTGTAGCAGCCTTAGTTTTAAAACAACACAAGATGGCACCAAAGCTGACAGGAAAGTGTTGACTTTTCTGAGGTTTTCTATGTCAAGAAGTAGATAAGTTGGCTCACGAAATTCAGAAAAATTTTGTTTTTGCTTTGAGCACCATATGGTGCAGCGCTAAATAAGTACATTCCATTTACCGTTTTCAATTTACACAGGCAGAAAGACACCTTGATAGATTATTACTTTTTTTTTCTTCATAAAGACTATTTTGCAAAATTGTGGCATTGGGCAGTTGAGGGTAGTTGCTTCAGCAATGACTACAAGGTGCTTTAGTTATACTCAGCGTGACCTATTCTGGCTAATAGTCCTCTTTAGAGTTGAGATTCTTTTTAATGATGTGCTTGTCTAATTAGCAAATTGGTAGTGAATTGAAAGCATCAATGCAATTAAAGACAGTGTGACTGGGAAGTGCGAGGCCTTCATAAAATGCCCAATAGTCCATGTGGACAAAAGTATTAGAGCACCTACAGTAGTGGGTCCATTGGCGTCGTTGGCTCGCAGGTTTTTTCCCTTGGCCAATCAGAAATTAGAATTTGAGGTCATCTTCCTCAGGGGCTAGTCCAGCCTGCTGTTTAAAAAAAAAAGGCCTCCGAGACCCGACTTGGCCTGAATTCGTATTGAAATCCTCAGCATTGAGTCACTTTAAATGAGTCAGCTCATGAGCTCACGAGCATCCTGAGGTTTGTTTGACCGACCAACCCACACATTTCATAGACGGCAAAAAGGTATTCATCACATCTTAGGGTTTCTCTTCCCTCTCCATTCCGCAGCTTATCTCCACCTTGTGAAGTGAACCCAAAAAGGAGGAGGGCGGTGGGTTTATTACAGAAGCGATTTCATAAAAGCGCAACATTTTGATGACTTTGCTGCAGCATCTTCTGCGTGCGTGCTCGCGTGCGTGCTCGCGTGCGTGCGTATGCTGCATCCTCCCGCCTCCGAATCAGCAGTTTGAATCATTTTGCTGCCTCAGTTTTCAGCTCATATACCACTTTCAAGCAATTCTTATAGTTTCAGGGATTAAAAAAGAGAATCTATTGATTTTGTACACCTCATCACCAAATTACGAATGAGTTGTTGTCTTTTTAATGTCGTGTATTTCACGTTTGATTTTGTACATTACGTGACACAAATGTCAGTAAATGTTATGAAAAGTTGTACAAAATATTCTGTTGATTTTCAACCATACCATTGTGCCCATGAGTTTACATCTTTGTAAACTTATTAGCACAACTGTTTTTGACAAAGGCTGACCTTTGTAGCAGGAAGTCCCCAAAAATTATTTTACTATAGCAGCAGCCGAACAAAACCTCTAGATTGTCAAGTCTGACATGCGATGACTATAGACAAGGTCAAAGCTGTATGTTTTTTTTCCCACTCAATTTTCATACGTTAGAGAAAATGGCGCTATGTATTGATTTATTTTTTAAACAATGTTTGGCTGGTGTAATTGAGGTCATAGCTGAAATCATTACACTTCTCAGTAAATCATGAAGTCATGTTCATATTATTTTACTGTCGCCAAGCAAGAACTGTAGATTTGGAATGATAGTAGATGCATTGCCATGCCAGCCAAGGTCAAAGCCTTTCATGTGTTACTTCTGTTATTATATGAAAATTGTACTTAAATAAATGTTTAAAAACAATCGGTTCTTAAGCATCAACACAAATTTATTCGACTGTACTGACAAGTTAAATACAATTCAGCTGAGTAAAATTCATTGTAAAGTAAAACGTACTGTACGTGAAAAGTAAAAAATGCAAATCAATCAGTAATTTAGTCAACGTAAGATAAGATGACGTTCAAGCTCTTATCAAGTAAAATTTACAACCAATCTTCACATTATCAAGGATGTAATATTTTTTTAATTTGGACTAATCTACTGTACGTTTACCTTACTCATGCTAATCAGACTTATTCGATTCTCTCCAGCACAGTTGAATAGTACACAATATAATGTGCTAGCTCCATTGTAATAGCTTTACAAAAATTCTTTAATAAAGCCAATTGTAGCTCAGGGGCTAATCCTTATGCGGCCGTGCTGAAGAATAAACACATCAGTCCCGTTTACTGTCTTCTGGGATGTTACTCTGCACGCCGCATCACATAGACAGCAGTTACGGCCAGAGCCGGAGCCAATGTCATTACATGCCGTCTTATTCGTCTCTCAGGGGCACTCACAACAATTGTGCAGGCCCGTCGATACCTCAGCCACACTGCTGTGCTGCAATGTCCCGAGTGTGAAGGTGAGTGTTTGTCTATGCAAGGGAGAGGAAAGAAAAATATTTTGTTTGTCTCAATTGCCTCCAAAGCTACAATTACGGCGATCTTAGGGTGCTAATAGGGCAGTTTACAAATTAAAACATACAAACTACTATTTTTAGAACAGCGCACAGCGCATGGGCGTGGCCGGTTGAGTGTATTCGTACGAGGCAAAAAACAATATACTTAACAGACGTATTATGGTTACAACAAACCTCTGCTGCTTTGGTGTCTACAGATATGTGACTGGCGATGTTATGACCAGGATCAAATAAAGGGAGTTTCCATAGGAATGTCTCCGCTGGGTTCAAGCATGTACAATTAAACAGCAGTGATTTACGTGAAAAAATGTCACCGAAGACAGCTATATGTGCATTGCGCTCTCTACATTTCGTCGGTGGAAATGGGCCAGCAGCTGAAAATCCAGAGCCAATCAATTGCAGGTATGTTTATCGTCTGTTTTCTCAGCGTTAACCTTGCTGCTAGCTGCCTGCTACAACATGCTAGCTACTATACATCATGGTGTAAATGCACCAAAAATACCTCAAGTTTACCAACGGAAGCCACTCCTGCTTAGATGTGTAAATTAATATAAACTATCAGCGCAATAGAAGAACCCTATGCCTACAACAACATGCTAGTTGATCTGTCATAAGATGTGAACGGTCACTTTGTCACCAAGTCACTTTAACAAAAGTAACTAGACAGAAGTAATAGCCCAAAGGTGGGCTTAAAATCTTCAAATTAAAATTGTGACTTTATGTGTTTTGTTTTCGTGAAAATGAGCGACCAACACGATATTAGCAGCCATCTAGACCGCACTGGAGTGGCAGCAACGATCATACAATAAAGCTTACCTTTCTACGAAAACTGCTTTATTTGCGCCGACTTTGAGGTCTTCGCATGTCAACCACCGTTTAAGCTGTTCCAAAGTGTGTTTTTGTCGATTGAACCATGTTGAAATTTCACGACTGGGATGTTGTTCCCTTCCAAATTTTGTGTACGTGTGTGTCCTATGCTGTTATTTAACATGTTAACTCATGCATATTAATGAGGGGAACGTGACGTCATTTGAGATCAACCCTATTAGGCGAAGGCCAACATTTTGACTCCCTTTGTGTCCTGAAACAGGCGAGCATCTGGAGGCCTCACCTGCCTACCATCGCTCAGCAATTTGTGTGTGGCGCGTGGCAGGCCCAAGCTGTAAAACCACAAAATGCGGAGGCGCAGACACCATTTTAATGATGTACAAATCATCAATATAGTGTCTTTATGCTCCCTGTTTGGCTTTACAAGCTGAGTTTTTTTGCAGATTAACAGTCTTCTTCTACCTTGTTTAGCTTCGTAATTCCTTACATTGTCCTTTATAGCCCCAAAGTACACGTACCGCTAGGTCTTTTGAAATTTCAGCTGGGCCTAACATCAGCATAGTAGATCAGGGGGAAAAAAGGCGCAGACAAGGCATTACTTGGCTATAATGAGCCAGAAAGGAGTGTGAGGAGGAAATGTGAGCAGTTTAGATCACACAAATGACGAGAAGTTGTGCTACAATGATTTATTGAATAATTCTATTCCGAAAGAAGATCGAAGCAAAATCTTAGCTTCAAATCTTCGCAGGGATGTTTTTTTATTTTTATTTTTTTAAAGCAGCGTATGTCCAAAGTTTGGGATCATATTAAACTTGAAAGATGAAAGAAGAAAGATGAAGTGCAATTATGTACCACAACAGCATGTGTACGATCCCCAACACAAGGGAATGTACACTGCATTCTGATTAATATTGAATTTGTAGAATATGAGATAAGTGGCAAAATCCAGCAAGTTTTATCCATCTCTGGGGGCGGCCGTTATGTCGTATGCTGTCGACTGAAAATGACATCACAGTTGCTCAGGGCTCAGGTAATGACAAATCATGGCTCAGCTTCAGAAAACAGGAGAGCCATGTTTGGTCGTTACCTGAGCCCTGAGCAGTTGTGATGTTATTTTCAGTTGGCAGCAAATAAAAACAGCTGGATTTTGCTGCTTAATACACATTCCACAAGCACAATATTAATCAGAATACCGTGTTTAGGCTAGTGGGGATGCATTGAACATATTCTTGTAGAGAACATTTTGAGGTTTACTTCCCGCTGTAAACTGTAAATGTGGTCAAGAATAGCCACCGGTGCACTTTCAATCCTTTTATTGAACAAACTCACCCAGTTTGTTAACAGCCAGCCAACTCTACACTCATTCATTGACATCCATGTCACTCACCAGCCCAGGCCATGCCTTCTAATGCCATACTCTAGTTACAGATAATACAGAGAATGTGAGGATTGTATGTGATAATGGCTAGTATACCCAATTCTAAAAAAAAACATTTAAAAGCTTCAGTTCTAGTTAATGACGTGAACTTCAGGACAAATATTAGGAGCAGCTTTGCATTGTGATGCTCAATTCTCTCTCTTTCCTCGTTATTCCAAAAATAAATTCAAGAGCCTGTGTCACACTAACATAAGGTGATTAAAAAAAGCAGCCAGCATCCTTTTTATGGACCGTGTCATGCTTTGACACCTAGTGTCTAACAGTTGAGCAGTTTTTCCGTGCTGAGTCATGCTTGCAGCGTCACTCTGTCACTCCAGGTGTCACCTCGGCTTTGGCTCAGCCTGTCATCATGAATTATCTGTTAAAGATGCCAGGGAAGAAAAGACGGGAGGGAAAATGTAAAAAAAAAAAAATATATATAAATAGGTCTAACACTGGGTGGGGGTGGGGTTGGGGGATGTATTGGTTGTTTGTTGGAGCCGTCCCCATGCAGCCACTGTTGAAGCACGCGTTAGCCGGGAGGTTTAACTTGCAAGATGGGAATACCGAGTTTCAAGATGGGATGGCGGCATACGCAGGTGCGCAAACAAAACAAGCATGAGCTTTCTGGTGTTGAGTAAATCTTATTTCTGCCATCTGATGCACCTACACAGCTGCGTTTGATGTGTTTGATTCAACAAAAGGGAGAAATATGTACACACTGTACACCTGCTTGCATGCAGATTAGTTACATCCTCAGTATTTTGCCGGATGCTCACAATGCTATAGATTAAGTCTTACTCTCTTTTTTATGTCTACTTTGGTAAAGAGTGGTATTTACAAGGTCACCCGAGCAAGTTATTGATCAGTATATTTATAACGGAGCCATCATTTTATGATTAATCACACGAGATGAGATGAGCCCTGCTGATTTTCACACTATCAGCTACCATTTCGAATGATGGCCTACTGTATGGTTGGCTTTTTAAATAATAGGGGTGGGAATCTCACAATTCGATTCAGAACAATTTTTGATTCAAAATGATTTGATTGACAATTATTTCTGCTTCAATTTATAGATGTGCAAATAATCGTCATGATCTACTCCAGTCTGACTCGCTAATGCTGATTAAAGCGCGCTAATCGCGGCACTTTTATCACTTAAAAGAACAGCTATTCATACAAAACGCTTCAGGAATGTATGCAGAGAAGGATCTTAATATTACTCACCGGCATATGCTATTCCTACGCTGCAAAAAACAACAACTTTTATTGGAATAACTTGATTGTGACTTTTTCCTTCTACTCACGAACCACACTGCCCCTAAGTGGCCAAATAGTTTACAATATGAACAGCGCTCCCAATATAGACACACACAAACAAGGGCAAGACAGTAGAAAATAATTTTAACAAAAATCGATTTGGGGACATTTAAAATAGATTCTGAATCGTACTAAATGAGAATCGCGATTCTTATGAGAATTGATTTTTTGGCACACCCCTATTAAATAAAGAGAGGTCGACAACAGCTTAGGTGACTACTCATCGACTGAATAAATGCCGTTACGAGAAAAACATTGACCCTCTAGTAGACAAGAGGCAGGACAAGCACTTTGAAAGTAATCAGAAGTACAATTACATAAAAAGTTAGTGGCTGCTTTCTTTGGAGTACTTGCCTTTTTCTCTTTAGGCAGAGCTCATATATACACCCATGAACAAGCAGTTATCATCTGTCTAATGCAAACGTCGCCCCCACAACCACAGACACCTTGTCTCATCTCAAAGCAAAGTCATACATATAATAAGTCCAAAGGCATACTGTATATTTTTTGAACAGTTATGATTGGTCTAGGATTAGGCAAATTGAATGTCTCATTTTGACCTTGGAATAGAAAAAAAACTGAACACAAACACAAAAAAAGCTAAATAAAACTGCAGAGTGACTTAATACATATCACATAATGTCACTCTTACTGTGCTCATATAGAATGTTTCCTTGGCCTTGTTTTCTCCCCCTCGCAAATGTGCAAACAGATGAGACACGAGTAAGAAAGCCACCGTGCGGTAAACATGACGATTGTTACGCGATTATGCACAAACACGGGGGTATTTGCCATGAAAGCCTCTTTTTGCAACGCACCATTCTTGCAGTTCTTGACGGTTTGAATCAAGTTAAGGCAGGGCAAGTCATGAATTCAGACTATACGTTAGCATCTCTGAGTGTATGAGCAAAGAGATGCTTATTAATGCAGAAGCTCCCTCTGTATGATTCATTCTCAGTGAGGGGCAGGACATACTGTACACCAGAGGGGGGTTGGATAAGAGATTTAGTCAAAGTGACAAGACAGAGCTTCAACATAAACCAAATTTACATCTTGGAATATAGGACAGAGCGATTGTATTGCAAGTCGTCCATCTTCTCGTCTCCACCCTCCTCGGCCTACTCTGACACACGGCAGGGCTAAATCTTCCTACCTATCAGCGGACGTTAAGGATGGACGAGGGCTGCTTGACGGCGCTTGTGAAGAGAATATGGGAGCGAGTAAAGCTTCACTTTGTGCTGACTATCCAGTAGATGCGCATCCTGTAAATATGCACACATCTCGCTGCGGTCGGTTTCAATTTGCATGCTTAATGATTCATTAACTGGACCATCTGAGCGGCTTTTTAAAAAATAGATACTTTATTTATCCCATGCGGAAAATTAGCTTGTCACAGTAGCAATATTCACAATATATACAGATAACCAACCAACTGAGGAAACAAATTTAAGGAATGTTAAATCCAATATAGGCAGGAAAAAAAGAGTTAGAGAGGTATTGCCAGATGGTCTGCGGTATGTAGTAAAATAGTCCCATTTTGCTATCATACTAACAGTGTTACATAATTATATCTTGATAAATTCATTGAAGAACATGTGTAAGGTATTGATGCAAATGTAGTTCTTTTTTTATTTTTACATCAAAGGCAGGTAGACAAACTGGTATTTGAAGTCTAACTGGCCTTTGTGTTGAAAACAATTGTGACATTGCCACATATCTAATTATCTGAATGTGAGAAGCTGCAACAGTTGAATAATTTTCATCTCTCCTATTTTACTTCTGATCCGCTAGTTTCGCTAAAGGCAGTGTAAAAGGGGGCTATCGAGATAAGCCAAAATTTTTATCCAGTCTCTCTATTCGGCAGATTTTCACCTGTGTCTGGAACCGGGCTTCACTGTGAATCACATAATAGGACAAAAAAATCACAGGTCTAACCGTTGGTCTTCCTCCATAACAAGCCACTTAGGAAATGGCAGGGCTTTATTTCAAAAGACTGCAAGTAGTCATGGCGGGCTGCCCTTTTAAAAGACATCTTCAGATCCCCCCCCCCACACATCTACCATGTCTATTTTTTGCTCACCTGCAGCTGAGTGAAGAAGCGACTTTATTGCACTATCCATTATTCATCCTACGTATGTCTATTTTAGAAGTTTCCCACTAAAGCCCATGACAGATACTTTTCTGATGACAGCAAGAACAGGAAAGGTAAATGTGTTATTGCCAGACGGGCACATTTAAAGTCATATTTCCGAGGTGATGTGCAAAAGTTCAGCAATGGGTGACGATCGTGTTGCCGCTAGGTAGCCATCTTGTGTTGTAATCTGCCAACAGGCCGGCAGCACTAAGAGCAATCCGTGGGAGTCGTGTTCTGGCACCTCCACTGTGTCAAAATAGCGACATTTCAGCGTGAATTTCTCTTTTTAGGGGGGATTTGGGATCCAAATCCAGCAAGTAGGTCAGGCAGGAAGCACTAAAAAAAATACTCTATTGGATGTGTGCACACAATTTAGCGCATCATACATACAGCAAGGTGTTAGAACAGCCATATTGTTTAGGATCAATTTGCTCCAGTGCCTTGTGGCGTGTTATATTTTTCTTACACTGATGTAATTATACAAGATCGGGCCATTTCCTCATTGGGTGCAGGTCCAAATTGGGATTGTGCAACATTGGTGGCGGACTGCCCACAGCTGCATTGAAAATTTCATTTATTTTTTCTTCAAAACAATGCAATCATTATATCCCTACTGTCCATTTTAATTCACTACGATCCAATGATGGACCCCTGAACAAAAAGTTTCACCTTAAATCTACTTCATACACACTCAGACACACACGGCAAAACGAAAGCACACACTTGAGCTGAGCATGACTGTCCTAATTTGTAATTCTGTATGTGTGTGTCACAACTGGCTGTCAGTTTCACGTTTCTTTTTCTTGAAGATGTTGCTGCTGTTTTCTTTTCCATCCAACTTTTTGTGCACCAACCCTATGGGTTTTTTTCAGCTGTGTCCTCTCCTCCACGTTGTCTTTGTCTGTCAAGTGCATAGACGACGACAAGCGAGGCACAGTCAAAGTAGTAAAAAAAGACGGGGTCACCGCGTCTTGCCACTCGCATCCCCGGAGAGCGAGAGAGAGAGAGAGAGAGCGAAGAGGTCATGGCGGATGCAGCAAGCCACCTCACTCTGCATTTTCTCCTCCTTTCTGCAGCGATGACCTTTCTCCAGACCCGTCAGTGGGGGAGGAAGGGAAGGGAGGAGAGGGGGAGCTGCAGAGTGAGGCCCCGTCACAACCGCAGCCCCAACAAGACACGCCGCCGTCGCCACAACAGCCCGAGCGTGAGCCCCCCCAGGCGCAGCCGCAACCCCCACCTGAAACCGAACCAGAACCTGTGCCCCATACAGAAGCCGAGCCCGAACTTCAATTTGATGCCCCGCCCGAGGAGGAAGCGCAGGAAGCTGAGGGACAAGGAGGGATGGATGAGGAGGAAGCAAAGGAAAAGCAGGATTTAGAGGATGCTCAGGAAGAGGCTGAAGTCGAAGAAGTAGAAGAAGAAGAAGAAGCACAGGAGGAGGTGAAGGAGGAGGAGGAAGAGGAAGGTGAAGGAGTAAAAGGGAGCAACGCGGCGAGGAGAGCCAGCCTCCACCACACGGCGTCGCCCCTGAGGGTGCAACGCAACGGGGCCGGCTCGCACTCGGCCACCTCCGACTATGAGCTCTCACTTGACCTCAAAAACAAGCAGGTAGGGGTGTGTTTGAAATGGGGCGTGTGTGGAACCTTGAGGTTTTTCTCTTGTTCTCTATTGGCGCCAGTGGACTGGCCAAACTGTATCTGCTTCAACATCCTCATCATCCTCATCATTATCATCACCATCATGGATCCCCATCACGCTTTTGTCTTTTTTACCGCTATGTTCAATGCGTTAATGTATATTTTTTTAAGGAGGATGGAAATTGATAATATTTAATCCTCTCTCTGATGCTCAGTGATTTTCAGCGGAGCGTTCTCATCGAATAAAAACACATGATTGTCCTCCATCTTGTCCTGTACTGAGTATCTATGAAAATATGAATCAATGTGCAAACATGCGAATTACCCCCTCATGCAGCAACTGTCTTGTCTTTCCATCCACGCTGTCCCATCAGGAAACTCATACAATAGTATCTCCATTTTCCAGGACCATTATCGTCATTTGCCTTGTATTGTTTTATGTCACTCGACTAACCCAGCATCATCCCCCAAGATCTCCATGCAGGTAAGGAAACAGAATTAGTGCCACTTGGACACAACACAACACTGATATAAATGTATTTCCAGTGACACGCCTGCTTTACGTCTTTCATTTTGCATCAACTTCCTGTTTGAGGCTCCTGTAGTCGAACTCTGTCTATTTCACGCCGTCGTCACAACAACAGAGACGTAGATTGCTTCCATCGATCTCCTGTCAAGTGTGCGTGGGATGGATGCATCCTCCGATCAATGTGGAACTAATTGGAAGTGCGGGGCGATACCTTGATTGCGGTGCACTAACCTCATGATTGACTATCAATTTGTGGGCAGTTTGCGTAAACACATGGAAAATTATATTTTACCCATGTGAACCTGACCATGACGGAGATTCTAAAATAAAAAACACGTGTTTGATAGAAAGCTGGCAAGAAAACACACAAAAGTCAGAGGCAATAAATAACCAGCAGGGTCGCATTCTTTGGAAGGCATCCTTTCTTGGCAAACGCACAGCATGACAGGTTGATGTTAAAAATATCTCACGTTCTTAGCCATGACACTATTTTCTGAGCTAGTGACCCTCCGAGAGATAGATTGCCATGCCAAAGATTCATCAGCAAAACAATAACGTCAGCTCTTTAATTATCGTATTGGTTTGGCATGGGAGCGTTATGTTGTGTCGTGTCCCACTTCTTGCCGTTGCATAATCAGCTCGTTAATCATGCAGATGTTTCTCCGCTGTGAGACATTTGCATGAGCACGAGCGCAGCTAATGACCCCTTGATTTGCCTCCTGGATGTGCGCTTGATTCGGCGGTCCATCTAGTGTGTGTTGTGACACCCACTACTTGTAGCAATGATTCATGGCGGAGTGTTTTGCTGTTTTGTAACTACTTGACCTCCAGTTGTATTCAAAACACTTTTAAGAAGTAGCTTATTCATCAAGACCATCCATCACTACCAGGCGTCCAGATACGTCAGAGCTAGATGGGAAGCTTGGAAGGACTCATGCTCTAAAAGGTCCATGATCATTTGTGAACTTCCTCCAACCTCGCTTTTTTTGCAATTATCTCCCAACAGCTTTGAAGTCTCTTTAAAATATTCACATCCCTTTTATCCTCCCATATATGTATCCTTTGAAAATGCAATGTTTTCTTTTCCCCTTATAGCTTAGTTTTTACTGTGGCGAATGTGCTGGTTCAATCTGCCTTTCAAAATCGATTGAGCGAGTCCGGCCGGTGGCAACACAGATCTGCAGATTAATCTCTCTCCATCAGCACTTAGTGAAGTGATCAGGATTCCAATTTCCATGTCCTCCTCACTGCACTGTTCACGTGTCATTTTGTCGTCTTTGTCTGCCGGAATAGTCTTAATTTGCCGAGTCTAAATGCCAGGCTAGTTTTAATCCTCTTTCCTACCTTCCCGGTGGCTGTAATTCCGAATGTGTCAAACAGGCACAAAGAGAGCAGGGCGTCCTCAAATGCTTTCTTCAAAATCCCTGACCCAGCTTACGCAGAGGCCAAAACGGGCATAAAAACCTGCAACATTTAATCAAATGACTTTTATATTTTATTCAGTCAAGGGCACCTCTCCAGAGTTTCTTTCGATATAAGGGATCGCGTGTGAAACTTTCGTGATGCCTCGTTTTGATGCCTTACCACATCATTTAGCAGAAAGTCTCACCGCCGTTAAAGACAATCCGAGCCTCTCTGAATTAATTAATTAAAAGAACATTGACTGGGAGTCAATCTTTCACACAATAAGCATCTCTATCTCCTTAATGACACATTACTTTGGTTGTACACTACTTTAGAGTATGTTTAGTATGTGAACATGGTTATCTCTGCATGCCAAAGCCGCCTCCCCTTGTCGCTTTAATGGAGTTCAGAGCAGAAACAGAAGTATAATTGTCCATTAAGACTGAACGAGTGCAGGATTGGGGGGCTTCAAAAGACGTGCCGTGGACAATGTGACTTGCCAAGATAAGAGCTCGCACTGTTTTCAGAGGGTTTTCGCGGAGATTGTTCTGACTAAGCACAGGGGTATCATCAAGTGTTTGAACGTCTGCCAGACAACGACGGCAGCAACGTGGTGTCTATCGTTTTCCCACAGACTTTCATACATCTTTCACAGGCAAGATTAATGGCGCGTTCGCTGTCGGAGAATTTAAAGGACCTCTGAGGAGTTGACGGAGATTATTAGTTGTGTTTGCGGAGAAAATGAGCGCTTTGTCCGAAATACTGTGAGTTGGTTACACGTTTTTCATGAGGTCAAAGCAGACTGTTGATGCTGCAGTCCAACTCTGTGGCTTCATGACCTCCCAGTTTTCCCATTCATATTCTTATCCACAGTGTGCCCTTCGTTTTACTGCCCAGCTCCATTCATTCTTCTGACCCTTTTCTTTCTTGATATTCATCAATGCACCACCAAAATTCGTAACATCAGCCGTTTTAGCAATGATGTTCATCGTCACTGTCCCCATGTGACCTCAGTTACAGGACATCATTATAGCTTAAGGATTGTCTACTTGATTTTGTACCCTTGACATTACGTTGACGTTACTTGAAAAGCTTGGTAACATACCTGCCCTGTTTTTATCAGTCGTTATTTTAGCTCCTCTCTATCCTTCTTTCCAGATCGAAATGCTAGAGCACAAATACGGCGGCCACCTCATTTCCCGCCGCGCTGCCTCCAAGATCCAGACCGCCTTCCGCCAGTACCAGCTCAGTAAGAACTTTGAGAAGATCCGCAACTCTCTGCTGGAGAGTCGCCTGCCACGGCGTATCTCCCTGCGCAAAGTGCGTATGCAGAACACTGAGGGCTTCTCAGCTGAACGGGCCCTGGCAGAAGGCTGCAACTTGGCGGGCATCCCTCTGGTGAGGTCGCCGTCGCTGCCCGCCACGATGGGCGGCAGCTTGACTGACCTGGAGGACTCCTTCACCGAGCAAGTCCAGTCGTTGGCAAAGTCTATAGACGATGCTCTCAGCAACTGGAGCCTGAAGACCATGTGCTCGCTGCAAGAAGGTGGTGCTTATCAGTTCAGTGCAGCATTAGGTGGAGTTGAGGGGTGCGGCGCGGGAGAGTCGACCATTCATCAAGCCTCACTGGATCCCAGCGACCTGTCCAAAAGCGCGAGCAAGCTCATGATGGCCTTCCGGGATGTGACGGTCCAGATCGACAGCCAAAACTTCCGCGTTTCGTCTTCCGTCGTGGAGTCTGTCACCCTGGGCAGCTGCGCTCAGCAAGATGGAGCTGCGTCCATCGCAACAAACTCTGCTCCTCAGTCCATTCCGCCTGAAGAACCACACGCACCCTCATCAGCTGAGCCCATAGATCCCCCTCCACCTCCTCAAGAGCATCCACCTCCCCCAGAAATAGACTTATTTGATCAGGATATGGAGTTCCCTGCCCCCCCTCCCAGTGAGGAAGAGCTTACCGGAGAGGACTTGCCACCCTCAACCCCCCTAGACAAAATGGCTCCCAAGCAGGTGGCCGCTGTGGTGGCACCTCCTCCGCCGGAGCCCCCTAAACATCCCCCGGCCGTGTCTGAGTCGCTTGGGGTCAATCGGAGCGGCTCGGAGACGGCGGACAACAGCTCAGAGCAGATGAGCAGCAGCAGTGCGTCCACGGAGGTCCGCTCCACGTCGGAGGCCTCCTCCAAGGAAGCTCTGCAGGCCATGATCCTCAGCCTGCCGCGCTATCACTGCGAGAACCCTGCTAGCTGCAAGTCTCCCACACTGTCCACTGACGTCATGCGGAAACGTCTCTACCGCATTGGCCTCAACCTCTTCAATGTGTGAGTAACCCCACTGTACTTAAGTTGATTTTTCAGCTATCTCAACTGGAAATGGAAAAAAATATCTGTACTTTTTATGCCTCTGCCAGAAGAGGCTCGTGACTCCTTTCACTACCTGCAAATGACGGCAAATGTAAAAAAGATGTAAATGGGGGGAGAAAGTCTAGGCGAGATCTTGATGGACGAATTGAGATTTTAGGGGCTTTAAGAGGAAAAACAGGGACAGAAGAGTCACTTTGAGTTAAGTGCAGAGTATTAACCACTGCTTCAGGATTCTTAGTTAGAGAGTGTCCCCCTTCTAAAAGAGCCCAAGCCTTTGCACGGATGGGAACGCTGTGCGGATTAGGGTCATGCAATCTTTCTTAGAAGTCTCTTAAAGTGTCTGCTGTCCATTTCATTTCACATCTGCAACTGAAAGGGAAAAAAGGCAGCAGGCGGTCCAACGTTAAGACTCACGACAGACGAGGGCCAAGTGGTTCTCGCGTGCCGGCGATAGACCTGTGAGACGGGGTGTTGCCATGGTGACAAAAGTGCACGGGGGCTGAACACGGTGATGCGATGCAGGCGCCCGCATGAAACAAGTCACGCTCCATTGGTTGGAATGCAGTCAAGTTTGTTGTCATTGCACTGCACTGGCCACTTCATTAGGTACACCTTGTAATTCTACCGTAACAGAGTCTGTTGAATATTTTGGTTTACTTATTAAGCTCATAAGTTGTTAAAATTATTAACACACTTTAATTTTTATTTTCAAAATGCTTTACTTTGGGATTAATTGCCTATATAGTTGATTTTACACACATATCTAATGAGTTTACATTCAAGATGGAAAAATAAAATTAAGTGCATTCTTTAGAGCTAAGTTTCATAGAAAGGCGCACGGGCGCTCTGCAAATTTGACCTAAAAAAGGATCTAAATCTTAATGACAACCTCAATAATAAATATTGTTTAGATCCATTCAATATATGTTGTGATATTTGTAAAAGCTAAATTTGACAGCTGCTGAGTGTGATCCCATTATAATGTGTGGGTGTATCAAATGTTATGGTCATATTAGCAAATCAAGTCGGATGAAATAAATTCAGAAGAAATGCCAGCGATATGCAAATGGCTAAACTCGTCATTAGTGGTCGTCGCTGTGCATTTCTGGATGTAATTTGACATTCCTCTGGCGACACTTGGCTGATCACCTCCAGCTTGAAATGTTGTTAATGTCTCCATCGTCGCTGTTGTGTTGTCACGGCAACACGTCTGTCAAAGCTCCTTGTCGAGATGGATCCTCCAGGAGCAACGACAAGATTTCACTGCGATATAGCCCCAATTAAGGCTCCTCACGCAAATCTGGAAGAGGCAATAAAAATGCGACCGTAAAGCCGATTAACTTGTGCTTTGCAAGCGTGATGCTTGGAACAAGAGATGGGGGAGGAGGCAGTAGGAGTGCCATAAATAGAAAGAGGTTTGCACACTTTAGAATAATAATGTTAAAAACACTATTTATGGTAGATAGGGGCAGAGCCATTCAGCTATCCAAGTTTAACAAAAAAAGGTTTCTTCAAATGTATGTAACTTAACTGTTAACACTCATTATTGTTTAAAACAACCAAAATTTAATTCTTGAAGTGATTTAATGCTGCACAGCTCCTGCAGAGTTAGGGAAGAAGCATCGTTTTAACACTCAACAGACTGTTCAAGAGAGTTAATAGATTTGTTTAGTGCTGTCACTATTGAATATTTTTAGAATTGATTAAGCTATCAATTATTAAATGAATTAATCGGCTAATCAGTTTAATTTAATTTTGCATTAAAGTGTATTATAAAAGCATATTTTCCCTGATTACGGTTTATTAACCAGTGATTGGTGGTCATTTTGTACTTCATGGTGATGAAAAAAAATAATCGATTACTTGCCGATTAATTGATTAATTTGTTCTCATGAGTCATGTGTAAAACTAACAGAACAAACCAATAGTATTGATTTGTTAACTAAATGAAACTGTAATTGGACATACGAGGTTTGCACCTGACATTAGCACGTTATTAATGGCATAAACTGTAAATAAACTGCAAACTAAGAACTCTATAATCTATACATCTATACATTACCCTTGAAAATGTTAATCCTAAAATACTAGCTACTAACTGAATGGAGCAAAAAAAACACATGCAGTAAACACTAACCTTGGAAGCAACACCGCATAAATGTTGCTTCCACCCGACATACAAAGATCTTAGTCTCTCAGTCTCAGTAGAGACTTTTTTGTCATACATTGCTTCAGCGTACTTTCTTGACACTAACAGCTTTCCTATTAGCCAGGCTTTTGGCATCATCTTGTGACGTCTTCGGGCATTACAGAAAATGCACAAAAAGTTGTAACACTTCTCACTGGTGCAGTCCAAAACCATTTTAAATGCAAATGATGATCGTATCAATGGTTAAACCAGTTTTATTGGCAGCTAGTTCATGTCCCCTTGATTTGTTGGACGTATTTTAAAAAGGTCATGAAGAAGTGGACACACTTGTGATGGGTAATGATGAATAATGTGCCGTGCGTTTAAGGGGAATAAGGTGACGGAGAGTCTGTTTGCAGTCTAAAGATAAGCACACTTTTAATCAATTGGCTGCGAGGAAGGAGAGCGCCGGGACTGTAAAACAAGAGGCAAATCCAGCTCCAGGCTTATTAGTTCCACCACACTCTGCTCTAATAACAACAACGGGGTGCCCATCTTAAACAGGCCCACAAGCTTCGGGCTAACCTTGTCTATCCTTCGACGACGTAGGCCAATGAAAGTGGTCGTTGGGTTCCAGAGAAATTTTGTGGGGGGCAGGGGTTGTGTTGGAAAAATTTACTTTTTGGTGAATGTTTTGTGTAACATCATTGAAAGACACTTTCATAATAGAGTCATATAGTACTACTTTATTATTTCTAAATGTTCTCAGATTGGCTGACAAATTACAGTTTAAAATGTCCATCAATTGCTCGTAAAGGCTAAAATTTTAAGATGCCAAATTAGGATGATGTTTCAAACAAAGACATTTGTGAATCCAAGCTTGTCATTAGTAGTCATCACTCAGGACATTTATGCTTTCCGTACTTGTTATGATATTGTTATATGTTAGCATTTGCTCAATTCTCATTTGAATTTACATCTGAACCTGAAGATGTCAAATCTGTCTTGGCACTTTTTTTTTTTACGCAGTTTGATAGCTTGCTTTCTGTTTCAAAGGAGATCTAACGGGAAAATGTTTTGCATTTATGAGATGCAGGCGGACAAAAAGGTATAGAGGCAGATGAAGTTGAGCGTTGAAGGACTGACAATGATGGCGGGGAGGCGAGAGATTGTCAAGGGCGATGAAGAAGCAGTTAGTAGGAGGCAAATGTTACAGTGACACATTGCTCTTCATATGTGGCATTTACTTTTTCTTTAATTGCCCTCCCCCCCACTCAAGCTGTGCTGATTCAACATCTGAGTGGGCAACAATAACGTCAGGAAAAACATTGTGATGAATCGCCATCAGATAAGTGATAAGATTGAGTGTGTTGATACAGTACAACAGTAAACATAATGCACTGTTCTATTTGAAGAATGTGAATCAATGCCAATTAACAAAACAGTCTGCAAAGGTGCAGCATTTTCCAAATATTTTTACAAGTGTGTGTGTACGTGTTTACAATCAACATCTTGTCTCCACTTCTGCCGTGTTAAAGACCCTGCGAATAATTGCAATTGCCTGCATCCAGATGGTAAGCGGAGGAAGGCTACTTATTTCATGAAACCAAACACGGTGGCCCTCGTCACACTCTTTTGGATGTTCACACGAGAATTATGTTAAAAAATGTCCCAAAACCCGACTAGTAGCTTTTCAATTAGTAGTTTAGCCATTTGTAGACTTACTGAGGCGAAAGTCGCTGGAAAACCTTCAAATCGACCATCTAATGCAACAAAACGAGCTAACCAGAATATTCCAAACAGCTCACGGCGTGATGCAGAGATCACAATATTGATCATCACTTTGCCAGGATTGCCTCTCCCTCATTCTGCGCCACTTATCCACAATTCGTCTCGAATTTGCCACCCCCCACCCCCACGCTATTTACTGTCACAAATGATAATCAACGTGTGGGATCGGCGCTGGTGTTGGGAAAACATCAAGTAATCTGCCAAATTTGCTCAGCGACACGTCAGCCGTCAGGAACGTGGGCGAGCAGATGCTTTCAGAGCCGGGACCGCCGGCTAGCTCATGCTGCCATTTGCTCACATCTGCTCTGTCTGGTCCTCCCCCCCTGACCATCTATCCTCACCTAGCTAAACCCATTAGCAGGGGCAGGCGCGCTGTTACGTAAAAGGAGAACACAGAGGGAGGGGCACGGCATTCACGTGCTTGTCTCCCTGGAGCATCTCTCCTCAACTTTTGTCTAATAGCTTTATAAATGCAGCGGGCACTGGGAATTTTAACCATTTGACCTAGAATATAAGGAGTAACATGATCAAAAGTTAAATAACAATCTGAAGTCTTGATTTTTACTCCTGTGGCTAGTTGCTAATGCTATGCTAACCACCATTTCTCACGAGAGAAATAAACGTTTTGACAAGAGTAAGTCCACGTCCAGCTTGCGCAATTTACATTTTTCTTTTGATTAACGTGACCAGTTATTAGTTTTAACAGCCACTTCTTACAATAGAAATATTGGAAATGTGTATACACAAACTTATTAAAGAATAAATGCTATGCTATGCTAACCCATGCTATGCTACAATGCTACTGAAGAGCTTCTATTTTATGGTCATAAAAATGATGATGCACCAAGCTAAGACACGTCTTCATCTTTCTCATCTTGACTAGGAATCCCGACAAGGGCCTTCAGTTCCTGATCTCGCGTGGCTTCATCCCGGACACGCCCATCGGTGTGGCCCACTTCCTGCTCCAGAGGAAGGGTTTGAGTCGGCAGATGATCGGCGAGTTTCTGGGAAACAGCAAGAAGCCCTTCAACAGGGACGTCCTCGAGTGAGTGGACGCCTCGTATGAGTTCGTCTCCGTTGCCTTGGGGATGTAAATCTCATGCTGCTTGTATGAGATTTACATCCCCGAGGCATTTGCATTTAAATGACCACTTTTGATTTGAGTTGCTGGCTCATTTTCGCATCGTCTTAATGGCCGATTTGACATGGTGATACATCAATTCATTTCGATGAAATCAGAGGAAAGAGGACACAAGATGCTCATCCTTCACAGTCTTTATGTTCGGCAGAATGGAATTTGCTTAATCCGTTTTCATGACGTGAGTGTTGTTGTACCTAATGTCGTGTCATGCGAGAGTCGGTCTGACCTCTAATGTGTCCCCTGCGGCGTGTCGGCGATGCATTCTCCGCGCGTTTCCTTAAGCATAAACCACGTGCATAAAAATGTCGCAAAGTCAATTAAGCCAAATTGTGGTCACGGATTTGGCCCGCAGGACTCGTTCCATTGATGGATGTTGATCAGTAAGATTCTTGTCTGTTTCCAGCCCCGCGGTCGTCTACTCAAAATTCGCTTCCATCTGGCGCCGTGTTGCTTTTTATGCATTGCTGTGACGCCTGCCTGACTGCCAGCTTCGTAAAAACGTACCTTTTTAAGACCCGACAGCTGCGCACTGCCCGGCGACGTTGTGTATGTAGCGACATTTTGTGTGGAGGGGCCAGCTGTAGTGAGTCTTGTCTGATGTTACATAAGGAGGAGTGATGGCCCAGGAGGAAGTAACAGGAGGTGGCGCCGCCATGTCAAATAAGACACACAATATTAGCTACATATTGAGTTCATATTAAATATTTCAAACACATAGAGGAGGAAACAAGTTTTATACTACGTATTGACACTATTTTAAACATTATTTTTCATCAATTGATCTCTGGCTGAGTTGATGAAAATTTTGCATTATCATCAGAAGAACAAATGTGAAGTTTTACTGTCACACTGAAAATTTTATTTTAAAAGAAATGAAATGTCAACCTTTAAAAAATGGACAGCGAATATTTAGAGGGGAAGTCAAACAGCAGCAAGTAACAAAATGGCCGCCCCGTGTGATGGATAAAAACGTGTGGATTTTGCTGCTTAATGAACTCATATTCCACAAACTAAATCTTAATCAGAATGCCGTGTTTTGACTAGTGGGGGCGCATACAACATATTATAAAGAAAATTATTGGATTGAATTCCCCTTTGAAAGTTTATTGTTAAAAAATAAATGTATAGTGTTGTGGATAAAAAAATAAAATCCTTGTTCTGATGAAGAATATCTGGAAGACATACTTGGAGGAAAAAGTTGTGCAGTTTATGATCTTTGCGACAAGGTCATGAAGTGCTTCACACCTCCACCTTTCGCTGTTGTTCTTGAGCAGACTGGTGTCACTTCCTGTGTAATCGAATTAACTGTTGCAATTCGCTGTTAAAAATACAACAAATACTTAATGTATACATATATAAATGAAACTAAACATGAAAAAATGGATACAAATGTATAAAATGAATTTAAAATACATATGTATACATGATGTTTTAATGAAGCACAGGAAGAAAAAAAAAAAGAGTCCATTAAAACTTACTTCCAAACCTCATTTCACCTGAACCAATTTGTATCCAGCTTTCTGTGAACTTATGTCACTAACTTTTTCTTTTTTTTAATGAAGGTAATTAAGATTTAGTTGTCAGGTGTGAGGAGGATTTTCCGCTTGGGAGATTTCCACATGTTTGGTTGCCAGCTGCATCTTTATCCTCCTCCATCCCACCTCGCCTGCGTGCGAATGTTCGGCGTGGTGAATTAGAGAGAGCCCTTATCTCCAGTCTGCATCCCCCGGGCTCATCGATCCCGTTGCGTTCATGCACACTTATTACGTTTTGGCTCACTTCGTGCTTCCTCTTACCTGACGCTACCTCAACAGCTGCGTGGTGGACGAGATGGATTTCTCGGGCATGGAGCTGGACGATGCACTGAGGAAATTCCAGGCCCACATTCGTGTCCAGGGAGAAGCCCAAAAGGTGGAACGTCTCATCGAGGCTTTCAGGTAATTAGAAAGTGGTTTGCACAATTTTTCCCATCGTTCTGTTGTTAGGGTATGAATTTTTTTGCCTTTGCTTTGCTTGGTTCTGTCAGTGAGCTGTCGTGTTTGTTTTTTTTTGCGTGTCTAAACGCCAGACAAGAGCATAAACAAGAAAAGCATGGACTATGACAATTAGGTCTCAGACACAGATGAAGCACTGTAGGCGTTTGTTTTTAAAGGAGTATATTTTAATTTAAAAATAGTCCCCCCCCCCCCAATTATTGATTATTTCATCCATTATCCAACCCTAGTGAGGATGGATGGATGGACGGATAGGTGGAAAGATGGTTGTTCTTCACTTTGCCCTCAAAAGGCATTCTTTTTTTAGAATATATATATTTTTGTATTTAAAAAAAAAACGTTTTGGCATCAGAAACTAAAGAAAAAGAGCCATGCCAGTGTGAGGTTTGCAAATGTGTGTTGGATATTCCCATTGCAAAATAAACACGACTTGATGCTGTCTGGCATCTCTGGGCTAAACAGCCACCTGTCACAGTTGCCCAAAGTGAGACGACAAGGAGGTAAACAAAAAGTGTGGCTCGAGACCTTGGCACCGGCAATACCCGGGCATCTGCGTGTTAGAGCAGAGGCGTGAGAGCGGAACCAACCTGAGGGGGGTGGGAAGGATTGAAAAGGGCAGACAAACAAAAGAGGGTGGAGGATTTATAAATAACCAGTGTTGCGTAACACCCACTGGCTCTTCATACCCTCCCCTGCCAACCCCCCTCTTTTACCCCCCTGCTGAGATCAGAAGCTCCTTCAAAAACAAGCGGGGGGGACATCTCCCAAATATGGTGGGCATGGCACGCTGCAGCAGCAGCCTCGTTGTTTGCTGCGTCAGTGGACAAAATGAATGAGCAAAATGGTGCCTTCTGCTCATGTATACACTGTGTATTTGCATAACTCCAACTGTATAAAAGTCTTGAGATACAAGTTAACTCGACTTTAACTCAACTCAATTTATTTCTAGAGCACTTTGATAACAACCGCAGCACTGGCAAAGTCCAGTAAAGCTAAAAACATAAAGCTAAAAATTTAAATAATAATGATCATACAATAATAGATAAGTAAAGAAAATGCAGTACTGTACTACTAAATATACTATTTTACCCCCTTAAGATACACACTTATTTAAAAGCTACAGTGTATTAGCGTAGCTCCCGTATGTGTGTATTTGCTGAATACCAGCACAAGCGAATAAGTCCCACAGCCAGTTCACGTAGCTCAACAGTCCCGTAAAACGTCGCCATAACCTCCGTGTGCAAACGATGACTGCTCAAATTAACTATAACACTACACACACATTTCCTTCTTTTCTTGCTGTCTGATTGCTCACACATCGTTGTACTGTTGTATTATTTATCCTCGAGCTGGGGAGTGTTCATACTTTATGCATTTGACTGAAATAATCCCTCTCCACTGGGTGTATGCACGCGCACACACACGCACACACACACACACACACAAACAATGTTTTCGACTGGGGCCTTTCTTATGACACACCGACTATATTTGGTAGTGGGTTCGAATGTTGTGGCGCTCCGGTAGGATGTGCATTTATGCTCTCCCAGTGTGCACATACTGTACATAAAAGCTTCTCCATGTTTAACTACAGCCGAAGACCCAGTGGAGCGCTTTGTGATGCATGATGCCTTCAAACCGGTAGGACAAATTGGTTTCAAAGCCACAGAGAGGAATATTTAAACATCACACAAAGTCAAATTAAAGCAATAAATCCATACTAGCTTTCATCTGCTTCGACGGCTTTCTAATACTGTATAATGCATCTGTTTAATGCTGTATGATGCATCTGGTTAATGCTGTATGATGCATCTGGTTAATGCTTTTTTCTTCTTATAGTGCAATTTTAGAGTGAGTCGAGCATTCACGCTAATTAGGATCGCGCTAATTGTGTGGATTTCATGCCATGCATTCCTACTTATGTGACTGAAAATGTATTAGAATGTGTTATTGTCATTCTATTTGCTATTTACACTTAATCTTCATGCAACAGTTCAACATGTTTGTGCAAATATAATTGCATACATACATCCAAATACTTATGGGGATAAAAAATAATAATGTTTTGGAAAAAAATTAGAGCTGTCAAACGATTAAAATTTTCAATCAGATTAATCACATTTTAGAATTTTGATTAATCGCTTAATAAAAAAAGTAGTTTTTTTAATCTAAATCCCCCCCCCGCCGAATTTGAAGAGCACCGGTTATGTGTTAATTATTTTGACAATTAATGTTATGAGGACGTCTTCAACATTTTTTCATCCACTGCACACGCTCATCCTCCTCTTTTTCTAATCAGTTAATTACTTGCATAATTTAAAATGGACAAAAAATACCCCGATATTTTGACATGAACAAATATTCTTAACGTGATACACAAACATTCATTAAATGCTTTACTTTAATGCATGAAATTTTGTTTATTGCTCAAACACAACCTTTTCTATCTTAAACGTAGCCATACGCTGTCACGCTAAAGGCTAATCTATGGTCAAAATTAATAGTGCGATTAATCTGCGTTCATAATTAATGCAATATTTTTGGGGGATTAATTACTCATTTAACGCTTTAACTTTGACAGCACAAAAACATTTTTTACCTAAGTAGGGCTGCAGCTATTGACTATTTTTTAGAATCAATTGTTCTGTCAATTGAGTAATCGGACCAAAATAAAGTTTACATTATTAAACAACAAAATGTGCTTGTGAGGTGCTAGCACTGTTATTGTTCAATCACTTGTACCGTTCTAATGTTCCACACTATATCTGTGACTTTGAGTGTGCGTGGCTTTAAAAGGCGGGGTCTTGCTTGGTGAGTGACGTTGGAGTCAGCAAATAAGAATAAGTTGGTGGGTTTGAGCTCAGGTTAGCGGCTGGCTGTTAACTCTCAAGTCGTTAGTCAGTCTGTGTCTTGACTGGGTGCCGGAACTATTTGTGGCCATCACGACTTTTGTATTTGATGTCAGACCCGTATTTGTCCAGATTTCCATGCTCTCTGTCTCTATTCGTGACTCCCTGCAGCCAGCGCTACTGTATGTGCAACCCTGACGTGGTGCAGCAGTTCCACAACCCTGACACCATCTTCATCCTGGCTTTCGCCATCATTCTGCTCAACACTGACATGTACAGCCCCAACATCAAGCCCGACCGCAAGATGCTGCTGGAGGACTTCATACGCAACCTCCGAGGTATGCAATCAATCAATCAGGCCTGCGGGAGGTCGATGCTCATTAGATCAAGCCGGAAAATCCATCCAGGCATCTTACGCAAATGAAAATATGCCGCGCCGTCCCAGCTGGTTTATTTGTCTTTGAAGTTTTTTGCGTCATCTCTCCATTCACTGGCCTTGTTATTATTTTTGTTTTGGGGATGGAGCCCCCTCACCGAGGTTGAGTAATTGTCTCATTTAGGAGGCCGCCATAATTTGAGCCAATCGTCTGAGCCTTCAACAGACCTGATACACCTTTAAAAAACCTGATTCAGTGGTGAGTGGGGAGTATCGCAACATTTTGACCCATGATGCGTTCAGGTGTCAACCCTTCGCTCGGCTATTAACCTCCACTCCTGTGACCTCATGGCATTATTAAATGAAGACAGCAGAGGTTTGGGGACATGTGTGGGGAAGGATTATTATGTTTCTCTTATTTTCTTTAAAGGCTTACTTTTGTCCAAATAATGAGTGAAAAGAAATTGTTAAATATTTAAGCTGACTTGCATGCGCTTAGCTGAGTACTCTAATGACGTTGTCAAGTTTGCTAGCAAGATATGCCTTTACCCCGAAAATGCACTGTCCCTTCATATATGTATGCTGGCGTGGCCACTTAAGAGTGCCTCGTTGTCAGTCATGAGTGCACGCAGAGAAAGAGGATTTTATTTATTTTTTTGTGCCACGTGACAGCCAGTGTGTGGACAGTGGCTTTGTGCTGTTGTGGCCGCTTTAGGGTATCTTGTTGTTGTGGCGGGTAAAAGACACGTAATGATCTGGTAGGATATATTCCAACCACTGGAGGCATTAAGCCAGTATATTTTCATGGCTGAAACATAAGTAGCAGTAGCCTCCGTTTTTCCAGGTTCTAGTAAAGGTATTTTATTGACAGGTTGCGGACACGCCCATAGTGTTTGAGAGTGGAGAGAAGGGCTTGATTTTGAAGCCTCTTTTTATTATTATTTTTTTAACTATTAAAATTTGGCAGGATTAACAACACTCATATTTGTGGTATGTCAAGTTTACTATCATTATTTATTTTCACTCTACATGGCGTTTAAAACGAAATTATGTTGGAGTTTGCTGCCTTAAAACAAAATAACAACAAGCAGCTCTTGTTTTGAAGTTTTAGTTGTCACTCCGTCTCCCTTCAATCTAGTAAAGTAAGTAAGTAAGCAAAAATCATCTTGTACGGGTTTGGATTGACAGTACATGCACCGATAGTATGTTTTTTGTTTTGTTTTTCTTTTATGTGTCAACATTTGCCCCGTGTTTTTTTTCCCAGGCGTGGACGACGGTGCGGACATCCCCCGCGACATGGTAGTGGGCATCTACGAGAGAATACAGATGAGGGAACTGCGCTCCAACGAGGACCATGTCACCTATGTCTCCAAGGTGGAGCAGTCCATCGTGGGCATGAAAACGGTGAGGAGATAAAATTCCTCCCCCTCATCCCCGCCATGCTCTTTGCCTCATTTCTTGGACAACAACCATTGAGGCGGTGCCGGATGACGATTTATCACAAGTGCTGACACTCACGCACTTTCCATGCCAAGTCAGTCATTATTCAAAGCCTTATCACTATCACCTAGCTTAAGTAGTGTTAGCGGAGCACATTTGTTATCCATTAGAAGGCAATGAGTACCCCAAACTCGTTACGCCAGCGCCATCCGTCTTTAAGCACCGCTTGAGCCGGAATGCTTCTCAGGCCATTTTAGGTGAAAACTTTTGAATGCTTTTGGTGTGTGCTGCTTTTGTGTCCAGACAGAATGCAAATACCCGGTTGATGAGAATTTCTTGTTCAGAACGTCAGCAAGGTCTTCTTTCATTCAGAGTGAAACATTTATCCATACGCTTTTGCCTCGCATGTCGGGGACTTTTAAAGTCAACTGCAATTCAATGTTCTAAACTTGACCCTCCTGTTATTCACATTTAACAAAAGTTTTTCTGGCTCATCTCCTGTCGACTTTCTCAATGACATTGAGACTCCGATTGCTGCCATCTAAGTCTGCCCCCTCCTGTGTTTTTGCCTCGCGCCCTCCCTCCGCCTGCAACTGTGTCAGTGATGGATGGGTCGCCATGGGATGACAGAAGGAGTGTAGTCAGAGCCCTAAATGATGGATCAGGAAGTGACTCCTCCTGCCTACAAGGAGCTGTCAACTCCACAAAAGGCAAAAGGAAAATAACATTTATTGTGGAGTGGATGCTTTGTGGAGTTTTATTATGAAGAGTCAAGTCACATTTATTTACATAACCCTTGTTTACCCCCATCTAGGCAAGGAAAACCTCATACAGTAACTTAGGTGTTAATATGGTTCGGTTCGGCATTTTGGTTTCAATGCACAATGTTTGTTTGTTTGTTTGTTTGTTGGTTGGTTTGTTTGTTTTTGTGTGTGTCAGTTTTAACGTAAACTTCAAATGGAAGTGACAAATAGATTGCCTGAAGCAAGCGCAAGAGTTAGAATAGGCGCGGAGGAATACTTAAAAAAAAAGTGTGCATTTGGAAGACTGATATGGTCTCTATATTGTGAATCTACACAAATTGCTGATGCCGTAAAAATTCACTGTAATGGCTTTCTCCATTATGGAAGTTTGGCGGGTATGAATATTTTAGTCATCACTCCATCTCAAATATTTGGCGCTCCATAAATACATTTTCTGTCCATTTAGGGCAATCTCAATGGGGTCATCCAAGTTCTAATGATGTCATTACGTGCCTCTTCTGACACAAGCTGAAATGAAAAAGGAGGCGAGTAGGAAATGTGCGCGATCGCCGCGGTGACAAGCAGAAGGTTGTGCAAATTATCTGCAGGGATGGTGGCGGAAAATGAAAAGTGGAAATGCCGGGCATGTATTCTGATCTGATCACAAATGAAATCCGGCTGTGCTCATGACAGCCCTTCCATTTCTTCCTTTTTATCCAAGGATATAATTGGAGCCCTGTACCAAGGCAATTTTTGTGCAACCAAGCCTCTGTTGTGATGAACCTTTACATGACCCCTTTTAATCGAGCACTGTGACGGGAACCGCACAACCCACAATCGACATGATCCGATTAGAGCAAGAAGAGGAAGCTGGCCCGTCATCTTTATGTATCTAAGTGCCATCAAATGTTGTTTGAACTGTGCAATAAATTTAAAATGCTTGAGCTTCAAGTGCTTTAAATGGTTAAATTACTAAATAAAATGCAGTCATCATCAGGTTCGATCACCTTCTAAGTGTTGCTCTAGCAACCCTACAATGAGTATATATAAGCAGAATGTTCATTTAGTCTAGCAGAAACCTCCTTCAAGGCCAAACTGTTAAGAAAAAGTGTTTGTTTCTGCCTTTTTGTTCATTGGCAGACTACTTCCGCTTTAGGGTGACAAACAGATGGGCAGAGCTGTTGTTGCAATGATGAAAATGAATCAGATCCTCATCAAAATATCTTTTTATGCCCAGCGTGTCAACCATCTACATAATCTTGCTAATTGCTGTTTTACTGTGAGAAAACAACAAAGGTATTCATCCAGAGACCTGAAATGACTGGTGGGGTTTTTCCCCCTCAAGAAAAATAAATGTCAACCGTGGTTTCATCCAACCAAGTAGCAGAAATGAGCCACTATCTTTTTAACAACAAAGTTAAGTCTCCACGGTGGTGTGCGGGCATTGATTAGTTTTGCCTGAATGTCCGCAGGTGCTGTCGGTGCCTCACAGACGACTGGTGTGCTGCAGTCGTCTCTTTGAGGTGACGGACGTCAACAAGGCCCAGAAGCAGGCGGCGCACCAGCGAGAAGTCTTCCTCTTCAACGATCTCATCGTGGTAACTTAAGAAACATGTCTGACTTCCACTCCGCCACATTTCACGTGACAAATGACAGTTTAAACCTCCCTCTTGCGTCGAGCGTGTGCCTTAAAGCTTCTTATACTGTTGTGACACCTCCTTGAATTCAGACATCGCTGCGTGTTTCTTCTAATAAAGTAGAGCAGGGAAGATCGGTCTCCCCTCACCCTCCCCGAAGAGCAGCCGGAAGATGCGGCAGGAAAAAATTATTTGACTCGGGCCACGGCACTAATCAAAGACTTCATGTCGGGCATAATTATTGTTCTCATTAGGAGTCACGTCGCGGGTTATCGTTGAGCAGCCGTCATTATGCAAAATGCTGATCTCACACAAAGGGTAGGACGAAAGTAGTGTCCTCTTAATTGGTGGCTGCGGGGGGAAAAAAGGTTAAAAGGCACATTTTGGGCTGAATTCTTTTTAGTTTTCATGAAAAGTTAGCAGTTGGGTGAATTCTCGTGATAAGTTTACTGCCCGTATCTGCAAAGTGGGAGGAATGTCACCACAAAGTCACAATGATTGCATTTCATAGGGGAACAAAGCTTTCATTTGAATGTACATCATGTAGGTGTAACAATGCAATTATATTTTGCTTTATATTGATGTTTCTGCATTTGGCAATTTATTATTATATTATATTATTAGTATGGGATTTTTTTTAATGGGCTTTAGGTGAACTGATGAATACACACACGCTCGCACGCACGCACGCACACACACACACGCACATACACATTCTCACCCACATACAAAAAAAAGTGTATATATATATATATATATATATATATATATATATATATATATATATATATATATATGTGTGTATATGTATATATATGTATATATATTTAGAAAAAATGAGGAAAAAAAACATTTTTTAAATTTATTTTTTTTAAAAAAAGGAGAGCAATGATGATGTCAAATCGAATGAACAATACTGAGCTCTCCTTAAAAAAAAAAAGAGAGAAAAAATATATATATATTTTGCTTTATATTATTTAGAATTCATGACTTACTTAACACGTTATAGAAATTTCAATTGAAAACATTTCCAGCATTTTTTGGGGTGTGGGGGGATAAATTAATGTAACAATATTATAGGACTTTTTATTATTTGGACAATCAGAAGCAAGAAAGAAATTTATGCCAAAGACAGACAAATCAATTTTCTGTTTGATACTTACTGATAGTTTTCCTTAATGTATTTTTTGTTGTTGTTCGTGTTCATCCATAGATATTAAAGCTTTGTCCAAAGAAGAAGAGTACTGCGGCCTACACGTTCTGCAAAGCGTTGGGCCTTCTCGGCATGCAGTTCCACTTATTTGAGAATGAATGTGAGTCACCGTATTTGCATTTTGAACCTCACTTAATTGGAATTTGCTTTGAATTTGACCATTTCCCCCCATCAGACTACCCTCACGGCATCACCATCCTGTCGCCGTTCGGCTCTGACAAGAAGCAGGTGCTCAACTTCTGCGCACAAAGCGCTGAAGAGCTACTCAAGTTTGTGGAAGACCTGAAAGAGTCCATCGCAGAGGTTTCAGAGATGGAACAGATACGTATTGAATGTAAGATTATTTTTTCCCCACTACTTTAAGGGGGGCATGTTTTGGTAAATTGAAGCTAAGCAACATTACATAGTCAGCGTGATTGGCGGCGACGTGCAATTAGCATCAACCGTGGCGTTTAATTACCACGATGAAAAGCTACGTCGTGATCGGACGACGTGGGAGGTGCATGTCGACGCCTGTGTAATGCCACCGTGATGATGATGAGTGCTGCGGTGCGTGTCTTATGCTCTCTCTCCCTCACTTTAGGGGAGCTGGAGAAACAGCAAGGGGCCAAGACGCAACCGATCAACAACGGCACGCAATTGGAGGTGCGGGGAAAACATGGCAGCACGCCAGGTAAATAATATGAGGCTATACTACACCAGTCATTCTAAAAGAGAAAAGAGTATTTTAGCTTGATGCTAACACTCAAGGCAAAATGCCATAGACAGGCTGTCAAAACTAGCATCGATGTGGTGATGTTATAACATCCCCAAATGATATCAAACACAAATGGTTTAGGACAATAAATACATCTCTAAATTACTGTGAGTGCTATTTTTCTTAAAACTTTATATTTTTAAAACCTGTTGAGTTTTTTTGTGACGTTTTGTTTGCTAGTGTGCCTTGCAATTGTTCTAATGTAAAATATGTGCCTTGGCTTAGTCAAGGTTGGGAACTACACAACATATTGGGGTAATAATGTAACAATGTGGCTTCAGGAAACCAGGAGGTGGATGACAGAAGTGGACAAAATGCCGTGGAGGTGAGTGCTTAACGACAAAGCCACGTCCCCTACAACAGGTAAGTAAGTGCTCAAGCTAGCGTAGTGAGGAGTAAACGGGATCAAATAGGCATCAAGTAAGAGTGAGTCCGTGGGGGAAAAAACAACAACAAATGGATTTGGATCCCCATTTTCCACCCATCCAAACGACTGGGAAAGCATCTCGTGCAAACAGAAGCCATCTCAACTACATTACCCAGGAGGCTTTGCAGTCACAGGATGACCTTTTCCCGTCCCGCTTCTCTGCGCCAGTGCGCCCCCCGGAGGCAAAGGACACGCACGCAGCCTCAAGTTGACATTGAATGTAATTTGGCTGGCTGTCTTCCTGGTGGCTTAATTAGATATTGAGCTTCTTCTTTTTTTTGGCATTGATTTCAACCTGTAATTTGAATTACCTGACATTTGAGATTTCAAATGATTTTCATTGTGGGAGATTGTCCTCTTGTCCTTCCACACAAGGGCTGGAGTAAATGTCAGCGGCTGGTGGGAATGAAACGTTAGCTGTCAAAGCACATTCATCCGGGAGAGGAGAGGGGAGTATTGGTGTAGGGTGGGGGGGGGGGGGGGCAGAGTGCAGCTCTTCAGTCTCCATCCTTTCATCCGTCCGCAATCGTCAAAGTTGTCATGCAAACACCGAACAGCTACTCGGTGATAATGATGCGATGTGATGAAACGGACAGTCAGCTTGTTTGTTCACAAAGTGGCGGAAAAGGAGATCATAAACGGGTTTGGGAAGGAATCCATTCAAAGCATCTTGTTGTAAGAAAGTAATAGCGGCTGTCCACCTGACTCGTAATCCAAACGGCAGTCATTCACTTTGAACAAGCTCATCAAAATAGACTAATATAATAGAAGATTAAGCAGCAATAAATATCTTGAGCGTTATTACCCTGAAGGATTAATAAATGACGAGGAGCCACCAAAAGTTGCTGAGATCATTGACCGTTCCTGAAAACCAGGGAAAAAAACTGCTTGCTAATCCAATATTGGACTCAACACTGGTCAATTGTTTCAGAATCACTCAAAATCATGAAGAGAATAATGGGGATGCTGCCAAGGGACTACCTCAACCATAATGGATCGTGCGCTCCAAGATTGGTGGAACACTACCAGGAACGTCGGCTTAAGGACTGGATATGGATATATGGATAAAGGATTCTTGTTCTAAAGATAATTCTAAAAAGTAGGGGTTGAACCAGTTTGTCGACTATTTGACAAATCGACTTTCGACTCGCCATCGACGTTTAACACTTTAAACTAGAACATTCTGTGGAGCAACAAAACTACTAATGGCTAACAAAGCGACACAGTTTTCATGTCTCCACACGTCCCGGAGTGTGAAAGTAAGAAGGATGTGAATGAGGTTCGCGGTTAGCATCGCTTGCTTTGGCAATTCTGTTTGGCGCTAGTCTTTAAAAATGTAATAATAGCGGGACATCTGGTTGGTGACCAGCAATGAGAGCAGTGGTGCGAACTGACACTTCATCTTTGCCACCAAAATGTTTGGTTAATAATGCACAGAGAATCGTAATTTTACGTGAAAATGATCTGTGGCGTAAGAGAGGTTGGTGACCGCTGTCAATAAAAAAGATTATAATGGACTGCAAAAAAAACCTCAAGTGATTCAACCCCTACTTGGGAATAAACAGACGAGCTACACATCCAGTAGAGAAGAATAGCGCAGAAAATAATGTGACTTGTGCATCGTGCCTTGTTGCTTGTTGGACGTCTTGTGTGCTTCCCCTCCTCTTCTACCAACCGTATATGTTCTGGTTCCCTCTACCCAATCCCTCCCCCGAGTATCCTCGTGTTGGCTTCCCCCCCTCACCCCCCATAGTGCCACACAGTGGTTTGGAAGGGCGATACAGGTGCCCTCAGTGTCCCCTTTGGAACCACCAGGCTCACTCCCCCACCCCTCACGCACAACTCTCATCACTGTTTCCAGCATCCTCGGAGGACCACACCAAGCCCCCTCACGTGTGTGCGTGTGTGTGTTATGACTTCACCACCACCTTCACCCCCCAAAAAAAGAATAAAGAGGGCATGACGGATCGTAGCGGAGGAACCAGCTTGATAACATTTGATGCTGTTCTCTTGGCTGTTTTCTAAACTAGGTGTCAATTCACAACAGGCTTCAGACGTACCAGCTCAGCAGCAGTCCCGAGAGCGCAGGTCTTCTTAACCACGGGGGGGAACTGCTCTTGCACCCGGGGCTCGACGCCTCGCCCCGACACCCCAGCACACCGGCCCACCGGCCACGCCCCCAGTCCGCCGCCAGCGTGGCCGACCTACGGCCCGAGGCGCTTATCCAGTGTCAGCAGATCGTCAAGGTCATCATGCTGGATAACGGCGGCCACGCCCGCATGGAGGCCTTCCTCAGCCATGCGCCACCCCACCCCCACCCTTACCCCCACTATCACCCGCACCACTACTACCAGCATTATCAGCTGAGCCAGTCGGCCACGTCCACGCCCCTGCGCTCGCCCGATGCCTCGCAAAGCAGCGGCGGAGACGGCCACCAACCTCCCCTCCCGCCGCCGCCGCCGCCGTACAACCACCCGCACCAGTACATCCCTCCGGACCCCCGCCTCAGTCTTCACCGGACCCCTAGTGGCTCTCGGAGCATGGTGTAAATAGAATTTAGTTATTCCCACTTCCTCAATTTAACGGTACACAATGTACTTAGAGATGAAAGATATCATCAGAAGAATAAAAAAATATACTTATTTAAGAAAATATGCTTAGATTTGAAAAAGAAGAACCAAGCAATGTTGTGTATAGATAATATTTGACTTGATTTTCAAAAACTTTTTAACTCGAGCTAAAATTGTGTATAAACAAAGAACCTGCGACTGTTGTGCCAAAAAAGAAGCGGGAAAGAAAGACTTCCAAACATTTCTTGGACACTTTGCTCCCATGCCGGCTAGTTTTTTTTCTTTTCTTTTTGCTTCTCCAGGAAATGGACTGCTTATATTCAGAAGACTTTTAAAGCGAGACGCACTGTGGCCGCCATGTTTCTCTTCGAGGGGACGATGACGCTTCTTCGCTTTTTCAGGGAATCTCGAATTTCCTCGTTTATTTTTTTAAGCCTTTGTGCGTGTTTGCCACCCACTTTCTGCGTCTTTTGTCTTCTCGTATCTCCTGTTTATCTTTATAGCCTGACATTTATCCCCAAAAAGCAAGAAAAACAATGAATAAACAACAGCTTGTCGAGACAGAAAATGCTGATAACAGTAACCTAACCGGTCTGGGGCATTATCTGATCTCTCTTTTCCCTGAGCGTGGATTGTAAATATCACATCCCAAAGATGTCGCAAAGGACAAGCAGTCTCTTAATAATCACATGACCTTCACTCTGAAATGGGTCACTCGTTTCCCTGGTCCTCATCTTTTATGCATTAAAAAAAATATATATACATATATATACCCAAGTGATCTTTAGCTTCCAGACTCGACCAGTCAGCTGACAGCCACCACGCAGATTGATCTTTTGAACTTTGCGCGTCTCTTTTATTCACAGATATCACATGGACTGTAAAAAAAGAGAAAATTGTGTTCTCAAATGAGAAATGTGCGAATCCTGCTTCATGTATCGATTTCAGCATTCTTGCAGCTATTTTTGCTATTTCGAGACATTTTAAGATGACAAACACATCACAGTTGTATAAAATGGCAACAGTAAGTTAGGAAATACACCCCTGAACAAGCACCTATGTTTATTCATTTTTATTGGCTTGAAAAACAAAGAAAGTGTTTGTTCTTATTGTTTAGTTTGTTTTGCATGTTATCCCCAAGAATGTTTTTGTGCATGATTGAATAATTTAAGTGTGTGAGCACATGAATGGGAATTTTTTTGTCATGTAAAAAAAAATAATAATACAAACAATAATAATAATAATATATTGGATTATTGCCCCATTCAAGTGGAGCGGCCACTGCAATAGGTAAATGTCAGGTTCTGTTTTCCCCTCCTTAACTGTTGTTTTCTTGGGAGATGCTTTTCTATGTGTGTGCGTGTACGGGACGTCACCATGGCAACTAATGTAGCATTTAGGGAGTCCCAAGAGTGACTGACTTTCACCTACGACAGGACACTGACCAAAGGGCTCTCCCATATATACAAGTGCACTGCTTCATCAATGACATGATGACAACATATTAGGGAATTTACATTTCATTTAAAAAAAGAAACAGAAAAACAAGGAAGTGTGAGAGAAATGAGCCATCACTTCCCGCGGTTGAATTCCTCTCTGGAACTGTCTTTGCAGTGTATCAACATACTATTAAATATCATATCAAGTCCATCTGTGTTTGCTGTGCTTAGTTCTTGGAGGTGTTATGGAGAATATAAATAATATATTCACATCTGTATTCATCTTATTGTGTGCATTTTGCATCAGCATTCAATTAGAATTCATTCAAGTTAAAGTATATACATATAGGAACACTCAGTGTCATGAGACATTTCATTAGGTACACCTGAGAAAGCTAACAATCCATTTGATCATTATCTAATTTTAATGTAATATTTTATAATATGCAAGTATAACCCCTTTTCTGGCCGGTATATCTTATAATATTAAATGTAAATATTGTATGTCTAATGTCCATTGTAAATGTCGTCAATCCATTAATGTCATCAATAATACAATATGGCCTACGTAAATATACACAAACTTTTGCATTAGCATATGCATTCACATTCACAGTTATGGACACAATTTCCTTTTTAATTTTTTTTAGCTGTAAAATGTCCTAGTAAAATACAGCAAAGTGCTACATCCAAGTGTCAGATGTCACTAAATCTGTCCCAACAGGGTGATTATTATTTTAGGGATGACAGAAGGCGGCTAGACGAGCGCTTCACCAACATCCCCAGTGTAAGTAAAAACATGGTGACCCGATGGCTTATCTTCCTGCTGCGAGGTCGTCATCCTCTTCCAGCGCTGAAGGTCACAAGAGAGCAATATTTATTGTTTCTATTAAACTCCCTGCATGCATCGTTTCCAAGTAGGGAAAGAGAGAGAAAGAGGGCAAAGGTGACGCTGTACCTCCTTGATGCATCCCGGCGTGGTGCACAGCATGTAGATGATGTAGCCAGGGATGAGCACCATGGAGGACATGGCCATGAACCAGCCAATGGTTTGGCCCCACACGGGGTACACGTACTTTCCAAGAGTCAAGGGCGTCATCTCCACAGCACTGAAGGTAAACACACCCTGAAATAAAATATATTTGAATTTTAAGGGGATGTGAAGTATGCTAACACATGCTGATGACATTATCACCTTACTAGCATCCCAGTGCTTTCTAATCGAGTTTGAAATTCTTTAACTCATTTGCTCCCAAAAACGTATAAATATTTGAAATATTGCCATGGTCCCAAAAACGTATTAAGAAAAAATAAATATGCTAGTGCTTACAGAATGCTTTGATGCAGCCTCTGACCTGACGAGAGTATAAGAGATCAGCCAGGGCCATGTTGCAGCAAGCTCTTTTCCCCACGTTTTTCAATAGGTTTGTAAATATTGATGAAACTTAGCTATATTCTAATGCTAATTGCTGCAAAACGGAAACAGATACAAATATACTTTTTTTCTGATGAAAAAAGAGACTAATATTTCTTTTGGTGTGTTTTTATAGCAATAGAACACAATATTGTGTGGGCCTTGCAAAATCAGTCAAAATCCAGTAAAACAGCCGGGAGCGAAGTGGGTTGCTTAATGTTAAAATGGCTGGCAGTGAATAAGTCAAAAAGATGTAGGCTTATGAGCCAACTACCCACAGGAAAAGTGGATACTTGATAACAATATTTGAATATTCTCAGCATGTTTTCTGGGATCTATCCAGTCGTTTTGACCATAGCTGTTTGTTGTTGTTGTCCCTTTACCACAACAGTACTAGACATAGACATAATGATTGACACCAATTTGATTGAGTGACACCACGACAGTGACAGATTGGTGTCACAGAGTTCGAGTCAATGAAATAGTTTCCAGTCGGCCTACCAGGCAGATTAGCGGCGTGAAAAACTTCCAACAGAGCTTCCACCAAATGCAGGGTCGGTAGCCGATCATGTCCTCAATGTCCTTGTAGAACCTCTCGGCTCCTGCGCCGACAAATCCACGTCAGGTAAAAAGACGAGTCGTCGTAAACGGCACGAGCGCTTCCTACCGTAAAACCAGGCGATGGAGACAGTCTCAAAGAAGACAAGGTAGAGGAGGCACATTCCGCTGGCTGAGTAATAATCAAACAGCTTGAACACGTACAGGCCACCCTGGAAGACACGGCGGCAGATGTAGCACGTATCGGAATTGTTTTGTCATGTGGTGTACCTGCGTGATGTTGGAGAACCCGATGAGGAAGGACACGAAGCAGACGACCAGGATGAACACCTTCTTCCTCTTCCTCAGCAAGAAGGGATACTCGTCCATCAGAGCAGTGATGAAACCTTCCACCGTGCAGAACTGATTGGACGCGACAAGGCTCATTAGTGTATCGTTTTGTTTGCATGCTGTTGCCGCGTGTACCTGGCTGTCCAAGCCCAGCATCATTAGCATGGAGAAGAAGAGGATGGCCCACAGAGACGACATGGGCAGCTGCGTGACCGCCTGAGGGTATGCCAAAAATGCCAAGCCAGGACCTACAATTTAAAAAATATTCCATTATTGCCACCCTGTACTGTACCAGTCCAACATGTCAATTGAATACCCGAAGCGGCTAACTCCTGAACGGGCTTCTTAGTGATGTGCGACATGAAGCCCACGATGGAGAAGATGACAAAGCCGGCGAACATGCTGGTGCAGGAGTTGATGCAACACACAATGATGGAGTCCCTGAAATGGACGACAGTCCAATCAAAATGGCCAACGTGCTTTAAGGTTGTGATGGGGCCGCACTTACTTGTACACGTCGTTATTGTAGTTGTTGTAGCTTCCCAGTGCGATGAGCGAGCCCAGGCCAAGGCCGTAGGAGAAGAAGATTTGAGTGGCCGCGTCCAGCCACACCTATGACATGTAAAGATATCCGGAAAACAACCTCGCATTGTCACAATTTATTTGTTTATTTTATTTTTTTTACTATCCAAAAAAAAACAACTAAAATCACCGCAGTCTACACAAAACATAAAGCTCCAATAAAGATAAAAATAAACATTTTTAATCAGGACAAAAAATAATAAATATGTACCCTAACGTATCACCAAAATTTGGCCATTTTTTATTTTCTTCTGAAACTCAAAACAATCATTGTTGTCCAACAAAAAGCGATGAATTGTGGCGTGTTTCTGATTATTTTTGGACATTTCACCTCTGAGCGGATGAGCTTATTGAAGTCCGGGGTGATGTAGAAGCGGATGCCGTCGATGGCTCCCGGGAGGGTGACCCCACGGAAGAACAGGATGAAGAGCATAAAGTAGGGATAGGTAGCTGAGAAATACACCACCTAAATTGAGGGAAAAAAACGTCTGAAATTTGCCTCTATCTCATCTCCATTGTTAACACTTGCGATATTTTGTCCATCTTGCTTTCAACATTTGTCAAAGTTAATCCTCCAATAAGCAAAGATAAGAATCTCATATTGCACCTGTCAGTTAATTTACCAATCATCCCCCAAAAATTCTGACCTTCCCCGTCCACTCCACTCCTTTCCAGATTGAAAAATAGACGAGAACCCAAGCGAGTGCCAGGGTGCCCACCAGGGGCCAACGGAGCTCCCCGGGCTCATCCAGCCCACTGGACAGCTGGTGCATGTTACGCCTGCCAAGACACACAGAAGTGATGTTTGAGTTACTCCCAGAACTGTTCCCTGTCTTGTGTGCAAGGCGGGATGGGGGTTTGAAGTTGACCCACGGCGTCACCGGGTATCAGGCAAAACGCCGCCTGTGTGTAAGGAGCTGTGGTGGCCACAATGTGAAATTTAAAACCCAAGACCCGTTGCCCATTAGCCCCTTTAAGCAATTGTTGCAGTAACAGACACTGACATTCACAGACTTATCTGAATGCGCAAAGCACATTGGCCGAATTTCTTTGAAAAGAAAAGAGCAATAAATGCCGGCTCGACCGCTAGGCCAGTGATGGAGAAGGCATTAGACTCACTCCCAGAATTCTGTGACAGCACTGGTCAGGTTGGTAGTGTCCTTCAGGCTGTAATTGCAGAAACACTTATCGGTGTTCCAGGCATTGTCGCAGTTTTGCCAGGGCAGCTCCTGCACACACAGAAACAGAAGAAGCTCCGAATCTGGACATCACAAACCTTGGCGGAGGTCTTGCCTCGAACATACCGAACTAAAGGAGTTGAACAAGTAGTAGAGGGCCCAGGCTATGATGATGATGTAGTAGATGTTGAGCCAGAAGGACAACACCACTGCGGCCAGACCGACACCTGCAGACACAACAGAAGCAATCAGCATATCTGCTAAGTGCCACCTTGACCTTTTTCACTTCTCTCCACCAATTACTTCAAGGAATGTTCACTTCGAGGTCTTTACCCTTCATCATCGGCATGAGCTTCCACACTCCCAGACCTCCCACTGAGGTGAACTGCCCAAGAGACGTCTCCAGTAAGAAGAGCGGTATCCCGGCAAACACCAGAGTCATAAAGTATGGGATCAGGAATGCACCTTGATGGGAATGACCATGAATCAGTTGTGTCAAATCGGGCTCTCGGTGCATAAGAACCTACCTCCACCATTCTTGCCACACAAATACGGGAACCTCCAGACATTCCCCAAGCCGATGGCGTAGCCCACGCACGACAGCAGGAAGTCGAATTTGCCCTTCCAGCTGCCTCGGTCGGGGGGCTCCTCTTTTTGTTTCTCTTGATCCACGGGGGGTGCCGCATGCTCCATTTCCTCAAAGGGAACCGCTTGCTTGACCTCACTCGGGGAGTTCAAGTCCACCGTACTCTGTCCGGTCTTGCCCATGGTGGAACCGCCTCTGAGAGAGTGGAACCTTTGGCGCTCTCAAGACTAGAGCTGTGACAAAGTCCTGATCTGGGAGATCTTCTCACGCTGGCTTTTGGTTCTTTGGTGGACAGATGCAAATATGCAGAAGAGCTATGAAACATTTATTCTGTGGTTTACAGATGATGACTTGTTCCAGTCTAATGCTCGAGTGTGCCTGCTGACTTGCATAGGAAACAATGTTAAACTTACTCTGATCAATAGCAGTTAAAAAAAATATGCTAAATGTAGCACAAAACATGGTGACTATCTCTTGTGGGAGCAGGAATTGGGTGAGGAGATAACGGATTCGCTCTGGGGGTCTGCACTTAAACGAGTACATGCCTCCTCGATATGAGCACGACATGCTCTTATTCAGTGCAAAATTGTCCACAGGGCTCATTGGACTAAATAAGGGTTGTCCAAAATATATGAAAATGTGCGCGGTGTAATCAATCCCCAGCTAATCACACTCACATGTTGTGGTCTTGCACGTCTTTGTATAGTTTTTGGGTGAAAGTTTTCCATACAATTTCAAAAGTGTGTGGCTCACTGGTCAAACCAGATACTTTTGTTGCATTATTTGGAACAACCCTACCAGCACTAAAATTATCCAAAATTAATCAAGACGTGATTGCTTTTGTTACTTTACTGGCAAGATGATTGATCCTACTTAGATGGAAATCGTCAGCTCCTCCAACTCATGCTATGTGGCTTAAATCGGTCCTGCACTGTTTACATTTGGAGAAGATCCAATACATGCTTAGGGACTCTCTGAATGTATTCAATGCTAGATGGACACATTTTCTTTCTTATGTTAGGAACATTTATTTCCCTGATATCCCTGACTAATTGGCTTGCTTTGTGCAGTTACATGATGGCCGTTCCCCCCATCGGATTGGACTATGTTTCTGTTATTGGAGTGTGCGCAGTTCTTTTTATCTGTACACAAGGCATTTTTTCTCTCTTTTAATTCATTTACAGTTGAGTCAAGCGACGAGGAGTTACCCATTACGGTGGGCCTATTCAATATTTTATGATTGGATGTACACTTGTCGAGGTACTATTACATTTTTTTTGGGGGGGGGGGTATGTTGCTAGGGATCTATGTTTTCCTTTTTCTATTGTCACCTAGGATGCCGCATTGAAATTGTCTACAGCAGGGGTGACCAAGTTCAATCCTCGAGAGCCCCCTATCCATGTCTCCCTCCTTCAGCGCAGCTGAATCTAATGATCAGCTCATCTGCAGAAGCCTGATAACGATCCTGATCATGAATCAGGTGTGTTAGTGGAGAGAAACATGATAAACAGGCTGGGTGGTGGCTCTCGAGGACCAGACTTGGCCACCCCTGGTCTACAGCCTAAGAGTGCTATGTTTATGTATCCTATCCTATGTGACTGAAAAGACTGAATTAATTTTTTTTTTTTTTTAAACAACAAAAAAAACATGGCGACTATCTATCTCAAATAGCGAACTGCAATATCTTGTGTTCCACGTCCGGATGACATCATACGATCAAGAAGTTGGCACACTGAGAGGAAAGCATTTGCTGGCGATTGATTGGCCTAGAAAATGTTCACATTGCCACTTTTCATTTGATCACTGCAACAAATGTGCAATCACATGGATGCAATATTTATAGCTAGGTGCTGATTGATGCTTATGAAAAAACATTGTGCAGTGATGCAGATGATGCACACTTGAAATTTAGATGACTTTCTAAAAAGTAACTGGACTGAAAAGTAAAATCAATTTGGATCAAAGGAACCTGCATTCTTTTGTAAAGTGACTTCTCACAGTAAAATGAATCACATTTTGATTTCACGTCATAAAAAAAAGAAAAGATTATTATTACTCCTCTCCGTTAACGTAAGCTCTCTTTCTCAGCCGTGCAATATGACAAGGGGAAGAGCAGCCTACCTGCAAGATGCCCACCTCATCAACTTCTTCACCTCAACTTGATCCAAAGGTAAAAGTGTCAATTTGGGCTGCCGCCTCAGGCCCATGGGAGGCTCTGCGCTTCCTGAGAAGACCTCGCCGACATTCTCCACTCACTCTTTCTGTCGGCGCACTGGTGCTTGTCCTTGTTAGCCGCAGCTATCGAGTGGCTGCTAATAAAGTTCGACCTGTGTGCCTGCTTTGATTACAGCTCAGTGCCCGGACATCCTCAGGCCATATGGGATATGCCGAACACACACACACGCACAGTGGTGACACATTGTGTGTGATGTGTGCATATGATATGTGTGTGTGGGTTTGACACTTGCTAGTATCCACAAAAGAAAAGGCCCCCATCTCGGGAAAAGTTTGGGAAATTAATTCATTAACCAGACAACAAAGTAAGCACATACTGTATCCAGCCAAAAGTTTTGGGACACACCACCTAATTTAAAGGTTAGTCCACAAGTCCGTTCTTTAATCCAGTCCACAGAATCAAATTTGTATATATTTATATGTATGATTTAATTTAACCAGTTTATTTATTTTATCCAGTTCAGTACCTTCTGAGCTCTGCTGTGGCCAATTCTACGGGAGCTGTTTTGATGGGAACACCATAAAATGTGATGAGCTTGAACAGAGACTGGGAAGCAACAGGATGAAAATTCCCACACTCTCGTTCCATAAACACTGTTGAAAGTCTTCCCAGAGGAGCCCAAGGTGTGTTTTTCGTATCATGAGCCAGGATTTATCGAGGGCCTTCAAGGCAGCATTTAATGGTTTTACAAATTCATGTTTTCCTTTTGTTTTCGTATGTTGCCATATTCCAACAGAATGTATTTGGAAATCCCCTCTGAACTGATAATAAATCTAAACGCGCCTTTCAAAATCACCTCTGGGCTTTGAAGTGCACGTGGAGATAGTATTGGCCTACTGCTGCAGCTCAGGCTCTAAAGTATTGCATTGATACAAGTTTAATCTGTCCCATTATACTTACAATTCAAAACAATTGCATCTCAAACCATCTTTCCCCATTGAAATGACTGGAAATGTCATTAATCTGTTCTACCAAAAAAAAGTCATGTTTTCTCTCAAGGAAATTAGCACAAGAAAACTTTAAGTGATGACATGATAAATTAGAATGTAATTATTATTATTTTTTGCTTCAAGTCAATGGATGTTGTGCTGCTCTTTCTGTTGTGCTCACCTGGGGGCAGTATGATACAGACAGATGGATATACATAAACGTGATGGTCATAACTGCAGAAAATCGCAGTAATAGTAGTTTTTTTTGTAGAAGATAATGACTATATGCCTCTGAGAAGGGCTTTCTTTTTAGAGTGAATTATTTATCACATTTTCCATTAAATAATTGATTAATTGAACGGATTTGCATGGTGCCAGTAACGTCTAGGTGAAAATTTTTTTGTTGTCGAGCTATCCAACTTGGCCCTACCTGTGAGTATTGTACATATGTTTCCCCACGGTTTGTGTCTGTTTCTGAAAGAATGGTACGTTGGGTCACTTGTATCTCAAGGCGCCACTGTATTTGTATTAATGGCCGTCGTTTATCCTCCATGCCAGAGAAGAAGCCAGGAAGTCTGACAGCGAGAAACAGACAGTCCCCTCGCGGTGCCAAATGTCCGAACGTTGCCACTTGACAATTGGGTGACTGTGGAAAATAAAAGTTTGTAATTGCTGACATCACAAGAAGGCAGTCGTCACTTTGACTTTAACTTTCATTTATGTTCTCTTTGGCGGCGCCTCCAGAACGTAATCAGCCCCCATTATCTTTGCCAGCGACGCTCGGGGGAATCAAAATGAAGCCGCATCGATCGGCAGCCTAGTAAACACAATGATGGAAACCAGCTCTGACAGCCGCAATCCGGGCGGCCATCTTGGTGTGAGATGACGGCGATATAGGGGAGGCCTCATTAAGCGCCTTGAATGGGATTTCATCTCGTCATTTGAAAAGCTCAGCCACACATCCGTGCGCCCACGCATTGTAAGAGGACTCATTCATCTTCTCTTATGTAAATTGAAGAGGAAACATGCTTTATGTTTGTGTAAATTGAAGGGAAATTATGTTGCAATGAGTTAATAACATTTGCAAGGAAATTAATTGTATTCATTCCTGCACATTGTGTTGCTGCTGGCTCAATAAGTAAGATCCCAAATTATATATTTTTTCTATTAAATAATTAGTGATGCACTGGAAGTTGTTTGTTTTCAAAAATATTTTTGAAAATATGTTTATTAAAAAAAAGTAAAATAAAAATCCAAAATAATTTAATTATTAATGTATTCTAAATTAATGTAGTATGTCAGTGCCTTCATCCAAAGATATTTTTGAAAGGGTAATAATGAGATAAGTACACATGTAAAAGTATATTATTAAATATAAAACAATATAAAAACAAATGAGTAAATATTTTTGTCAAATTTAAGTTGCCTAAAAGTACATTTAAAATTAAATCTAAAAAATATACATATTAAATATGAAATGTAAAAAATAGATATTGTCTACATTTTAAGTTAATTTATCTAGTTTTATCAAATAGTAATATCAATGTAGTATAAGTATAAATAAATATATATAAAAAGTAATAATTAAGAAAGAAACAAAGTACATGGTATCCAGAAGAATTTTTAATTTACTGTTTAACTACATTAAAAATTAATATACTATTTATGGTGTGTATATATATATATATATATATATATATATATATATATATATATATATATATGTATATATACAGTATATATATGTATCCTGTCACAATTTTTAAACAGTTTTAATTATCATGTAGCAAATGACCGGGGATTAGATAAAATTAATTGAACGCAAATTATTCATTATTAATGAAAAAAAAAAAGTACTATTATAAAATCTATTTTAAAAAGTACAATACTTGTAGTATAACAACTTCTCAGCCTGTGAGAAGAAGTGCTATTTAATAAATAATATGTTTGCCATGTTTATTATTTCCTAGAAACACAAGTATTGTGGTGTGTGGCCATCACACATACAGGATGTGGAAATATTGAGCCAGTTCTAATCAGTAAGTAACCATTTCCCAATTTACTCAATTTACTATGTTTTTATCATTCTCTCTAATCCGCGTGCTGATGCCAAGTTCCTAATTAAGAAGCCCGAATGCTGCAGAGGTGCCGTTGCCATGGAAACCCAATCAAAGCAATCCGACCCGTGACCAAACAATAAGACGCCACGAGCGGCAACATGATCGTCATATCATTTATTGCAATCATCAAAAAGTTAACCAAATTGAGCAGACTGTACTGTAACTGCACATGGACAAGCGCACACAATGAGACTTAATGGTCCTCCATCAACTGTGGGGCAACCAAACAAACGTAATCACGCGTTAATCGAATGCCGCATCACATCACACACACATGACCGACCTCGGCATTACACACACGCACACTCAATATAAAAGAATGAGGTGCACTGGTGAGATTTGTTATGTTCCAAATGTTACATACAGGTGCATCCGAACTTCTGAAATGTATGCTAGAAGTGTTACATGTTTACAGAGTAAATATACAGACTGGCATGCATGCAGTATAGTGAATTTCCATTCAAAAGTACATTTTTGCAGAAAATGTTGATGTCAGTCAAAAAAAACAACCCAAATACATTCATGTATCTCATGGAGTCATTTTTTGAAGGCCATGCTGACTGTTCTCCTGTTAGCAGGTTTTCTTGGGGACCTATCCTCCATTATTCGCTGCAATACTTTGACCAAATATAAAAGTAATGATTTGACACAATCTTGGTGCCAAGAACTATGTAGAAATTAACTGACGAGCTTCATCCATACAAAAGTAGTGCTTTGCCACCATGGACTACAATGGGGCCTTTTGTTTCGTGACCACATTTGTATTTTTGCTTTCACCCCCGCTATAACAGGGGAACACTTTATTCTTTTTCCAAGCCAAAAAAGTGAAAAGATCAGTGCAGTGATTTGGGCTATGCTAATGGTGTAAAATAACAAATAGGTGCACTGATAGGTCCGTAAATACCTGTTGTAACTGTAAACACAGCAGATGACGTCGTGAGTCCTTTAAACAGCACTGACTTCCCCTGTCGCCATCTTGTGGTCTCCTCCTCTCGCCGTCCTCACTCGTGCAGGCCCGCGCACAACAAAGCCGCACACGCTCAGGCGGGCATTGTGAGGCCGAGCCTGGCGCAGCTCGCTGGACGCCGTCGTCATGTTGTCAGGAGTCTGATTGGCCCATTTGAGTTCAGAAGAAAAGAGCAGAAAATGCTTTTTTTTTGTAAATATGGACCTACACTATATATTTCGATAGTTTCACTCCAGTAACGTAAACGGTTTCATTAAGTTCTCTTTGTTTTAAAACAATTTTTATTAATTGGTCTTAATTCACGTGGTACAAACAGAAATGTCACTCGTGATTGAAAGGCAATGGGAGCATTTTTAGTTTTTTCAAAAATTAAACGGCCTACAAAATACCACCTTAAACGTAGAAACGACCTTCAGAGATACAATTGAACTTGTTTCCGTGTGGACAGGGTTTGGGACAGTTATTTTTAATGTCGAAAAAAGTGATTTTTTAAGTGCCGTAGTGGTACGCAGGCTCCCTCTAGTGGTACACGGGCAAAAAAAATACTGCAGTAAATGTTGAACCTGTGCATAATGTTACTTGAGCCATTCCAACCTTTATTTTTTTTATCCAGTACAGTAAATTTGTTCAATTGTTTTTTAACACATCATACAGATCCGATTTTCTTTCTAAGTCGAACGAGCACTCACCCTGCACAAGGTGACAAAGATGAACGCGGGGATGCAGATGAGCGGCGTGAGGATGAGCAGCGAGCCCACAGCCGTGGCCCACCTGCCCAGCTGGTAGTTGTACACCATCAGCGAGTGCGTTTTGGCCAGGTCGAACAGCATGGTGACCTGTCGCCACAAACAGCAAGTCAGTCGGCCGGACGCGACGACGACGACAACAGGAAGTGAGACGGGCTTACCGCGCAGAGCAGCGGCGTGACAAACAACCAGCAGTACTTGAGCACGGGGAACGGCCGGTACCCGATCATGTCCTCGATGTTGTCCAAGAAGCGATCGGCGCCTGCCAGTGCAAAATGGTTTCATATCAATCGCTCTGTATTCATTATAAACACAGCCACCTACCATACACCCAGCCGATGACGACACTCTCAAAGCAGGCGATGACGAGCAGGCTGGTCCCGCTCGGCCCGAAAGTGTCAATCAGGTGGAAGAGCGTGATTCCTCCCTTTAAAAAAAATAAAATAATGTTTTTGATTGTTTTATAGACGTATTCTTTTAAATATGTATGATTAACTGATAAAATAAAATATAAATATAAAAAAATACAGTTCTCATAGAGCACTATTCCTTCATAAAATGCATATACAGTTCATATTAAAAGTCTCCACACCGCTGTTCAAATGCCAGTTTTTGTGATATAAAAATGCAACATTTCAAAACTATTTTCACCATGAGCAACTTGTAACCTGAACACTCAATTTAAAAATATATTTTAAAGTTGAATAACTGCCATAAGGTGCTTGCACACCCTCAGAATGAAGCACTCACGTTCAAACTCATGTTAAGTGATAATGAGCACACACACCTGCCACTGTGCATCTGTTAAAACCCTGAACAAAGTTCAGATGTTCTAGCAAGCTTTTCACAAAAGCCTGTCATTGTTTAATAACAATAAGGAACATAGAAATTAATGTATATTAGCATTTACAATATAATTTTAAAATAATACAAATCGTCGCTGCTATGTGAAAAACACTTACGTCCATTTTCTTTCTTTTTTTTTTAAATTATTTTTTTTTTACGTTTTTTGGAACGTCCGCATTCAGTTTCATCCCAAAAACGTAAAAAAAAAAGTTACTTTTTTTTTTTCACATTTCAGCTACGTAATATGAATGAACTATGGAAATAAAGCACTATTTCTCCCATACAAATAAAAATTGAAAAACATGAAAACAAATCTAAAAAAAAATGTATGTATTTATTTATATGTATCATTTTTAAGAATTAAGAATTCGCTTTCCTTTCTTTTCCCACCAGATGGCTTCCCCCTATGTTCCCCATTTGTCGTGGTACCTCCGTGACGAGGGGCAGGCCCAGCAGGAAGCAGACCAGTGCGATCACCAGAACCAGGATTTCCCGAGCGCAGGGCCTCCTCAGATACCTCGGGAACAGATCGCTGATGGCCGTCGCTAAGCTCTCTACGCACACAAACTGCGAAGGAAAACAGTTGAGCTTTTTGGTTCGTTTTGAAGGAAGATTGCGTGTGTGTGATGCATGACATGCCTGTGTGTCCAGACCCAGGAAGAGCATCATGAGAAAGAACAAAACGGTCCAAAAAGTGGCGCCGGGTAGCATTGAGAGCGCTTTGGGATAGGCGATGAAGGCCAAACCTGGACCTGGGGGATGCACGGGGCAAGACATTAAATCCCAGTGGCAGAGATTAACATTACGCAACATTTTATTACTGTCCTTAAAAGGTCGGAAGTACATTTCGGTCTTAAATTTTTTAACTTCATTAAAAGAGTTGAATCATTACTTCTAAAACCAGTCTTTTTTGCACAAGTATCTATACTAACATAAATGTTAGTACTAGGGCTGCAGCTAGCAAATATTTTTTATGGATGGGAGGTGGGGGTCACCATTCTCACACGCTTTAAAAGGCCTGGCCTGGTGAGTGACGTGGGTGTCACGTTGGAGTTGCCTGTTGTGAGCTCATACTAACTGGCTAACCGTTAGCCAGTCTGCGTGTTATTCGATGAATGGTTTCAGTCCTTTGCCGCCTCTGTTCAATGCAGAACATGAACGTGAATGAAGACCCACCACTGTGAACGACGTCCTCCACCGCCAGGTCCAAGTTGAATGCCATAAAGCCCAGCGTGGAGAACACCACGAAGCCGGCAAAGATGCTGGTGGCGCTGTTCAGAAGGCACAGCGCCACGCAGTCCCTGTTGTGGTGAGGTCAGTGAGGTCAGTAAAACATGAGGAGGTGCCGGTGCTACTGCTGATACTGATGCTTCATTTGTACCTGTAGCAGTTGTTGTTGTACTTGTTGTAGCTTCCTAAGGAGGTCAAGACTCCTTGGCAGACGGCATAGGAGAAGAACACCTGAGTCCCCGCGTCCAGCCAAACCTAGACAGGGTGACGATAAATAAATAATACAGTGGACCCCGCAGTATTTGTGGGGGATGTGGACCAGGTCAGCCCGCAAATACATAAATATATTATAAATGCATTGGGGGGGTTAACTCTCCAACATGCAATATATTTGGACATTTTCCTTAAAGTGGAAGTCAACCTTATGCATTTATTGACAATAATATGTTATATGTGACCTCACTAGTCTAAACATGACATTCTAATTAATATTATATTTGTGGAAAATTTGTTTTAAAGCAAAATCCACCCGTTTTTATTCATCACAGGGGGCGGCCATTTTCCCACTTGCTGTCGAGTATCAACTGAAGATGGCATCAATGTTGCTCAGAGTTAACGACCAATCACAGCTTACCTGTTTTCTGAAGCTGTACTGTGATTGGTTGTTACTGAGACCTGAGCAACTTGATGTCATCTTTAGTTGACAGCAAGTGGCAAAATGGCCGCCCCCCGAGATGGATGAAAACGGCTTGATTTTGCTGTTTAACTGATATTCCACTAACGCAATATCAACCAGAATACCATATTCACAACGCTGCATAGAACATATTATTGTCAAAAAAATTTACTTCCTCTTTAATTTTCTCATTAAAGTTGTCTAAAGTCTGCAGCGTGTACTGACAACCCGAGAAGCATGTCGGCATGCGCCTGCATCCTGGCGTCTCTGGTGCGGGTGTTCCCCCACCCCACAACAACACATGGTTGCCATTAGTGACGGGCACCAACAAAACGGATGCAATTTACACATTGACAACATGCCCACTTCGCTTGCACAGACAAAGCCATTATGTCCTGGGTGTTTTTTTTCTTTCCTTTTTTTCTTTCCTTTTTTTTTTATATATCATCCTCCCCGGCGCCCACTGATTCACTCTGGACAAAGGAGACACATTCATATGTGGAGAACACGGCCAGATGTTTGATGCATGCAGGCAAAAAGTTGGCCTCTTAAGAAGCCACGTTGCATAACATCCCTTTTTGAATATAATACAAGTGTTAATTGAGGAAGTCTGTGTAACACCGGCATTGATAAATGAATGAGAATCTAAAGAGAAGGACAGGAAGTCTGCATGGGCACGACCCCCACGTGCTGATAACCCCTGACTCCAAGACAGCAAGACTCCACTTGAATATCCAGCAACACATGTTCCCATTGTGCTCAAGCATGCCAACCCGGTGCAGCGCGGTATTCCCCCTGTGGGATTCCACATGCATCTTTGTACTGACCGCATCCACACTTGTCTACTTTGAGCCCATAAAATGAATAAAAGTCTTTGAAACTTGGAGGGGGTGTGCTGCTTAAACGTGCTTGACAAATCCCAGTTCACTTTCAGCTTTCTCTGTTTGTTTTTCTTGTTCGGGAGGAAAGCTTGAGAGCGGAAACGGAGCAGGAGGAAGAAACGCATAAGGGCGGGCGTTTTAAGGGGCCTCCGTCTGGGGTTAGAGACGGCCTCAAAACGGAGCATCAAGGGTGCAATATGGGTGATGCACTGAGCCCTCAAAGGTAAAAAAAAAAAAAAAACATCAAAACAATTCCTGAATGCTGGAAACAATGTCTATATATATATTTAAAAAAATAATAATAAAATGTTATCTAAGTGGTAGATAAAATTGATGAATAGACAAACAAATATGCATATTTTTAATTCTAATAATTACAAATAGAGAATATTATATTAATTATGAATACACAAAATATCCCATAAATACTGTCGTCTAGTTGAGAAAAAACTAAATTATGAATAAACGTGTAACATAGATGCACAAAGCCTAAATGGGGTTTAAAAAAAAACAGAATGAGCACATTTGTTAATGTTGAAAATTGTTTATATTAAAAAAGAACATGCAAATTCTTAATTATAATGGAAAAAAATACTCAATTGTTTTTTTTATGATACAAAAAGAGCAATATTCCTCCCTAAAAAAAATGCATGTCTTTATTTTAAATTCTAGTAATACAAATACATTTAAAAAAAACAACAACACTATATTTCCATTTTTTTATTCAATAATAACAAATACGTAAAAGCAACAAAAGAGCACATTTGTGAATGCTGAAAATTATACACAGCATAGTTTTTATACCAAAATATGAAGATATTGGTTTAATTATCAATTACTAATTAACAAATTAATTAATAATAATGACAAAATACATAAAACATTTATCCTACGTTTTATCTTAAAAATGATCCAAAATATGATTTCACTATTCCACATCTATTTTTATTCATAATGAAAAAAATGGTTTCAAAATAATAATAATACTTTAAAAAACAAAAACAAAAAACGTGTGCAACGTGGGAAGTACACAAAGCCCTGGAGGAGTTAAAAACAAAAGCAACACAAATAGCACATTGGGACTGCTGAAAACGATTTAGCCCACACAACTACATTTCATGCTTTTGTTGCCACGAGACACAACTATGCCAACAACACAAAAGGACATTGAAAAACTTTTATTCTACAATCATCTATCACATATTAGTCTATGCAAATGAAAAAAAAAGTGTTCTTCTTACCTCTGCGTTGCCCAGCCTACTGAAGTCGGGCAAGAGGTAGAATTTCAGGCCCTCGCCGGCACCGGGTAGCGACACCCCTCGGAGGAAGAGGATGATGAGCATCAGATAGGGGAAGGTCGCCGTGAAGTACACCACCTGTAAAACAACGTCACATATTTCAACATTCTCTCAGTGACCTTTTAATCAATATTTGTGGACGGGTGAGGGGGAAACGGTAAATTAGATCAAGCAAATGCTATAGAGATAAAGCAGAGTTATTCATGTGGTTAATTTTGCCGTTGCCACCTACTGGATTGGAATGGGAAAACATCAATCATAACTTTTATTTTTGTACACTACTATGCAAATACAGTGTTACAATGACCAAAGCTGTGAGCAGCGATATAACGGGCCTTCGCGCCGCCACTAAAATGACTAAAACTAAAAATGTCTTGGTGTCAAGTACATGTGGTTTGTCTTTTAAATTGACCCCTTAAAATACACCTGATGTAACCAAAATCACCCTAAAATGGCCGCTTCAAACCATAATGGCCAAAACTTTTCTGGCATGGCTTCTTGATATTGTTTTGGTTGGGCTACTCATGATAATCATGCATACCAAATTTCATCCTCCTAAGAAAAAAAAATCCTGGTAAACAAGGATCCCTGGAAATTATCCTAAAATGGCCGCTTCAAACCAATATAGAAGACTTCCTATGTCTTTTCAGGCATGGCTTCTTAAGTCTTTTTTGTAGGTCTACTAATGATTGACACACCTGACAAATTTCATGTTGCTCAGTGAAAATGGCTTCAAGGGCTGGATTTTCCAATAGTGCATGCTTAGGTCCTAATGACATTAGTTGTATGCATAAACACCTTTCCGGTGGATTTAATCCCCTTCCAAATGCAGAAGTAGCAAATGACCCAGGCCAGCAGCAGGCACAGCGCCAGGTCCCAGTGCACCTTGCCGAGGGACATGGACTCGGACATCCTCAGCACGCGATTGCTGTGCAGGAAAAAAAAAAGAATGTGCACGTCAATCAATCAATAGAACATTCCGCGTACTGTAAAGCAGCGATAAACAGAGCAGGCTGCAGAACAAACCGACGAAATGAGCACAACATGTGCAACACAGAATTGGGAAAGAACAAGCATATGTTTTAAATACACTTGGCACTTAACAGCTGCCTCACATCAAAATATTTCAAAGTTAGGGCAGTTGTGCAACTTTCATCCATGTTTGCATTCAGACGAGTGAACACATGTGGCTGGTGAGGAATGCATTGCAAGACGGACGCTTATGTTTACCTTGTGCTGTCAAAGAAATTGTGACTCTGTATGCGTGAGTGTAAGCGTGTTTTTGTTTTTTTTCTCACGTCCAGAATTCCTCCTCAGCGGACTTGACCATCAGGAAGGATTCATTCAGAGATCTGCGGAGGGGCAACAACGCACACAATGAACAAGTCAAGGACGGCTACGGATCAACAATTATATAAATGTGCAGAGGTGGACCAGCACGAGGGTTCCCAGCGGGACGTCTTCTGAATTGTTCTCATGCATTCCAAGTGGATGATGGTTATGGTGTCATTGCGTTGAGTACTTGAGGTTCAGGGTTGGAATCGTTTGGGATTTCTCATAGTTTTGATTTCATTTTGACTTTTTTTTTTTTTTGTTAGTTTGAATTAAATTTTAGAGCAGGTTTGTTAGTTCTTAAGTGCTTTGTTTTACTTGAGTTTTTTTTTTTAAATAGTTTTAGTTTGTTTTTCTTTTTTAAATATCATATCTGTGGATAAAAAAGAAAAAGTCACCAAGATTTGTCATCAAAGTCATCTGCAATTACCAAAGGACTGCTCTGTATATGGCCGTAAAGTAAGACCAAAATAAAGTACATTTTAAATGCTCATTTATCAAATTAATTGACAAAGATGAAAACAAAGGACATTTTTGCTGTAATTATAGTTACTTTTAGTTCGTTTTATAAACATTAAAAAAAAGTTTTAATTAGTTATAGTTTTTTTAAGCACTCTCATTTTTATTTTATTTTGCCAACGAAAATGTTTTTGCGATTTTTGTTTTATTTATTAATTTGTTCGTTTTTAAGTATAATAACCATGCTGGGGTTGAATTTCTTTTTTTTAACATCCTATGAATCTTTTCTCTACAAAAATGTCAATTTTTAATTTTTCAGTTTAATAATTTTTTTTTATCATATGGGCATTTTACCCTAATTAAAAATAACAAATAAAAATAAAAAGTAATCAAAGTAATTAATTGAGTCAGAGTTTGCAATTATTCCAATTCGAATAGACAAACATCTAAAATAGGAATGTCTAAATTCCGATATTGCTCAACAATATCACTTTAACTAACAACTTTATAAAATAATTATGCTTTATCTAACTTAAATTAAGCCAAATTCAGCCACATTGCTCTTAAATTAAATGTACTTTCTTTATTTACACTCGCAAAACAATTGTCAGCTGAAATGTGGACATTTTTAGGCAGACATGACGTGACGGTGCGTAACATTGCTTTCTTTTTTAGGGTTAGGTTTGGCTTTCTTCCTAACACAAAATACTCAAGTAAAAGTAAAAAGCTCCTTTCTTGTGTTTTTGCTTATGTTGGAATTTTGTCAGCAGAAGACGAAGAAATTGGACTTGAGCGAATGGGTCCAGCTGCAAGCAAGCCAGAAGAAGAGGAAGGAGGCTCCCCTGACGACACAAGCAACTCACATGTCAGTGACGTTTTCAAAGTAGTCGTAGGTGCTGATGTTGTTGAGGAAGGACCAGTTGGCATCGGGTTGGAACAGATGCGGGTTCGCGTAGGGGCCGATGCGGCCGTGACAGTGGTCTGCCATAGGAGAGTAAAGGTGAGGAAAGCGCACCAGGGCGGGCGTCTTATAGGAACATTTAGCGAGTGTTTGATGGGAAAGCGCTGGCTCGGGCTTAATAGAAGCCAGATGCTCCTCGCCGCTCACCGCTGTTCCACCAGTTCTCGCATGTGGACCAGGGCAGCGGACTCTGGAAGGAGTTGAACAGGTAGAAGAGGACCCAGGCCAGCACCACGATGTAGTAGATGTTCAGGTAGATGATGATGACGAGCGAGGCCATCCCCACGCCTAAGAAAGACAACATCCAACATCACGCAGTTAATCACTAAAACATTTTTTTCGACTGTAGTTTGACTAGTTTTTCGGTTACATGAAATTTTTCACTTTTCATAGGTTGTGCATTCTGGTATAGAAACAATGACGGAAATAGCTTGAAATTGATTAAGTACTGTATAATAACCGATGCTGTACATTTTGAGAAGTGATTCTCACTGTGGTGCCCTCTAGTGGTCCTCCAAAGTATCACTGAATTAAATACAAATAAGATGTCCACCATTGGCATTCACTTTGTAACCTCACAAGCCAGATTGATAATTGTGATTCATTCAAGGTAGTTCTTCACATTATCAATCGGGGATGTCACTTGGCAGATCCGTTCGGGAAAGGAGGGACTTGCTGGACAATACCTCCAGCTGATTGGACGATGACTGCCTTTTTTGGGGGGGCGTTAACATCTTTACCAGATAAAAATAAACAAAGTGCTTCTCGCTTTTCAAATTCAACAATGAAACGGTGAGTAATTCTGTGAGAACAGAATTAATTGGAATGTCCATTCAACTGTTATCGGTCATCGTTTTTTTGTTTCCCCCCCCCGCCTTCGGCGCTTCTTGGTTTGGTCCCGCCCTAAACAACGCCTAATTGGTCCGAGCTTAAAAAGGTTGGCAGTAAACGTATCAGCGGGAGCGGTACAAGATGTATTCGCCAGAGTTTGTGAATTCACAAATACTGCGAGAATTCAGCTTGCTGGCAAGATTATTCACTTTGTTCAAAACTTTTAATCCATTATAGTACATGTTTTGCTTTTCAAGTATAATTAAGTTGTGTTTAACTTTTAAACAGTACAATACATTTGCATGCCTTTTTAAAGTATTTATTTAAATATGATTTTCAGGTGTATTTTATGTGCAGTACATTTTAACTTAAACACATTTTTCTATTCCCTAATGTTACAGTAGCGTAAAATAATAAATACAGCTACACTTTGTAGGATTATACTATATTTTATTGTTGGTCATTGTTAGGATACTTCGATAGCTGAGTATTTTTTTAGGTTACTTACACATGGTGTAAAAAGGTTGAGAACCACTGATTTAAGATACCGTAACTCAAAATAAATTATAGATAATACATGAGTGAAGCACGGTGCGTGTTCTGAGCACATTCATTCTGGGTTCAACAACCCCAAGGCAAATGAAGAAGAAACCCAGGAAGTGCGGATGCATGAAACCAAACGTCTGCAGCGTAATCTGAATGGAAGTATGTTTGTGACGTGGAAATGCTGTGACTTTATTTGGAGGAAAATTTTGTTTTCCAGAAGACAGTACAATAGCATCATTACATTTGCATTTCTCATGACCATTTCTTGTGAACAAACGCCCTTTGAATTGTGCTGGGTTTGTCACAAGATCCACAAATGTTTACCACTACAGCTGCACGTCTTCATGCATTCAACAAATCCCAGCCTTGTTAAAATAGTTGACTTTTTTCCTTTTTTTAAGCTTACCCTGAAACATTGGGCAAATGGTCCTCCAGGCGGTGACGGTGCTCTGGCTTGTGTACTGGCCCAGCGCCGTCTCCAGGAAGAAGATGGGGATCCCGCCAAAGGCCAGGAACAGGAAGTACGGGATGAGGAAAACTCCTGCACGGTGTGGCAGAAAGGATGAAAGTTAAGAGGGAAAGTTTGCAAGATATTATTTTAGTATGTCTTTTTCAAGATACAAGCCGTTGTTTGGATGGTGTTTGCTTTGACTTGCAAGTAAATATTTGCATGACAACAAACAGCAGATTGGCATATATTCTTTATCCTCTGCAAAGAACAACTTTTACTGCATCTTACTGAGGAGTTTTGAGCGTCAATGTATAGCTTCTATATGTCTGTATTAGACATTCACATGCCACATCACTTGGCCCCGCCTCTTAAAGGCACAAGCATGTACAGAGACGCTACAATGCACATTCTTTTTTTCTTCATTGTTTGAGTAACATCGAGTTAAAAACAAAACCATTACAACAAAAGTCATGCAAAGGTGGTCCTCAAAATGCCACAATGTGATTAAAATTGTGTTTTAATATGGTTTAGATGTATCTAAAGCATGTGAGGGGGGTAAAACTATGTGGAGGGAAAAAACGGTTCATATGGTCTCTATAGTGCTGATTTTCACCGATATGGTGAGAAGATTTTTTTTTATGGGATAGGATCAAACTACAATTGTGTTGGGCCAACATCTTGAAGCCATTTTGGAGAACAATCAATCTCAGCATTCCCCAACTCCCACACACACACACATCTCACCTCCACCATTCTTATAGCACAAATAAGGGAATCGCCACACGTTTCCCAGGCCGACGATCTCTCCGGTCATGGAGAGCAAAAACTCCCACTTATTGGCCCACTTCTCCCTGGCCGGACCCCCTTGGTCGGCATCTGCTTTGTTTGGATCAGACTGTCTAGTGGAACTGCCTCCGGTTGTTCCTTCAGTCATGATGTCTCAAATCTGTTGTATGCACAGAATACACAAAATAAAGCTACTCATAACCTTTGCACTCACAATAGTCTGTCATCTCATCTCATTTACAGAGCTAATAACGGTTTTTGAATCAGCCAAATTGCTGCTCAATTAAAAAAAACAATTTCAAGCCAAAAATGTAATTAAGGTTTAATTAAAGTAAGCACAATTTGTTCTAGTGTCTCAAAAGGAGACATGCAACTCACCAGTGGGCTTTGCAGTGGACCCTGGCTGGAAAACTCCACAAATGAAGAAGTGGGCAGGAGTTAGGAGTGGGAAAAGTCTTGTTCTGAAATGGGGTGTGTCCTTGGAGGATGCGCAACGCATATCTGGGGGGAAGAAAGGGAGACTTAAGAAAGTGGCTATCAAGATGAATTGGGTGGTTGTAATGCATGAATGTGTTTATTGTGCATCGTGAAGAGACGATAATTGGAAGATAATTCAATGCAGCACCAAGAGAATTATTTTGAACATTTTATTACTTTGCATTAGGAACTAGCAAATAAGGATTTCCACTTATATTTATTGCATGCCTGGAAAAACAAAATGAGGTCAAACTGTACTCCCTTCTTGTCTGCTGCGTAATCACATGAACCGTGCAGGTTAAAATCAGGGCGAAATAGAATCATAATTGACGAGACGTGATTGGCGCGTGACAATGTGACGTATTTAGCTGTAACGTCCCAACCAGGAAGTGAAAGTGCACGTCCCAAACGTAAGATTTGGGTTGTTAATTCAGCATTTTTATGGCAGCGAGCGACTACTGCAATTCTGACGCCGCGAAAGTCACGGCATTCCGCGGCGAGCGGCGTCATGTTCGGGCTCAGCTTGCAGGATGAGTCGCCCAGATAAACGCCAGCGTGACTGAATCAACATCACGTCTAGAGCCCCCACGCCCCGCTCTTGCCTGGTGGTAGGTCGTCCATCGTTTGACATGAGCGCGATGCTAGGCACCAGAACGGCCGAGGATGAGTCCCCGGAGATGGAGGACATGGACACAATGGAGCCCAACTGGTGCTGGTTCTACCTGGCCGA